>NC_049222.1:113162448-113821406 GCF_011100685.1 Canis lupus familiaris | reverse complement strand
GCCTTGGTCTCTCCATCTCTAAAATGGAAGGTCTAGTACCTTCCTTATTACCTGGCTGGAGAATCTGAGGAGTTAAAACAGGCAAACGGGGGATCCCTGGGTGGCGCAGCGGTTTAGCGCCTGCCTTTGGCCCGGGGCACGATCCTGGAGACCCGGGATCGAATCCCACGTCAGGCTCCCGGTGCATGGAGCCTGCTTCTCCCTCTGCCTGTGTCTCTGCCTCTCTCTCTCTCTGTGTGACTATCATAAATAAATAAAAAATTAAAAAAAAATAAAACAGGCAAACGGGGTTGGCACATAGACCTGCTTTCAGAGGCACTTACTGTGGGTTTCTAAATCAGAACACAGAGAGGTTGGGAAGCAGCTGTGCCTGGGGCTGGGGAGTCTTCCCTGAGGAAGATGAGCCAAACAAAGAAGGAGTTATCCTTAGCAGAGGATTGGGTACAGGGGAATATGACACTTTAGGGACTTGAAGGGCCAGTATGGCTCGTGGCAGAAATCCCGGTGAGCTGGAGCTGGGAGAGTTTAATCCCTGTCCTGTGGACAAGGACCTGCTGGAAGCTTCTCTGGAGATGAGTGGTTAAGATCTGGTTTGCATTTTGAAAGGCAAGGCTCCCTAGGCTCCATGGAAACAGACATGGGGGCAGAAAGGGGTCCAGAGAGGAGTGTGCTGTAGAAGATGGTGGTCACCAGTGGGAAATGGCTGGATGCAACACTCAGGTGGGGCAGGCGGGACCTGCGGGCTGAGCTGTGGTCAGTTCCCTCCCTAGAGAGGGAGCTTGTCTCGCTGGCTCCTGGCTTTAACCCCAGCCACACAGCAAGAGCCCAATACTGGGGGGTGGGCGTGTTGGAAGGGGATTGGACTGGATGGACTGGGGTGGGAGGGGGCCTCCACATGGAGGATCTCTGGCTGGAGGTTCCCCAGAACAGTCCACACCCATGGGCCGTCGCAAAGGGAGAAAATGGTGCATTGTTCAAAAGGTGAAAGAGCCAAGTGGTGGCCGGGGCCCTGTCACCCCCGCTCAGGGCTGCAGCAGGCTAGCGGCTGAAGTCCTGTGGTGTGAGGAGCAGGGCCTGACCACAAAGGCCGGCCTGCACCCCACCCGCAGGCACTACGTACGCCCTGCCGTCGGTGGCCCTTGAGGGCGAGAAGTCCGTCAGCTGCAGGTTGCTGTCCCGGACCTGGTCGTAGTCCCACAGCTGGTAATGCCAACTCTTGCCTTGCTTGGAGAGAAGGTAGACGGCTCCCGAGGACCCGTCCTCTGGCAGGGACGGTGGCTGGTGGAGAGTGCTGGGCGCCGGGTGGAACAGACCTGGCAGTTCGGGGTCCTCAGCATAGCCTGGGCTTGGCACAGCCTGCACACCCAGCAGAACCCCTGGGAGGAGAGGGGAGGCTATGAGTGGGAGTGAGCCCTGACTTGGTGCTGGGGCTAACCAAGCTCCCCACAGCCCTTCAGGGCAGGTGTGGGTGCTGCCTCCACACTGCGTCTTGGAACAGTCAGCAGGGCTGTGGGCCCACAGCTGGGCTGGGAGGTGACCCTGGGTGTCTGGTTCCAGGGCTGCAGGCCTTTAAGTCTTGCCTCCAACAGTCTGGCACAGACTGGGGAGGGGAGATGGCATTAAGCAGAGCAGGCATGGTTACCCGGTTGTTTCCTGCTGTCTAGCAAAAAAATGCTCAGAGGATCCCTCGAGGCCACAGACCTGGGCACGAGGGAGCCTCATCCAGGCCCCCCAACATGCAAATCAGCCTTCGTGCAGGTGGGATGGATGACGACAAGGCTGATCGAAGCTACCACTTACTGACATGTGCAACGTGCCTGCGCATTCAGACTTGTATACATTTTGCCCGTTGTCACCCCAATTTCCAGACAGAGGAAGGAAAGCCCAGATTCACAGAGCCAGGAAGTGGCTGGGCCAGATCTGGAGCCCACACTGATCCTAAACTCAGTGTTATGAGCTTGTCTGTGGAAATCCCGATTAGCAGATACTGAGGCACCTGCTGCCTGCCAGGTCCCTACTAAGTACCCTGTGGGGACAGGGAAAGTCCAGCCCTGGTCCCTGCCTCGAGTACAGGAGAAGCGTCAGGGTCAGGTTGAGAATGTGGAGGGTAGTGAGGGTAATGGGACAAACAGGGTGAGCACACAGGGGTATGGGAGGGAAGACCCACCTGCGCTCACTGCCCAGTGGGCCTTGTGACCCTTCCTCTGACATGGCTCGTGGTTGAAGTCCTCGTCGTAGCTGGTGCTGGGGTTAAGGCCAAAGCTGCGGTGTGGCCCTGGTACCCACCCTTCTGTCCCCACCCAGCTCCCTCCTGGGCCCCGGGATACGGGATTAGCAAGGGATGTCCGGAGACAAGGTGCTGCAGGACACGGGCTCTGTTGGGACCGCCCAGGCCACCGCAAAGATGCTCAACCTGGCAGCCCAATGCCTCCTGGGCCAGCTTGCCCATGTCGGCCACTGCAGGGGTGACACAGACAGAAGGATCACTGTGTGCCTGGCTCCAAGCCATGGGCTAACTGGGGATCGGCTCCTCTAATCATCACTGCAGCCTTGACGTCTTTGTACAAACACATAAAATGAGGCACAGAGAGGGTAAGCTGCTTGTCACAGCCACCCAGCAGAGGGTAGGGTGGCAGAGCTGGGCTCAGAATGAAGACAACCCGGACGCCTGGGTGGCTCAGCGGTTGAGCGTCTGCCTTCAGCCCAGGGTGTGATCCTGGAGACTTGGGATCGAGTGCCACATCAGGCTCCCTTGCGTGGAGCCTGCTTCTCCCTCTGCCTGTGTCTCTGCCTCTCTACCCCTCCATGTCTCTCATGAATAAATAAAATCTTAAAAAAAAAAAAAAAAGAATGAAGACAACCCACCCCATACTCTACTGGGTGGGGAGAAAAGGGTTCCCTCACACACGTGGCTTGAGACCTTTCTGCACCCAACTCACCGGAGAACATCTCTCCCTGGGCCGTGTAGCCTCTCTCCATGGCCACCTGCACAAGTTTCTCCAGCGGGATGCCACTGGGTGGTGCCAGGAGCGTGCCTGCCATCCATAGAGCCACCAGCCCGCACCTGGGGAGACACAGGCCCAGTCCCCCAACCCCTAAGTCATGTCTTTACGGGGTACCCTCTGCCCCCGAAGCTGGAGTGTGGGGAACAGGTCTGCTGCACTGGGTGAATTTCCCTCCCTCCCATGCCTGACAGGGAAGAGGGTGACCTTGGCCTGAGGCTAGGGCTGCAGGGAGAGTGGGAGAGTAGGGAGAGGTCACCTGAGCTTCTAGGAGGAGGAGATACCAAAGCAGGGTCAGAGCTGAAGACTGTTCCCCTGCTTACTCGCTTGCTCATGCATTCCAACAGTTCACTGCGTATGCACCCAGGACCCCACTCTCCACTCCCCTGCTTCCCCTCCCCTCCACCTCCTCTTAAGCTGCCTGGGATGTACCCACACCTCCCACCCTACAGATGGGTCCTCAGGAAGCACAGCAAAGTTCAGGGTCCCAGATCAGGGCACGTACTGAGGGCCTTCCTGGATGAGGGAGGGCAGGTCGGCACAGAAGAGGATCCATTGCAAGTCACTTCTGAAACTGAATCACAGGGTGCTCAGGTCACGTGGACACCAGCTCCTAGATCCCCCCCTTGAGGTCTGACTGGTAGTGTAGCGTTGAGGGAAGGGGAAAGGAACCCAGGCCTAGCTGTCCTAAGGCCTGAGGGCATCTCCAGGCTCTGATGCAACTGTATTCTCCCCAATGAGGCTTATTTCCCTTCTCCAGACTTCAGAGTCCTTATCTGCTCAGTGGGGATCATCCTCCTACCTGCTGCTCCCTGTGCCTTCTTTGTTACTGAAGGGGCAAAGAGCAGATGTGCAAAAGCTCTGCAACTTGGAGCCAGAAAAATGGATTAGGGGAAATTTCTCGAAGGGCTGTCTCTATATCCAAACCCTTCCTGTGATTTCCTTCCCTTCTCAAGCCTGTTAAATAGGGATGAAAATCCCGTAACTCAGCCTAGAGAAGAACCAGGTAACAACATGCTCCAGGGCTAAGAGATCACCTGCATGATGAGCCCCTGCAGGCCTGCTCAGCCCCACCCTTGGGGAAGTCACTCAGAAAATTTTGATCTCTGCGCTGCTGCCCCAGGGCTCAGGAGGGGCTGGGAAACTTGCTTATCCAGTATTTCTTTCCAAGACCAGTTAAAGAGCAAGGCTGGGGGGAAAAATGTTCCTAGTTCCCAGCTTGGGGCAGCATTCTGATGGAAGATACCACACGACAGTGATTAAAAGCACGAAGCCCTGTGCAAATCGAGCTCTTTCTAAGTGCTGTGGCTAAGTGACTTCACCTCCATGAGCCTCAGTTTCCTTGTCTGTAAAATGATGTAATAATAGTTCTTATTATTAGAATCACCAAGAGAATGAAATAAATACCTAAAAACACTTAGAATAATGTTTGATATACAATAGACGTGCACTATTGGGTGATGGTCAATATTTGCATTCAATTTTCCTCACTTGGGTTAGGAAAAATATTCTAACCAAACAGATTATAAACTTGTCTGGAGAGTTGAAAGTTTCTTCTGAGTCTGGGCAATCCACTTATTGTTAAACTGGGTCGCCCCTGCCGGAGTCTAGCCCCTTCCGGCCTGGGTCTCTGGGTGCTCCAGCTTCCCCCTGGGCTGTCAACTGTGTCACCACCTCCACTCCCCACAGGGAGCCCTGCTGTCTGTGCAAAGCCCTCCCACAGCTCCCGGGCGCCCCAGGATAGACCACCTCCCTCCACATGGTGCCCATGCCCTGTGTGATCTGGCTCCTGTCCACCTGTGAAACCCCATGTTTACCAACCGCCCCCGCCCCCAGCCCCGACCTGTTAAAAAAATATTTGCAGAGCCTTGAGAAGAACAACTCTTCATTTCAGCCTGGGCCTCTACACAGGCTGTTGACTCTTCTCAACACGGGGGACTTCTCAGGGGTCCCGTTCTCCAGGCAGGCCCCACTAACCCCCAGCCTTGGCCAGGCACGCCCTCATCACAGCTCTGATGCTCTGGGCTGCCACTGCTGAGGGAGGGATGGGTCTCTGCCACCAGGGTAGGTGCCCGTGAGGTCAGGCTCTTTGCTGAAGGCGCATCCTGAACAGGCCTAAGTAGGGGGCTGAGGCATGCAGGCTCCTTGACCTTGAGGAAACAGGAAACCCCAGGACGCAATGACTGTCCCCAGGGACAGGTGGTTCAGGGAGACCCTACCGGTCCTTGTGCAGCTTCAGGAGCCTCTTGACGTCATCTCTGCTGCTGGGGACTGGGCCAGCTTTCTCTAAGGCTTCCTTCAGGAGCTGGCTCTTCTCCAGGCCAAAGACATGAGGGGGAGCCAGCCCCCTGACAGGGGGTGGAGGTGGCAGAGGAGGGGGTGGGATAGGGGCCTGGAGACTTGCCGGGGGTGGAGGAGGAAGTGGAGTGATGGGGGCTTCGGGAACAGGGGTCTGAGGAGCGGCTGGGGGCTCTTCAGGAGGAGGGCACGGAGAAATCATTTTGGGGGTCTACAGCATGCAAGTGCTGGGAGGTCAAGAATGGGAGACGGTTGGAGCCTCTAAAATAGGTTTGTCGCTGGGATGGACGTTCTGAGGGTTTTAGAGCGAAGTTCCAGAACTTGACTGCTGAGCGGTGGGACTCAAAAGAACCAGGACTGACATTTGGACTCAAATCATCAGGGGATCTAAGAAGTTAACAGGGCGGGTCCTTTATCCGCAACTAGATCTTGGTGTGGGGTTGGGCTGCAAGGCTCAAGGTGGGGGGGGAGGGTAGTTAAGAGTTACTGTATTATCCGGAACGAGGTTTGGAAACTCGCGAGTCAGTTTTGGGAAAAGGAAGGCCCCGCTCGGGTGGGATTCGGGGGCCGGGGCTACAGACTAGGGAATTTAGGCTCTGAAACCCCTCACATCCCGGGCCCCAGTTCGGAACCTTGGAGCTGACCTTTGAATCAGCGCTCAAGAGATCAAAAAACACCCGGCAAGGAGAATGACTTAGTCGTGGAGAAGGTGCTGGAATCAGCGCAAAAGGAAAAGTCCTCTGGGTTGGGGAAGGCACAGAGACGGGAGGGCGCTGGCAGCCGCGACACCGCTGGGAGCCGCAGGCGAGCCGGAAGATAAAGCCCGCCTCCCCTTCCACCAAAATGGCGGCCGCAGCACACATTTTTCCCGTATCACGTGGCGGGGCCCGCGGCTCGTGCCCTTGGAGGGTCACGTGACGAGAGAAGGCGGGGCGGGAGAGGAGAGGCTTTCAAAGGACTGCCCCCGGAAGAGACTGAAGCGCGAGCGGCTTCCCCATTGGCAGGAAGCGCGTGAGGGGGCGCGGCCTTCGCTGATTGGTCCGTAGACCCTCGGTGCAGCGTCGGGCGGGGCTTTCCTACCGAGGCGGGAACCCAAATGTCGTTTTGATTGGCAACCTTTGGACCCAGGGGCGAGGCTGGCTCTGATTGGTCAGGCTACTGAGTTTCCGCGCGGGATTGGCCTGCAGAAAGCTAAAGGCGGGACCAAGAGAGGAAGCTTTTGTAGTCGGCTCTCAGAAGCGCAGGAGGCGACGCTTGCGGGAACTGCGACTCTGTTGGTGAGTAGTCCTCGGGCGCACGCGGCCGTGGACGCCGGGCGGGCGGAGCGCTTGCCGCCTGGGCTTTCTCGTGCCTCGTGTGGGGAAATTCACTTGCCGCTGCGCGAAGTTAGGGCGCCAGAGCCGTCTCCTGAACTGGCTCATGTATCCGGGTTTTTTCTCCTGGGCCGCCCTTTGAGCTCGTGAACCAATGAGAGTCTCCGCTTAGGACGCTCCGCCTACTGGACCCCGTAGAGCATCCTGGGACTCGTAGTAAGCCTCTCGAGATTTCCTTCTGGTAACCACGCGGGGAGCAGCAGCGGTGTCCTGCTTTCGCTTTGTTTCCTAGCTGTACTTCCTTCCCTGCTCTCCGGACTTCCTCCTGGAAGGAAGATCCCCATCCCCGAGCAGCTCGTTAAGCCTGCTTTAGGGCAGAGGATTTGGAGAAACCCGGGGCTGAAGTTAACCTTTTCCCCCTTCTTTCAGCATTACCTCGGCACCTCTCTCCATGGCAGTTCCCGAGACCCGCCCCAACCACACTATTTATATCAACAACCTCAACGAGAAGATCAAGAAGGATGGTGAGTTGGGATAGTCCAGACTCCAGGTTGCCTCGCACGAGCCGGCCCCCTCTTCCAGCCCTCGAATTAACTTCTCTTCCTTTTCTCCAAACTGTCGAGTTAATCCTGAATTCAGCCTTTGCACACGCTGCTTCCTGTGTCTTTAACGCTCTTCCAGCCCGTCTTCTACTCTGGCCATTAGCCTGGTCGCTTTTGTTCATCCTTCAGGGTTTCAACTCACAGGACTCCTCCAAGAATCCTTCGCCGGCCTCTTTCCCCCCAGGTGCCTTGCCCCTGACTTCCCATAGGCCCTGGATATCTCCCGCTCAAACCCTCAATTGTTTTTGGGCTGTTGTGGGGCTGTCTGCACAAGTCTGTGAGCTCCACGACGGTAAGCGCCTGGACGGCCTTGTGTTCTTAATGATCAGCGCACAGTGGAGGTGTTTCATTTCAAAAAAAAAGAAATGATAATACGATGGCTAACACTGTCCTTAGGCACTGATACATACGACTTTATTACATTGAATTCTCGACAATTCTTCAGTAAGGAGCTATTACTCCCTATTTCTCAGGCGGGGGTGATGTGAGTTGCCCAAAAGTCACACAGCAAGGTAAAGTGGTTGAGGCCACCAGCGTGGAAATACTGCTTAAGAACTCGATTCTTAACGTTCATTGGACATATTTTTTCGTTTCATTTATCATCTCATTGAATTTCATTTTTTATATTTGAAAGTTGAACAAATCCCCGGTATTTCTGTGCGTGAATGCTTTGTGGATTAAATTAGCTGAATATCTGTCTGTTAGTTAAGTTTGGATAAAATTTGTCTTTTTTTGTCACCTTAAGAAAATTCTCAGGAGAACCAAAGGAAGGAGTTTGCTGGGATTAATTTTGAGGTTACCAATAAAGTTAACTGTTGAGGAAAATGGACCAAGCTATGTAAATCCCCATGTGCTCTTAGAGTATCATGTGCAGCCAGTACCATGTGGTGCTGGAGAAACACTGGTGACGGACAGTCCTGGTCCTGCCTTCATGGAGCCACAGTCCAGTGGGGGAGACTGACCTTCCAGTGATTGCCCAGAGTAGCCAGGGCCATGATGGGGAAAGCACAAGCAGAGTGGTCAGGAGGGATTTGGCACCTAGACAGAGGAGTTTGGACTCTTTCATAGAAAAGGAGACATTTAGGGGCACCTGGGTGGCTCAGGTTGTGTTCCTGGGGTCCTGGGATCGAGTTCCATATCAGGCTTCCCACAGGGAGCCTGCTTCTCCCTCTGCCTATGTCTGCGCCTCTCTCTCTCTCTCTCTCTCTCTCTCTTTTTTTTTATGTCTGCCTCTCTTTGTCTCTCATGGATGAATAAAAAAATCTTTACAAAAAAAAAAAAAAAGGAAAAGGAGACATTTCAGAAAGCGTTTCCAGATAGAGGAAGGAGTATATATATTGTGCAGAAGAAGAGTGTTCCGAACCCAGATCTATGTGTCCAGGTGCCTAGGGGCAAAAGAGAGCCTGGGGCATTCTGGAAAATACAAGTAGTTTTGTGTGACTGAGGCTTGTGACACAGGCAGCACCTTCTAGTGAGCAGTGCACTGATGGTTCATGGGATCCTGTGGGCAGGTAGGCCATTAGACTTTGTCATGAGGCCATCAAGGAGCCAGGTAAGGGACCCTCTGGTGTGAGGACAACATCAGGAGGGTGAACTTGAGTGGGCAAGAGGGGAGGAGGGAGAGAGGCCCAGGGGAATGTCGAGGGCCAAACAGATCATGTGGGTGGAGGAGGGAGAGAAATACCAGAAATGGAATCAGGAGGGTGCCTGACTGGTTCAGGTGGTCGAACATACCTTTCGGTATGTCCTGGGATCCAGCCCTTATCAAGACTCCCTGCTCAGTGGAGAGCCTGCTTCTCCCTGTTTCCCTCATCCTGCTCATGTGCATGTGTACTTCTTTTCTCCTCTCCTCTCCTCTCCTCTCCTCTCCTCTCCTCTCCTCTCCTCTCCTCTCCTCTCCTCTCCTCTCCTCTCCTCTCCTTCTTTCTTTCTTTTCTTTCAAGATTTTATTTATTCATGAGAGAGAGAGGAGCAGAGACATAGGCAGAGGGAGAAGCAGGCTCCTCACGGGAGCCTGATCTGGGACTTGATCCCGGGACTCCAGGATCACACCCTGAGCCAAAGGCAGACGGTCAACCACTGAGCCACCCAAATATCCCAAGAAATAAAATCTTTTTTTTTTTTTTTAATTTTTTTTTTATTTATTTGTGATAGTCACAGAGAGAGAGAGAGAATGAGGCAGAGACACAGGCAGAGGGAGAAGCAGGCTCCATGCACCAGGAGCCCGACGTGGGATTTGATCCCGGGTCTCCAGGATCGCGCCCTGGGCCAAAGGCAGGCGCCAAATCGCTGCGCCACCCAGGGATCCCAAGAAATAAAATCTTAATTAAAAAATAAGGCAACAGAATTTTTGGCAAATCTCGCCAAAGCACCTTTGGCCTCCTTCTTTACCCCACCTTTTTTTTTTTCTTCCCTCACCTAGTCTTTCAGCAAGCGTCTTCAGCTCAGGTGCCGCCTTTTCTTTGAAGAAGATTGGGATTCTTGTCTGTCAGGGGTGGCAGTTTGTTAGTGAGATATGGTGGTGTAGGGTTCAAATGGAGGTGGGTCCTGGTCCCAGTCCCAGCTCTGTTGGTTCTTTTTTTTTTTTTTTTTTAAGATTTTATTTATTTATTCATGAGAGACACACAGAGAGGCACAGACATAGGCAGAGGGAGAAGCAGGCTCCAGCAGGGAGCCCAATGTGGGGCTTGATCTGGTGACTCAGGACTCATGCCCCGAGTGGAAGGCAGATGCTTAACCGCTGAGGCACCCAGGTGTCCCTCTGTTGGTTCTTTCTAAGAAGTACTTTCTGAGCCAGTTACGAATCCTCTGAGAGCCTGTTTGCATGTTAGTAAAATTAAGACCGTTACAGTTGCTGCCTTGTGAAGTCATTGTGGGAATTTAGTGAAGTCTTTTCCGTAAAAGACATTTCCCCCCAAAGATTTTATTTACTTCTTGTTGAGAGAGAGGCAGAGGGAGAAGCAGACTCCTCGCTGAGCAGAGATCCCTAGGTGGGACTTGATCCCAGACCCCAAAATCATGACCCAAGCTGAAGGCAGATGCTTAAGGACTGAGCCACCCAGGCACCCTGAAATGTCTCCTTTTCTATGAAAGGGACCAAACTTTTCTGTCTACATTTAATGGTATCTTTAGGGTGCCTGGGTGGCTCAGTTGGTTGAGTATCTGCCTTTGGCTCAGGTCAAGATCCCAGTGTCCTGGGATCGAGTCCTGTATTGGGCTCCCTGCTCAGTGAGGAGCCTGCTTCTGTGCCTCCCCCCCCAGTTTCCCCCGTGAGTAAATAAGTCTTTTTTTTTTTTTTTTTTTAAGTATCTTTAGTTGTGTAAATGTGTTTGGAGAAACGTGGGTGCTAGAATCTGCACTGAGCCTGGGAATACTGCAGTAAATTGGAGAGGCTTGTAGTTGAGGATAGCTAAATAAGTCAGCAACTCTGGAGTTTGGAGGTGGGAAATACCGTGAAGGAAAAAGAATGGGGTTGAGGAGTGGGAAGAGTGATGATGGGAGACCTTTATTTAGACAGGGTGATCAGAGCAGGCCTCTGAAGCGGGCACACTTTGCTGAGACCCGGTGACTAGAAGGAGGCAGCCGGGTCCACATCTGGAGGAAGGTCCTTCTGGTGGAGGTAGCAGCCAGGGCAAAGGTCCTGAGGCAGCTTCTGTGTACTGGCCTGAGAAAGGGCTATGAGGCCACTGTGACTGGAGACGGGAGTGGGGTGGAGTGTGGGGAGACCGGGTTGGAGAAGCTGGCCGGGGCCACATCACACACTGGGTCAAGGTGCTGGTGACAAGGAAAAGCATACTCGTTTATTGAGTATTTGCCATGTGCTGTTGTTCAGTATGCGTCCTGTTCGTCCTGTTCTTCATCTGGCAGCCCTGGGGAGTTGGTGTGGGGGTGGGCAGGTACCTGTGCCTTCTGTGCTTAGGAGGAGTGCGCATAGCCCGGCCCACCCCAGTGGTGCTCAGCTGCCACTGGTATTGCCGGCTCTTGAGGGATTCCTGACCTGTAGCAGTTGTGTCAGGTGGCCGATGGTTTCCCTTCTGGGCGTCACTTGGCTCCAGAAAAGAAGCTCCGACCCCAGGAGCAGGTACTAAGAGCTCTAGTCACCCATGGGCCTTCCCTTCCTCCCCCTGCAGAGCTGAAGAAGTCCCTCTACGCCATCTTCTCCCAGTTTGGCCAGATCCTGGATATCCTGGTATCTCGAAGCTTGAAGATGAGGGGCCAGGCCTTTGTCATCTTCAAGGAGGTCAGCAGCGCCACCAATGCCCTGCGCTCCATGCAGGGTTTCCCCTTCTATGACAAGCCTATGGTGAGCACTGTGGGTGTGGAGGGTGTGCGCTGCAGAGCGCTGGGCGGGCTAGCTGGGTCCGGACCTGTCTCACCCCTAGTGCAGTCCCCTGAAGTCGCAAGGCTTTCTTTGTCCCTTTATCAGCATCCACTGTTCTTTGTACTGGGGGCGGGGGATGAGGGATACAGTGACTGAGGGACCCCCCCGCAGCCCTGCTCTTTCAGACCCCAGATGGTGATGAGGGGTCAGGGCCAGGATAGGGGAAGTGCACAGAGTTCGGGGAGCTTAGGGGAGACACCTCACCCAGTCTAGGAGTTCGGGGAAGGCTCTCTGAATGTGAGGCTCACGGGAGGAGTAGCTGGGGGAGGCAGGGGAGAAAGTGTTAGGTAACTGAGAGCATTTGTCTTTGAGGAAGTGAGTCAAGTCTGTTTGGCTGGAGTGAAGGGTGGGGGTGGGGTGGGGTGCTGGGGAGCCATGGGAGGGTTTAGGGAGATGCCTCTAGCCATTGGGAAGAGTGGATTAGAGCGGGTAGGTTACAGGAGTCTGGGTTGGGCTCTCAGATGTGAGGGCTTGTGCCAGGCCTGGGGCAGGGCCGAGGAATGGGTAGAGATGGTGGGTTGCAGGGGTTCAAGAGGCCAAGTGGACAGCTGAGGGGGCTGTGTTCTGGGAGGTGAGGAGTAGCTTAAAGTGCCTGCCCTGAACTAGCATTCCTGCCGGATCACTGGCAGCTGTCTTTGGTTCTTGGGGTCTTTTTTTTCCCTCATCCCCCTGTCAGCTGACTTTCCCCTGATTGGAATATTCTTCCTGAACCAACTCTTTTTTTTTTTTTTTTTTTAATTTTTTATTTATTTATGATAGTCACAGAGAGAGAGAGAGAGAGGCAGAGACACAGGCAGAGGGAGAAGCAGGCTCCATGCACCGGGAAGCCCGATGTGGGATTCGATCCCGGGTCTCCAGGATCGCGCCCTGGGCCAAAGGCAGGCGCCAAACCGCTGCGCCACCCGGGGATCCCCCTGAACCAACTCTTTTGGGGAGGGAACAGCAAATGCTGGTGTGTTCAGGTCCCAGGCGGGTCACTTGCTGTCGGAGACAGTGGACCTGGGGGCCGTAACATTGCTCACTGACCCTGGGACCCTCCGTGTAGCAGGGGAACTCATCTGCCTGCTGTCACCTCTAGATGGTGTGAGCCCAGACTTGCCACATCTCCCATTGCTTTTCTGGAGCAGCAGGAATTAGGTTTTGAATTGAAGCATAAAGACCATGATCTTACTGTGTTGATCCTCCCTCCCCTCTACTCCCCAAATCACTGCTCAGACCATTTCAGACACTCAAGCATGAGTGAGTTCTATCAGGGACAGTGGGGACCCTGCCTTGGAGACATCCACCACTGCCTGTTTCCCCCTCCTCCCCTGTGGCTTCCCGGTCTCTGCTTGGACCCCTGCTCCCCGTGGGCTATTCTCCACACACAGCCCCAGGGCTGCTTCTGGCACACCAGTGAAATCTCACTCTGCGTAAGATACTCCATGGCTCCCAGCTATCTCAGGAAAAAAACCCAAGTTGGACCACCCTTCCCTCTGTGATCTTGTCTCCTCCCTCCTCATCCCCATTGATCTTGAACACACACTGCACACCTTAGTTCTACTGTTCCCTTTACTGAAATGCTTTTCTCTTAACAGGCCTTCCTCCCTCTGTCTCTATGCCAGTGTCACTTCACTGAGGCCTGCCTTAGCCACACTCTGAAACTTTCAATTCTGGGGTTATGTTTTATTTTTTTTTATTTTAAGATTTTATTTATTTGAGAGAGTGAGCAAGCGAGAGAACATGAGCAGGGGGAGGAGCAGAGAGAGGGAGAAGCCATCTCCCCATTGAGCAGGGAGCCCAATGCAGGACTCGATCCTGGGACTCTGAGATCATGAGCTGAGCCGAAGGCAGACACTGAGCCACCCAGGCGCCTCTGAAATTTTCCATCCCCTTTTCCAGTTTTGTTTTTAATCTTTTTCATCATATCTTTCTCACCAAGGAGATCATGAGGGCAGGGACCTTTGATACACTCGTTGCTGTACCCCAGAGTATAGGTTCTCCGTAGACCACTGAGAATCAGCTTTCGCCTGGGAATCTAAACTCCTGTGTGACTAGAACCCCCCTGCATAGTGTTCCTCTCCTAGCCTTGTTTCTTCAGGCATCTGCCTTTGGCCTGATGCTCGGGACTGTCCCATCTTCCCTTCAAAATCCCAACAACTTACTGACTGAATGCCTAGTTTGTGCCAGCTACTGTTCAGAGCACTTAAGCTTATTTAGTTCTTACAGTCCTCCTTTCCAGTGGAAAATCTCAGTTACCATTTTACAGATGAGGATATTGAGGCCAAGTGATTTCCATAACATTGCTCACTGAGCTTCTGGTAAGATCTGCTTTTGTACCCAGGCGATTGGGCCTTGATACACTCCTTAACCTTCTGCTCTTTGTTTGGCAGCGCATTCAGTATGCCAAGACTGACTCGGATATTATTGCCAAGATGAAGGGTACCTTCGTGGAGCGGGACCGCAAGCGGGAGAAGAGGAAGCCCAAAAGCCAGGAGACCCCAGCAGCCAAGAAGGCTGTGCAGGGTGGGGCCGCCGCCCCTGTGGTGGGGGCTGTCCAGGGCCCTGTCCCGGTAAGCCAGGGCTGAGAGACCCTGCCCTCTCTCCCATCAGGCCTTCCTTAGCTGTGTGGCCTGGCGTGTGGGCATGGTGGAGGGTGGAGGTGGTCTCCCCAGGGGTTTGGGCACTCTCCCCTTCCATTTTCTGATGGAAATTGTGCACCTCACTGTGAGGGATTATGCACCTGCGTGATGGAGTCTACATTTGGAAATGGCTTTGTGGTTGCCTGTTTTTCAGATCTTTCTTTCTGTCTCTCTGTTCCTTAGTTTTTTTCTTCCCTTGACTTTGATCCTGTTGTCTATGTTTTTTAAGTTAATGTCTATGCGGAAAACCCAGAAGAAGCCATGAACCAACTTTTTGGGATTAATTAGTGAATTTAATTTAGCAGGGTCATCAGAGAGAAGGTCAGTGTGGAAGAAGTCAGTTTTATTTCTGTGTGCTAGCAGCAAACAGTAGCCTCCAAATTTAAAAATGGCTCAGGAGTAAATCCCATGAAGGGTAAGCAAAATATACTCACTGAAAGTACAGAGCATCTCTGAGAGAAATGGGAGGTGAATTCAGCAAATGGATGGGAGACTCAAAACTTATTAGGAGGGGAAAAATTAAAGAGGAAGACAAACCATGAGAGACTCCTAGCTTTGGAAAATAAAGGGTTCCAGGAGAGGAGGTGGAGGGGGATGGGGTAGCTGGGTGATGAGCTTTAAGGAAGGCACATGATAAGATGAGCACTGGGTGTTATACTATATATTGGCAAATTGGATTTAAATTTTATTTATTTATTCATGAGAGACAGGCAGAGGGAGAGCTGCAGGACTCCATCCCCAGATCCTGGGATCACGACCTGAGCCAAAGGCAGATGCTCAACCGCTGAGCCACCCAGGTGTCCCTGAATTTAAATTTTTAAGAAATACTTACTTACTTACTTATTTATTTATTTATTTATTCATGATAAACACAGAGAGAGAGGCAGAGGGAGAAGTAGGCTCCATGCAGGGAGCACGATGTGTGGGACTTGATCCTGGGACTCCAGGATCACGCCCTGGGCCTCAGGCAGGCGCCCAACCACCCAGGGATCCCCCCTGAATTTAAATTTTAAAACAAACTTGTTAGGATGTCAGTCCTCCAAACTGGCCTAACCCTCAGCACAATTCCAATCAAAATGCCGACAGGAATTCTGGGCATGCTGGCAGTCTTTCCACAGGTATGTGGAAAGGCAAGGAGAATGAAGCAGGGAGGCTGCTGTAGTCATCAAGATGGTGAGATGTTGGCCTGAGGGGAAGAAGAGGGACCAGGTGGCAGAAGAGAGTCCAGAAGTCAGTCCGGTCCACACAGGCATGTTTGTCAGCCAGTGAAGGCACCATTGCGTTCCCGTGGTGAAAGGACTTTATCTTGCTAATAAATGGTGCTGGACGAATCAGATGTCTTTAAGGCAAAGTGTTAGTCCTACCTCAACCATAGAAGTTAGTTTGAGATGAATAGTAGACCTCAGTGTGGCCGTTGAAACAATAAAGATTCTAGAAGGAAACAGGAAAATCTCTTCAGGAACTTTGTGAGGTGGGATCCCTGGGTGGCGCAGCGGTTTAGCGCCTGCCTTTGGCCCAGGGCGCGATCCTGGAGACCCGGGATCGAATCCCATGTCGGGCTCCCGGTGCATGGAGCCTGCTTCTCCCTCTGCCTGTGTCTCTGCCTCTCTCTCTCTCTGTGTGACTATCATAAATAAATAAAATTAAAAAAAAAAATTAAAAAAAAAAAAAAAAGGAACTTTGTGAAGGCATGAGAAGTAGAAACATCCTGTTTTGTAAAACAGAATCGAGAAAGCACGAAGTACTTAAGATAGATGAATTGCCTCTACTCATTTCTGAGTCCCCACAGTGGCTCTGCTGACCGGATTACACCGTACTTGTCCTTTCACTGATACCAGTTCTCACTCTTTGGTGTCAGCAGTGATGTCGGGGTTTCCCTCTGTCTAGTTTCCCTCTTCTTCCCCACTCTCCTCCGCTGCACCCAGCTATATGTGCACCTTTGAGTCCTTAGCGGTGGCTCCAGCTCCAATGGCCCTGTCTCCCTTGGGTGCATGACCTTGTGCCCTTTGGCTGGCTCCCACCTCCCTGCCACCCCTCCATTGCTTTCTCCATCTGTCCTGACTGTCCCTGTCCATCTCTGCCTTCCACTGTCTGCTCCTTTTTTCTCTGTAGGTCTCTTCCCACCCCCACCCCCACCCCCAAGTGTATTTTTGGAAGTAAAACTCCAGCATACTCATTATAGTGTTTATTTTCGCTCTTTTTGTTGACTGTTGTTAGCATTCGATTTTTTCCAGTGTTGTTTTCTTTCTTCTATGTCAACAGAGCTGGACCACACTGATTAGTTTTTCTTTGTTAGAAAAATTTTTAAGTTTCTGGTTTGATGTCTCCCTCGAGCCTGAGTTGGGTCTGTTTTGCTCCATCCATTTTCTTTTGGATGACCTTTGTCTCCATGGGTGCCTTTTTTTCCACCTTGCAAGTCTGAATCTCTCCCTGGGTCTTCTGACACTCTCTTCTGTCTGCTGACACCAGACTCGATCCCTCCTGTCTGCTGGGTGCCCCACTCAACCCTGTCCTCCCTCTCTCTGCAGGGTATGCCCCCAATGACTCAAGCCCCCCGCATCATGCATCACATGCCAGGCCAGCCTCCCTACATGCCGCCTCCTGGCATGATCCCGCCTCCAGGCCTGGCACCTGGACAAATCCCACCAGGGGCTATGCCCCCACAGCAGCTTATGCCGGGGCAGATGCCACCAGCCCAGCCTGTAAGTACCTACTGCTCCTGGGGTCTCCTATGAACAGTCAGAACATGGGAATAGAAAGGGATGGGTGGGGGTGCTGTTTTAGAGCCAGAGAGGGATTATATGTATGTCGGAGGAGCTTCAAAAGGTCAGGGTGAGGCTGGAGCAGTGACCAGAGCCCAGCTTGATTCAGTGAACTTCTGTGCAGCATCTGATGAAAACAGCAGTGTTCTCTATGGCTCTTAGTCTGGTGGGTGCAAGGTGGTGTAGACAGGCAACATCAGGCGTGTCAGGTGAAGGGGCCAGAAGGAACTTACGAAGGGACAGGGGTAGAAAATAGGAAGGCAGTAGGTTCTCCCACTAGACTCACAGGCTCTGTCACTTCCTTGCAGCTTTCAGAAAATCCACCAAATCACATCTTATTCCTCACCAACCTGCCTGAGGAGACCAATGAGCTCATGCTGTCCATGCTTTTCAACCAGTAAGTGGGGCCAGTAGCTGGGCAGGGTCCAGAGGGTGATGGCCCAGGAGTTGGCACCGTGGAGACAGGCCTTGGAGTTCTGCTGGTGGAGTCTTGAGTCTGCTTAGGATTTGCAGGCAGAACAGTGGCTTGGAGGCATAAAGGGTGGAGGCTGAGGCTCACAGCCTGAGGAGGTGTGGCAGTGGCAAGCCTCAGACATAGCATGGCCAAGGGAGCATTGGACCTTCCTTGACTTCGTGGGAGGTGCAGGGGTCCCTGGGCCTCTTCTTTCCAGCCTCTAAATCAGAAAAATGCCAGGTGTGTATAAAACAACAGTGCAGTGGCATCGAGCACTGGCTAGGCTGGTCAGAATCGGCACACTCAGACTGCACAGTAGGAGGTTAGGGATGTTGGCAACCCCAGTGCTGGTGACGGGGTGTACACCACTATGGCTATTCCACAGGGTAACACATTCACTGTTCAGTGAAGGAAGGGTTGTGTGCTCACCTGGTGGCTCTGCCTTCTGGTCTTCTAAAAGTTTTTTTTTTTTTTTTTTTTAAGATTTTATTTAATTATTTATTTGATAGCCAGAGAAAGCTAGAGAGCACAAGTTGGGGGAATGGCAGAGAGTGAGGGAGAGGAAGAAACAGACTCCCCACTGAGCAGGGAGCCTAATGCAGGACTGGATCCCAGGACCCTGGGATCATGACCTGAGGCGAAGGCAGATGCTTAACTGGCTGAGCTTAACCCCTCCTAAAGCCATTGTTAACAGAAGTCCCAAGGGGTGTGGATGGACATGATTCCTCTGGGTGGTAGGGAGTTGGAGGCAGCCCCAGGGGAAGAAGCCAGAGGTCAGAAGGGCTGCTCACTGTGGCCTGCTCTGTGGCAGTTGGGGAACAGTGCAGTGCCGATGGTTCTCTGTAACAGTGCTGGGAGGGAATTTTGAGAAACTCCGTAAGAGGGAAAATACAGTATCATACGCATATCTTTCTGTGAAACAATACAGACTCCGTAAGAATAGGTGCAGAAGAAAGTGTACCCAGCAAACATGAGGATGGTTGCCTAATGGGGAAGGAAGTTGGGGAAGAGGGAGCGGAAATGAGAGAAACAGCAGATCATAAAAAGTCAGGGTAGTGTTTATTTCTGGAACCCGGTGGTGGGTATGATCAGGGAGGGACATGGGGGCAGTGTCCTATTCCTTGATCTAACTTATGGCTGCATAGGTGTTCACGTTAAAATATTTCCTTAAATGACATGTTTACATCGTGTGTACTCGTTTGTGTCCGGGCTCTACAGCTTAGGACTGTATACACTTGGGCCTGGATGATCCTCTCTTACTATGCATTGTAGTGGATGTTTAGCAGCATCCTGGTGGCTTCTACACTTCAGATGCCAGAACATTCGGGGAAGATGCCAAGTCTGGATCCCTGAGGTCTCTTCCCTTCTCCCCAGGTTCCCTGGCTTCAAGGAGGTACGACTGGTCCCCGGGCGGCACGACATTGCCTTTGTGGAGTTTGACAATGAGGTACAGGCAGGGGCCGCTCGCGATGCACTGCAGGGCTTCAAGATCACCCAGAACAATGCCATGAAGATCTCTTTTGCCAAGAAGTAGCACCTTTTTCCCCCTGCCTGCCCCTGCCCCCTGCTCTGGGGCCACCCCTTCCCCCCTTGGCTCAGCCCCCTGAAGGTAAGTCCCCCTCAGGGGCCTTCTCAGAGCCGTGTGTGAGTGAGTGGTCGCCACACAGCATTGTACCCAGAGTCTGTCCCCAGACATTGCACCTGGCGCTGTTAGGCCGGAATTAAAGTGTTTTTTTGAGGTTTGGTTTTTCACAACCAATTGTCGTTTTTATTTTTCATTTTTTGTCTTCTATGCTGCGTTTTCTTGCATATCGGAACATTCTGGGTATTTGGACCTGTTAGCGTGTTGGGCTTTGCAACTTTGGGGAAACACAGAATAGTGTAGTAACTTTCTCTAAGCCTCAGGCATCTTTATTTAATCCTTTTGGAAAAATTTCTGTTTTGTCTCAGTCAGCATTCAGCAGGAAATTAAAACCCATGCTGCCATGTAATCTTGGACAGGTTTTGTACTAAATAAGGATGCCACCTTTAAGGGCATGCCATTCACTTTGTAGATTCATATGTTTTTTTTTCAAACATAATGGAATGTTAGAGGTTTTTTGTCTTTTTTGAATCTTCACAAAAATTGTTCCATCCTAGCAACAGTCCCCAGAATCCATGCTAGATACTTCAGGAAGAAAAGAAAGGGAACTGAGTGCTCAGGAACTCATTGGAAGAAGAGAAGGAGTGGTAGCCTGGGCTTGAGACACTTGAGTTGAAGTTTGCAATCTCCTCCCTCTGCCTGTGTCTCTGCCTTTCTCTCTCTCTCTCTCTCTCTCTCTGTGACTATCATAAATAAATAAAAAAATTAAAAAAAAAATTTAAAAGAAAGAATGGGGATCCCTGGGTGGCGCAGCTGTTTGGCGCCTGCCTTTGGCCCAGGGCGCGATCCTGGAGACCAGGGATTGAATCCCACATCAGGCTCCCGGTGCATGGAGCCTGCTTCTCCCTCTGCCTGTGTCTCTGCCTCTCTCTCTCTCTCTGTGACTATCATAAATAAATTAAAAATTAAAAAAAAAATTAAAAAAAAGTTTGCAATCTCTGATTGAGCTGTAGTCTGGACTAGAGGAAGGTGCCACTGCTGCTGATGGAAGTGCCCCATCCCACATGGAGAGCTGCACAACGGGTGTAGCCACTTCAAACACTGCTAATCTTCCCTTCTGGCCACCTGCTATTCAGCCAGGAGCCTCGGGCAGGTGGCTGAACCACGTTCCTTCCCCTCCAGTGCTCTGGCTGCAGGGGAGTCTAGGAAATGGAGTTCTGGTTGGACAGTCATGAAATAACAGCTGAAGCTATGGATAAGAAGGGAGATGGAAGGAGGAACCTTTTTCAGTCTCATACACATCTGATCTGGAACAAAAATTTTTAAAAAGATTTTATTTATTTGAGAGAGAAGGGAGCAGACTCCCCACTGAGCAGGGAGTCTGATGCGGAACTTGATCCCAGGACCCTGAGATCATGACCTGGGCTGAAATTAGATGCTTAACCAATTGGGCCCCCCTGGAAATTTTATTAGTTAACTTAAAAAACATGTATATATTGCTTAAGATCTTTCTCAGGCCTTGAACATGATACCCCTGAGAGCATTTGCCAGAACTAGAATATAGAAAACAAAAAAATAAATACAAGAAGACAAGAGTGTTGGGATGCCTGGGTGGCTCAGCGGTTGAGTGTCTGCCTTCGACCCTGGGTGACCCTGGAGCCCCAGGATCGAGTCCCACATCGGACTCCCCACAGGGAGCCTGCTTCTCCCTCTGCCTGTGTCTCAGCCTGCCTCTCTGTCTCATGAATAAATAAAATCTTCAAAAAAATAAAAAGACAAGAGTGTTGAGTAGTGTCTATCTTTTGTGAAGGCTCTAAGCTAAGCCTACTCTGGCTCTGCTCTTTTCTGTTAAAAAGGAAGATCAGTGTTTGCAATGATAAAGACTTACGGCACCAAATAGTCTTCCTTCTTGTAGGATCTGAAAGACTTCACTAAGAGGCAAGTATTATTGCAGATGGCAAATGGAAACATCTCACCCAGCACACCAGGTTCTGTGGTCAGTGGGTCCTGGTTTTTATTGTCTGCCTGGTGGACCTCCTATGTTCCCTATGAGCAATTGACATGCCCACTCCGAGCTACATTTTATTCCTGTGTAGGGAAAGAATTCCTGTTACGTTTGGGTGTTTTTTAAAGAATTTATTTGAGAGAGTGAGCACAAGGAGGGAAGGGGCAGAGGGAGAAGCAGAAAGCTTCTGGCAGGAAGCCTGCCACTGGGCAGGAAGCCTGATGTGGGGCTTGATCCCAGGACCCCTGGAATCATGACCTGAGCCAAAGGCAGATGCTTAACTGACAGCCACCTGAGCGCCCCAGAATTCTGGTATATTCATACTGTGGTACCATTGGTGTAGGTCACTATCCCCAACGGCACTCAGTAAGCCTATAAATTCAGCAAATACTTGCCAAGTACCCATTATGCTAAATACTGCTCTTTGCATAGGACACACAGTGGTGAATAAAGCTAATTGCAAATACCGTGTTCTGATACAACTGAGGTGGCCCAGCTGGGGAATGGTCCCCGGTGATAAAGGAAAGCCAGTCATTGGTGACTTGAGCAGAGCTGACTTGAGCATCTCCCAGCCATGATGGTGCTGGGTAATTGGGTGCGTAGAGATGGCTGAGGTCCAGGCTTTGCCCTGATGAATTCTTTCCCAATCCCCAAGCCCATGTGTGCCTGATCCACTTCCCCTGCACAAAAGTTTGGACTTGAGGCCAGAGGTGAGAATGTCCTATGACGGAGATGGCCGCGCAGGCGAATGATCTTGGCACGTGGAGCTATAGGAAACAGTTTTATTTTTAAGGTTTTATTTATTCATGAGAGACAGAGAGGAGCAGAGACATGGGGCAACCCCAAGTATATATAGGCAGAGGGAGTAGCAGGTTCCATGCAGGGAGCCTGATGTGGGATCCCAGGACCCCAGGATCATGCCCTGTGCCAAAGGCAGGTGCTCAACTGCTGAGCCATGCAGGTATCCCAGGAAACACAGTTTTAGAGTTTGAGACTTGAGTTCACATCCCTCCCCGCACCTCCACTTTCTCCTGACCTGCAGCTGCCAACTCCATGCTCAGTGAGTGACAGGTGTGGGCCTGGAGCCAAATCTGGCCCCTCTGCTTCCTGGCTCTAGACTTCAAGTTTCTGAAGGCTCTCCCCTACCATTTCTATGTTCAGTGGGGTTATAACAGCCCCCTTGAGGTGATGCAGTCCATTTGAAATTATGTGCCGAGTGCTCTTTAAATAACTGTTGGCTTTCATTTCATGGTCCCTATTTTACAGAGGAGAAAGGCGAGGCTCTCAGAAAAGAAATAGCTTAGCCCAGGTCACCCAGTCAGGAAGTGGCTTGTGAAGATAAATAGTGATTATGGTAGAGCCTTGCTAGCCTTAAGACCCAGCATATAATACTTGGTCCTTGAGAGTGAGGGCTGTTCCTGGCGATCAAAAGGCCGCCTTGTTCTGTCCTTGAACACAGGAAATTCCAAGATAGTTTTCTGTACTAGCTGCCTGTTTCTGTTCTTGGAGGGGCCCAGGTACCCAAACAGCCTAGAATTGACAAAGATGGAATTGAATATCTCAACCTGCCTATCTGGGCCTCTGATGGTTGAGGTGGGGGCAGGAGGTAGGGGTTGCTGTCACTTGGAGCGGCCTGGGCTGCTTTGGGCCTTTTTGGCGCCACCCAGGGATCCCTTATTTGGGCATTTTCTTGGGCAGGCTGCCCTCACCCTGTCTTTGAAATGGTTCTGGCTGGGCAGCAGTCTCTAGGTATTGTGGGTGAAATTTGGGACCGGTTAAGGGTGGAGACAGGATGGAGAACACAGGTTTCCTTGTGTTGCTGGAGAGAGGGAGGGCAGAAGGAAATTGGAGACCCCATTTCCCCCTCAGTCACTCCCTTGCTCAGTCCATGATGGCTGGGTCGCCAGTGTTCCTCGGTATCATTGTTTTGCTGTCTGCCTTCCTAGCGCCTAGTGTCGGGGGCCGTGCCATGCCCAAGCTGGCTGACCGCAAGCTGTGTGCTGATGAGGAATGCAGCTGTAAGACTTGGGGGCTGGGGGGCCTTGGGAGCTTGGGTTGCCAGCCTGTGTGGAGGGTGGTCATTCCCTTCTGTTCCTTCCCCAGACCCCATCTCCATGGCTGTGGCCCTTCAGGACTACGTGGCCCCCGACTGCCGTTTCCTGACCATACACAGGGGCCAAGTTGTGTATGTCTTCTCCAAGCTGAAGGGCCGGGGGCGGCTCTTCTGGGGAGGCAGTGTGAGTCTTGGGAGAACAGAAAAAGAAAGGATACGGGGCTAGGGTGGGAGTGCATCCTAGTTTTCCACCCAAAGGGAAAGTTTGAGGGTGTAGACTGAAATAGTTTGGCCGGGGGAAGAGGGTATTGTACTCTTTTTTGTTTATTCATGAGAGACATAAGCAGAGGGAGAAGCAGGGTCCCCATGGGGAGCCTGATTCGGAACCCAGGAGCCTGATGCCCAGGACCCCAGGATCATGACCCAAGCCAAAGGTAGTCTCTCAATTACTGCAAGCCATCAAAAAATAATAAGCAAATCCGTGCTCCTTTGAGATTTTTTTTTTTTTTAAAGACTTTACTTTTTGGGATCCTTGGGTGGCTCAGCAGTTTAGCACCTGCCTTCATTCGGCCCGGGGTCCCACCTGATGTGGGACCCGGGATCGAGTCTCATCAGGTTGCCGGCATGGAGCCTGCTTCTCCCTCTACCTGTGTCTCTGCCTCTCTCTCTCTCTCTCTGTGCCTCTCATAAATAACTTTAAAAAAATAAAGATTTTACTCTTTTCATGAAAGACATGGAGAGAGAGAGGCAGAGACAGAGGCGGAGGGAAAAGCAGGTTCCCTGTGGGAAGCCTGATGTGGGACTCAATCCCAGGACCCCAGGATCATGACCTGCACCAAAGGCAGATGCTCAACCACTGAGCCACCCAGGGGCCCCTCCTTTGAGAATTAATACCCATTGAGTGGTTGGCTACTTCAGGTGGTCAGGCAGGGCCTCCACACAGTGACTGTAAGAGAGTTGAGTGACAAGCATGGAGCTAGTCCTCTAGAAATCAGGAAGAGGAAAAGTGCCATGGTCTTCAGCAGGAACAAGTTTGCCATCCTCCCAGAACCCTGGCTTTGAATTCTTCCTCTCCAGGTTCAGGGAGATTACTATGGAGATCTAGCTGCTCGCCTGGGCTATTTCCCCAGTAGTGTTGTACGTGAGGACCAGACCCTGAAACCTGGCAAAATCGATGTGAAGACAGATGTGAGTGTCTTGGGGGGCTGGCAGGGATCCGGAGGGAGGACCCTGAGGTTGTGATGATGGGCAAAGATGCTCCTGCCCTTGGCTCCCTGGCAGTGTAGCTGTGTGCACTGGGACAAATTCCCTGCCTCGGTTTTCTTATCTGTAAAATGGGGGAGTGATTTTTTTTTGAAGTCCCTGTTAGATTGAGAGGTGCAAAGATTGGAGGACTCTGGACTAATTTGCATAGCACATGTTTGGCCAAACCTGGCCCCTGCCACAACAAAAACCACTAGATCCTTTGTGGTGTGACCGCTGGTTTTCTCCCCACTGTTTACCCTTTCTCTTTTTCAGAAATGGGATTTCTACTGCCAGTGAGCTCAGCCTACCACTGTCCCTGCTGTTTTTTTTTTTTTTCCCTCCTTCTGGCTTTATGCAAATATATCAGCCAAGTGCAAAATGCAGGTCTCCGTGGTCTTTTTTTTGGGGGGGGGGGGGGGGCGGTGTAACAAAGGAAATGTTTCCCCAGGTTCCTGAATTTAGCCAGTCAACTCATTGACTCTCGTGACGTCAGTGGTTGCTAGGCAGACTTCCACTAAATGCTCTGCTCCGAGCTGGGTACCAGAGGTGGGCTAAACTTAGATACACAAGCAAATGAGAAGGCGGAATAGCCTGAACAGACCGGTTGCGTGTTTTTTAGTGTCCTCTCTAGACCAAGGGGAGGGAGTTGAACTGTTGGGAAGGAGCCAATAAGGCCACGAGGAAGACATAAATCACAGAATAACAGAATAAGAGGTTATCGTGGAAGACCATCTGCAAAGGGAAGGGGGAGGTTAGCCAGCGCGTACCCCCCACCCCTCCAGTTTTCGTCTTTCTTGTCTTTGAGGTCTGAGAAAGCGCTCCCCAGCTCGATACCCGCTCCTCTTCGGGTCTTTCTGTCAATCCTGTCCATGCCCCCTTCTTTGCAGCCGTGCCCCCGCCCCCAGGTCCGCTCCTACCCAATCCGGAGTCTCGACTCTGCACCCGTACTCCTGACCAAATCCGTTTCTCAGCGGGGCTAAAGCATCTCCGTACGGTCCCTTCCCACCTGCTCCGCCAATCGCTCGTCTTGGTCCCGCCCCCCTTGGCCCGTCCCCTCTCGCGCGGCCAATCCGCGCCCTTTGTCCCGCCTCCCGGCCGCCGAGTTCACCAATCCCTGCTCTCGGGAAGCGTGGCCTGGTATCCCGCAGCCCTAGCGGGTCGCGCTGTGGGGGGTGGAGGCGGAAGTGGCGGCGCCGGTCCCGGGAGTAGGAAGGAGCCGGGGCTGCAGCCGGAGTGGAGCGGCTGCCAGCCGAGGAGCAGGCGCGGCCGCGGCGCCATATTGCGGCCCCGAGCGGCCGCGACCGAGTCATGGCCGAGACCTACGGTGAGGGTGGTGGGCCGGAGTCAGGGTCTGGGGTCTGGGCCCAGGGAGGATGCGGCCTTTGGGGAGTGGGGCGGGGCCTTATGTGCCAGGGGGCGGGGTCTGGCATGGGGCAGGGCCTAGTGGCTGCTGGGAGGGGTTTAATGGGTACGAGGCTGGGCTTCATGGATTTGGGCGGAGCCTGAGGGTCTGGTGTGTGGGTTAAATAGATCTGGGGCGGGATTTGAGGGAGCCAGTCTTGATGGACTTGGGCAGGCCTTGAAGGAAAGGATGGTTCTTACTGTGTCGGGGCGGAGTCTGGATGGATGGGGTGGGGCTGACCGTGTGAATGGCAGGGCTTGGGGATGGTGGGCTGGGAGAACCCCGAGGGGTTGCTGTGGATCCTGGGATTGCTCTGGCTGGAGAGGGCTGCAGTGGGGTTGGGGATGCATCGTCCTTGAATTAGGTGGTGGGAGGGACTAGTGGCAAGGGGTGGGTGGGGCTTAAACTTGAGAGGGCCTCGGGCCGAGGAAGGGATGGAGGGACTGAGAATTGGAGAATCCGGATGGATGGATGAATAGGAGGTGGGAGGACAGGGTGCCGTAGAAACAGCACTGGTGTAAGAATCAGAAGGAGCTATATTCCTTCAACGAGTAGAGAAAAGCCGAGGGAACAAGTGCAAAGATCCTGAGGTGAGAACCAGCTTGCCATTTTCAGGTAATAGACTGAAGGCCCCAGGCTAGAATAGAGTGAATGAGAACGTGGTAGGAGGTGAGGTCGTGATGGGCAAGGGCAAGGCTGTCACCCTGGGTAACATGGATCTTGAGAGGCTTTAACAACATCATAGCTAAGCTTTTGAGCTCTGGAGCCAGTTGAGCTGGGTTCGAATCCCAGCTATGCCCAGCTATGGGGTCTTGGGTAGACCAGTTAACCTTTCTGGCCTCAGTTTCCTCATCTGGAAGATGGAGATACTTGTTGGTATACCTCCCTTGTAGTGTTTTTCTGAGGATTAAGTGAGCTTGCCGTAGTAAAGAGCTAGAACTGTGCCTGTTATGTGGTAAGCACTGTATATGAATTGTCTGTTGTTACTGTTGCTCTGTTTCTGCCTGTGTCTGTTTGTCCCCTTGTAACTGTGATGGTCTCTTGGTTTCCATCTTTTGCCCTGTATCATTCTCTCCATATGGGTTTCCCTGATTTTGGCTCCATCTGCTCAGACTTCCTCTTCAAATTCCTGGTGATTGGCAGTGCAGGAACTGGCAAATCATGTCTCCTTCATCAGTTCATTGAGAATAAGTGTGAGTTTCTGGGAGTGGTCCCGGGAGCACTGAACTGTGGGTGTGGGCATAGCGTGGGCAGGGGCAGGGCTGGCCGTAGGTACAATTTCAGTGCTGGCTGCCTGGCCCTCGCCTTTGCTAGATCCTCCTTGAGGATCTCAGTCACCCCAGCAATGAGAATGGTTTTGTATAGGCTGAGGAGGCTTGGGAGGACAGGGAAGCTTCTGAGCCCCTGCACTGCCTCTTCTCTCCTTCCCACTCCCAGTCAAACAGGACTCCAACCACACAATCGGCGTGGAGTTTGGATCTCGGGTAGTCAACGTGGGTGGGAAGACTGTGAAGCTCCAGATTTGGGACACAGCCGGCCAAGAGCGGTTTCGGTAGGTGGGCCGGGCTCCCAAGGGAGGGGGACAGAGGAAAGAGGAGACAAAATGAGATAAAGGGACAGAGAGAGAGGTGTGTGCAGTCACTTGGAGGTATGACGGAAGCACAGAGACAATGAGAGGGCAGGCGAGGCTGCGGGAGAAAGGCAGAGACTCAGTACGGGTGCCTATTATAGCCAGAGCTAGCAGGGGTCCTGGAGAGAGAGCAAGGATTGCAAGGGAGAATGAGGCTGAGAAAGAAGCATAATGAAAGGAGAGACCCACAGACCCTAGAGAGACTGCAGTAGATCGAGCCATAAGGCTGGAGAGATGGAGATTTGTGCCTGGGGAAAGGCGCTTGGGGTGGGGGCCAGGGGTAGAGGTGGAAAGAGAGAGATTGAAAGAGAAGGAAACTGCGAAAGAGATACACTCAGAATTAGACAGAGAAAGACAGAGACTGAGAAGAAGAGCAAGGGAAGGATGATAAAGAGACACAAAGAGAAATAGGTCCAAGCCGGAGACAGGGAGGGTGGGACAGGAGGAGCCAGAGAGGTGGAGAAATGGATGTTGTGTGGCGGGGGAGAGAGAATGGCGGAGGGCTCAGCATACAGTGTGTCTTCAAGAAATGGCTGCGGACAAGGTGGTTGGTGCACAGAAACCCTGAGTTTAAGAGACAGAGAGGAGGGACATGAGGGAATCGAGTCCATGGAGAAGTGTGGTCCCTAGCCAGCATGGCGTCGTAGCTGCTAAGTTAATATTGGTGATATTGTTGATATCACCATGTGAGAGAGACAGAGAGAAGGCGAAGGGTGAGTGGCTGGCGCTGGGTTTGTGCTAAGTGCTTAGTGAGTGCTTGTGGAATGGTTGAATTTGAGGAGGACCCAGACAGGTGACACGGAGATGCAGGCAGATGCAGCCACCCTGGGAAGAGGGCCTCCCCAAGATGCAGCAGGAGAGGGACAAGCCAGTGTAGTTGCAGAGCACTTGGCCAGGAATGGGCAAAGGGAAGAAGGCGAAATGAGGCATGAGTGAATGCATGAGAAACCAAGAGTGAAGAAGAGGGACTCCTAGGTGGCTCAGCAGTTGAGTGTCTGCCTTTGGCTCAGGGCCCAAGGGGTCCTGGGATCGAGTCCCACATCAGGCTTCCTGCAGGGAAGACTGCTTCTCCCTCTGCCTATGTCTCTGCCTTTCTCTCTGTGTCTCTAAAGAATAAATAAAATCTTAAAAAAAAAAAAAAGGATGAGAGAACCAGAGCCAGAGAGACACACAGAGATAGAGAGACATAAGGGAGTGAGAGAGACACACATGTAAGAGAGATGGACGGAAAGACACAGACCACTGAAGAGAAAGGGAACACAGGGACACAGAGTCAAAGACAGGGAGAGCCTCTGAGGCCGATGGACAGACAGCTAAGGGAGATTGAGGGAGACAAGGAGAGAGACCAGCAGAGAAGGAAATTGTGGTGAGACCAGAACACCGCTAGCTTCTGGGGGATAGGTCAGCAGTAAAGGCCAGGGAGGGGGGGCCCTCTGAACCACCAGCATCAGTCTCTCTTCGCAGAGGGGGGCAGTCTCAGGGCAGACCCCAGCCTCGGGGGTGACTGGGTCCCCTTGGCCCCACAGGTCGGTGACACGGAGTTACTACCGAGGGGCGGCTGGAGCCCTGCTGGTGTACGACATCACCAGGTGGGTGCACGGAGAGGGTGGGGCAGGGCTGGGGTGGGGGCCCCCTATCCTTGCCTGCCCTCCTCCTCTCTCCCTTCTTCATAGCCGGGAGACATACAACTCGTTGGCTGCCTGGCTGACGGACGCCCGCACGCTGGCTAGCCCCAACATCGTGGTCATCCTCTGTGGCAACAAGAAAGACCTGGACCCTGAGCGCGAGGTCACTTTCCTGGAGGCCTCCCGCTTTGCCCAGGAGAATGGTGAGGACCTGCTGGTGGGCCAGTGGGGGAGGGATTGGGCTGAGGAGCAGGGGGTGTCCCCTGGGGCCCATGGCTCCTGGCCTCTGTGGCTCTCCCTAGCAGGGGAATGCGGAGATTTAGAGGTCTGGGTTCAAATTCGAGTGTTGGCCACATGTGAGCCGTGTGACCACTCTGGTCCTGTCTCCCCATCTGGAAAAGAGGAGTCACGATGTTTCTGCCTCACATAGCGTGTGATGCTTAAGGGAGTTGGTCACGGAGAGCCCTTGGCACTGCCTGGACACAGTAGCGGGTGCTTGATGAATGTTGGCTGCTAAGAGGGTTTCGGCCAGTGCTGGGTATTGGTGTAATGTGGAGGTTGCAAACTCCGATGGCTCGAGGGGACAGGCCTGTTTTGTGATTAAGGGAGACAGGATAGGGTGGACCCCAAGTTAGCAGGCACCAGCATTCGGGGTGTAGACAGGCCCCACAGCCACGTCAAAAGGTGTGCAAATATAAACTCATTTGAAAAGTTCGTGTTGGCCAAACATCTACTGGCTCGGGGTCTGTCCATGTTCCTCCAGCTTGTAACCTCCAAGTTGAGACGATGTTTTGCCATCAGAAAGATATGGCTTTGAGGCTAAAGGTTTGTCTGTGGTGGGCCTGGGCCTGTCCCAGATGGTGGTGGGGACATAGCGTTAAAGACACCCTAGGCCCAGCTCTCACAGGCTCACAGTCCAGTGGGTAGGGAAGGGAGACACCACCGTTTCCAGTGATAGCCCAGAGAGGTCAGGGCTGGGATAGGGGAAGCTCTCGGGGCTGTGGGAGCCTGAAGAGGGGGGAGCACCTGATCCATGCTGGGAGGTCAGGGAGGCCTTTCTGGAGGAGGAGGCGTATTAGCGGGAACCACCTGGGGAGGGGGTCCCTTGGTGGCAGACCAATGGTAAGCGCAAAGGCCTGAAGTAGTAAGGGCAGAGGTGGTAGGTCAGAGTCAAGGGAAGGGCAGGGACTCACCGAGGCCCTGCCCCCCAGAGCTAATGTTCCTGGAGACTAGTGCCCTCACGGGTGAGAACGTGGAAGAGGCTTTCCTGAAGTGTGCCCGCACCATCCTGAACAAGATCGACTCAGGTGAGGCTCCTGACTGCCCAGAGTGGGAGTGGGAGTGGAAGGCAGGGCCCGGAAGTCTTCAGGACACTAGTCCTGACCTCTCTCCTGTCCCCCTCCCCTCAACCCCCAGGTGAGCTGGACCCCGAGAGGATGGGCTCAGGCATTCAGTACGGGGATGCTTCCCTCCGCCAGCTGCGGCAGCCTCGGAGTGCCCAGGCCGTGGCCCCCCAGCCCTGTGGCTGCTGAGACATGTGGAGCCAGGTGGGAGCCCAGGTCGGAGCCTGGGCCCGGGGATGGCAGGGGTGGGGTCCCAGCAAGGGGGAATGTGGAGCAGAGACAGAGACACAGAAAGGGAGAGGTGACAAGAGAAAGGGTGAGAAAGAACGATGCAGAAACAGTTGCATGAAAGGAGCCATCGTCCTGGCCTCGGGGACGTCCTTTCCATCTTGCCACCAGCTCCACCCCGGATCTCTGACCCACCCATTCATAATTCAGCAAATATTGAGCTTGTGTCTGTTGTGTGCCAGATCCTGTTCAGGCAGTGGGCCAAACAATCCCTGCCCTCGTGGAGCCAACATGCTCTTGGGAGGAGGCAGGCAATAAACAAGACACATAAGAAAATGATACAGTAGTTAAGAAGATAAGAGTTATGGAGAAAAATAAAGGAAAGTGAGGGGTAGGGAGGTGAGGAGTGGAATTTTCCATGATGAGGGAATCCCTCCCTGAAAAGGTGACATTGGAGCAAAGACCTGAAGCTAGGGGAATGAGGTGGGGGGTGTCATATGGGTCCCTGGGGGCTAGTGTTCTAGGCAGAGAGAACAGCCAATGCAAAGGCCCTGAGGTAGAAGCATGCCTGAGCTGGGTGAGGAGGTCCAGGGAGGCCAGCATGGCTGGAGTGGAGTACATGTGTGTATTGGGGGGTAGGGGAGGTAAGGAAGAGATGAGGTCAGGGGTGGGGGGGAAGATCAGATAGGGCTTTGTTGTCCGTGAGGAGGCTCTGGGTTATATACCCCAGTTGGGATGGGAGCCATGGGAGGGCTCTGAGCAGAGAAGGGACAGGACCCGACGCAGGTGTTCCCAGGATCCCTCTGGCTGCATATAGAGGAGAGGAGGGTGTGGGCAAGGGTGGTTGCTGAGAGACCAGTGAGAGACTACTGCAGAGTCAGGCTGAGAGACCATGGTGGACAGGACGTGGGGTGGGGGTGCCCGTAGAGGACGGACTGAGTCTTGTCCCTCTTGATGTAGCCACTGGGTCTTTCTAAAGCACAAATCTATTCTGTCCCTCCCCCGTTTAAAACCACCCATGGCTCCCAGGGTCCGTGGGACACAGCCAGAGGCTCCTAGCCTGGTTTTTGCCCCTGCCAGCCTCACCTGTCTCAACTCACACACCCCTCCTGACCTCTCAGGCTGCTGTAGCCACCCTGAAGTTCTCCCCGTTTCTCTGGGTCTTTGTTTACGCTGTTCCCTCTGCCAGGAACACTGTTCCTTCCCTCTCTTCCCTCCTCTGCCTCCTCCTGGAAGCCTTGCTTCCCCTATGCTTGGTCCACACTCCTTTCTGGGCTTGCAAGGTCCTGCAGGATGAGGTCCCCTCCCCACCTCTTTGAGAGCGTGTGTGTCTTGCCAATTCTCCTCTGTGCTTCACGCCCCCGGCCTCCCCTGCTTCCAGCCCTTGGCGGCTCCAGGGTGGCTGTGGGGAAAAGTGCTTAGACCTTGGATACACTTTGAAGGCAGAGCCAACATGATTTCCTGATGAATGGACATGGCATTTGAGAGAGAGGAGTCAAGGGTGAGTGTGTCAGGCATCCCTCTTTTCCTCCCGTGCCTCTGCATCTGCTGTGCCCCGGCCTCTTTTCTTATGCCAGCTGCCACTCCTCATCTGGTCTTCACTAAAATGACTTTTCCTGCAGGACACCTTTATCAGCTTCCCAGATGGGGGGGTCACTGCCTCCAACTGGGTGGTCTCACAGCTGCCCCTTACTCTTTAAACCATCCAGCTCTGCACACTTGGTCGTGATCAAGTTTGTCTTCCCCATCTGGGAAGGGAAGGATCGGTGATAGGTCGAAAATTGCAGAGCCAGGCTGCCTGGATTTCAACTCTGACTCTGTCACTTCCTACCTGCACAACCCTGGGCAAATTATTTAACCACTCTGGGACTTGTTCTTTTTCACCTGTAAAATGGGGTTAATAATAGGGCCTACCCTCCTGTGGGTGTTGAGAAGATTAATGATATCAAGTCATGTGAAGTCCTTAGCACAGAGCCTGATGCTTAGTAAAGACTTGATAGATGAGAGCTGTTTATTATTTTTCTTTTTACTATCCATTTTAACGAATCTGGGCTGTGGAGAAATGGATGGGTGGGTATTCTTCACCCGAGGGCTTAGTATATAGCATCCGTTTCAGAGTTTGCCCTCAGTGAATCAAATGTAGTAAGACAGTGCTTTTTCAAACATTGTTGACTACAATCTTCAGGATAAAATACATTAAATTAAATCAGTTAATTTATTTCAGATTTTTATTTATTTGAGAGAGAGCCAGTGAGAGAGAGCAGGAGCTGGAGGAGGGGCAGAGGGAGAAGCAGTCTCCCCACTGAGCAGGGAGCCCCATGCAAGACTCGGTCCAGGACGCTGCCATCATGACCTAAGCTGAAGGCAGCTGCTCAACCCACTGAGCCACCCAGGTGCCCCAAGAAAATACATTTTATGTCTCGATCTGATGCAGTTACATGCACATAAAGCTGAAACATATTTTTCTAACACTAATATTCTTTGCTTTTTTTTTTTTTATTGAGATGAAATTCACAACGGCATACATTTAGCCATGAAAATGTTCCAAAACATTTTCACAGTCACTCCCCATTCCCCCTGCCAGCCTCTGACACCCACCAATCTTGCCTGCTATGTCTGTGGAGCAACATTCTTCTTACATATGATGCCACTCTGATATTTTCTATTCTATTTTATTCTATCTCATTGGAAAAGTGGCCAGGGCCCACCAAACTGATTTCCCAACCCACTAATGCAGTGCTGCACACTGAAATCACCTGGAGAGCTTTAAAAGAGTCTGATGCCTGGGCCTCACCCCAGAGATTCTGAAGGGATTTCCGGATTTCTAGAAGCTCCCAGGTAATGCTATTGTAGCTGAAGCAACAACTACTAACCGAAGGTGTCTCCTCAGTTTGGAAAACATTGGAATGAGCTGGGGTGATCCAGGAACATAGAGGGACACAGAGATACAAAGGTGGGAGTGTGAAATTTAGATATTGAAATATCCTGCTGCAGACTCACTGGGTCAGCTCTCTGAGACAAACAGGGAGATGTAGGTACCCTCAGAGAGACAGCCACAAATTGCAGACAAGAAATAGAAAATCAGACAATGTAGAAACTCTGGAAGAAAGAGAAAAGATACGGACAGACACAGATAGGAAGACAGGAAGATACCCAGAAATGAGACAGAGACACTGGCTGGACAGACCCAGGATCTCTCTAGTTCACTACACACTTTTCTTTCAGCTCACCTGTTCTCCAGGACCAGCCCTGCCCTTCTGGCCGGGGCCCAGACCCAGGCCCTGGGAGGCCGAGCCCCTCACCTGTCCTGGCCCCAGAGAAGCTGCCCCGCCACCTGTTCCCCTTCCCTGGCCTGGTGGGGCCTGGCTGAGGGGCAAGACTGAGCCACGGGGGAAGGGGGAATCCGTACCTGCTGCTGCTTCCTCTGTCTTGGCTAACCCCTATCCCCCCGGAACCCCTAACCATACTCGAAGAGTTCCCAAAGCCTGAGACCTGGGCATTTGGCCCCAGCTCCCCGCCATTGCGAGTACGTGTTATTTATTGCCTGGAGGCCTGTCCAGTCCCCACTCCACCCCCATAAAGCATTGTTTACACCTGTGTCTTGGCCTCTGTTATTTTGGGGTGATGGGGAGGGAGGGGAGATGGAAGAGTTCCCTGATGGAAGAACCATGTGTCATGGTGTTTGGGGGCCATGTTTTTGGATTGGATATGGTGTGGGGGTACACCATGACTCCAGTGGTCTTGTGGAGGGAATTTTTAACTGCACATGTTGTGACCAGGCATGCTGGAAGTCCACCTGTGGGGCGCTGATGTCCTGTGTTTGTGACCTGTATGATGGTACCTGTAGGAATATGTGCTGATTGTGTGTGATACTGTTGCCTGTGACTACTTTGTGTCTTTAGTGATTGTAACCATGAGGCTGGTGTTGTTTGGGACCAAGGCCAGGGAATGAAAATTAAGGCCAGGAGATAGTACCCATGCATGTTTGATGCTAGAAAGTCCCAGGCCGTGTCTGACTGTTGTGTGTGTGACACTGTGTGTATGCCCCTGAGGTCTGTGTGTGTCTTGTGTGAATTTGGCACCCTTGACACGCCTGCGTGTGACCATGAACCCTGAGTATGCTCCCGAAGACTCTGTGGGCCTTTGTGCAACTTGCGCATATTTGAGACTTGTGCATACTTGATACTGGTGTATATCTCTTGTGTCCTGGTGAACTGACATACTTGCAAGTACTCTGCCAGGGACAGGTGCAGCCCCCCCCTCAGGACACTTCCAGCTTCTCTGCCATCCCCAAGTCAGCACCAACCCACTCACAAGGTAGGCCTGACCCCAGAGCCTGCTGCCTCTTCCCCGCACCCCCGCTCCGCCCTGGCGATGGTGGAGGGGGCAGGGCATTTAGATAACCTCATCTGCATAGTCCTTCCAGGCTAGGTCACCTAAGATGTTCCGAGACCCGAGGCTGTCAGACAAATGTCCTGTCTGCGAACTCTGAGTAGCTTTCCTAGGTTGCTTTATTTAGATTCTCACAATTGTCCCGACAGGGCAGGGTGGAGCTGGTCTTACTGTGGCACATCCCTTCCAGTCTTCCTCCCTTAGGGACCTTCCACGGTTTCTTTCCCTCCTTTATAAAAAGTACTTAAGTAAATGACTAATGTGCACGTTTCTATACGTTTCTCTACCAAATGCGCAGACATTTTTTTTTTTTTTTTGACATTTCTCTATCACAGTCCTATTCTGGGGCTGGGAGAAGGCGGGACTGCCCATGTAAATAATATTATTTGCATGTCACTTTCCACCGCTCGGTGCTCCGAGGGGTGGGCCGGCCCATGCAAATAACGCTATTTGCATGCCCCTCCCACGTCGTTTGGCCTAACCGTTGAACTCCCTCAGGCCTTCCCGCTCCTCGCCCGTAAGGGGCGGAGCGCAGCACGCAAATGAGCCTCCCGTTGGCGACCGACCCATTTCCCCTCTCTCGGGGGGCGGGGGGGGTTGTCCTGCGCTACCTTGCTCCGCCCCGCGCGGCTCGCGCCTGCGCACGCGCGGTGTCCTCCGCGGGCGCGGTCACGTGCCCACCGGGCGAGGCGGGGGCGGAGCGTCGCGGGAGGTGGGGGCGGGGTATGGCGCGCTGTGCGGCGCTGGGCGGCTGGCACAAACGGCGGCGCCGAGGCCGGAGGAAAAAGCTCGGTGAGGAGAGCTCGGGGAGGGAAGGGAGCGGGGAGCGAAGGGAGCGAAGAATGCTCTCGGGGCGGGGCGCCGGCGCGAGCCGGGCTGGGTGTGGGGACGCGCGGCGGCCCGGCGTGGCGGAGCGCGGCGAGCCGGGGGAGGGAGGGAGGGAGGGGGGAGGGCGTGGGGGAGGGAGCGCGCCCGGCTCGCTGAGTGCCGGCCGTTGGAGCGTAGGGGTGGGGGCGGAGGGCGCGTGCCGGCGGACGGGAGGGGGGGAGGGGAGCGGGCGCGGGGGCCCAGCGGTCCCCCGGCCCGGCCGCGATCGCCTCCAGCGCCCCGAGCGGGGAGGCCCGCACCGAAGGCGGCTGGGAAGGGGGCTGGGAGGGGCCGCCTTCCCCCGTCCTGTCCCCGAGTGCGTGAACCCTCCCCCGCCCTCCCCCCGCGTCGCCGTGGACCCTCCTCCCGCGGCTGCCTTCCGTCTGTCTGTCTGTCTTAGGCCCTCCCTTCCGTCTGGGTGTGTGTGAGCCGCCGGCAGGCTTCCTCTCGTTGGGCTCAGGTTGACCCCTCCGCCCCGTTCTGTCCCGCTGTCTCAGGCCCGCCCTCCCAGCTTCTCCCCGGTCGGCTTTTCCGCTTCTGGGCCCCCCATTCTCTTTGTCTCTGGACTCCCCGGTTTGCTGTGTGTGTGGAGCCCCCCGTTCCCGCCGTGCGTGTCTGGAATCCCCAGGCCGATCTCCTGCTCCCCACTGCTCCCCCACTGCTCCAGCATTCTTTTTCTACTTTAGGTCTTCTCTGTCCTTTCTGTTTTTCTCTCTCTCTCTTCTCAGGATGCTCTCCCGCAGCCCCCACCACAGTTCTGTGTCTCTGGGTCATCTCCCCAGCCTCACTCCTCTCTCCGTGATTGTCACCCCCCTCCCCAATTCCCATGGTTTTCTCTCACAATGTGGCCTCGGGTTTGGGGTGTCTGTGTAGCCAAGTCTGCCTTCCTCTCTATTGCCCCTGCTACCCTTCACCTCTACCCCAGCTGGAGTGCCTCTAGCTCTTCTCACATTCCTTTTTCTCTTTTGCCCTTCAGCCACCCTGACGGGTCCTTTCCCAAGCCCCTAGGGGCAGCAGAGGACTTGGGGACCAGCAAGCACCCTCAGGGCCCGAGAAGAGCCTCTGCTGCCTGCCCTGCCTCACCCTGTCCTACGCCAGGCTCAGCTGCCCCGGCCCCCGGCTGCATCAAGTGGAGGAGGCGGAGGCGGAGGAGGGTGGCACCATGGGCCCGGGCCGTGCCCTCCATGCCCGGGGGATGAAGACACTGCTGCCATGGACAGCCCGTGCCAGCCACAGCCCTTGAGTCAGGCTCTTCCTCAGTTGCCGGGTTCTGTGTCAGAGCCCTTGGAGCCTGGCCGGGCCAGGATGGGGGTGGAGAGTTACCTGCCCTGTCCACTGCTACCCTCCTACCACCGCCCAGGAGCACCTGGTGAGGCCTCGGCGGGGAGTGGGACCCCCAGGGCCACAGCCACCTCCACAACAGCCAGCCCCCTGCGGGAGGGCTTCGGCGGGCAGGATGGTGGCGAGCTGCGCCCGCTGCAGAGTGAGGGCGCTGCAGCACTGGTCACCAAGGGGTGCCAGCGACTGGCCGCCCAGGGTGCCCGGCCTGAGGCCCCCAAACGGAAGTGGGCAGAGGATGGTGGGGATGCCCCAGCACCCAGCAAGCGGTCCTGGGCCAGGCAGGAGAACCGGGAGGCAGAAGCCGAAGGGGAGGGCGGCATGGGCTGCAGCAGTGGCAATGGAGAGGCCAGCGTGGGGCCGCGGGAGGAGGTGCTGCCCGCCGCACCAGAGCGCCTGGCCTTGGACTATATTGTGCCCTGCATGCGGTACTATGGCATCTGTGTCAAGGACAGCTTCTTGGGGGCGGCATTGGGTGGCTGCGTGCTGGCTGAGGTGGAGGCCCTGAAGCGGAGCGGGCGCCTGCGTGACGGGCAGCTGGTGAGCCAGCGGGCTATCCCGCCACGCAGCATTCGTGGGGACCAGATTGCCTGGGTGGAAGGCCATGAGCCGGGCTGCCGAAGCATTGGGGTCCTCATGGCCCATGTGGATGCTGTGATTCGCCACTGCGCTGGGCGCCTAGGTGGCTATGTCATCAACGGGCGCACCAAGGTAAGACTTGGAGGGCCTTGTGTGGAGGGGGGCCCCCCAGTACTTGTTTGTTGGAGACCTGGTGCTTTGAGCATCAGTGCCCTTGAAGATAGGCTTCTGGGGTCACAAAAGGATTTAGGCAGCTCTAGTGGAGTGAATGTTGGTGTTGGAGTTTGATTTGGGCTCTCCCTCCCTGGGAGGATTTTGGGGGTTGTGCACTTATTCTTTCTCCTATCCCCTATCTTTTCATCCATCCCTCTCTCATCTCTCCTTTCAGTCGTTTCTGGTCTGTCCTCTGGTCTGTCTGTTCTGTCTCCCAGGAGGAGTGGGGAGGGTGGCGGTGGTGAGGCCAGTGCCAGGCTGAGGGAGGAGGTGCTGCCTGCTGCACTTGTGCTGGACTACATTGTACCCCATGTGCCGTACTGTGGCATCTGTGGCAAGGACAGCTTCCCGAGGGTGGCACTGGCTGCCTGTATGCTGGCCTAGGGGAGGAGGGAGGGTCCTGTCTTCCATCTTTCTTATGCTTCCCATCCTAATGCTTGTCTTGTATCCTTCCCATCTTGTCTATCCGTCACTTTATTATTTTTGGTTCTGATTTGTTCTCTTGATTTTTTGTTTTTTTGTCTCGGTACCTTTTCCTTGTTTTGGAGTAGTTATTAATCTTTTCTTTTTTTGAACTCGGCTTTTTTGAGAATTTGCCAAAACCACAGACCCTGTTTTAGAAAAAATGCTTATTTGTCTATTTATGAGCAGTTGTCAGCACCTCCTGAATCTCCAGCTGCCCATTTGAGAACTGAGGGTCAGGAGCTCTGCACAAGACAGTGGTCTATTGGGCCTTTCTGGCCTCCTGATACAATAATTCTCTTCATAGAGGGGTGAGAGGGCTCTGGCCTTGAGTCCAAGGCCAGTATTATTTGGCCAAGGCCCTGTAGGGAATGCCTGCTGCACACCAGCGATGCCTGGCTGATGGCAGGGCTGTTTGCTTCCCAGCAGGCATGAGGCTGTGCTCCTGATTCGCCTCCCTCCTCCCTCTGGTCCCATCTTGGGTTCTGCCTCTGTGCAGCTTCTGTCTCCAGCTGGAGCTGGCTCAGGGACCCATGCTTCCTCAGTCCGGGGCCAGCATCCTCTCCACCCAGCTAGAACTTGTCCTACTTCCCTCTTCCTCCCATTTGTTGATAGCTTGAGAGCCAGAAGAGGCCCTTTCCTGGTCTTTGCTCCTGTGCAGGCAGGAGAGATGAGTGGGAGTTTCCCTGGCCACCAGGTCACCATCTTCACAGCATCTTCACCTCAGGTCACCCAGCCTCATAGGAGGGAGTTTGAGGGGAGACTGAGAACTGAAGCACACTTTCCTGAGCCTGTTTGCTAATCCACCAGATGGGAAAATCAGTTAAGTCCCCAGCTAGTCTTAGCAGTTTAGTTTCCGGTGAACGGAAAGTAAAGCATACAGATCTCTTCCCCTTTGGTGCCTTGGATGTGGTTGGGGACAAGACCCTGGCTAAGATTGGGGGCTGAGAGTGTTGGGACAATTTTAGCTTTGGGTGACTTCTGTTGCCCTGGGAGGTTAAGAGCAAACCAGCCTAAACTGAGAAAGGAAGGGAGGAGCGAACCCAATCACTGGAGTTCCTCTCAGTGCCCCTGCCCCAGTGAGATGCCCACTCCTTCAACGGCCAACATCTGGACTCTCTCCCCACGCTCTGAAATGAGAGTGTGGGGTGCTGAGGTGTGGGTGGAGCGGGCACAGATCACCAGTGTGGCTCAGGCCAGCAACAACCTGTCTCTTGGTCATTCCTGAATGCCTGAATGGAGCTGCTTTTTAAATTTTTTTTAAGATTGATTTTTTTTACCCATGGGAGAGGCCGAGACATAGGCAGACGTACCGCTCCCTTCAGGGAGCCTGATGCGGGACTCAATCCCGAGACCCTAGATCACAGACCCTGAGCCAAAGGCAGACGCTCAACTGCTGAGCCACCCAGGTATCCCCTAGATTGGAGCTTGTATGTTCTGTTCTCCCAACTCTCTAGTTCCTCTGCTGATGGGACTGCAGGTGGGAGAGAGTGGACTCCTACTGCCATCAAGGACAACCATAGGGAACCGCAAGGAGGGCCTGGCTGGCTTGGTTACCCCTTTAAGAGCAGCTCGGAGGTGGGGCCTGCTGTCATTGGCTCAGTCCGCAGTTTCTGGTGTGTGTGTGGGTGGGGGTGGGTTTGGCACCGTGTCACCAATAGCTTTTAATTCTGTAGTCTCTCGGTGCTCTGACACTAGCTGCCCCTTTCCTGAGATGGGTGAGGAGCAGGCTTCCATGTCACTCTGCTTGTTATCCCTTTCCCTCATGTGGGCAGGAAGTAAGTGTTTTTTGGGGGCCAGAGGATGCTCCCCTTCCCTCCCAAAGCCTGTATGTAGGGAGATTAGTGGAGTTTAAAGGGTCTCTGTCTGTGCCTAGCCTTCATGCACGATTCCCATTCCAGGCCAGAATACAGACGCTGTCCCTGCCTGCATGGCGGGAGACCCCGTGTGAGGGTGTGCAGGACAGGACTCCACGGAGCTCTGAGACCTAGAGGAAGGAGGATTTTCAGTAAGCAGCTACTGCTTGGGCACTAGGGAGACACGCCTGGCCCCAGGGGCTTCCACACGGCTGCTCGTTGGGCCAGAACTAAGTAAACAAGTACCTGGACTGATTTCCTTTCGGGAGGGGTGGAATGGAAGATCAGCCCGGATGCCTTCAGCTGGAATACTCAAGGTGCTCTTTGACCTGAGACATCAAAAACAAGGGAGGACCAGGGGAAGTATTTCAGACAGGGAAGAGGCCTTGTGGATGAACGTGGCCTGGTCAGAGAGCAGTCAGGTGGCCTAGAGAAGCTGGAGCGGAGTGAAGGGAGTAATAGTTGAGATTGGTGGCCTTGGAGGCTGGGGCTGTGAAAATATGAAATGTGTGTTTTGTATTTTCTCCTGATGCAATGGAGTCTTGAAGCGGGTTGAACAGTGAAGAGCTGGAGGAATGGGTCTGTGGCTGCTGTGTGGAGATGGACTGGCGGGGAGAGGCTGCAGCATGGGACCCCTCTCCCCACCACATCCTTGTGCAGAACCAGCAAAATCTGCTTGGATTCGATCCGGGGAGGGCTTCAGTGATTCACTGATGGCAGGCCACCCGGGCATAACCACGTTCTTTCCTCCCAGTGAGATGGTTGCTCAGAGCACTGACCCATTTATAGAGAGTAAGCAGTGCGAAGAAGGTTCTCCTGAACCCAGGGGGTGTGGGGGTCAGGGTCTTGCCCTGTTCCTGCCAGAGAGAAGCATGGCTTTCCAATGCTGGCTGGCCTTACCTAGCTGCGGCCCTACTGGCCTCTCCTTTTCCAGGGCAGGTACTGTGGAGCTTTGGGTACACATGTTTGATGGAGACCGTTCATGCCCGTGTGAGCCCTGGGAATAATGTGTTGGAAGAAGGCTGAGAAGTCAGTCTGGCCTGTTCTGGAGTGCTAGGCAAGCTTCCTGTTTGGGCAGTAAATGCCCATCTTTTTGATGTGGAATGTTTATCTCAGGGCTGTGACCCACAGATGTAGCTGAGCGTTAATGAGGAGCAGCAGCCGGCTGTCTCTGGCCTGGAATGGGTCACGGTGTCAAGACAGATGGTCCAAGGAGCTGGAGGGTCTGCATGCCAGGACTCCCCCTTTGGCCTTATGCAGCCCTCCCAAGTGGCTTAGACAAAGAGTAGAACAAGGACTTTTTTTTTTTTTTTAAACATCATTTCAGCCTGCGCTTTGGCTTTCAGTCACATGGCAGGCACTGTGCTTGGTGCCTTCCCAAACGTTTGTCGTACTCAATTCCCACAACTGCCTGGGAAATAGTTTATCAGCTCCATTTCACAGATGAGGAACCGGAGACCGGAAGCAAAGTCTCCAGCATGATGTTACAGCCGATGTGGCTGCCCTGGGCCTTGAACCTGGGAGTTAGGGCTGAAGGAACGCCTGGACCCTTTCCCTCACCCCACATCCACTTTTCTGTTGGCTCCCCGATGAAAAACAGGCCCCATGAGCAGCTGAGGCCCAGGCCTCCACATAGTCCAGGGGGATGGCAGCCAGCAGGGAGAGGAAGTCAGAACCCTGCGGCTAGACCTGTACACACACTGGCCACGGTCTGGGGGAGTCAGGAATCTCCAGAGGGCTGTTCTCAGAGGAGGTGTTTATTAGTCTATTTAATGGATGAGGCGTTTGCGGCCCATTCAGGTGATGGGACGGTCAAGAACTACCCAGCAGTTATCCTTGGAGTGGGGGCTAGAGGGTCAGGTTTTAGTCACATTCACGGTTTTGGTACTTGTTTGTAGGATTCACAGAAGTTATTTAGTGGGGATTCTTTGTAGTCAAGGGCAACAGTTCTCAGCATTGCTGCACATTAGAATTATTTGGGGAACCTTTAAAAATTCCAGGTTCTACCTTAGATCAGGTATTTCTGAATGTGAGATGGGCCTGGGCATCAGCATCCCAGGTGATCCCATACTGAAGCCAGGGTGAAGAACCCCTGGTGCAGGGCTATGAGGCCACATCCCTCCTTACCAGAAAATATGTACACTGGTTTTATTCTGATGGGTCTGAAGTAGGGGGAGGTTGGGTTATCTTTAAAAAATAAAACCCTGAGTTACTCATTGAGCCCCATCTGGGTGCCAGGATCTGGGGTGCAATGTGCACGGGTGTGTGTGTGTATGTGTGTGTGTGTAATGACCACCACCTTTTCTTTGGTGATGACAATTTGAAAATACAAAAGTGTCCTCATGTGCAGTCATGTAGTGGGCTATCAAGGCCCAAGAGCTGTTTCTGGTAGATGGTGGCTTGGCTGATGAAGGTCTGGCGCCTGGAGAAGCCTTTGGCAGTGTCCAGGGAGAGAGAAGGGGCTGGGAGGGGTGAGAGAGGAGGTAATGGCTGCTTCCCCAAACGTCCTTGCCTAGCCCCGTAAACCCATTCCCATCTGTCTCTGCCAGGCTATGGTGGCGTGTTACCCAGGCAACGGGCTGGGGTACGTGAGGCATGTTGACAATCCCCACGGCGATGGGCGCTGCATCACCTGTATCTATTACCTGAATCAGAACTGGGACGTCAAGGTAGGGGGTGGGAGTGGGAGTGAGGGTGGGGATCAGGGTGAGGTGGTTGCATGCACTCCTTTTTGCACTCCCAGCTCAGTTTCTAGCATTCTCCCATTCCTGTTCTCAGCCACAACGGGGCAGTGCAGCCAGCCTGCTGGCTGGTTCTTCCTGGGAAGTGGGCCTCCTTGTCTCCAGCTGACCGGCTGCTGGCAGCACCCCCCAATCCCTTTTCCTGTCTCTAGTAGCTTCCTACCCTGCTCCTTGGTGATGCAGACTCTGGGCTGTCACTCACTATTAAGAGCCTGAGTGGTGGGAGGGAGTGATATGAGCAGCTGCGGCATCCAGAGCATGGGCTCCAGAGGGCAAGGCAGAAGCTCCAGGCTGGACCAGCCAGCTTCCTGCCTCATCCTCTGGCCTGCCCTCAGGTGCATGGCGGCCTGCTGCAGATCTTCCCTGAGGGCCGGCCTGTGGTTGCCAACATCGAACCACTCTTTGATCGGTTGCTCATTTTCTGGTCTGATCGGCGGAACCCTCATGAGGTGAAACCAGCCTATGCCACCAGGTATGACGGATACTTGTGGGGATGTGCTCAGGTGTCCTGCTCTGTGCCAACAAAGTCTTGTCAGACCCCAGGAGTGGCTAGGAAGTGAAGTGCTGAGAGGGGCCTAGGCGGGAATAGAACCAAGCTCAGAAGGGTGGACTGCAGTGTCATCGTGGAGGTGGTGGCTGGAATTGAACAGTGATCCCTAACTGCCCTTTGGGGCTGCTCTGGTCCCCAGGTACGCCATCACTGTCTGGTATTTTGATGCTAAGGAGCGGGCAGCGGCCAAAGACAAGTATCAGCTAGGTACCTGCTTCCCAAATGGCATCCCTTCTCTCAGGCCCTTCCTATAGTCTGTGTACCTCACAAGGCCTCAAGTCCCTTTATTCGCTTTATCATTCTCTTCCTACATTTTGTGAGTCTTTTTTTTTTTTTCCTCCCCTCTGCCCATCTCCCCTAGACAGCCCTTTCTCCTGGGACCCCTGGCATGAGCCCCATCCCTTGTGGTCCTCTCCATATTTCCATGTTTTTCTTGGCCTCTGTGTCCCTTCCCTCATGACTGTCTCCTTGTCTCACCCCTAGCATCTGGACAGAAAGGTGTGCAAGTACCCGTGTCACAGCCGACCACGCCCACCTAGGGGCCAGCCCCAGAGCTGCATGGACAGACAGCTTGCCCTGACTTCGGGAGAGCCTTTGGCCCCGTGCTGCAGGCCCAGCAGCCCACCAGTCTTGGTGCCTGCTCCTTTTCTGCCACCGCTGCTGCTTCCAGCTTTGCCTCTGTCCTGCCTGGTGTGGAGGGCTCCGTCTGACGCTGAGGACCAAGGAGGAGGAGAAACCTCTGCTGCCCTGGGTTGGGGGCTGAGGTGGTGACCCGGGCAGGGGCCAGTGTCGGGAGCTGCCATCACTGGAGCTGGGGCCCTGTGGCTTGCCCTGTCTGGTTGTGCTCCTCTTATGTGGAGAGTTGGAAGGAGGCATTGCCACCTCCCACCAGGATGCAGGATTGGGGGTTGGGGGTGTCATGGCCTCTTGCTGGCAAAGGTTTGTTGGGGGGACAGTAGCCCCAAGCCCCCCACTCCTCCAGCCTGGAATGTGAAGTGACTCCCCAACCCCTGTGGCCATGGCACCTGTGGACTAGGCTGCCACTGTGTGGGCAGGAGAAAAGGTGCCAGGAGGAGCATGGGCGTGAAGAGTCCTGTCAGCCAAGAAAGAAATAAAAGTTTACCTCAGAGCTGCAATCCTCTGATTCTCCTGCTTCCACTTACTGGTAAGGAGACCCGTCCATCTGCAGTTAAGGGCCTTTATTGACCAGACGGGGTAAGGAGGTCTGGGAGCCAGTGAACAGAGGGCAGCTAAGCCTGCCCTCAGCGGGCCACCAGACGGAGCTGGAAGGCTGGGGGGATGTTGCCCAGGCCAGTGCACTGTGGGCTGAGGTCGATGTTGGCAGGGTTCCCCACTGGGAGCAAACAGAACCGCTGCAGGATGGCGGTAAAGAAGAGGAAGATCTCCGATCGCGCCAGGCCTGCTCCCAGGCACATCCTCTTTCCTGAGGACACAGGGATGCAGGGTGGGAACCAGGCACCCTGGGGCCTGCCCAGCCTTGTCCCCTCCCTCCTGGCCCAGACCTGGGGCAAAGGGCATGAAGGCATCATTGGTCTGAAACTCGCCCTTGTCGTCCAGGAAATTCGTGGGGTTGAAGCAGTCTGGGTCTTTGAATTGGGTGGGGTCCCGATGTGAAGACACAAGCAGAGGAATCACAAAGGTACCCTGGGGGGTGGTGCACAGGGGTTACCCCAAGGACTTGGTTAGCCACTGCCTTTTATCCACCCAAGCCCCCATTTAAAAGCCATGGGAAGGTGGGCCTTCTCTCCTGCTCCCACGGTTGTGACTTAACATTGCACATGCTCAGAGCTGACAATTTCAATTATAGGTGCTCCCCAGCCCCCCGCAGAATCCCCATGCTGAGTAGGCACCTTGGGCAGGAAGTAGCCATGCAGGTGGGTGTCACGCGTGAGGGCACGTGGCAGCCCCAATGGCAGCACACTGATGAAGCGCTGAATCTCATGCAGCACGGCGTTGGTGTAGGGCAGGTGCTCACGGTCCCCCAGCCTTGGGGTGCGCGACTGACCTACCACAGCATCCAGCTCGGCCTGCACTTTGGCTGGGGTGGGCAGAGGGTGTGAGCTGGGTGGGCCCTGGCCCCCAGCCACCCCCAAACGCCAGCCCCCTCACCCCTTAACCGCAGGCTTTCCAGCTCACCGACCTGCCACCTCTGGGTACTTAAGCAGAATGAGGAGCCCGTAGCGCAGAGTGGTGCTCGTGGTCTCTGTGCCACCGAAGAAAAGGTTGTGCGTCGTCATTACCAGCGTCTCTTCCTGGAAATGGCTCTCAGGGTCATTCTGCTCCTGTGGACAGAGATGGGTGCTGTGGCATGCCGGGCTCCTCCTGGTGGGCAGCATGGGTAGAGTTTAGGGTCGCAGGGGCCTGAACCTTATCCATCTGATCGAGGAAACAGTCGATGAAATCGCGGGGCTTCCCAGGCTGTCGCGTCTGCTGGTGCCGCTGGATTTGCTCAGAGATGAAGACACGAAGTTCCGTGAAGTTTTGAAAGATTCGGTGGTGTGGGCCCGGGAGCCAGTCAAGGAGGGTGGGGAAAACGTTGTACATCTAGGGGGACACGACCTAATGATCCAAGGTCTGTAGGTCTATGTACTCTGGGTTTGGCATAGGTCGGGCACAGGAGGGAGGGCCTGGGGCTAGCCCTCTCACCTCGCCCCATCTGGAACTCATGATGCGGAAGTTGTCATTGAAGAGGTCCAGGAGTCTCTGGAACTCTGGGTCCTCATAGCCATAGCGGTTCCCAAAGACCACGGAACAGATAACGTTAGATACAGCATTACCTAGTAGCCGCCGGGGGTCGAACGGTGCTCCTGGGGGTGGGAACAGCACGGGATCTTAACGCTGTGGTTTGGCAAATGCCAAGAAAGCAAATACCTCCCTGTGCCCCGCGCCCCAACTCCCCACTTATTAAGATTTGAAAGATTTTATTTTTAAGTGATCTCTATACCAAGCCTGGGGCTCGAACCTACAATCCTGATGGGAGAGTCGCTTGCTCCACTGACTGAACCAGCCAGGCGCCCCACCCTGCCCCTTCTTGATCATTGGCCACATCCACAAAAGTCCCCACTCCTTTTCCGACCAGGCCGCACCAGTGGTGGCTTGAAATTCGCCAAGCAGACAAGCCGCCTCCTCCAGGATGCGCTCCTCTATGGTCCGCGTTCCCAGTCCGAACTCCTTAAGTGCTCCCAGAGCAAAATTGCGCAGCGTCCGCCAGCGCAGCCCGTTGGAAAACACGATGCCTGGGGGTGGGGCAGGGGAGGGGCGGGCCGCGGGGTGGGCCACGCCCCATCCGGGAAGCGTCCAGTTGGGGGGCCGGCTTCCTCGCAACCCCTCTACTGCTTTCCAGACTCGTTGGTTGCAACCCCAGCCTTCGCGGCCCTACCCGCACCTCGGCCTCACCCCTGCAGGTCTCCTTCCGCTCCCACCCCAATTCGGCCCCTACGCTTTAGCTCCGCCCCGCCTCTCGCTCTTTGCCCTCATTGGCCGCCTCATTAGGCCCCGCCCCTCCCGGCCCCGCCCCTTATCTCTCGAGCTGGGTGGTCCCGGCCAGCGCTTCCGCCGCCTGGGACTCACCGTTTCCGTGAGTGAAGCGCTCGAAGACCGCCATGGCCCCGCGGCCGGAGAAGGCGTCCGCCTGCAGCACTAGTGCGTCCCGCAGCGCCGAGTAGCCGCACAGCACCACTGCAGGGCGCGGGCCCAGCCGCACGGTGAACACTGGGCCCCAGCGGCCAGAGAGCTACGCGGAGCCGGGGCTCAGCGCTGCGGGTCGGGGCTCCCGACCTCCCTCTGCAGCCCGGAGCCCCGACCCCAGCTCCCTCAGTACTGGCGGAGGAGAGATCAGATCCCCACTTCCTCCCTCCCTCCCTCCCTCCTTCCTCTGCAGGAGTCCAGGCTCCCAGCTCCCTCTTCTCTCGGGATCTAAACACCAGGTCCCGAGCCCTCCGCACCCTCAGAACTAGGCGTCTGGGCCCTCGGTACTCTCCTCTCCACTGAACCAGGGGAGCGGACCCGACTTCCCACTCTAGGCTCCTCCTCCCTCAGGACCCGGGAGCGGGGGCGCGGGATGGGGCGGGAGGGAGGGATCCCAGGGCCATTCCGCCAGGCCCACTGTCCTCTCCTCTCTCAAGCAGATGTCCAGGCTCCCAGCTTCCACCTCTAGCCTACTTCCCTGGGACACAGGCCTCCAGACCCCTCCACCCTCCTCAGAACTCATGGGGTCAGAGCCCTCAGCTCTCTTCATTCAGAGAACCAGGAGTTCCAGACCCCTCCCCCCAAAAAAATCAGGGCTACCTCCATGAGCGCACGGTCCAGGCGTCGAGACTCCAGCTGCAGCAAGTTCCCAAGCAGTGGGAGAGGCGTCGGCCCCGGGGGTAGGGCCCCCTGAGTCCGAGTGCCCTGGGCACCCCAACTCCGCCTGGCTAGGGCCAGCAGCAGGAGCAGCAGCAGCAGCAGCAGCAGCGCGGTGAACATCATGACCTCTATCTTCCCTGCCTGCCCTCTTTGCCTTTATTTGATTCCCTTTGGGTCCTTGGGTGGAGCAGGGCGGATACTGGGAGTGGGAGAGGTGGGTGTCGCCAGGCTGCTCATTTTGCAGATTCCCCAACCCAAGGTCTCCACCCAGTCCCCCAGCTCTGTCACTCTTGTGCCAGGCTCAGCCTGCCCTATTTTTTAAAAAAATGTATATTTTATTTAAATTCAATTTGCCAACATATATAACACGCAGGGTTCATCTCATTACGTGCCCCCTTTAGTGCCCGTCACCCAGTCACCCCATCCCCCCCACCTCCCCTTCTGCAACTTTGTGTTTCCTAGAGTTAGAAGTCTCTCGTGGTTTGTCTTCCTCTTTAATTTTTCCCCATTTTTTCCCCCTTAAGGTCCCTTTCACCATTTCTTATATTCCACATATGAGTGAAACTGTATACTAATTGTCTTTCTCCAATTGACTTATTTCATTCTGCAGAACACCCTCCAGTTCCGGCCACCTTGAAGTAAATGGTAGGTATTCATCCTTTCTGATTCAGTCTGCCCCATTTGGCGTCGTTGTTGCACTAGTATCTCCATGTCAATACACCTGACCAACAGGTGCACCCTACTGAGCCTTTGGGTCCTTTGCATCCATCATCCTTGGCCTGTAGGTGTGCATTTATGAATCCCCTGGCCACCTTCGGGCCTGTGACACCCTGAATGCTGTACTCTATACTTTTGATTCCTAAACACATTCCTCACTTCCAGTTACACTTCAGAAACACTCCTGTGCCCTGTGTTCGTGATTCCTGGTGGCTCTTGCCTGAGCCCTTGTCACTTTCATGCCCCTGCCCTTGGAACCGTGTATGCTGTACCCGTAAAGTGCTCAGGAAGGCGGCCCACCCTCCTGCAGGCCCCTGCCTGGCCGGATCCAGCCTTCCGCCAGGTGCCTGGCACAGGGCCCAGACCTGGGAAGAGGGTAGGGGCTGCACAGCTTCTAGGGAATGGCCTTGTCCCTGGGAGTGTCTCTCAGGGTCTCTATCTTTATTTCATCTTTCAGTGTCTTCCTCTGTGTTTCTTTGTTCATTTCTCTCTCTCTGTCTCTTTTTAAAAATATTTTATTTATTTATTCATGAGAGACACACAGAGAGGCAGAGACATAGGCAGAGGGAGAAGCAGGCGCCACGCAGGAAGCCCGATGTAGGACTCAATCCCAGGACCCCAGGATCATGCCCTGAGTCAAAGGCAAACACGCAATCTTTGAGCCACCCAGGCGTCCCCCCCACTTTTTTTTTAAGATTTGTATTTATTTACTTGACAGCGCAGGCTGGCAGAGGGGCAGAGGGAGTGGGAGAAATAGACTGCCTGCTGAGCAGAGAGCCTGACGGGCTTGATCCCAGGATCCTGGGATCATGACTTGAGCCGAAGGCAGATGCTCAAACAACTGAGCCACCCAGGAGTCCCTAGTTGTTTTTTAAAAAATGATTCATGTATTTATTTGAGAGGGAGAAAAAGTACGTGCCTGTGAGCAAGGGGATGGGGAGAAGGAGGTGCAGAGGGAAGAGGGGGAAGCAGAGGCACCCCCACCCCCCACCCCCAGCTGAGCAGGGAGCACCCAGCAGGGCTCGATCCCAGGACCTCAACATCATGACCTGAGCTGAAGGTAGACACTTAACAGACTGAACCACCCAGGCGCCCCTGTCTCTCCCTTCTTGTCAGTGCCTCCTTGTCTCTCTATCTCACTCCCAGTTTTTAGTCTTCGGGATCTCTCCTGTCTCTCTCCTTTTTTTTTTTTTTTTTTTGTACTTCCATGTATTCCCGTTTGCTGTCTCTTCATTGTTCTTCCTCGGGCCCTCTGAATCTCTCCCTCTCTCTCTCCACCCCTGCAGCCCTGCAATGGCCCCGGGAGCAGACTCTGGTTGGCCTGTGGTGGGAACAGCATGGGGATTAAGGAGCCAACGCCTGGCGTGGGGACCGCCTATAAGTCTCAGCAGAGCATGTCCCAGCTTCTGGATGGCCTGGGGGAGACCCTGTTTAGGGCAGGATCACGCAGGCCGCCTCCGCCCATGGCTGGGAGGCCACCACTGCTCTGCCTGACTCTGGCTCCATAGAACTTAAGACGCCTATTCGTCTATTCACCTGTTTGTTGAGAAAAGCTGTCAGCAGGATGTCAGGCTGACAAGCCCAGCCCCAGGTTGGGAGGCCCTGTGCCTGGGACTGCTTTCCGCACCCCAAAGGGAGTGCGAGACAAAGGAATAGTCTTCCATCTTCTAGTGCCTTACTTCTCTCCATTCATCGTTCTTCCTCTTTGGCCTTCTCTGGCCATTTCTGTTTCTTTCTTTGTCTCTCCTTTCTCTTTTGTCTCCCCATTTCTCCGTCCCTGTACCCCTTTGCTTTCCTCTGCACCTCTGACTTGTGAGGTGGACGGGGGCAGTGTCGGAGTCTGCATTCTGTTCCCAACCTTGCCCTGCTCCCCCTGCCCTGCTCCTGGCTGGCTCTTGGCCAAGTCCTTTCAGCCCTCTGAGTTTCTAAACGTGTGTAATGCTGCTTTGTCTTATAGGGAGCTTTATTCTTTTTTAATTTCTATTTTTCTAATTTTATGTATTTATTCATGAGAGACACAGGCAGAGACATAGGCTGAGGGAGAAGCAGACTCGCCATGGGAGCCCAATATGGAACTTGATCCCAGGACTGTGGGATCATGATCTGAGCCAAAGGCAGACACCCAGCCAGAGCCATCCAGGTGTTCCTTATAAGGAGCTTTAAATGGGGGGTGTTTGGAGTGAATGGGAAGCGCTGTGCATTAGTGTTATTTCTCAGTCTCTGTGGCTGTCTCCCAGCTGTCACATTCTCTCTGCTTCCATCTCCATCTTTGCACAGCACCCTGCGTCTATTGCAGACCTATTCTGTCTACCTCTGGGCTTTTTCTCTGCTTCTCTGTCATCAGGCCCTCACAGCCCTTACCCCAGGAAACAATGTCTCCCAATTTCTAGCCACTCTAGAGGTTGGGAGTAAGACTGATCAGGTACAGTGACTCCTTTCTCTGCAGCCAGACATCCCTTCTCCTGATCCGGGGTGTGTGTGTGTGTCCTCCTCCCTGTCATTCAGCCCAGGCAGGTTTGAATCTTTTTTTTTTTAATTTTTAAAAATATTTTATTTATTCATGAGAGACACAGAAAACAGAGGCAGAGACACAGGCAGAGGGAGAAGCAGGCTCCATGCAGGGACCCCGATGTGGGACTTGATCCCGGGACCCCTGGACCACGACCTGAGCCGAAGGCAGACGCTCAACCACTGAGCCGCCCAGGCGTCCTAGGTTTGAATCTTTTATAAAGACACTTTATTAGAAAATGATACAAATAGCCCCCCCCCCCCCAAAGGGCGCCCAGTAGAACGAGGCAAGCTCTCCTCCTTTCCCCTTGCGTTTCTCCGCTTCTGGGGGCGCAGAGCAGGTCAAGATGGGGGATGGAGCATGACGGGGGGCGGCAGGCACGGGTGCGGGGAAGCGGTGTGTGCGCGAGAGGGGCGGGGGCACAGAGTAACGGGCCGGGGGACCCAGCGCCGCACTAGGCGGGCCTCCCCGGGAAGGGCGGCGGGGGTCAGCGCGTGCGCAGGCGCAGCTGGAAAGGCCGCGGGAGGTTGCCGAGCCCGGAGCTGAGCGGCGTCAGGTCGATGTCCTCGGGCGCCCCCAGCGGCTGCAGCGAGAAGCTCTGCAGGATGGCGGTGAGGTAGAGGAAGAGCTCCATGCGCGCCAGCGACTCGCCCAGGCACAGCCGGCGACCTGCGGGGGCGTGGGAGGGTGCGGAGGAGCGGCCACGTAAAGATGGGGTGAGCGGCTCCAGTCCCGGACTCTCGGAAAAAACTGATTGGGTCACAGAGCCACTCCTCTAAAGGTCTGGGAAAGATGCTTAAGTAAATCCTCCAAGGAGGGTCTGGCCCATACAAGGACAAGTTCATGGGTTCGAATTGCAGCTCTGTCGTTACTAGTTCTGTGATCTTGGGCAAGCCAGTTTCCGAGTATTTAAAATGGGGATGGGGACGCCTGGGTGGCTCAGCGGTTGAGCGTCTGCCTTTGGCTCAGGGCGTGATCTTGGAGACCCAGGCTCGAGTCCCACATTCGGGCTCCCTGCATGGAGCCTGCTTCTTCCCTCTGCCTGTGTCTCTGCCTCTATCTCTCTCTCTGTGTGACTCTCATGAATAAATAAATAAATGACATCTTAAAAATAAAAATAAGATGGGGATGATGGGCAGCCCGGGTGGTTCAGCGGTTTAGCGCCACCTTCAGCCCAGAGTGTGATCCTGGAGACCTGGGATCGAGTCCCACGTTGGGCTCCCTACATGGAGCCTGCTTCTCCCTCTGCCTCTCTCTCTTTCTGTGTCTCTCATGAACAAATGAAATCTTTTTTTTTTTTTTAAAGATTTTGTTTATTCATGAGAGACACAGGGAAAGAGAGAGGCAGAGACACAGGCAGAGAGAGAAGCAGGCTCCATGCAGGGAGCCCTACGTGGGACTCGATGCCAGGTCGCCAGGATCAGGCCCCGGGCTGAAGGCGGCGCTAAACCACTGAGCCACCCGGGCTGCCCCACAAATAAAATCTTTTTAAAAAAATAAAATGGGGATGATGAAAAATAAAATTTAAAAAATGGAGATGATAGTAGTGCCTTAGTAATTGTGAATGGTACATACAGGTAAAGAAATGAGAATATGATGCTATGTAGGTCATACTGCGTGTCAAATGTTAGTCTAGGCACTATATTGATAGTCATTAATTTAATCCTAATTCCAAGAGGTGGGCCTTATCATTCTCCATTTTATAGATGTGGAAGTTGAGGCTCATAGAGGTGAAGTAACATATTCAAGGCCGTTATAGCTAGGAGATGACAGAGCTAGGGTCTGGCTGGAAAACCCAAACTCTTAGCCACTAATAGCTCTAATAGCTCTTCTTAAAAGTAGCGCCTGGAGCACAGTAGGCAGTAAGGTAAGTGGCTTATTATCTCCCCACCCCACCCCCGCCTCCCGCCTTTTAAAATTTCTGCCCCTGGGTTAAACAGGAACGATTTTTTTTTTCCCAGCGGGATCAAGACCACAGGCATGGAAAACTAGAACTGCTCACCTGCGCCACCCAGTGGGGAGACTGATGGTGACCACTTCCAAGTTGAATTTTTCTTTTTTCCAATTTGAATTAACATCCTGCCTCCCCACCTCCCTCCGTAAGGATTTTAGCCATTATCTATCAGTCTATATAGGAGCAGAGATGAGAGGGAGAACAAATGTCTCCGCACACCCAAAGCTGAGGATTCGGTGGGATGAAGAAGCGAGAGGGTTTGGACAGTGGAATTAGGACTGAGGAATGCAGATAGGAATGGGGCCCCAAAGACCCTGACTTGTCGCCATGGCTCTCACCAGCTGAGAAAGGCATGAAGGCTGGGCTCTTCTTGAAAGACTGATTGGCATCCAGAAAATGCTCGGGGTTGAATTCCTGGGGCGTCAGGAACTGGTTGGGGTCATAGTGGACTGTGTTAAGAAGGGTGATGATATCTGTGCCCTGTGTGGGTGGGGAGGCAGGATCAGTACGGTAGAAGATCTAGGAGATTCTCAAGCTGAAATCTCCACCCCACAGGGCTGGAGGTCCCAGGGACTTGATAATGAATGGGGCGTGGAGCATAGGACTCCAGCGGGGATTCAGGAAACGTGTGTCCCTGTCTGGGGTCCCAAGTGATGGGTGCTGGAAGCTGTGTTGACAGGGATGGGAGCTACCTCTCTTGTCAGAGCAGATTTGGGGTTTCTGGGAATAGGGAGTGTTCTTTCAGAACAGTGTTTAGGCACAGGGGTTCCCCAGGATGAAGTCTTGGGGATGCTGGAGAGAGATCCTGGGAAGTGGAACTGTCATGAGGAAGGGGTCTGGGGTTCAGGTCAGGATCCAGTCCATTATAGTACTGAATAGGGTCCTGGGAAGGGGCTGCGGTTCTGGATTTAAGAGCCTCAGATGTTTGTTGCTAGGGGCTTGGGATGCCGATCACTAAGGCCCGGGGTACTGATTGCTAGGGCCGGGGATCCTCCTTGCTAGAGACGCGCATGCCATTCGCCAGTCTGGGATGCCTCTTCCTAGTGCCCCAGACGTCCGTTGCCAGGTGCCCAGCACACCTTGGGTAGCAGGAAGCCGCGAAAGGGTGTGTCCCGAATGACGCGGTGCGGCAAGTTCATGGGGATGACGTCGGCGAAGCGCTGCACCTCGTGGATCACCGCATCCGTGTAAGGCATGGCCGCTCGGTCCTCCAGCGCCGGCAGCCGCGCGCGTCCCACCACGCGGTCGATCTCCTCCTGGACGCGGGCTGCAGGTGGAGGAGGGACGGGGCAGCGCAGTCAAGGGCACCCAAGGGCTCGACTGGGCTGGGGAGAGGCATGTGTGGGCGGGGGTCCAGCCAGCGCTTCCCAGTAGGGGCGCCGCCGCTGAGATGCCCGTGATGGTTAGCGGAAGCCTCGAAGGGAAGGGTTGGTTTGAGAGACGTAGGTGAGGGCGAAAATTTGGTTGGTGCAAGGGCTCCTAGGGGCAGGTTGTGCTGGGGGTGGGGGGCCTAGGGGCTGCCTGGTGTCAGGTCCCGGATGGGGCTGCGGGGGAAGCTGAAGGACCAGGTGGGATGGAGGGTGGGTCGAGTGCGTGGGCTTGCGAAAGCCCCGGGAGACTGGGGGTGATGCAGGCGGCGTGAACTCCGATAGACCGTGCCGAAGGCCAGGGTTCCACGATCCGCCCACAGGCTGGGTTTGGGGAGCTGGGGTCCCAGACCATGCTGTGTGGGCGGTGGTCAGGCTGACGGTTCCTGGCTGGCCCTGCGGCGGAGGCTCGGGCCCAGGCTCCAGCCGACTGTGAGATCGGGGCTCGAGGCTGGATGCGTGCTGTGTGGACCCGGTCAGAGGTGGGCCGCAAAGCAAGACCACGAGGGCGGGGTGCGGGTTCCCCCAGGCTGTGCGGGCCACGGGGCGGGGGGGGGGATGGGGTCGGCCTTCGTGTGGGCTTGGGAGTTTGGCTGGGGGTCTCAGGCTACCCAGGAGGCCTGGGCTAAGTGGCATGCGGGGCGGGGCCGTGCTCTTTGGTTGTGGGCAGGGCTTAGAGGTAGGTGAGTGCCAAGCAGGTGTGCCCCGCGGCGCTGGGTGCAGGATCTCCGGGTCAGGCTTGGGGCGCGCGCACCTTGCACTTTCGGGTACTTCATGAGCACAAGGAAGGCGTGGCGCAGCGTGGTGCCCACGGTCTCGGTGCCACCGAAGATCAGGTTATGTGTGGTCATCAGCAGGGTATCCATGTGGAAGTGGCTGTGCGGGTCCTGCTTCTCCTGCGGGGGGAGAGGAGTGGGGATCTGAGCCCTGAGAGATCCCGCCCGGATGCTGACCCCAGGCTCGGAGTCTGTGCGACCCGCTTTCCACAGCCCTGCACGACACCTGCTGGGTCTCACTTCAGTCCCTCCTTGGTTTAACTTTCTTTCCTCGGGGAGGCTGGGGAGCGCGGAAGGGCTGGGTAGAGACACTCTTAGCCGCAAGGCCCACAATTAACAGATCCTTAAGGACTTCTTAATGAGCTGTTAATTGGCAGTGGCCCCCAGTGGCTCCGGGGCTCCATCCCGGCAGAGCTAAGTGTTTCAACTTCACTCCCCAAGATGCAGGGAGATCATTCTCAAACCTGCTCAGCTCGGGATCCGCGTTGGTTTGAGGAGGGGGCAGCAGGTCAGACCAGAGACGACACTTCCAGGCCAGGCTTACTTGTGCCATTTTGTTGAGGAAACAATCAATGAAGTCCCGGGGACAGCGGGGATCGAGGGAGTCCTGGTGGTCGCGGACGCTGCGGGCGATGAGGTCTTTCATGCACCCAAAGTTCTGGAAAAGGCGCCGGTGTGGCCCAGGTATCCAGTCCAGGAGGCTCGGAAAGATGTTGTACAACTGGGGATGAAGGAGAGTGGGAGGGGTTTGGGGGATCAGGCAAGGGGTGTGTGTGCGTGTGGCTGCCAGTGAGGTCAGGTGGAGCAGGTAGGCACGGGCGGGATCTTGTGGGTCAGCTGGGTTCCGGAGAGACCGAGGTGGGACGCGGGCTCTGGGCGTCTACCGGCAACGTGGTGGGGAGACCGAGCTTGGCAGGACCCGGTGGTGCGGCGCGGGGGGCGGAGCCAGACGGGAAGGGGCGGGGCCAGACAGTCCATCACATCGTCTCCCAGCCCCTGTTTCCTCTTTCCCAGGACAAGATGAACCCCAACCCCCAACTCCGTCCCGCCAGAGCTAGGCCTCCTGACCTCTCCCCAGGGGCCGCTCATGATTTGGAAGTTGTCATTAATGAGGCGGATAATGGTGAGCAGACGCTCATCATCGTAGTCAAAGCGGCTGCCGAAGATCACCGAGCAGATGATGTTGGACACGGAGCGGCTGAGCACAAACGTGGGGTCGAAGGGCTTGCCTGAGAGCGAGGGGCAGAGTGGGTCAGAGGGTGCATTGGGCAACACACCAGACCCCGTGCGGCAACAGCGCTAGAGGGCACAACACCCTGCCCAACAATGACAGTGTGACTTGCAGCACAGATGGTCACGGCCATCTAACATCTAACACCCCAGGTGCTACTGCATGTTAGATGTACTTGGCAACACGCCAGGCAGGACAGAACCCACAACATCCTGTCCTGGTGGACAACACCACTGAACAACAGAACAGACTGTTCTTTACTGTAGGACACACAGCACACACCAAACAATGTGCACGCAACATACAACACAATATAATATCCCATCAGCGCCTGATAACACTACAACCTCACCCAGTAATGGCACAGCAACACAACATCTAACACCCAATGATCTGAAGACTGAACAGACCACAGAAAATAACAAGTTAGCCATTATAACGACAGCTTGGGCCAGGAAACTGAGTCTGGAATTAGAGAGACGTAGTTTGGATTTTGGCTTGGCCTCTCAGTCTCACTGTGGACCTGATGAACTGACTTCCCTTCTCTGAGCCTCATTTTTCCTGTCTGTAAAGTGGGCTTGATGACAGTCTTCTCGTGGAGCTGTTATAAGGCGTCAGGGAAAGTGTGGCTGGCTCGGATACCTGGGTGGCTTAGTGGTTGAGCATCTGCCTTCGGCTCAGGTGGTGGTGATCCCAGGGTCCTGGGATCGAGTCCTGCATCAGGCTCCCCATGGGGAGCCTGCTTCTCCCTCTGCCTGCCTCTGCCTCTCTGTGTCTCTCACGAATAAATAAATAAAATCTTTTTTTTAAATAAAATATTTTAAAAAGAGAGAGAAAAGAAAGAAAAGAAAAGGAAAGAAAGAAAGAAAGAAAGAAAGAAAGAAAGAAAGAAAGAAAAGAAAGAAAGAAAAAGAAAGTAGTTGGCTAAGGGCCTGGCTCATCCAGAGCCTGTATAAATCAGGGTGGTGTGGTAGACTGAATAATGCCCCCCCCCCCAATATCCTTGTCCTCAACTCCAAGGACCTGTGAACACGTGATTAAGTTAAGGATTTTGAGATGGGGAAATTATTATTCGAGTGGGCCTAATATAATCACAAGGGAGGCAGAAGAGTCTGAGTAACGAAAGGTGATGTGATGGAGAGAAGGAGAGAAGAGAGGGAGAGATTTTGGAAGATGCTATGTTGCTGGCTTTGAAGATGGAGGAAGGGACCACGAGGCAGGGATGCAGAGAGCCTCTTAGAGCCTGGAAAAAGCAAGGAAATGGATTCTCCCCTAGATCTTCCAGAAGGAGCCAGCCCTACCAACCATTTTAGTTTTATGGACTTCTAGAACTATATGAGAATAAATCTGTGTTGCTTTAAGTCAGTAAGTTTGTAGCTTTTTTTTAAAAATAGCAGTCATTGGAAACTAACTTAGGCAGTCATTATTCCTTTATTTATTTATTATTTTAAGATTTTATTTATTTATTCATGAGAGACCCAGAGAGGGAGAGATTGAGAGGCAGAGACACAGGCAAAGGGAGAAGCAAGCTCCATGCAGGGAGCCCAACGTGGGACTCGATCCCGGGTCTCCAGGATCAGGCCCTGGGCTGAAGGCAGCGCTAAACCACTGAGCCACCTGGGCTGCCCTATTCCTTTATTTATATTGTATCATTTAATCCTGCAGCATCACTGGCCACATTTTCTCCCCCACCGTCCCAAAGCCAGCAAGATTTGGAGATCAGGGTAGAGAGCTGTTTACCTCTCTGCTTCAGTTTCTTCTCCTGTAAATTGGGGTTTATAAGAGGATCTCCTTCTTAGGTTTGGGTGATTGTTCAAGGAGGTAGTATGCACAAAGTCCTTAGAACAATGCTGGCATATGGTAGGCACCATGTAAGTGTTGGCTATATTCATTTTTTAAAGTAAGCTCCAAGCCCAGCATGGAGCCCAATGTGGGGCTTGAGCTCATGACCCTGAGATCAAGATCTGAGCTGAGGTCAAGAGTTGGATGCTTAATCAAGTGGGCCTCAGGTTCATTGCTTGTAATAACTTCCCAGGATTTTGGGGGGAGGTGACATGTGTTCATACATATGAAGAGTTTAGTATAGTGCCTGGTATCTAGGAAGCGCTCAGTAAATGGGCATTAGTGTGTTGAGGGTGGACCTTAGTGTCAGTAAGACACAGGTTTAAATCTTGGCTCCTCCACTGGCTAGTTTTATTATTTCAAGCCAGTTAGTTGACCTCTCTGTGCCTCAGTTTCCTTATCTGGAAAAAGGATCGCTCAGAGGCTTTAGGGGGTTATGCATGTAAGTGTGCTTAACACAGGGCCCCACAAGTGTGCATTCTCAAGAGTGTCATCATCATCATCATCACCACCACCCACCACAATGATACACACTGCATTCAAAATACCACACAGAGGGGGCACCTGAGTGGCTCAGTGGGTTAACTGGTGGACTCTGGGTTTCCACTCAGGTCAGGTCATGATCTCAGGGTAGTGAGATCGAGCCGCGGGGTAGATTGCCACACTCAATAGGGAGTCCGTTTGAAGATTCTCTCCCTTTGCACCTCCCTGCCCACTCTCCCCCCACCCTCTTCATGATAAATAAATCTTTAAACCAGAATACTTTGCAGAGACAGCACAGCAGAGCGGCTACCATATAACCTATCCTGTCACTATACATCAAGGAACACAGCACCTGAAACCGATCCACCTGCAGGGGTCACCACTCTTATTGCGCGCCAAGTGAGGAGCCTCCAGGAGTTTTGAGTTCATGCCTACGCTATCTGGCAGTCCTGACCACTGAGGAGGATGGATGTGAGTTAGGGGTATCCTACTATGTTCGGGGACCCCAACCTTCAGTTTTCCTTAGCTCTGCCAGCAGGAAGCTGCCTTCCTCCAGGATCCGCTCCTCAATGCTTCTCTTCCCCATCCCGAAGTTCCTCAGAATCTGGACGGAGAACCTCCTCAGGACTTTCCACCGGTCCCCGTTGGAGAAGGCGATCCCTGGGGAGAAAGGGAGGGGCCAACTCAACTGATGACTTGTCCCCAAGACTACTGCCATCCGAGTCTCCTTTCCTGGTGACTGCTGGGAGAGAGGCTGAGAATTTGGAATCAACCCCCTATGTCCACCCTGGGAAGTCCTACCTAACCCTCCAGCCTGGGTCAAGTGCCACCTCTGAGCTTCCAGAGGGTCCTGGGCTTCCTCACCATGGTCCTGATCACTCTGCCTCTGTTTCCTTCATCACAGACCTGATCTTTCTGAACTATCACCATCTAGCCATGGGGCTATCTCCTTCCATAAGCTGTGAAGGTGGGGGTGAGAATGGAGGGAGGAAGGGGGTGTCTTGGTCATCACTGTGTCCCTAGCATTGTCCACAGTGTAGGGCTTACCACACTGGAGGTGCTGGTGGTGATTGCTTAAAAATTAATGAAAGCACAAATAAGGGAGAAAAACAAGGGAAATAAACACTGAGGCATTGGGACCTCATTCAGGAACAAGACAGATCCTCTTCGCTTCTTTCCCTGGACTCAGGGTCTTTGCACAGGCTGGTCCTTCTTCCAGAACACTCTTCACTCTTTGCTCCTGACTAGTGATCTTCATCTTTTAGGTCTCAACTTAGAGGTCCCTTTCTCCAGAAGGCTCTTGCTGGCTCTCCCTCCCTGGCTGGCTCAGGTGCTTCCTCTGGGCTCCCACAGTTCCCCTGGCATCCCGCATTCCACTGTATGTGCCATAGTCTGGCGGTGGGGCTAACAGTAGGATAAGGTCTCTGATGTGTTTGTTTCTGATTGTCCTGGAGCAAGCAGAGAACTAGATGCTAAAGAAGAAAAAACCTCAGTGATTGTCTTGGATTGCCTGTATTATCTCATTGATTTGTAACAACTTTCTCATGCTAGCGGACTCAGGGTCAGAGAGGGGAAGCCACTTATCCAAAGCTACACAACCAGTAAGCAGCAGAACCCTGTTGTTTCTTATCCTCTGTGGTATGTATTGAATTAGATGGTAGTTATTTTTAGTAACAGGTAACATATGTATCCAGATGTCCTCTGTGTGAAAGTAGCAAGGTGACTTTCTCAAATGCTCTGTGTCCACCTCCTTGCATTTGGTGTACCTGGACAGGTGAGGTCATAAGGTCAAGTCCAGGAAGGGGACATGAAGGTGGAAAGTGTATTCAATACACAATAGGTGGATTTTTGTTTTTAACCAGAGCTCTTTACTTCCAAATCCTGGAGCAGCTGGGACCCATCTAGTGAAGGGGACGGGGGAGCCCTAGGTCTTCTTTAGGGGGAGAAGAATAGTCCAAGGTACAAGTCTCCAGGATCTCCTTTCCAATCAGAGAAACGTTCTGTCAACTTACTCTTTCTTTATCTCCTTTGTCATTTATTGGTCCCTGTCACATGGCTTTCTTTGAATAAAAGATTAATGTTAAAAAAAGAAAGAGGGGATCCCTGGGTGGCTCAGCTCAGTTTAGTGCCTGCCTTTGGCCCAGGGCGTGATCCTGGAGTCTCAGGATCAGGTCCCACATCGGGCTCCCTGCATGGAGCCTGCTTCTCCCTCTGCCTGTGTCTCTGCCTCTCTCTCTCTCTCTCTCTCTCTTTCTTTCTCTCTCTCTGTCTCTCATGAGTAAATAAATAAAGAAAACCCACAAGACAAGGTGATTTCCAAACCTAAGGAGGACAGGATATTGAGATAGAAGAGGTTTGGGGTTGATATGAGTTGCTGGATGGGTGGATCTGGGTTTGGATCAGGAAAGGGGTGACAATGGGGGATGAGAGGTGATTATGGGACTCATGATAAACTGAGTGAGGTTGCTGATGGGAATGGAGTTGTGTAGATTGGGAAGCAATGGTAGATGGGGTGGAGATAGAGCTTGGGCTTGGGTAGATATGTGCCAGGGTTGGTTTTGGTGATGGTAGTTTGGGGTTGAAAATGCAACTGGGAACTGAAAACTTCAATAGGTGATGAAGATAGAATATAGGGCTGCAGAGAAAAGTGATGGTGGAGTTCAGTTTGAAGGGTTAGGATGGGATTGATAACAGATTTTAATGTGGGTACTGGGAGAGGGTTCATAATGGGAATGGAGGGAGGGAGATGAATCAGTGTTGCAGATAAAGATGAAATTGAAGATGGAATGGGGAACATGGAGGTAGGGTTGATGAGGACCGGGTTGAGGTGGGCAACGTGGGCTGGGCCAGATAATTTGGCCACTTGACTGAGATGGAAATTTGATCATGTGGTTAGGCTGGAGGTAGGGATTGGAATGAGAATGGGATTGGAGTTGGATGGGGATGGGGATGGGGATTGATATAGAAGTGCATTTCAGGGACGCCTGGGTGGCTCAGCATTTGGGTGGTTGCTTTTGGCTCAGGTTGTGATCCCGGGATCCGGGATTGAGTCCTGCATTGGGCTCCCCACAGGGAGCCGGCTTCTCCCTCTGCCTGTGTCTCTGCCTCTCTCATGAATAAACAAATAAATCTTAAAAAAAAAAAAAAAAGAAGAAGTGCATTTCAAGATGGTGGTGGGATGTGGGGATGGAGAAGGTGGAACAGACAGACTCTAGACTAGCGCTGTCTGGCTCCACCCAGCTGGTGTCATCGGTGAGACCAATAGCCCTGAGTATCACTAAAATTGGGAGGACATTCTCCTACCCTTGTCCCTTCCCTCAGTGTAGAATGAGTTGGGGTGGAGAAGATGGGGAGCAGGCTTACCATTGCCCTTAGTGAAGTTGAAAAAGACAGGGTAGTCACCACGGCCACTAAAATCCTCCCCTTGGTCCACAAGGGCCTCCTTCACGGCTTGGTACCCACTGAGGACCACCACGCGTCTCGGCCCCAGGTGCACTGTGTACACTGAGCCATACTCCTTGCTCAGCTGGGGGTAGGAAGACAGACGTCACAGGGGTGTTTGGGGCCCTGAGACCCCTCCCCCAGTTCCTCCCTCCTCTTCCAAGCCTAGATCCTTGCACCTTGGTGAGAGAGGTCAGCATGTCTTGGGAGCGAAGCTGCAGCAGGTTTCCCAGGAATGGGAGGGGTCTGGGGCCTGGGGGCAGCTGGCTCTTGCCCCTTGAATTGAGGATCAGGAACAGAAAGGCGAGAGCCAGGAGCCCGAGCAAGATGGCTGTGCTCACACCATCCATGGTGAAAGCAGCTGCAGGTATCTGGGGGTGGGGCAGAAGAGGAGAGGGTAGGATTAGGGAGAGAGTGAGACCCCCTCACTCCACATCTCCTGGGACTTGCCTTCCCCAGGCCCTAGAAGTGATGGCAGGCAAAGAGAAGAAAGGAGGTAGAGAGAGGTAGGGATGGAGAAAGGCCAGGGGATGAGGGAAGGGAAGTGGGGAGGTGGGGAGGGAGAGAGGGAGCGCGCACAGAGACAATAGAGGTAGAGACAGTCAAAATACAGAGAGATTGACAGCAAGAGAGACAGCAACAGAACGGAGACAGACTGAGAGACAGAGCGAGACACATGGAGATAATGAGGGATACAGGGAAAACCAAGTGAGTTATCTGAGTATCTATAGATGTCTGCCAACCATCTAGCTATCTGCCTGCCTATCATCATCTATCATCTATCATGAGACCGAAACTTATGCAGAGACAGTGATAAGAGATATAGACACACAGGGGGCAGAGACAGACAAATGAAAACACAAAGCTAGAGAAAGAAGAGGGAGATAGAGAGACACACACTTCCCGGGAGACATAAAGACAGACACGGAAAGAGAAAGGACAGGAAAGAGAGACAGAGCTATACTGAGACTGAAGGGGAGAAAGTGACAGAAAAGGGAGATGCACAGATAGACAGACAGACAGGCACATGGAACATTAGACAGAGACGCACAGAGACAGAGAAAGAGGCAGAAGCAGAAGCGGAGGGAAAAGAATCGGAGTCCAGAGAGACATACCACCTGCTGGGTAAAGCACAGTCCCTGGAAGTGCCGGTGCTCAGCCCCGCTGAGAGCTCTAAAACGTGGCAGATGAACGAACAGAGAGCCAGGAAAAAACCCGGAAAGACAGGCCCAGAGACCTCGAGACCCCTCGGAAGAGGTGATAGGGAAGATCCCGGCCAGTCTTAGCGACAGAGATGAAGCCGGTGACCCCTCTCTTGAGAGCCATCCTCCTCTGTGACCTACACCAGGTCCTTTACCTGCTGAATTTTGGGGGGCAGCTGAGGTGTGATCTGCTCCAGATCTGTGCCCTGCAGCTCTGGGTATGCCTAGGGGGTGGGGGCTGCTCTTAAATCATCTCTGTCCACACCCCTTGTCCCCCGCCCCTAGGTTTTCCAGTGACTTTTAATCCCTTCCATTTTCTTGCCTTACCTTTCCAGTGGCCCAGGGCTCGGGGCTCTCAGCCAGCTGGAGTGATGCCTCGGTGGGTGCCACCCCTTGGGAGCCCTCCAGTGGCCTCTTTGGGGCTGACCTAATCTCTCCTTTACTGTGATCAATAGTAGCCATTTGCCCTACAGTAGGGCGAAATCTTTTCCATTTATTTCTTTAAAGATTTTACTTATTTATTTTGAAGAGAGAGAGAGAGAGGTGCAAGTGGGGAGAGGGGCAGAAGGAGAGGGAGAGGGAGTATCTGAAGCTGGCTTCATGCGGGCTCACACTGGGCCGGATCTCACCACCCCAAGACTGTGACCTGAGCCTAAATCAAGAGTCGGAGGCTTAACCAACTGAGCCACCCAGGTACCCCAAACTTTTCCTTTTTTTTGCCATTTGGGGCCCTGGGTCTCATTTTGGATCTGGGGTTTCGGGGCTCGGCAGAATGAGCCAGGGATTGGGGCAGGATCTGTTCGGTGTTTTGGGCACTTGGTCTGTTTCTCTGGGTTCAAGTTCTTTCCTGCCCCTGACTGGTCATGTGACCCAGGCAAGTTTCTTTCTGTTCTGGAGTTCTCCCACTCTCTGGCACCTGTTCACAGCTCTTCTGGCCATCCTCTGTCTCTCACGGTTGGTCTCTGAAATTCTGTGTGTGTCTCACTTTGCTTCTGCTTCTGAAGCCTTTGGTCTCTCTTTATGTCTCTCTCATTCTTGCACCCTGTGTGTTTCTGGGTCTCTCATCTCTGTTCTATTTTTTAAAAATTATTTATTTGACAGAAAGAGAGAGAGAGAGAGAGAGAGAGAGAGAGATTGAGAATAAGCAGGTGGAGCAGCAGAGGCAGAGAGAGAAGCAAGCTCATCCCTGAATGGGGAGTCCGATGCGGGGCTTGATCCTAGGACTCTGGGATCATGACCTGAAAGGCAGATGCTTAACTGACTGAGCCACCCAGGTGCCCCTCTCATCTTTGTTTTGTCTCTAATTCTCTCTGTGATTTTTCTTTTTCTCTCTGCTTCCCTCTCCCTGTAAGTCTTTCTCAGTCACTGTCTCTTCCTTGACCCTCTGGGTATCTTTCTCTTTCTGTCTCTCATGCCTCCATGAATCCGATTGCAGTGGGCAGTATTGAAGTAGGGCTGAGATTGAGGGAGGATTTGGAGGAAGTGGAGAACAGACCTCAGATTTGTTTGCTTTAAGCTTTTATTTTATTTTAGAGAGAGAGTGAGAGCGGGCCAGGAGGGGCAGAGGGAGTGGGGGAAAAAGAATCCCAAGTAGACTCCACACTTAGCATGGAGCCCGATGTAGGGCTCCATCTCATGACCCTGAGATCATGATCTGAGGCAAAATCAAGAGTGGGGCAATTAACCAACTGAGCCACCCAGGTGCCCCTAAAGATTTTATTTTATTTTTTATTTAAATATCTTTTTAAATTTATTCATTCATGAGAAAGAGAGAGAGAGAGAAGCAGAGACACAGGCAGAGGGAGAAGCAGGCTCCACGCAGAGAGCCTGATGTGGGACTCGATCCTGGGTCTCCAGGATCACGCCCTGGGCTGAAAGCAGGCACCAAACCGCTGAGCCACCCAGGGATCCCAAGATTTTATTTTAAATCCCGAGATCAAGAGTCTCATGTTCTCCCAATTGAGCCAGTAGGTTCGACCTCATACTTGAATGATTCCCCTGCAGCCTTCTGCCTACACTGTCTCCCCCCACTCTCCTCAGCCCCCACCAGCGGTGCCTGCTCTGGGTTCCTGCCCCAGAAACTGGCAAGGTCAGGAGGGCAGGCTGCAAAACATGGATCTAGGCTAGGACTCCAGTGCTAGGAGTTAGGGTGGGGAAGAGAGCCCCTGAGGTTAAGAGTCTGGGAGGCCAGGTGGTATGTGGGTGCCCCCACAGGTCTGTGGGTATACACAATGTTTGCCTTTCCCATGAAGATGAGGAAGTGCTTGAAGGTCCTGAGAAACTTGACACCTGAGGTCTCAGGCACATTGGCAGGATGGAGGTGGGGCCCATGCTGTTGTTTAAGTTCCAGAGAGGCTGGTTAGGGCAAGCCCTGGAAGAAGGGTGAAGGCTAAATTATGGGATTATATATCTCCAGTTTCCCTTGGCATCTACTCCTACTTCTGGGGCAAGGGGCAGGACTGGATCCATCTGAAGCCTATAAATTACTTTTCCCTGACCCTAAAAGTGAGTTGAGAGGGTCCAGATGGGACTGCCTCACTGGGGAACATGGCACTCATAAGAAGGGATTTTAAGGGGCTTTGAGTTCTTATAGTCTGACTTGCTCTCCTGCTACAGAGAAAATGTGGAATAGGGGGGCTGTGTTGTAGGGTTTCTCAACCCTGGTACTATTGACATTTGGGCTGGATAATTATTTGTGTGTGTGTGTATGTGTAGGGGGGAGCTATCCTGTGCATGGTAGGATGTTTAGCTGTATGTCTGGTCCCTGCCTATATCTCTGATGCCGAAAGTGAAATTAGAGGTTGACCTACATGCAAGCTAGATGGTTCTAAGAGGTTCCAAAAGTGGCCTCACATTTTGCCTATAAGCCATCCTACTATGAAGGGGGCTCAGGGGAAGGTTACACAAGACTGGTCAATAACTATGATACAGAAGAGCTGTGGTTTAGGGTAATTAATGAGGGAAATTATGTTAAAGTGTTTCAGAAGTCCCTTTTATTATCTGATTAAAGCTTTCATGCAGTGGAAAGATACCGAGGAAGATTAAAAAATGGCAAGTATTCGAAGAGTCTTAAAAAATTATAAATTTTGGGATGCCTGGGTGGTTCAGTGCCTAAGCGTCTGGCACAGTACCTTTGGCTCAAGACATGATCCCAGAGTCCTGGGATTGAGTTCCACATTGGGCTCCCCTCAGGGAGCCTTCTTCTCCCTCTGCCAATGTCTCTGGCTCTGTGTGTCTCATAAATAAATAAATAAATAAATAAATAAATAAATAAATAAATAAATCTTTAAAAAAATAAAAAATTATAAATTTGGAATACTTTCAGAAGTGCAGAGAAGTTGGAGAGTACAGAAAAGTTTTGCTTACCCTTCATCTAGCTTTCTCTCATGAGAACATATTGCAAAATCATGGTACAGTGAGCAAAATTAAGAAATTAGCATTGAAAAAAAAAAAGAAATTAGCATTGATACAATACTACTTACTCAGATTTTATTCAGACTTATCAGTTCTTCCATGAATGTCCATTTTCTATTCCAAGATATCATCTAGAATTTCACATTGTGTTTAGTTTTTGTGTCTCCTGAGGCTCTTCCAATTTATGAATATTTATAAATTCCCCATTGTATATTCTTAGAATGAGGATTTTTTGAAGTTTATTAAGTAATCTCTATACCAAACATGAGGCTCGAACTGACAACTCCGATATCAAGAGTCACACATCAAAAAAAAAAAAAAAAAAAAAAAGAGTCAATGGTGAAAAGATACTCTCTTTAATAAATGGTGCTAGAAAGACTGGACAGCTGTATGCAAAAGAATGAAACTGGACCACTTTCTTACACCATACATGAAAATAAACTCAAAATAGGTTAAAGACCTAAAATTAAGACCCCAAATCGTAAAACTCTTAGAAGAAAACATATGCAGTAATCTCTTTGATATCTGCCTTAGCAATATGTTTCTGGATATATCATCTGAGATAAGAGAAACAAAAGCAAAAATAAAGGGACGCCTGCGTGGCTCAGGGTGTGATCCCGGGGTCTAGGGATTGAGTCCCGCATCGGGCTCCCTGTGTGGAGCCTGCTTCTCCCTCTGCCTGTGTCTCTGTCTCTCTCTGTTTCTCATGAATAAATAAATAAAATCTTAAAAAGAAAGCTAAAATAAACTATTGAGACTATACCAAAATAAAAGCTTTTGCACAGCAAAGAAAACCATCAGCAAAAAGGCAACCTACTGTATAGGAAAATATATTTTCAAATTATATATCTGATAAGGGGTTAATATAAAAAATATATAAAGTGCTTATACAACTGAATGCTAAAAAGGAAACAATCTGATAAAAAATGGGTCGAAGACCTGAACAGACATTTTTCCAAAGAATACATCCAGATGGCCAATAGACACATGGAAAGATGCTCAACATCACTCATTATCAGGGAAATGCAAATCAAAACCACAATGAGGGGCACCTTGGCTGGATCAGTTGGAAGAACATGTGACTCTTCACCTCAGGGTGGTGAGCCCCACGTTGGGTGTAGAGATTACTGAAATAAAACCTAAAAAAGCATAATAGGTTATCACTTCACACCTTTCAGAATGACTAGTATCAAAAAGATAAGAAATAGGAGTACCTGCGTGGCTCAGTTGGTTAAGTGTCTGCCTCCTGCTCAGGTTGTGATCCTGGGATCCTGGGTTTGAGCCCTGAGTCATCCTGGGATCCTGTTTGAGCCCTGAGTTGGGCTCCCTGCTCAGTGGGGAGTCTGCCTCTTCTCCTCTGCCTCTCCCCGCCCTCCACTCAGGTTCAGGCTCTCTCTTTCTCAAAATAAATAAATAAAATACTTTTTTTTTTTAAAGACAAGAAATAACAAGTGTTGGGGAGGATGTGGAGAAAAAGGAGCCCTCATGTGCCATTGATGAGAATGAAAATTGGTGCAGCCACTGTGGACAACAGTATGGAGGTTGCTCAAAAGATTAAAAATAGAATCGCCATATGATCCATCAATTCCAGTACCAGGTATTTACCCCACAGAAAATGAAAACACGAATTAAAAAAGATATATATACCATTGTAGCATTATTTACAAGGCCAACATATGGAAGCAGCCCCAGTGTCCATCAATGGATGAATGGATAAAGAAGATATGGTATATATAAAATGGAATATTAGTCACAAAAAAGAATGGGATCTTGCCATTTGTGACAATATGGATGGACCCAGAGGGTATTATGTTAGCTGAAGTAAGTCAGACAGAAAGACAAATACCATAGGATTTCACTTATATGTGGAATCTAAAAAACACAACAAAGAAACAAAACAAAAAAAGCAGAAACAGACCCATAAAGACAGAGAACTAATGGTTTATGGAGGGAGAAGGGCAAAATGAGAGAGGGGCAGTGGGAGGTACAGGTTTCCAGTTATAAGTCATGGGGATGAAAGGTACAGCATAGGGCATATGGTCAAAGGTATATTTGTGCTCTGCACTCTTCTGTGCAGAGCAGCCTGCTGGTTTCCAATGCTGAATGGCTCTGTCCAGGTGTGAGGTTCTGGAAAAAAGTCTCATGATAGCATAATAGCATTGTTTGGTGACACACGGGAGCTACACTTGCGGTGAACATAGCATCACATATAGAGTTGTCCAATCACTATGTTGTATACCTGAACTAATGTAACATTGTGTGTCACCTGTGCTTCAATTAAAAAAATAATCTGCATGCTGGGTTTAGCTTCACAGACTGCCTTCTCTATTTTTTTTTTAAGATTTATTTCTTTATTCATGAGAGACAGATAGAGAGAGAGGCAGAGACACAGGCAGAGGGAGAAGCAGGCTCCACGCAGGGAGCCCAATGTGGGACTGGATCCCGGGACTCCAGGATCACGCCCTGGGCCAAAGGCAGACGCTAAACCGCTGAGCCACCCAGAGATCCCCCGCCTTCCCTATTCTTTAACTCATCTGCATGGTTCACTCCTTCATTCAGATCTCAAATCAAATTCTCTTCCTCATGGAAACCTTTCCATCCACCTTGTGGAAACCAGGCAACTTCATTCCTCTGCAGCTATTAACTGCTGTATCTTCTTGAGACACTCACCGCTCCCTGATGTTAGAATATATGTGTGTGTGTGTGTATGTGTGTGTGTGTGTATTCACAGCCTCTGCCCTCCTAGAAAGTGGCAAGAGGACAGGACGTGAGCTGTCTGCTACTATGTCCACAATGCTTGACTCATAGGTGCTCAAGGAATGTTTGACGAATCAACAGACATTATAGAGGTTTGGACTCTGGAATCCGATAGACATGGGCATGAATCCCAGCTCTACCTTGTCCTTTCAGTATGTCCTGGGTAAGTGAGCCACAGTGACCTCATCTGACAAATGGGGGGTATTTGTCTCTGCACCACTGGGCTGTTGAGAGGGCTCTGGAACTCAAGCATGTCACATGCTTAGCAGGGCACCTACAGTGTAAAAACCTGGTACCTGAGAACTGTTCTTTTTTTTTATTTTTTTATTTTTATTTATTTATGATAGTCACAGAGAGAGAGAGAGAGAGAGAGAGAGAGGCAGAGACACAGGCAGAGGGAGAAGCAGGCTCCATGCACCGGGAGCCCGATGTGGGATTTGATCCCAGGTCTCCAGGATCGCGCCCTGGGCCAAAGGCAGGCACTAAACTGTGCCACCCAGGGATCCCTGAGAACTATTCTTAATGTCCTTCCTGGATCTCCTTTTTTTTTTTTTAATTTTTATTTATTTATGATAGTCACATACAGAGAGAGAGAGAGAGAGAGAGAGAGAGGCAGAGACACAGGCAGAGGGAGAAGCAGGCTCCATGCACCAGGAGCCTGACGTGGGATTCGATCCCGGGTCTCCAGGATCGCACCCTGGGCCAAAGGCAGGCGCCAAACCGCTGCGCCACCCAGGGATCCCCTTCCTGGATCTCCTAAAGCCCATGGTAAAGGCACCCTGATATCTTCTTCCCAGCTGGGGTACTGATGAAAAGGGAGGAAGAGGGACGCCTGGGTAGCTCAGTGGTTGATCGTTTGCCTTTGGCTCTGGCGTCGGGCTTCCTGCCGGAAGCCTGCTTCTCCCTCTGCCTGTGTCTCTGCCTCTCTCATGAATAAATAAATAAAATCTTAAAGAAAAAAAGGGAGAGAGAATCCCAAACAAGAGGCTGAAGGTGGTTTGTAGCCTTGTTGGCTTACAGTTGGGTTGTGCCCAGTCCTGACCCTTTCCTGAGTTAGTGGTAGGTGAGAGAAAGGGACGGCGGTGGAGCAAAATGAAAAGCTCCTGTTCTACCGAGGGCCAATCCAGTTCTGAGAGCCCTTGCCATTCCAGGAAAGATTAAGAAGGGGTTTGAATCATTGTGTTCGAGAGCCTGAGAATCTCAAACCCACTCTCTTAGCATTAATACCTGGATTCCTGCAGAAGTGAAAGAGAAGAAATTGCCCCCACTTCCACCAAGTCCTTTGAGGAGACTATTTCCTATCTGTCTGCATGTTGGAATGCTTGGTGGTGCTCTCTCCTCCTCTGCTCTTGAGCACATCACTCACATCCCTCCAGAACCTTCTCCATGTCAACCCTGGGAACTCAGAGACACTCCCCCTCATTATCCCTTCAGTCTCCCTTTGGCATGCAAAGCATCAAGGGCAGTGGGAACATGATTTCCTATTGAGTCAAAGACCTGGAGAGTTGACCTGGGGTTCGAAGCAAAGATGGGGGAGCTGAGGAGGTAAAGATAGACTTAAGAAACTGGGGATTTGAGTAGAGCAGAAGGGGACGAACCCTCTCTCCTCCCCCAGGCACATCAATGCAGGTGAGAGCACTGCATGAATCAGGTCCCTTAGACAAAGCAGTTAGCGGAGAAGAAGCCAGAGTTTGGAGAATAAGCAAAAGAGAAACTGAGAGGAGGACACCTGTGGAAGAAAGTTACAAGCAGAATCAAACAACCACAGACATTCCGTGTTAGTGGTATAGATACCATTGGGGGAGGGGAGAAAGCTTCAAGGGCTTCTAGGAGAGGCTGGTTTTTTTTTTTTTTTTTTTTTTTTTTACAAATATTTTTTTTTGTAATTTTTATTTATTTATGATAGTCACAGAGAGAGAGAGAGGCGCAGAGACACAGGCAGAGGGAGAAGCAGGCTCCATGCACCGGGAGCCCGATGTGGGATTCGATCCCGGTCTCCAGGATCGCGCCCTGGGCCAAAGGTAGGCGCCAAACCGCTGCGCCACCCAGGGATCCCGAGAGGCTGGTTTTATAGGAGAAAACACTGAGAAGCTGCAAGCAGAGGAGCTCTGGAGAGGAGCTGCCTGGGAAGAAGGGCCACAGTCAGGGAAACACAGCTGGAAGACATTGGGAAGGGAGTTCTCCCAGGAATGGGATATGGGAGGCAGGCAGACATATACTCCTGGTGGGGTGTGTGTGTGTGTGTGTGTGTGTGTGTGTGTGTGTGTAAGATCCCAGAGGTGAGAGTGACAGAGCAGGTCAGGAGGACTGTCTCACTGTTTGCTGGGCTGGCGGTGGCTGCCCACTTCAGATGGGGCACCTGCTCTCAGCCTCCAGTCCCCTCCCAGCCCAAATCACTTGCTGGTGGCCCATCAGGCCCCTGGGGGCATTTGAGTGTAGGGAATGATAGGTATTAAAGGGTATTAAATGCCAGGCTGAGGAACTCGGACTTTGTTTCCTAGGTCCTGGAACACGGTTGCTGAATGATGAGACCCATTGCACACAATGCTTGACTCTCGGTTTACTAAAGAAGAACTTACGAATCTCCTGACTGAGGTCTAAGGCAGAGACCCTCAGGCTGTCTGTGAGAAGAGGAGGAAGGAGATGAGCTTACCAGGGAATAATTGAGTGTGCAACTGGGACAGTCACTCTGTCTGAATTGGTCTTCATGATAGAGGACACTGTCGCTTTCCACCTATAGCATTGTACCTCTCTCCGCCTGCCTCTAGTCTCCACCTCCTTGATGGAGCTTGGAGCAATCTTCCCCAATATCACCATGTCTTTAGTTCATTCATTAATCAAGTCAACAAATGTTAACCAAACATCAACTAAGCATAAGCACTGGAGATAGAGCAAAGAATAAAACAGACAAAAATGCCGTGCTCTCAGGGCGTGGACATTTTAGCCGGGCTACCTCATGTGCGTGGCTGTGGGTGTTTCTCTGGGGTCCATCACTAGAGGTAGAACTGCTGGCTTGGACTTGGCATTGCCGAATTGCTCTGCAAAGCAGTTGAACTAATGTATACTCCCACCAACAGTGGATAAAAAAAAAAAAAGATTTCTGGGGCACCTGGGTGGCTCAGTCTGGTAAGCAGTTAAGCGCCTGCCTTCAGCTCAGGTCATGATCCCAGGACCCTGGGATTGCCCCACTTCGTGTCAGGGCTCCCTGCTCAGCGAGGAACCTGCTTCTCCTCCCTCTGATCCTCCCCCCTTGCTCGTGCTCTCCCTCTTCTCTGTCAAATAAATAAATAAAATCTTTAAAAACAAGATTCCTGTGTTGTCATTCAATACTCGATCCTGTCAGTTATAAAATTTTGCTAATCCAATGAGTGTGAAATTCTATCTTGCTTTCATTTACTTTTCTCCAATTGGCTGGCTGCTGAGTTGAGTCTGTGTGTTGGCCAATTTCCTGCCTTGCGACTGCCTCTGAATATCTTTTGTGGTTTTTTTCCTTATTGGTTTATAGGAGTTTATTATTTAGTCTAATCACAAATTCTTGGTTGGAAGGTCCCCTTTGAAGGACTCAACCCCTGGCTGGGTCAGGCCCCCCCTAGGATGATCTTACTTTATGATTAACCTCAAGAGCAATGCATTTGGTACTCTAATTACATCTGTAAAATCCCTTTTGTCATATAATGTAACATAGTCATGGGAGTGACATCCTATCCTATTCACACGTCCCACCCACACTCAAGGGAATGGGATTATATGAAGGTGTGTCCTTGGGGATCATTTTTAGAATTCTGCTTACCACACATATTATAAGAAGTTTAACAATTTTTTTTCTTCTTAAAGGAGTATTTGATTTCTAGATCCCCTCCACTGTTTTTGTTGTTGTTTTGTGCTTCATTCATTGCCGCTATGATATTTATTATTTCTTTCCCTTCCCCTTTTAGAATGGATTGGTCTGTTATTTTTTTAATTTCCCTATATTGGATGCTAAACTCTTTAATTTGCAGTTTTCCTATTTTCACATATAAGCACTTCCCTTGAAAGTCTGCTTTACCTACCTCCTCTAAGTATTGAGATGTAGATTCATCTGTAAACATTTCTGATTTCCAATATGATTTCTATTTGGTCCATCCATTATAGAGCAGCATGCTTTAACATTTTAAAGCATTTTGGTGTGTGGTCTTCTCTCTCTCTTTAAAAGATTTTATTCGTCTGTTTGATAGAGAGAGCATGAGTGAGTGAACACAAGCAGGGGGAGCAGCAGGCAGAGGGAGAGGGAGAAGCAAGCTCCCTTCTGAGCAAGGATCCTCAGGACTCCATCCCATGACCTGAGCTGAAGGCAGACTCTCAACCAACTGAGCCACCCAGGCACCCGTGGTCTTCTCTTTATTGTTAATGATTTCTTTCTTTCTTTCTGTATTGTGAGTAGACTCTATTGTCTATAATATTTCCTCAACATTTATGAAGGTTTATGTCCTGGCCTTGTTTGTGGCTAATATTTGTAAAACCTCAAATGTGATTGAAAGGAATGAGGACGGGACGTCTAGGTGGCTCAGCGGTTGGTCATCTGCCTTCGGCTCAGGGCATGATCTCAGAGTTCTGGGATTGAGTCCCACATCAGGCTCCCTGCGAAGAGCCTGCTTCTCCCTCTCCCTGTGTCTCTGCCTTCTCTCTGTGTCTCTCATGAATAAATAAATAAAATCTTAAAAAAAAAAAGAAAGGAATGAGGATTCACAAATGAAGAGGAATCTATAGGTGTTAATTGAGTCAACCTAATTATCTTTTTCAAATATTCTAACCTTTATTAATTTTTTATCTGTTTGATTTCTCAATGACTGATAGCATTAAGATCTTGTAATTTAGAGCTATATTGTTATATGTCAGGATTTGTATATTTTCATGGTGCATTGTTCCTTTTAACACAATATTCCTGTTTTTCCTAATAATTCTGCTAAAATAAAAAAACAGGGATCCCTGGGTGGCGCAGCGGTTTGGTGCCTGCCTTTGGCCCAGGGCGCGATCCTGGAGACCCGGGATCGAATCCCACGTCGGGCTCCCTGCATACAGCCTGCTTCTCCCTCTGCCTATGTCTCTCTCTCTCTCTCTGTGTGTGACTACCATAAATAAATAAAAATTAAAAAATAAAATAAAATAAAATAAAAAAACAGAGACCAGCCCTGAAAACACCTTGACCAGTCAAAACCAGTGCAGTCATTAAAAACTAAGCTTCATGCAGCTTATTTTGCAATATCAACTTGACCTGGGTTATTCCTTGCTTATGCTTCTGGAAATCATGTGTAGAACTTGACCTGTCGCCCAAGGTTGATATAAGGTAACCACTGACCAAGGATTAAGAAAATCTGGTGACGGTCACTGAGGGGGGCATTTGACGGGATGAGCACTGGGTGTTATTCTATATGTTGGCAAATTGAACACCAATAAAAAATAAATTTATATTAAAAAAAAATCTTCAGGAGGGGATCCCTGGGTGGCTCAGCGGTTTGGTGCCTGCTTTCGGTCAGGCTCCTTGCAAGGAGCCTGCTTCTCCCTCTGCCTGTGTTTCTGCCTCTCTCTCTCTCTCTCTCTCTGTCCCTCATGAATAAATGAATAAAACCTTTAAAAAAAAGAGAGAGAGAAAATCTTCAGGGGCACCTTGGTTGACATCTGACTTCGGCTTAGGTCATAATCCCAAATCCTGGGATAGAGCTGCCCCACCCCAGTCTGACTCCTTGCTCAGCGGGGAGCCTCCCTCTGCCCCTCCCGCTGCTTGTGCTCTTTGTCTCTCTCTCAGATAAATAAAATCTTAAAAAAACTTTCAGTCCTTTAAGAAAATTCCAATATTATAACCAATCACTGTGAAGAATAAACAGTCACTGCTGTCTCTTTTTATTATTATTATTTTTTTTAGATTTTATTTATTCGAGAGAGAGAGAGAGAGAGAGAGAGAGAGAGAGAGGCAGAGACACAGGCAGAGGGAGAAGTAGGCTCTGTGCTGGGAGCCCAATGTGGGACTCAATCCGGGGACTCCAGGATCAGGCTGAAGGCGGCGCTAAACCACTGAGCCACCAGGGCTGCCCTGCTGTCTTACTTTATAAGCTGCTTTTCAGCAATATACCCCTGAGCTTCATTCCATATTTGTTTTGGATGCTCTTGGTTTGCAAACTCTTTCTGGTGTGTGCACAATAAACTTCTATCAATTGCTACTTCAGCAATTTATTGGTTTTACTTCTTTCATTCCTGCACTTTTGACATTCCCTTTTGCCATAATGTCAACTTTATATTATATAGAAGTATAGTCACACTCTCTTTCAGGGGACATTAGGCTGTTATGTCTTCTCCTACTTACTGATATTTATCCTTTCTGTGCCCTGTGAGTTTTATTTTTTAAATAAAATAATATAATAAAATATATTAATTAAAATAGCTTTATTTATTTATTTTAAGGATTTTATTTATTTGTTTATAGCACAAGCAGGGGGAGGAGCAGAGGAAGACTGAGAGAGAGAGAATCTCAAGTATATTCCCCGCTGAGCACAGAGCCTGACCTGGGACTTGATCTCAGAATCCTGAGATCATGACCTGAGCTGAAATCAAGAGTCGGACACTTAACTGACTGAGCCACCCAGGAGACCATTTTATTCTGTCTATAAAGGGGATCATGCAGAACGTACTTTATGGCTGATTTCTTTGGCTCAATATTATCCCAGGACAGTGCAGTGAATAAGAGTGTGGGATCTGGAGCCAGTCTGCACTGGCCCGAGTTATTAAATTTCTCTGTGCCTCAGTTTACTCATCTGTACAATAAAGATAATAGCAGCAACTAACTCTTAGGGTTGTTGTAGGGATTCAATCAACTGAAAATTTAAAAGCACTTAGAACAGTGCTTAACATGTAGGGACACTTTCAAGGGAGGGAGAAATAGCCATCATCATATGCAAGATTACATAGGGACTTGTGGCAAAGCCTGGGCAAGATCCGTACACCCCTGCCTTCCCTAACTATTCTTTTCCCTAAACCCCAGAGATGCCTGAGATTTCAGTTGAGAGCTGAGCTGGTTTAGCTGCTAAGTGGAGAGTAGCACTTCCAAAGTGTAGATGGAGGTTGATTCCTTTCATGGCCTCAATACTATTTGCAGTCACATCCATGTTCTCCGTTTGCTTTCAGATTTGGGGCTTAATCTTCATTCCTTCTTCTCTGTTGTCTCTCCATGTGTAATGGCAGTCAGCCAACCTCAAAACCTTCTCCTTCAGGAGCTCTTCCTTAGCAAACCAAGCTGGTTCCAGCCATCCTCTTTCTCACAAGCAGGGACTAGGAAGGATTTATGATGACTGGTGGAAAGAAACATCATTTTTTTAAGAAGAGATTTGCTACCAAGGAGAAGCTACGGATGTCATTTGTAAAGATGGATGCAGAATAATCTTGGAGTCTAAATTTTTGGGTCCCTCATGATTCTAAGATTTGGGAAGTTTGAGATTCTCTGATGCTTCTTCTAGGACTAAAATTTGTTTCTAAGTGTCAAGGGATGTCTCATCTTGAAGAATTATAAAATGAACAATTTGTGAATTGTCGAGGGTGAAAGTGCACTGATGTCTGCCACTTATTTTGAAATGTATCAAAACACAGATGAATTAGTGGAAGGATCAGAGTATGTATAGATGGATAGGTGTGTGATAAAGCAAGTATAGTAATACTGACTATAGAATCTAGGTAGTAGTTTACTGTATGATTCTTTCAACTTTTCTGAGTATTTCCAAACTATCATAAGAAAATGTTAGGAGAATATGATGCTATTCACTTCTGACTCTTAGTAAAGAGACAGCTGATTGCCTTGGAAGAGTTAATTATTTGAGATTTTCTTTCTTTCTTTTCTTTCTTTCTTTCTTTCTTTCTTTCTTTCTTTCTTTCTTTCTTTCTTTCTTTCTTTTCATTTTTTTTTTTTTTGAGAGAGAAAGTACAAGCAGGGAGTGGAGGAGCAGAGAGAGGGGGAAAGGTAGATTCCCTGTTGAGCAGAGAGCCCGATGCCGGGCTTGATCCCAGGACCCTATGATCATGATCTGAGCTGAAGGCAGGTGCCCAACTGACTAAGCTACCCAGGTGCCCTGATTTGAGATTTTCAAATGGGAGTTGAGCCAGCACTCAAGTCTGCTGGAAGGATGTAATGGAGCTTGACAAAGGCTTTTCTCCCCAAAGATCTGGGGTTAGGGCTTCTTTTTTTTGGGGGGGGGGGTTAGGACTTCTGTTGCCAGTGGTGAAAATCTAACTCAAGCTAGTTTAAACAAAAATGGGCATCTATTTTGGGAGCTCTGGATTCAGGCTTTATGTGATGCCTTCAGGATTCTGTTTTTCTTAATCTCTTTGTACTCTGTTTGTTTGTTTGTTTATATTAAGTAGTCTCCACGCCTAGCATGGAGCCCAATGCAGGGCTTGAATTCACAACCCTGAGCCGAAATCAATAGTCAGATGCTTACCCGACTAAGCCACCCAAATGCTCCATTTCTTTCTAACTTTACTGTCTGATAGGTATTATCTCTGCCATGAGAAGAGAGGTACTGGAAGTATGAGGCTTACCTTGTCTTTGGTAGATTGTTTCGTTTTCAAAATGTCTTCTTCCTTCCCACTGGCCTTTTCCTTAGGAGAGGATTACACTTTCCTGTCCCTGCTGACACGCTTGGTCATGTAACTCACTTTGACCATGTCTCATGTTGGCCCTCTTTGTGCCTATAGGTCTTGTCAGGTTCCAGCAACTATTCCTTCCCTTTGTACCTTCAAGGATACAATACAGCCTCACTGTGGCTAGTTTACAGGTATTCCACTATGCCTTGCTGGATTTCCCTCAATTTTGTTAATAGTCCTTTTATTAAACTCTAATGACCCCATTGGTGTGTGACTCACCTTTCCTGCTGGGGTCTTGACTGACACAGCATTCCATTGTATGGCTGCTCCATAATTTGTATGGTTGGTCATCTGAGTACAGTTATTTCCACTCTTTCTCTATTACACAAAGCTTGCAACACATAAACTTGCACAAAGGTCATTTTGCACACATTCGTGTAAAACTGTAGGATAAACTATTAGATGAGGAATTGTTGAGTCAAATAATACATATCTTTATAATTTTGGATGATATTGTTAAATCACACTCAGGGGTTGTACCAACCCACAACTCCACAAGCAGTGGATAAAAGTGAGGGTTGCTGGTTTAGACTAAGTCTTTAACCCTAAATGTTTTGAAAACTGTCCTGGAGGCTACTAAGAATTCTCAAGATAGGGATACCAGATTTCTGGTTAATAATAGACAGGTATCTGGAATAAACTGAATAAATGAGGTGTGTGAATGTATTTGTTTTCCATCTTGGAATCTCTGATCACAGTAGTTAAGAGAAATTTTTGAAGGTTCATATTAGAACATTTTTATTTATTTATTTATTTATTTATTTATTTATTTATAAATTTTTATTTATTTATTATTTATGATAGTCACAGAGAGAGAGAGAGAGGCAGAGACATAGGCAGAGGGAGAAGCAGGCTCCATGCACCGGGAGCCCGACGTGGGATTCGATCCTGGGTCTCCAGGATCGCACCCTGGGCCAAAGGCAGGCGCCAAACCGCTGCGCCACCCAGGGATCCCTTTTTATTTATTTTTTAAAAAAGATTTTATTTATTTATTTGAGAGAGAGAGAGAGAGAGAGAGAGCCAGAGAGAGCACAAGCAAGGGGAGCAGCAGCGGGAGAAGGAGAAGCAAGCTCCTGACATGGGGCTATATCCCAGGATCCCAGGATCATGACCTGGGCCAAAGGCAGATGCTCAACCAACTGAGCCACCCAGACACCCCAGACATTTTTATTTTTAAGGGACTATGATTTTGTGTACAATGATTATAATATTTCAAGTCTCTGGTACTGAGACCATGGTTCCCAGATTTCATGAATCTTTATGCCATCTATCGAAGATTGTGAAAGGGAGTTTGTGAGTCAAAGGTTTTCAGCTTCTTCCCAAGAGACAGTGCACATGGATGATTATGGTCCGAACAGGCACTTGTTATTAATGTGTTTGTTATGAAACAAGACATGTGGATTTTGGGTTTCCTCCTATTCTCCCACCTTCCCCCATGGAAAACATCTGAAACTGGAACCTGAGCTGTTCACACAAATCTGAAAATGTTTGGAACCGGATAACTATGGTGTAATATGAAACACACAGGGCTCTGGAGGTTAAGTTACTACTTTACACTTGACTTTTCTTTTGCCTGTGTATAGAATGAGAAAGGGCAAGAAAGAGCCAAAAAGATCTAGTTGAAGTCTGGGTATGGCTACTTTTTAGCTGTGTAATCATGGCTATGTTATTCAATGGCTCTCAGACTCCATTTCTTCACCAACAAAATAAAAAGAGGGACATCTGGGTGGCTCAGTGGTTGGACGCCTGCCTTTGGCTCAGGTTGTGATCCCAGGATCCGGGATTGAGTCCTACATTAGGCTCCTGTGAGGAGCCTGCTTCTCCTTCTGCCTCTGTCTCTGCCTCTCTCTCTCTTATATGTCTCTCATGAATAAATAAATAGATCTTTAAAAAATAGTCATAGAGAATCAAGAACCCCAAAGTCATCGATTTGCCTGCCCCACCATATGTTTTGCTATCCCAAGTAGGTCTCCCCAGCATGGCACTCCTGTCATCTCAGAAACTTCTCAACCAAGTTTGGTAAAATTTGGCCCTTTCCCTATGTATGGAAACCATGGTGCCTTGGCACATTATCCTTACCACCATATCCTCCTGGCTCTGATATTTATATTTCCTTCTACCACTACCAAATTGCATGGTTATTTTTCCCTCAACCAAGACCTTAGCTGGTTTGGGTCATTTATGGGTGATGTGACCTTAAATTTTGTATCTGAATTATCTAAATCTTCAATAGCTTGATTTTTTTTGCAATTATTGTAATTTTCCATGAATGTTTCCAGTTGGACATACAAGTCTTGAGGAGTACCCAGAGACTCATCTAAGTGACAGATATGTTTCTTCATGCCCCACTTGTGTATCAGCAATCCAATCTTTCCTTCCTAATCAGATCACCCATCCCATCTAATAGTGTTTTTTTGCCCATTGGTATAGTAGGATGAGAAGCCCAAAATGTTGAGATATAATTTCAACCTCCCCTTTTTAAAAAAAGATTTTACTTATTTATTTGAGATAGAAAGAGAGAAAACATGAGTTGAGGGGGGCAGAGGGAGAAGCAGGCTCCCCACTAAGCAGGGAGCCTGATGGGGGGCTCGATCCCAGGACCCTGTGATCACCACCTGAGCTGAAGGCAGACACTTAATTGACTGAGCCACCCAGGTGTTCCTCAACTTCCTTTTCAGTTGAATCAATGCCAGGTGCTCTGTTGAAAGCTTTCCTCTTTTGGGAAGTAAGCTCTCTCAAACTGCAGAGCTTAAGATTTCAGGGGGTAAAAACCTGCAAGTGAGTTATTAATGAAAGGTACTATGCTCCATTCCACCACTGATTCTTGAATCCTGTAGGAGAAATAGGATCATATATCAGTCACTTATTCAAAGTATCTACTTGGTCTCTGCTGGTGGCAGGCTAGGCTCTCAACACTGGAAGTAAGGAGGTTAGCTTCACTGAGGTTAAATCCATGTTGTTCAGTTCATGCGTAGTCCTCACTCTTGACACTGTCTGTTTTGATGTGGGCCTACTAAGGAAGCACTTAGGTGGCTGGAGGCAGAGGCTGAGTGAAATCCACAGTATGGATCACCCTGTACATCTGATTACTGAGCATAAACTACACTGGATGTACTTTACTGAGCATTCATATCAGGAAAAAAAACAAAAACAAAAACAAAACTTCATATTCTAAGGCCATTCTGAGAGTTCTGTCCAAATGCCTCTTCCCCAGATCTGCTTTTCATCAATCTTTTTGTTTGTTTGTTTGTTTGTTTGTTTGAAGTCCCTGAGCATTTGGTTAAATGATCCACAGCTTCCCACTAATTACTATATATTCATACTTCTGCCCATCTCCCAGTCAGGTCAAATATACTGCTCAAAGTTCTCACTTCCTCGCTTCCTTTCAGGAGCAGCTCTAACTGAATTTTAATGCTTTGGCAAGCAGTCCATTTTCAGTTGGTATCAACATATCATTTAGAAACATATTTAAACCAGGTTTAAGGTGTTTTTCTTTTGTGTGTGTGTGTGTGTGTGTGTGTGTGTGTCTTTGATCAACTGATTGTAAGAAATCTCCCCATGAAGCCAAAGTTATAGATGAAAAGAGAAGACAATTCACTAGGAGTTGGTGTCAACCAAACTGGAGCCAACTGCTCCTACAGCTACCTTGTTCATATATCCATATGTCATTTCCACTTGACAATAGATCATTGCTGCATACATCCAACTTTGTGGTTTGAGAGATTAGATAATACTCATCTTTGAACACCTGGGTGGCTCAGCTGGTTAAGCATCTGACTCAATTTTGGCTAAGGGCATGATCTCAGGGTCCTGGGATCGAGTGCCATATAGGGCTACCCACTCAGCAGGGAGTCTGCTTGTCTCTCTCTTCCTCTGCCCCTCCTTCTGCTCACTCTCTCCCTAAAATAAAGAAGTAAATCTTTTTTTAAAGTTTTTAAATTTTTTATTTATTTATGATAGGCACACAGTGAGAGAGAGAGGCAGAGACACAGGCAGAGGGAGAAGCAGGCTCCATGCACTGGAAGCCCGATGTGGGATTCGATCCCGGGTCTCCAGGATCGCGCCCTGGGCCAAAGGCAGGCGCTAAACCGCTGTGCCACCCAGGGATCCCTAAAGAAGTAAATCTTAAAAAAAAAAGATAATACTCAGTTTATGATAGCACAGATTATGTGGTCATTTAATGTTCCAAAATCAGGCCTTCAGTCTTCATTAGGGGTCACTAGCAAGCTAGGGACTGTTTCTCCAGGGAATAAATCTGCTAATTCCTCCTAGTGGATAATCTTTATGGATTATCTCTAGTCCAAGGGGGAACCCAGCTTAGAGAGATAGTAGAGGACAGTGATGAAGAGTCTTGGCTTTGGGACACCTGGGTGGCTTAGTGGTTGAGTGTCTGTCTTTAGCGTAGGGCCTGACCCTGGAGACCTGGGATTGAGTCTTGCATTGGGCTCCCACAGGGAGCCTGCTTCTCCCTCTGCCTGTGTCTCTGCTCTCTCTCTCTGTGTCTCTCATGAATTAATAAACAACATCTTAAAAAGAAAAAGCCTTACTTTTTCTTGTTGTAAAATGAACATAAACCAGTGGTGTGCTGGAACTGGCCAGTACCAACTCCCGAGAGCCACTGTGCATCTTTTCTCAATTCCACTGTTTAGTGACTTTATGTTGAGTCAATAGCTTGAAATCAGCCAGAAGACAGAGCATCTCCCTGCCCCGACTGCTGAAAGTCAGCTATTAGACACTTCCCAGTAGATCACTGATATGGTCCATTCCTTTCACATTTGTTGTAAAGATACGATGATACCACACAAGAGATATGGTTATCATGTCTACTGACATGCTCAATAAATGTTAACCCTTATCATTATTATTATATGGATAAGACAAAACAGTCACCCCCAAATTTTTATTATTATTATTTGATTGCTATATTTTAGGACAGCCTCAGATGGCATTTGAGTCTCAGGCCTCAGGATGCCTGAGGGCTCAGGATGGCGGAACCTGGGTTGATGAGACATATATGACTCAACAGATAAACCGGTGTTGAGCCTGAGCCCCTAAGATGTGTAATGCACAAGAGCAAACACCCAGAGGCCAGACTGCCCATGTGACTCGGCAAGTTACTTAACCTCTTTTTGCTTTGTGTTATTCATGTTGTCGTAAAATGAGGGTAATCACAACATCTCCTTTGGGTGTTGTAAGGATTAAATAAATGAATTGAGAGGGCAGTGCTTGACAGGAGGCGCTCAGCACGTGTTAATGGTTCTTTTATCGCTCCTGTCACTGGCAGTTTTCCAAGCTTTTACCATCTGGTTTCCATTTTGACCTAAAAGTGAGACTTTTGAATGAGGAGATAGAAGTCATTACCATCCCCACTTCACAGAAGGGGAAACAGTGACCAACTGTGGGAGCTAGGATAGTATAGGGTGTGGTGACAGATCCTGGGCTAGAAGCCAGCACTTTTGCCTCCCTGACAGCTAGGCCTCTTAGAGCTACTTAGCCTTCCAACTAGTATCATGAATTGAGATTTTCATTAAGTGGGGAGTAGCTTTTCGAAATTCTGGAGCTGGGCACGGGCAACAGTTTGGTCAAAGAAGAGCAGGACTGTTGACTCAGAAGGTGATTCAGCTCAGCACCTCTGCTGAAATCTGGTCACACCTACTTTCTCTGTTAGCATTGCCATTATAGGATTAATTGTTTCTCTCTCTTCCCATCCATCCTCTCCCACCTACTAATCAGCCAGTCACACATCCTTCTCTGGGATGAGCCCTGGGCTTACAGAACCAAGCTGAATTTAGAATAGCCTCCTCCTTCTTTATAAGCAGTGGTGGGAAGGATTTTTGATGGGTGTTGGGAAGAAATACCAACCTCTTCGGATAGAAATCTGCCATTCTAGGGGATCTTCTAATGTAGTGTCTAGATATGAGTGAGAAAGAATTCCTGATTCTAAAATTCAGTGTTCCTGATGCTAAGATTTAGAGGTAGTGGTTCTTTTTTTTTTTTTTTTAAAGATTTTATTTATTTATTCATAGAGACAGAGAGAGAGAGAGAGAGAGAGGCAGAGACACAGGCAGAGGGAGAAGCAGGCTCCATGTACCAGGAGCCCAACGTGGGACCCGATCCCGGGTCTCCAGGATCGTGCCCTGGGCCAAAGGCAGGCGCCAAACCGCTGCGCCACCCAGGGATCCCCTGGCTCATTAGAGAGAATGAAGAAGAGAGGTTGTTTGCTTCTAGGTGTCTTAGTGGTCATGTTAACATAGATTCTAATTTGAGTTGAATTATCACTCAAATCTGTGGTAGAGGTATAGGTGTAGGTCAGGGATAGACAAAAGCCTCTCAGATAGCCCTGGGTCAGGACTCTTCTGTTGCAAGTGGTAGAAATTAGATTCAAACCAACTTTAGCAAAAATTGTAATTTGTTAACTCACACTGAGTTTGAATTCAGGGGCTCAGAGGAGTCTTCTGGACGCTGTCCATAACTGCATTTTCTGGATCTACTGGTCTATGTATGACTTTGTTCTCTTCTAGGGGTTCCCCAAGTGGTTGTAAGATGGACTTTTACAGTCTTAGGCCTACATTGTCTTTGGCAGATTATATTCCTTCCCTACTGAGCCTTACCCTATGGGCAGATTATATTTCTCACCCTCCTACTTCAGGTTTGCCCATTTAACTTGCTTTGGGTAATAAATTGTGAGTGAAAATGAGCTGGTAAGCATACACTTTAAGGATTATCTCATTGCTTTGATTTTTCTTCCCTCTCATAGTACTGGCCTGTCCCAGGCAAATGCTCCATCTTCAGCATTGGTCCAGCAACGAAGGGGATATGAAGCAAATCCATAGCTAATCAGCAACAAGTATGACTTTGTGAGTACTGTACCCTTGTTGAGTCATTTGTTGGTGCTGGATAACTTAGTCTAAGCTGACTGATACATTGTATTCATGGTTCTAGTTTTCAGAAAAGCAGCAACTCTTTCCCCAGCAGCTGAAGCGAACATTTCAGAAAGAAACCTGAGTAGATCATGTGGCCATCTCTTATGAAAGAGTGGTGGCAGGGAGTGGTGTACTGTGATTGGTCATGTCTGCATTATGATCCCACCACTACCTTCTCCATCCCAAACCACACATGAACTTGAGCAAGTTCCCAATGGAATAAGGGAAGCACTGTTCTCAAAGGAAGGGATATTGATAGACTGTGTCCAGTGCAGATCTCTTCTTCAGTGGAGAGCTGGTCTCCAGGTTAGAATGAGATAAATTTGCCTAGGGATCAAGGAATCTGCTAGGACACTCTAACCTTTCCCCTTTAGAAACTCATTTTTCTTAGAACCCCTCTCATAGATTGGGATGTGTCTGGTTTAAGTCTGATGCCACAAAAAAGACTCCAAGGACCCGAGAGGGAATCTCACTTTGAGGGCAGAAGGGACCTGTAGTAGATAACTTTGCACACATGTTGATGGAAAAGGACTGATCCAGGCAGGTGCAAGGTAAAAGCTAGAAGAGCCTTCAACTTCACTCATCATGACTTGGGAACTACATCTGAACATGTGACATGTAGTGGAAGAGCCATACTCCTAGAAGCTCATTTTTGGGATTGTAAATATACGTTGCTTGTCAAGAGAGGCAGCCCAACACCATGGTTGAGTGCACAGCTCTGAGATCAAGCTGTCAGGCTCAAATTCCAGGTCTGCCTCTTGCTCTCTGCTCTCTCTTGGCAAATGACTCAGCCTGGCTAGGATGTAGTCTAATTATCTGTGAGATGGATGTAATAACTGTATCTACTTCAAAGGATTGTTGAGAGGATTAAGTGAATCACTAAATGTGAAGCCCTTCAAATAGAACCTAGAGACCATTAGAAACCTGTGACCATTACTTGTGATTATATCAACCAGGCTAAGGCCCCACCAGTTCTCTTGGGCTGATGGCCCAATCATTTTTCTTTCCTTCATTTGGAAACAGACACACCCTCTGCTCAGACTTGTTAACTTATTCTTTTTTTTTTAAAAGATTTATTTATTTATTCATGATAGACATAGAGAGAGAGAGGGAGAGAGAGAGAGAGAGAGAGAAAGGCAGAGACACAGGAGGAGGGAGAAGCAGGCTCCATGCCGGGAGCCTGACGCAGGACTCGATCCTGGGACTCCAGGATCGCACCCTGGGCCAAAGGCAGGCGCTAAACTGCTGGGCCACCCAGGGATCCCTAACTTATTCTTTTGAACAAGTAACTCACTTGATTTCAAATTCAAAATGGATATAAAGTGAAATTACCTTGCTCCAACCTATCCTCCTACCCTTGACACCCCTCAGCCAAAGGAAACTACTTTAAAAGAGAAAGATTTTATTTATTTATTCATGAGAGATGCACAGAGAGAGGCAGAGATGTAGGCGGGGGGGGGGGGGGGGAGCAGGCTCATGGGGAGCCCAATGCAGGACTTGATACCAGGACCCCCCAACAAGATCACGCCCTGAGCTGAAGGCAGATGTTTAACCGCTGTGTCATCCAGGCATCCCTAAAGGAAACTACTTTAAAAAAATATTTATTTATTTTAGGTAGGCTCCATGCCCAACTCACGATCTGAGATCAAAAGTCGCATGCTCTACTGACTGAGCCAGTTAGGTGACCCTAAAGGAAGCTACTTTAAATAAACTATTATTCTTGTATATATTTTGCTATTTTCTGCTCAATTTTTTTGCTTTTTTCTTTGATAACTATAAATTACATGCAGTAATGGGCATGGATATTGAATGAATGGGCTTGAAGAATTTCTACACTTGTATAGACCATGTGGATACTACTCAGAATGTTTCTAATACTTTGAAAGATTCTTCTGTGTCCCATCCAGTCATTTTCACCCCCAAAGCAACTACTGTCCTGACCTTCACAAATTTGTTTTGCCCATTATTTTTGAAATTCACATAAATGGAATCACAGAGTGAGTATGTTTTCATTTTTGTATGTTTGCTTTTTTCACTTAACATATCTATGATAATAATTCACATTGTTGCAGGTACCAGCACATTGTAGTGGGTACTTTTTAAAATTGCTATGCAGAATATCATTGTATGAATAGGCTATTATTTCTTATCTACTCTACAATTGATGGACATTTGGGTTGTTTCCAATGTTTGGCCATTTTGAACAACTCTGCCGTGAACATCCTAGTACTTATCTTTTGTGGGACATGTGCACGCATCACTCCTGGGTTTATACCAAGGCTTTGCTTCCACGCTGGTTAAGCATATGTTTAGTTTTAGTAAACGGCCAGTTTCCTAAAGGATTGTATGACTATACATCCCCAACAGCAAGGTATGAATCTTCTTATTTCTCCACATCAATGGCAAATCTTGGACTTGCCTGCTCATTCTAGTTTAGCTCCTCTGTTGGTGTAAAGTGGCATTTATTCCTGCAGTAAACCCATTTGTCTTTGAAATATTCCATTTATATATTGCAGTATTAGATTTAATATATTGTTTAGGTTTTTTTGTGTCTGTTATCATGACTGATATTCACTTGAAATTTCCCTTTCTTGTAAGCCTTTGTCAAGCTTTTGTCAATAACTTGAGAAGTATTACCTCCTTTTGTATTTTCTGTAAGAGTATTTTTCTCCAAAAATTGTTATTATATATTTCTTAAATGTTTGGACAAATTGTTATTCTTATTTATTTTAAAATTTATTTTAAAATTCCAGTATAGTTAATATACAGTGTTATATTAGTTTCAGGTGTACAATATAGTGATGCAACAATTCTGTACATTACTCAGTGTTCATCATAGTAAGTGTACTCTTGATCTCCTTCACCTGTTTTCCCCATCCCCCCACCTTCCATCCCTCTGCTAACCACCAGTGTGTTCTCTATACTTAAGAGTCTGTTTTTTTGGTTGGCTCTTTTTTTTCTTTGTTGATTTGTTTCTTAAATTCCACATATGAGTGAAATCATATGGTATTTGCCTTTCTCTAACTTTCTGACTGACTTATTTCACTTAGCATTATACCCTCTAGATCCATTCATGTTGTTGCAAATAGCAAGATTTCATTTTTTTTACAGCTAAGTAATATTCCAACATACATATACATATAAAATTTACAGCAGCCAAGATATGGGATATATATATATATATATATACACACACACACACATTCCAATATAAATATATATTTATATATGTGGTGTATGTATATACTACATATATTTAAATATATATTTATATTTATTAGTACCTATATATACATATATACCAAATATATATGTACCACACATATATTTAAATATGTGTGGTGTATATATATTTATACCACATCTTTTTTTTTTTTTATGGTAGTCACACAAAGAGAGAGAGGGGCAGAGACATAGGCAGAGGGAGAAGCAGGCTCCATGCACCGGGAGCCCGACGTGGGATTCGATCCCGGGTCTCCGGGATCACGCCCTGGGCCAAAGGCAGGCACCAAATCACTGTGCCACCCAGGGATCCCTATACCACATCTTTTTTATTCATTTATTTGTCAGTGGCACTTTGGTTGTTTCCATTTCTTGTCTGCTGTAAATAAACATAGAGATGCATACATCTTTTCTTTTTTAAAAAAATATTTTATTATTTTTAATTGATTTCTACACTCAATGTGGGGCTCGAGCTCATATCCCCAAGATTAAGAGTCCTATGTTCTACTGACTGAGCCAGCCAGGTGTACCACATATATCTTTTCAAATGAGCATTTTCATATTCTTTGGGTAAATACCCAGTAGAGGAACTAATGGATCATATAGTAATTCTATTTTTAATTTTCCTCCACACTGTCTTCCACAGTGGCTACACCAGTGCGCATTCCCACCAACAGTGCAAGAGAGTTCCGCTTTCCCCACATCCTCGCCAACACTTGTTTCTTGTATTGATTTTAGCCAAATTGTTATTCTTTACTCAAGCTTCTTGTAATAGTAGCTTACATCACTGGTTTTCAGTTGTTCTTATCTTCTAGCATATGTTTTTACAAGTATAAATTTCACTCTGAATACTATATTTACATCCAGCTTCTCTAGATGTGAACATCTAATATAAACATAGCACAATTATCAAAACCAGGAAATTGAGATTGATGGTTTCTGTCCTTAAACTTCATGAACCAACCTCTGCTAGCTTCACACTTTTCTTCTGCAGCTTCCCCACCTTTCTCAGCCTACAAAGAACTGAAGGAAGTTAGGGCCTTGCCCTGGATTAGGCTTTGGCTTAAGGGACTGTTGTGTCTGATTTGATCTTCTATCCAGACCACTAAAATTTCCTCCAGATCAGCAATAAAACTGTTTGCTTTCTTATCACTCATATGTTCACTGAAGTAGCACTTTTCATTTCCTTCAAAACTTTTACTTTATCTTCACAACTTGGCTAACTGGCACAAGAGGCTGAGCTTTTGGACTATGTTGGTTTTTGACATGTCTTCCTCATGAAGCTTAATTATTTCTTAACTCTTTCTTTTTTTTTAAAGATTTTATTTATTTATTTGACAGAGAGAGAGAGAGAGAGCACAAGCAGGAGAAGCAACAGAAGGAGAGGGACAAGCAGACTCCCTGCCAAACAGGGAGTCCGATGTGGGGCTTGATCCCAGGACCCCAGGATCATGACCTGAGCCAAAGGCAGATGTTTACCAACTGAGCCACCCAGGCATCCCCTTAATTATTTCTTGATTTTTTTTATTTCTTGATTTAAAGTGAGAAATGTGCAACTCTTTCTTTTACTTGAGCACTTAGAGGCCACTGTAAGGTTATTAGTTGACCCAGTTTCTTTCTTCCTTCCTTCCTTCCTTCCTTCCTTCCTTCCTTCCTTCCTTCCTTCCTTTCTTCCTTCCTTCCTCCCTTCCCCCCTCCTCCCTCCCTCCCTCCCTTCCCTCCCTCCTGCCTTCCCTCTCTGTCTTTCTTTCTTTTTAAAGTAGGCTCCATACCCAGCAGGAAGCCCAATGTGGGGCTTGAACTCATGACCCTGAGATCAAGACCTGAGCTGATATCAAGAGTCAGATGCTCAACCTCTTGAGCCACCCAGGTGCCCCTAATTGAAATTAGGAGCCTAATTTCAATATTTTATTTCAGTGAATAGGAAGGCTCAGAGGAGGGAGATAGATGGGGATGGACTTGACAGTGGACTACTCAGGACCTACAAAATCTTTACCGATTAAGTTTGCCACCTTATATGGGCATGGTTTGCAGCACCCAAAAACAACTATAATAGCAATATCGTAGGTAACTAATCACAGATCAACATAGCAAATATAAGAATAAAAAACAGTCTTGAAATACTGTGAGAATTGCCAAAATATGACACAGAGACACTTGTGTTCTCACAAAGTGAGCAAATGCTGTCGGAAAAATGGTGCCAAGAGACTATCTCCAGACAAGGTTGCCACAAACTTCAGTTTGGAAAATATTCAATGTCTGTGAAGGACAACAAAATATGGTATGTCTAGATAGAGATTTGGGGGTTCCCCCACTCTGGATCTCCTCTTTCTGAGATCCTACAACCTCTACCACCAGCTGCTGTAATCACCCTGCACTCTGTCCTCTGATTCTTCAACTCAGAAAACTTACAAGCTCCTGCTTCAGTTTCAGTCCTCCTCAAGGCACTGTCCTCACCTGTCTTCAGGGCCAAAGCTTTCATAACAGGAAATTCCCTTCTGATCCCCTTCAGTATCTGCCTGCTTTGATCCACTCCCCAGTGATGTCAAGGAAGCAAGTGGTTGTTCTTTTGAACATTTTCTGAGTTGATAGCTGTGACTTTCAGGATGCTTGATCTAGTAGGAGCTTCTCAACCATTACCAGAGTCAGGAACTCTCCAGAGCACTTCTAGAGTATGACTCTCCTCCCTCTCATTAAAACCCTTCCTTTATGAATCTGTCTCCTTTGGCTTTGTCTTCTATCAAACTTTCTCCCTCTCTCTCCTCCAAGACCTGCTTTGCCCCTGTAAGAAGGCATGTGAGTGGCCACAGGTATGAGCTGTCCCAACAACCTGACAGAAAGGACCTTGACTTTTGTCTGCTCCTTGGCCTTCCACTGACTCGATTTCAGCCACACTCCCCCAGCCCACCCTGATCTTTGCTGCCATCTGAAACCTGAACACAAACATTTCGCTCTCTGTCCATAACCCTTGTTCTGCTCACTCTCTGTCTTACTGCAGTGACTCTGCTTGGCCGGGTCTTTGGTTACTGTTCCAAAGAATGCCAACTCAACAGAAGGTCAAGTCTCCCTCCTACTGAAAGAACTGTTTTATTTTTATTTCTTATTTCACACTCAGAATCTTCTGTTTTAGGCTTATAGGGAAGCATTTCAAGAACCACAGGATTATCAGGAACAGTTTCCTGATGTCTCATAAAGAATCAAAGTAAAAAAAAAAAAAAAAAAGAATCAAGGTGAGGTTTGGCAGTCCAGAGTGGTGGTTAAGAGCATGAAATCTAGAGTCAACACAAGCCCATGCCAGGCTCTACCCTGATCAGCCATGGAGTCCCAAACAACTCACTTCCATCTCTTTGGGTCTTGTTTAACTCATCTGCAAGTGGGGGTGCAGGCTTGCTGTGAGGGCTTTAAAAAGATAATGCTCATAAGAAGCTTCACACAGTAAGAGACTAAGCTCACTGAATGCTATCATTATCAGCAATACGAGTATTTACATTTGAAAAAAAAAATTTTTAAAGATTTTATTTATTCATGAGACACACACACACACACACACACACACACACACACACACAGAAAGAGAGAGGCAGAGGGAGAAGCAGGCTCCATGGAGGGAGCCTGATGCAGGACTCGATCCCCGGGACTCCAGGATCACATCCTGGGCACAAGTCAGGCACTAAACCGCTGAGCCACCCAGGGATCCCCACTAACATTTACATTTGAACCAATAAAGTTTACCTAAGATTCTCACTTGAGAATGTTTTAGAACTAGTTGGAGGTGGTTGGTTTTTCAACTCCATGAATGTACTAAATGCCACTGAACTGTTTCCGTTAATAAGGTTAATTTTTTATAAATATTTGCTGATTTATTTTTTAACTTACATATTTATTTATTTAAGCCATACATCCAATATGGAGCTTGAACTCACAACCCCTAAGATCAAGAGTTGCATGCTCTACTGACTGAGCCAGCCAGGCACCCCTTCACCTCAATTAGAAAAAACATTCTCATTTGGAAGAGGGGTCATAGATTTCAGCTGCACTTGTGAGCATGGGCCAAGTTTTCCAGAGGGTTTTGGGTCAGGATAAGGGGTAGAGGACAGCAAGTTAACTGGTGAGGTTGGCAGAGGGAGCAGGCGTGGCAGTCACATATGTCTGCTCTGTCCTGTCATCTCGCAAGTCTAAATGTGGCTTGCCAGAGTCTCTCTGCCCTGCCCTCTTTCATCCCCCACCTGTGAAACTCATCCTGCAAGACCCAGTTCAAATGACACCACCTCTAGGAAGCCCTCCCAATCTTCAATCCCAAGTACTCAATCATTACAAATAATTTCTAATGAATACTAATGGGATCATTGAAGACTTCAGTTTATCGGGGTCCGCTGTCCCACTAGTCTAAGAAAGCCCTAGAAGCAGAGATTGTGCCCAGTTCCCACCATGTCTAAAGTGGAACTCATTATCTCCTTCCTCAAACCTGCTCCTGATCTGTGTCCCCAAACCAATAGACAACATTATCATCTACCCCCACACTGGCCTCCTCCCTCGCACAGCCAACACATAACCAAGTAAGAATAGGTTCTTCCTTCTGTATATTTTCCAAACCACGCCTCCTCCCCATGCTCATGGCCATGTCCTCTGTGCCCTGGAGCCTATAGAAGCCACTTCTGTGTCTTTGGACCTGCAGTCTCATCTCCAAAAATTTGAACAATCTCCCTGAAACTCAAATTTGAACATTTTGTTCCCCTGCCTAAGACCTTTCCGGGGCTCCCCATCATCTTAGGACAGAGTCTACACTCCCCACCAAGTCGCATAAGGTCCAGCAGGTCTGACTCCTGCTGATGACTACAGTCTCATCATTGCCCAGCCCAGATCCTTCTAGCCTAACAGCACCTGACCATGCTCCCCTGCCTTGGCACTTGGATTCCTCTGCCCAGCATGCTCCCTCCCTAATCTCCCCCTCCTGCCTCAAAAACTCTTATTTAGTCCTCTAGTGGCTCATCCTGAACTTACAAGGTTGAAGCAAACGCCATTTCTGGGTCCCTACAGATGCCTGTGCCCCCCATCCCCATCCTGATCCCTCTGTCTGCTCCACCATCCCCATCCTGACCCCTCTGCCTAGGTCTCCATCCCTCTGACGCCTTTACCTGACCTGCCCTGACCTTTCTGCCTGTGTCCCCTGTGCCCACGTTGACCTCTCTGTCTCCCCTACCCTGCCTTCCCCCTCTGTCGGTGCCTTCTCACACCAGCCCTGTACATTCTGAGCTTCACTGACTTGTGGCTACTCTTTCTCCCTGTGGAGTGAGAGCTTCATGAGGGCAGGGCCCAGGGTCACCCCTGTGTCCTCAGCATCCCTCAGCACAGGCTGGCACAGAATGACCAGTTGACTGAGCGTAGGTCAGATGACTGGTTTAAGTGTGTTGAAGGCTCAGGAGGCTGGGGGACACCGTGGGAGAGAGAATTTTCAGAGTGGATATTTGGGTTGATCTTCAGAATACTCTCAGGACACACCTATCACATGCAGGCCTTTTCTGTCTACTGTGACCTTTGAAAACTGAGAGAGGCAATACCCTGGAAGAGGCAAGAAATACTTGGTGTTCCAGGAGGGAAATGGAGCTGGGCCAGGGTTGTGTTTGAAAGCAAACACAGGCACAAGCAGATTTCAGACACTGTACATAGCATGGCCCACATGCCTACATCTCATGCCAGAATGCCCAACCACACACATACATACATAGTCACCAGCACTACGTGCATATATACACATGTGAATGCACAGTCAGACATCAGGGTGGACACACAGACACACATGCAGACGCCCTCCAACAGGCATACTGCAAAGCATGTACTCAGTTGCTCACAAACAGATACAGAGACTGGCGTGCATTCAGGCACACTGGCCTGTACACACGCACCCTGTCATAAGCTCACACAGGTGTACACGTCTAGACATAAACAGGTATGGATACCCACTTGTGTGTACACGCACACTCCACAAAGACAGGGGTGTTCATCAATACAGGTATCAACATCGACACACTGATACATACGTGCACTCAGACGGGCAGAGACCCCCAGCATGTGCCCGGAATGACACACATACACAGATGTATAAATAAGAAGAAATGTGACACAGGCCTCCAGGAGAACCTGATGTACACACTGGCATGAACAGAAAGATCCAGAAGCACACAAGAGAGTTGAAAGGTAGGCTGACTTGCAGGGTGAACATGACAAAGGGAGACACAAAGATATGGATGGGCAAGGTGCTGTGCCCACCTCACCCCCAAACAACCTGAGGGTTTGCCCCTGATGCACCCTCCTCACACACTGCCCTCTCCACCGTCCCTCCACGAGGCCACCTCTGAGGTCAAAGCTCCATTCGAAGCTCCAGGAGAAAGGCTCAGCTGTGCCCCAGAAGGAAGGGCAGGCAGATTCCCACAAGGCTTTCTCTCCCTTTCCCCTTTCCCAAAGGGGAAGTATTCAGAACTTCAGACCAGAGAACATAAAGTCCAGAAGGGGGTTTAGAGAACCGCTTCCTCAAGTCCTTCATCCTGAAGATTAATAGGAATAGCTATTACTTATTGGCACTTACTGCCATGTACTTCACAGCCACTAACCCACTGACTCTTCCCATAATGGGAGAAGAGGCAGGTCCTGTCATTGGCCTCAGGAGGCTCAGAGAGATGAGGTGAGTTGTTCAAGGTCTCACAGCAAAGAACGGATAAGGGATTCCAATCCACACCTTAACTGTGCTCTTAACTGCACTCTTAAGTGCTGTACCATTGTCCAGAAAGGGATATTGAATCTCAGTAAGGGAAAGAGATTTTTCTGAGTGCACCACTAACTCACCCTAGAAGCTGATCCCTGGCCCTTGTACACTTGCCTGGAATGCTCCTGCCTCTGGGGGAGATAGCATGATAAAAGCTGACTTCACTCTATTTCTAGTGTTACCAACAAGGCCAATCTCACTTGACCTCTCTGTTGCCAAATACTTCCGTCTGCCACGTGCCCTACTCCCCGCTTCAACTCCCAGTTAACGACAGCCAGTCTGAACACTCAGTTCCCTGCCTGGTGCCAAACTCACTGAAAACAAACTCTTGAAATTCTACCTCTATCCTTGCCAAGGAAAACCGGTGAGGGAGGGAGGGGAAGGTGTGGCCTAGGCTTGCAGCCAGCCCAGGTGTAGGCTGCCTTTTGGGATTAAGGAGACTCATACCTGCCAAGCCTGTGCTAATCCTTCCCTCCACTACTCCCTCTAAAACCAACAAACAACGTTCCTATCTCTGCTTTGTTCTCTGCCCTCTGTTTCCTCCCCAGAGGACTAAGGCTCAGCGGCAACATGCCAGTCTGAGTGCCAACCTCAACCACCTGCTCTCATCCAAAGTTAGCTCTGGCATCTGAACAGGTGAGAGGAAGTTTTGACCATCAGATACTGCCTCGTGCCCTATGGGACCCACAAAAGATCAATCCAGGACCCACATGGTGCTTATGTCAGAGCCAGCTGGGACCAGCTTCAGAGCTACATGGTGCCACCCTTGTGACCCCCTGAAGTCAGCCCCAGTGGCCGCCAGGGCCTACCGTCAGACCCTCCTGGCACCAGGGCTGGCTTCGTTAGTGTTCTCTTGGTATCAAGCTCAGTGTCAACTGGCTTTCAATGCTAGTGTCTACTGGGGGCCAGATGATGCCAGCAGCAGAAGTTGCTAGCGCATCTCTGTGCACTAGCAACTGTTTATTAGCACTTACTGCCATGTACTTCACAGGCATTAACCCACTGACTCCCACATGCCAATCCCATGCCACCCCTTGCTACACTTGGCCTCCACTTGGCCCTCACGGTGGGCTAGGCCCGTCAGTGGAGGTAGGAGAGGACAGGGTTCAAATCCCAGCTCCCTACCTGCCACCTGTGTGACCTCAAGCAAGTGCCAGTAGAGAGGCTTGCTCTTCTGAACAGCAAAACGAAGATGATATGAACAAGCCCCACTGCTAGAAGGAGTCCATGAGCTCACACATCCACACACTGGCTCTTCACAATTAGTGCTCACCCAAGGGTAGTGCCCTATTGTTAAGAAAGAAGGTCACTGAGGAAGGACAGCAAGGCCACCATGTGTTCTCACTCCCACCCTCAGTCTCCAGGGCTTGGCTCTCTCCCCACTCAGTTTTCCCAAACCTCTCCCACTGTGGGTCCCTCTGTGTGCCTCCAGCAGCCCTGCCGAATCTGCAATCACCCCAAAGGGACCTCACACGCCCTCCCCCTCCACCTTCTCTTCTCAGGTACTCCCTTTCCACTGGCGGGGGAAACCCAGCCCCAGAAAGGGGAGTAAGCATGCAGAGGAGACACAGGAGCCCCTGCCCACCCTCTGTTGTCTCTCCTCAGTATCTCACATACGAAATCGGGAACACTAGTAACCCCACTACTAACAACAATGGGAATGCTGATCCTAGTGAGCTCCCCAGGGACTTGGGTAGAACCAGTGAGGCTTTCTGTAAATTACACCCCTTGAGACACTTGGGACTTTTGGGCACTGTACTGGTGGATGTCATTACTATTTCCAAGTCTTGCCCAGTCCCTCTGCCACTCAGACCACAAGTTACTCTTCTTTGCTAAGGGAAGTTCCACTTAAATGTGGCTCTGGACTTCTACCTCTTTCCCAATCACAGAGAGGCAGGGACATTGATCCTGACCTTGCTTTGATGTCCCTGTGGGGATTCTCTGTTCAAAGCAATGGCAGGGCAAAGCCTGGGGCAAGTGCTACTCTTTGATCCTGCTGGACTCCCATATACTCCTCCCAGGAACCCTATCACAGCCAGGGGTCCTCCCTCATCACAAGACCCTCAAATCCACTCCCTGGGATCTCTCAGTCCTAGACTTTTTAAATTTTTATTTTTAATTTATTATTTCATTTTTAAAAAATATATTATTTATTTACTCATGAGAGACAGAGACAAGGCAGAGGAAGAAGCAGTCAGGGAGGGCAGCCCCGGTGGCGCAGCGGTTTGGCGCCGTCTGCAGCCTGGGGTGTGATCCTGGAGACCCAGGATCGAGTCCCGCATCGGGCTCCCTGCGTGGAGCCTACTTCTCCCTCTGCCTGTGTCTCTGCCCCTCTCTCTCTGTGTCTATGAATAAATAAATAAAATCTTAAAAAAAAAAAGAAGCAGTCAGGGAGCCTGATGCGGGACTTGAAATCAGGACCCCGGGATCATACCTGAACCAAAGGCAGATGCTCAACCACCAAACCACCCAGTCTCTCCTACCTTTTTTATTTTTTAAGTAAGTTCTACACCCAGCCTGGAGTTCAGCGCAGGGCTTGAATTCACAACTCTGAGATTAAGAGCTAAGCTGAGATCAAGTGTCCGATGCTTCACTGACTAGCCACCCAGGCACCTGATCTCCTCCTAAGACCTTTAAACATGTATCCCTCCTTACCAAAACCCCCAAATCTATATCTACAGACACACAGGCTGTCCCATTTGAACACTCTTTTAAAAAAAAAAAGAAAAAAAAAGATTTTATTTTATTTATTCATAAGAGACACAGAGAGAGAGAGAGAGAGAGAGACAGAGCCACAGAGGAGAAGCAGGCTCCATGCAGGAAGCCTGATGTGGGACTCGATCCCAGGACTCTAGGATCACACCCTGGCCTAAAGGCAGGTGCCAAACCGCTAAGCCACCCAGGGATTCCCTCAACACTCTTTTTAATCTAACTTTCCTTCTTTTTTCTTTTTTCTTTCTTCTTTCTTTCTTTCTTTCTTTCTTTCTTTCTTTCTTTCTTTCTCTCTCTCTCTCTTTCTTTCTTTCTTTCTTTCTCATCTTTCTTTCTCTTTCTTTCTTTCTCTTTCTTTCTTTCTTTCTTTCTCTTTCTCATCTTTCTTTCTCTTTCTTTCTTTCTTTCTCTTTCTTTTCTTTCTTTCTTTCTTTCTTTCTTTCTTTCTTTCTTTCTTTCTTTCTTTCTTTCTTTCTTTCTTTCTTTCCTTTTTCTTTTTTCTTTTTTTTAGAGAGAGAGTGAGGGAGTGCTTAGCTGGGGTAGGGGAGGAGGAGGGGCAGAGGGAGAATGGAGAGAGGGTAGGGGGAGGGGCAGAAGGAGAGGAGGGGCAGAGGGAGAAGGAGAGAGATAATCTTAAGCAGCCTCCCCAACCAGTCCAGTCCAGCTCAGAGCCTGATGCTGGGCTTATCTAATGATCCTGAGATCATTACCTGAGCTGAAATCAAGAGTTGAATGCCTAACTGACTGAGCCACCCAGGTGTTCTCTCTTCCAACACTCTTAAACCCATATCTCTGGATTCTTTTTTCTGGAGACCTCAAATTATACAATGTTAGGGTCCCTTCTCTGAGACTTAATATTCAAACCTCAGGGTGCTCCACATCCAAGTATTCTAAACTCTTCAGTTCTGGAATTTGTCTACTGCTTCACTCAATTCTACCGCCCTGGGGTGGGCCCTCCTGAGGGACAACACACTCTGTCTTGGGGCCTAATCCCTGTTAATCTCCCTGGAGTCCCCTCCTCCTGCCTTGTTGGCTGTGTGCCAAGCTCAGCAGTGAGCCCAGAGTGTCTGTGTGTGGGTGTAGCTGGAAAGCTGAAATGGCACAATTATATAATTGGCACCAAACTCCGCCTTTCCTAGGTGGTATAAAGGTAAACCACCCCAGCCAGCACCATCTGACTGTCTCTCTCAGTGCCACCATGTTGGCCTCAGGGCTTCTTCTGGTGGCTTTGCTGGCCTGCCTGACAATAATTGTCTTGATGTCTGTCTGGAAGCAGAGGAAACTGGGGGGGAAGCTCCCTCCAGGACCCACCCCACTGCCCTTCATCGGAAATTACCTGCAGCTGAACACAGAGCAGATGTACAACTCTCTCATGAAGGTGTCAGGAGGCAGGGAATGGGTGGAATTGGGTAGCGTTGGGGACCTGCCTAAAGGAGCTGGGACTTTGTGGCAGGGGACGGGAAAGGTTGGACAGAGTCTTAAGAAAGTGGAAATGCGCAGATTGGGCATAAGAAAGAGCAGATCTTGGGATGTCCAGTCCCTTGAGTATCAGAACCTGGGGGAAATGCATGCAGTAGGTGAGGACTGCTCTCAGGGCCAGGTCCCAGTGGGGGGCCGCAGCCTCTAAGCACTCCCACCTCCATCAGATCAGCGAGCGCTATGGCCCGGTGTTCACCATCCATCTGGGGCCCCGGCCTGTCGTGGTGCTGTGTGGACACGAGGCGGTGAAGGAGGCTCTGGTGGACCAGGCGGAGGAATTCAGCGGGCGAGGCGAGCAGGCCACATTTGACTGGCTCTTCAAAGGCTATGGTGAGGAGGCTCCGGGTGGGGGGCACATGGTCAGGCATGCTTGATGCCTCAGTTTCTCCAGTTTTTCTCCTGACTCATTAGCCCAAGGCTATGGTGGGGTTCTACCCCTGCTCCCTCTGTCCTGTCCTTGGTTATTGTGGCTTTTCTCTGGTCTTCTCTAGCTTGACTCAAGGGTCTATGTCTCTATTCCCCCAGCTTCTCGGCCCACCTCCCTGTTCTCTCTCACGGATGCCTCTTCTTCTCCCGGGTCTGGGAGGAGCTCTTGGGATTTCTGCTTTGGAACTCAGTCCTCCACCTCTGTGTCCTTCTTTCTCCTTCCCAGCTTCGATATTTCCCCTTGCTTCTGCCTCCCTCTGTCTGCCTCTTGGTTCTTGGTGTGAGAATCTCACCTTGTTTCTGCTTCACATCCCATGCTTCTATCTCTGGAAACAGCTTCTCCTCTCTCCAGACCCTCTCTGTTCTTACTCTGTCTTCTCCCCTTTCTCTGGCTCAGCGTTAGAATCCTTAATGATTTTTACTGTTACTTCCCAGATCCCCAGGAATATCAGATTCCTCCTCCCACCCCATCGCTTTGTGTTTATGTGTCTCCGTATCTCGTTTTCTCTGAGCATCTGACTTGTCTCTCTCCTTCCAATTCTTATTTTTCCAACCCAGTCTCTGTTTCAGTATTGCTCTGACCTTGAGTTGTATCTCTCTTCGTCTCCCCTACAACCCATCCTTCCCTACCTCCTGCTCTCTGCCCACCTCTGTCCACCTCTGTCCCCCATCTCCCCCCCTCACCTCCTGGCACCCCCATGCTCCCTCCTCAGGCGTGGCGTTCAGCAATGGGGAGCGGGCCAAGCAGCTCAGGCGCTTCTCCATCACCACACTGCGGGACTTTGGAGTGGGAAAGCGCGGCATTGAAGAGCGCATTCAGGAGGAGGCAGGCTTCCTCATTGAGGCCCTCCGGGGCACACGAGGTGAGTGAGCAGGAGGGAGAGAGAAGGAGGGCTACACTCACACAGACATGCGCTTTCTCCTCCAGGAAGGGGACTGGATTGGGAGAAGGGATCCAGGCTCTGGGATCCTGTGCTAGAAGTTTGGCTCCTCACTCCAGGGCCCTCCCCCAATTCTCAGGCTGGCATCAGACCACCCAGTTGATGCTTTCCCAAACTGCTGTCTCTCCCCACCCCCAACCCATTCCCCAGGTGCCTTCATCGATCCCACCTTCTTCCTGAGCCGAACAGTGTCCAATGTCATCAGCTCCATTGTTTTTGGGGATCGCTTTGACTATGAGGACAAAGAGTTCCTGTCACTGCTGCGTATGATGCTGGGGAGCTTCCAGTTCACAGCTACATCTATGGGGCAGGTAACCGATCTCAATCTGGCTCTACAACACTACCACTGCCAAATGCTCCCCCACGTGGAAAACAGCTGCTCCAAACTGCATCCTCCTCTAGACAGGGTTCCGTCAAAGCCACTCTTTGACAGTGGAATAGTTACACCAGAATACCCAGTTTTCAAGGACACTTGGACATCTCAACAGATGCTCCCCCCACCAAAAAAACCCAAAACTGAAACCAAACAAAGAACAGTCTGCAGGCAAGATACACGTTATCAGCCCAGCCATACTGCCTGGGCATGTGTTCCTATCCCAACTTACCTACTGGCTCCCTTATAAGATAGTCCATTTTTCTATCTTAATATCTTAACACCTGAACAAGTGACCACCTCAGCCCACCTCCCGAATACATGAACACCTGGTGTTCTAAAACACAGCCCACCAAAATCATTTGGTATTTACACAGGTCCCACACCAGCCCACTTGGCTACCTAGATAAGTGTCCCTACAGAGCCCCTTGAAACACCTGAACATCTGGACAGGTGCCCCAGCTAAGAAGATCCCAACACATCTAAACACTGGATAGATGGTTCCTCAAACACCCAAATCGTGTCCCCTAACCCAGCTGACTCACAGAAGTGCCCCCCCATCAGCCCCTGTGAATATCTGAAATACATGAACTACCCCACCTCATCACTTGCATACCTGCCCCCACTTTAATACCTCAACACCTGTACAGAAGCCACCATTCCATATCCCCTAAATATCTGGATAGTTGTCTCCAACTGAGCCTACTTGATACCTAAAGACCTAAATAGGTGACCTTCCCTGCCCATATCAGTCAGAAAAAAAAAATAGGCGCCTGAATAGTCGTCTCCCAATTCAACCTCACCTGAATATATGAATACCTAGATGTGTTCTCCAATCCAACCTCACCTGAATACCTGGAACCTGGATGTGTGTCCCAATCCTTCTCACTTATATTCTGAGACAGGAGCCTCACACTTAACTCACGTGAAAACTTAGATATCTCCTCCCATCAAGCCCCGTATAAATAAAAGTCACCTGGACAGGTGCCTTTAATCCAGTGCCTTCCTTGCCCCAAGAAAGGTCCTGCTCCCATCAGGACCTACCCACTGACAGCTTCCCATCCCTTCTTCTCTCCCCATCCTCAGCTCTATGAGATGTTTTACTCAGTGATGAAACACCTGCCAGGGCCACAGCAACAGGCATTTAAGGAGCTGCAGGGTCTGGAAGACTTCATAACCAAGAAAGTGGAGCAGAACCAACGCACACTGGATCCCAACTCCCCTCGAGACTTCATTGACTCCTTCCTTATCCGCATGCAGGAGGTACAACCCAGCAGCATTCCTCTTTTGCGGACAGCCTGCAAAGCCAGGCAGAGGGAAACCAGGCTGGGATGGGGAGAGCAGAGGCCCATTCTTATCATCCCCCTGATAACATCCTCACCATCCCAAGTGTAATAACCCTGGCTGCTCCATCTATGAGCACTTGCCCATGGTTAGGACCTGCATGTGAACCATTAAGCAACACTTGTGTACCGTGTGCTTGCTGTCTGCATCCCTCTCCTTCTAAATATTCCTTACCATAAAATTGTGACGCCGGGGCTGATGAGTAAAGGACAGATAGGCAGCCAGGTAAAGAGTGTGGAAGGGTGTTTTGGGCAGAGCCAGCAGCCTGAACAAAGCCCTGGCTGGACTGAGGTCTTCTCCCCACCTCTGGTCTGGATCTAAGAGAGGTGGGTCCACACGGAAAGATCGTGGAAGGGCTCTGAGAGCCCTGAGGGGAGTGGGTCTGGCCTGAAGCCCTCTCTACCTGCAGGAGCAGAACAACCCTAACACGGAGTTTTACTTGAAGAACCTGGTGTTGACCACACTGAACCTCTTCTTTGCGGGCACTGAGACAGTCAGTACAACCCTGCAGTATGGCTTCCTGCTGCTCATGAAACACCCAGATGTGGAGGGTAAGCCGGGGAAGGGGGGAAGGCAGTGAAACAGTGGCCACAGATCCCAACACTTCCTCTGAGTCCACTGTAATGTCCCCACCTTTCCCAGGGCCCAGGACCCTAGGGATGCCCTGTTATCCAGCTATAGGTGATATTCTGCTGATAAGCATCAGCTGAGTTTCACTTGCTGTGAAAATGTTGAAAATACCTGAACTGACTGGCAGATAGTTCCTGTGCCGAGCCAACTGTATGTGAGACCACATACAGCTTGAGACCAGGTGAATAGTGAATAGGATGCTTCACCAACAATGTTTATGGCCAAAATATGTTTGAATGGTCTACATCCATGTTACAGATAGATATACATATTTGGACTATCATCCCCACCCTGAGACCCCCAGATACCTAAACACTTTCCCCCTCCTCCCACAGCCAAAGTCCATGAGGAGATTGATCGGGTGATTGGCAAGAACCGTCAGCCCAAGTTTGAGGACAGGGCCAAGATGCCCTACACAGAGGCAGTGATCCATGAGATCCAAAGATTTGGAGACATGATCCCCATGGGCGTGGCCCGCAGAGTCATCAAGGACACCAAGTTTCGGGAGTTTCTCCTCCCCAAGGTACTTTCCTGTCTGGCCTACAGGGACCTCCAGCCTGCTCCTTGTGACCTAGCATCTCCCATTCCCCTTAGAAGTTTCCCAGCCCCTGTCCCACTGTCTCAATCAAACACTCCCCAACCACCATTTATTTCCCTTCAACCCACCCACTCAGAGATTCTTGAATCCTTTATGTTCCCCAGAGCTCCTGCCACAGGGCATATGAACCCCATGTCCTCAAAATTTCTCTTTCAAAAGACATGAACCTCATTTCTAGACCTCCTCTCTCAAGGGCATGAATCTCATGTCCTCCAGACATCTCACCTAGAGTGGCACAAACTTGATATCTCTCAAACTTCCTGTCTCTGGGAGCATGAACCCATATCCTTTCAACTTTCTGCCTTGGAAGACATGAGCTCCACATCCCCCATACTTTCTGTCCTAAGAGACACAGAATCTGTGCTTTTCAAACTTCTCTTGTCAGGAGACACGAACCCCATGTCTGCCAAGCTTCCTTCTAAGCACCCACATTCCCACACCTCCCATTTCTCATCACCTAGGGCACTCCAATTGTCCCTCCAACCTCCATGCACTTTCAGCACACGATACCCCCACTCTACCTTATCAGATCCCTCTCTCCTCCTCACCAGGGCACTGAAGTGTTCCCTATGCTGGGCTCTGTGCTGAGAGATGCCAAGTTCTTCTCCAACCCCCAAGACTTCCACCCTCAGCACTTCCTGGATGAGAAGGGGCAGTTTAAGAAGAGTGATGCTTTTGTGCCCTTCTCCATTGGTAAGAGACCACTGTCTGCTGCCAAGCCACTGCTCCCACCAACAGGGCCTCCTTCATCCCAGCTCCCTCTCTAAGGTGTAGCCTGGTGTCTTTCTCCAGCTTGGAAGTCCCTCTCATGCTCTACCTTGCAGCCCATAAGCTGCAACCACCATAACTGCTTGAGCTCAAGTAAAAGGATAGAGGTGATCATACCCGTTTCAGAGAAGCAGAAAAATCAAAGCCCTTAGTGAATCAGAGATTTGTCCAGAGTCATTTACATTCTTCTTTAGGTTCCTTGGGAGGAGATGAGAGCCCAACAGCCATATCTGAGTGTATACTTGGAGGGAAGGGGCATCTAAATTTCCCATTGCTACAGACTGCTAGCTCACCCTATCTCCTGTGCAAGGGAAACTGATGCTCAGAGAGGATTAGAGATGTCTCTGAAAGTCTCTCAGGCCACGATATTGCAGCACCTCCTCCCTGGGTAATGCAGCTGGGGATGGACAGTGGGGCAAGAGGGCAGTGAGAGCAGGCCTTACCTCCAGCTCTCCCATTCTGTGTCTTCAGGAAAGCGATACTGTTTTGGAGAAGGCCTGGCTAGGATGGAGCTCTTTCTCTTCCTCACCACCATCTTGCAGAACTTCCACTTCAAGTCCCCGCAGCTGCCTCAAGACATCGATGTGTCCCCCAAACATGTGGGTTTTGCGACCATCCCACAAAATTACACCATGAGCTTCCAGCCCCGCTGAACAAGGGCTGTGCAAGGGCCGGGGTATGGGGAGAAGCTAAGGGGAGTGGGGAACAGGGGTGTAGCTACTGGGGGGCTGCAGGGGTGGGGCTAGTAGGAGGGAGGTGGCTTTTGGAGAATTATAGGGCAGGGTGAATAGGAGAGGTAGAGGAAAGGAATTGACTCCATCTATTGATCTTGTTAGAGATGGATCCTTAAGAGGTGGGGTAAGAGGAAGGGAAACTTTATACTATACTGTTGATAATAATAATGCGTATTATTTATTGAATCAAACTCTGTGTTAGTTCTGTGCTAAAAGGTCACACACTTACATCACTTAATGCTCACAAACCCATCTGCCAGTGTTCATGCCCATTTTACAAGTGACAAAACTTAACTGATTCCCAAGGAATCTACAGCAAGAACGAAAAATTCTTTTAATAAATGAGTTTAGTAAGGTCACTAAGCACATAAAAGTCTTTTTCTGTTGTTGTTTTTCTGTATATTTTAGGACATAAAAATTACACAATAACACGTATAGTCACTGAAATACTTAAGTATAAATCTGACAACACATGTGCCAAGCCTGTACGGCGAAAACTACAAAATACCGATGAAGGAAATAAAATATTTTTTAAATAAAAAGAGATACCATGTTCATTGATTGGCAGATAAGTACAGTAAAGAAGAAAGAAGAAAACTGATGTATAGGTGTAACATAATTACCATAGAAATGACAGCAAGATTTTTTTGGTATGGATTTAGACATTTATTTGAAAATTTATATGGAAAGGGCAGCCCTGGTTGCCCAGTGGTTTAGCGCTGCCTTCCCCCCACCCGCGGTGTGATCCTGGAGACCCCGGATGGAGTCCCACATTGGGCTTCCTGCATGGAGCCTGCTTCTCCCTTTGCCTGTGTCTCTGCCTCTCTCTCTCTCTCTGTCTGTCTGTCATGAATAAATAAATAAAATCTTTAAAAATATTATATGGAAAGGCAAAGGAAGAGAGCTAAAACAATTTTAAAGAAGGATGAAGTGGAGAATCACACTTTCCAATTTGTTCCCTTGGGAATCAATAAAAGCTCTGTTTAGAGATAAGTTTGTAGCCTTATATTTTCATATTGGAGAAGAAGGAAGTTTAAAAATTAATGTACTAAGTGTCCATCTTTAAAAGTTAGGAAAAGGGATCCCTGGGTGGCGCAGCGGTTTGGCGCCTGCCTTTGGCCCAGGGCGCGATCCTGGAGACTCGGGATCGAGTCCCACGTCGGGCTCCCGGTGCATGGAGCCTGCTTCTCCCTCTGCCTGTGTCTCTGCCTCTCTCTCTCTCTCTCTGTGACTATCATAAATAAATAAAAATTAAAAAAAAAAGTTAGGAAAAGAACAATACAGAAAACTCAAAGATAGTGTAAGGAAGGAGACAATAAATATTAATGCAGAAGTTAATGGAAAAAACTTTTAGGTTGTTATGAAGAGTATGGATTCAATATCTATTGTCAACTTGGCTACACTACAGATTCCCTTCTTTTATTTTGATATAGTTACAGACTCATAAGAAGTTGTAAAAAAAAAAAAAAAGTACAGGGAAGTTCTTTGTATTGTTTCTCCAGCTTCCCCCAATGGCAACATTTTGCATAACTATAGTACAATATCAAAAGCCAGGAAATTGATGTTGGTAGATCTACAGAACTTGTTCAGTTTACAAGTTTTATATGCACTTGTGTGTGTTTCCATGCAATTTTATCACACCTGTAGATTCAGGTAACCACCACTCATAAAAAACAAAGGTCTGATATACAGGGTATGTAAAGAACTTTCAAATGTCAGCATAAGAAAACAACCCAGTTTAAAAATGGGCTAAATTTTTGGACATGCGCTTCACTAAAAAGATATATGAATGACAAGCTCACAAATCAATGCTCAACATCATAGTCATTAGGGAAATGCAAATTTAAACCTAATGAGATACCCACACACCTATTAGAATGACTAAAATAAAAAATACTAATAATACCTCATATTGGCAAAGATGTGGAGCTGCTGGAATTCTTATTATTGCTGATGGAAATGCAAAATAGTACAGTTAACTCTAGATAACAATTTGGTGGTTTCTTTAAAAGCTAAATGTACATTTAATCAGATGACTTGGAATCCCATTTCCAGGTATTTATTCTTAAAAAGTAAAAGTTTATGTGCACACAAAATGAATACTTATACTTATATAAGTATACTTATATACTTATATATATATATAAGTATATATAAGTATATATATATACTTATATATACTTATATACTTATATTCGAATACTTATAGCAACTTTTCCACAAACTAGAAACAACCCAGATGTTCTTCAGCGTTGAACAGAGGAGCTGACTGTGCCACATTCAGGCAACAAAACTACTCAGCAATAAAACTAACAAATGTTGATACACAACTTGGATGAATTACAAAGGCATTGTGCTAGGTCAAAGAGCCCAGTCTGAAAAGGTTATATACTGTATTATTCCATTTATATGAAATTCTGGAAAAGGCAAAAATATTGATGCAGAGAATACATCTATGGCTGTCAGAAGGTAGAGGTGGGGTAAAGATATGAATAAAAATATAACACAAGATAATGCTTTGGGCTGTTGAAATTATTCAGCATCCTGTCTGTGGTGGTAGTGATAAGAATCTACGCATTTGTGAAACCCCATAGTAAAAAGCAAGTTTTACTGCATGTGAAAATATATATTTTTTAAAGAGTAACTAGGACTTTTTTTTAAGTGAGCCAAATCTGTGGGGAGATTATGGGACAAAAATCTTAGCTGCAGATGATCTAAAACGTTTTGTTAGTTGAGGTCACTTGAGTCATGTGAATTTTTTTTTTTTTAATTCACAGAAAGAGAGGCAGAGACACAGGCAGAGGGAGCAGCAGACTCCCTCTGGGGAGCCTGATGTGGGAATCAATCCCAGGACTCTGGAATCATGTCCTGAGCCAAAGGCAGATGCTAAACCATTGAGCCACCCAGGTGCCCCCAGTCATGTGACTTTTTAAAAATGATTTATTTGTTTATTAGAGAGAGAATGCACAGGGGGAGGGACAGAGGGAGAGAGAATCTTAAGCAGACTCTGTGCTGAGCATGGCACCCGACATGAGGCTCAGTCTCACCACCCTGAGAGGAGAGCCCTGAAACCAAGAGTCAGATGCTTAACAGTCTGCACCACCCAGGTGCCCTGACATGTGGCATTTAATAATCCTATCTATAAAGGCTTGACTATAGAGCCTCATGAAACTGTGAGACAACAGATATTGGAAATTGAAAGGACTTCCTCCAAAGCTCACTTCAATAGAGTTTATGGAAGGCAAAGGTTAGGCTTTGGTGTGATGCCATATTAAGTGTCCTTCCAAAGGAATGAAAATTGTGCTAGAAAAAATGTACAAGAAAACATTAAGCAACTCCAAATTGAAGTCTGGACAATTTCCAAAATAATTATTCAATGCTATTCAAAATATCAAGGTCAAGAAAAACAAAAGCTGAGAATCTATTCCAGATTAAAGAAGACCAAAGACCATTACAACTAAATGTAATGCATGGGGTAGCCCAGGTGGCTCAGCGGTTTAGTGCCGCCTTCAGCCCAGGGCCTGATCCTGGAGACCTGGAATCGAGTTCCGCTTTGGGCTCCCTGCATGGGGTCTGCTTCTCCTTCTGCCTGTGTCTCTGCCTCTCTCTCTGTGTCTCTCATGAGTAAATAAATAAAATCTTAAAAAAAATAAATGTAATGCGTGGTTTTAGATTAGATCCTGAAGGGAGGAAATATTTTGGATATTTACCCCTTATCAGGTATATGGTTTACAACATATTTTCTCCCATTCTGGAGGTTCCCTTTTCATTTTATTCATTATCTGTTTGTTGTGCAGAAACTTTTCACTGATGTACTTCAACTTATTGATTTTTGCTTTACAACTCAGTGAATGGAAAATATACACACACACACACACATACACACACACACACACCATGGACTATCACTCAGCCTCTCTCATACCTCAGTAGCAAAAAACCACTCAAAATAAAAAAAGAGCCGCCCAAAACAAAAAATACCCACCAGATTAAAAATTGGACAGAGGACATGAATAGATGTTATTCAAAAAAAGACATACAGTGGTGCCTGGGTGGCTCAGTCAGTTAAGCAACTGACTCTTGATCTCAGCTTAGGTCTTGATCTCAGGTTGTGAGTTCAAGCCTTGTATTGGGTTCTATGCTGGGCATGGAACCTACTTAAAAAGAAAAAAAGACATACAAATAGCCAACAGATGTATGAAAAGGTGTTCAATATCACTATTTATAAGAGAAATGCAAATCAAAACCACAATGAGATATTATTTCAAACCTTATGGTTATCATAGAGATAAGAGATAACAAATACTGATGATGATGTGAACTGGAACCCTTGTGACACCATTGGTATGAATGTAAATTGGTAAACTATCAATTTATTTCCACGATGGAAAACAGAATGGCAGTTCCTCAAAATGTCAAAAATAGAATTACCATGCAATCCAGAAATCCCACTTCTGGGTTTATATAAAGAGGAAATGAAAACACTATTTCCAAGATATCCAAGAGATATTTGAATTCTTGGGTTCATTGCAGCATAATTCATAGTAGTCAAGATATGGAAACAACCTAAATGTCTGTGACAGATGAATGGGTAAAGAACCATGGCGGTAATTACTTTATAACACTTCAGTCAGGTTGAATTAATCTCCTCATGTGCCAAGGGGTGCATTGGACGTTTTACCCTATAACCCAGAGGATCAGGATCCTCGCAGTAACAGAGGCATGGGCAGCAGTAGCATAGGAACGTGAGGGTTCTGGTGAGCAGTCCACTCTTAGAGTGTGGACCTCAGTATGCCACCTAAAGCGGCTTATTTCCTCTTTTCCCTCTCTCTCTTTTTTAGCTCCCCAGAGATGACTCTTCCCTGAGTGGTCACTCAAAGGATCCACAAATCACAGAGTATAGTTCCTTCCTCTGAGTGCTCTATATCTGGGGCCAAAGCCTGGTTGGGACATACAACTAATCATTTACAGGATATAGTCTTTCCCCTGAATCTCACATGAATCACAGCTTCATTCTGAGACGCACAAATAAACCCAGGCCAAGACACATGGTCCATGGCCACTTAAGGAGACCCTGTTGCCATAGTCCTGTCCTGAAATGGCTGTTAGTGGGACTTTCAGCTTAGGTCAGCTATATCAGAGTCTCAATAGTACTCAACAGTGCAACATAAGACAGTACAGCTCTGCTTACCATCAATTTATCTTGTGTGCCAGTCCTTAGCCTGTCTTTTGATTTAGTGATTAACATGATAAAAGGGCAAAGAGAGGGAGGAAAGCAAAACTTGAGTTGGCCCCAAACCAGTCCAGCTCCTAGAATACCCAAACCCACTCTGGCAAACAGTAGAAAGAAGGGGGATTCCCTTTTTAGGAACTCACAACTCTCAATTAACTCACACCCAGAAATACCTGGAGCAGAAAAGGCACCACATTCACCAACTTCTTTTCTGAGTCTAACTTCTATCCCACTTACTACTAGAACCTTCTCTTCTATTTCTAGGCACAGAGAGTGTCCTGGGGGTGGAAAAAATCCATTCTCACTTCTCCATGTTTTCTCCTGGGCCATGGGATTTCATACCTCCTATCCCTATAGCATTTTGTCAAAGGATCATGACCATATCCAGCATGTGGTTTGTTTATTCAACTCTGAACAGCTGGTCAGGCAAGAGAAGAGCTGGGCCAAAGAGCAGTGGATTTGAAACAGAGTGACTCAGAAAATGCTGGAGGAGTGGAGGCCCCCATAGCACCTAAAGTGGAGATTCCCACGTGTATCCATGCAACTCCATGGAGGAGACAACACAGCCCAATTATCTAGATGAGGCAGCTGAATGGGATGTGATGGAGAGAGAAATACGTAACAGAATTTAGGAAAAGGATAAGCTAAGAGGGAAGAAAACAGGCAGACTCCAACAACACAGTGCCTAAGGTGTACCGAAAGACAGCTACTACAACTGGGCTGGATGGATTTCTAATAATTATGCAACTCAGGTGTAGTACTTAGTTCCTGAAGACCTAGTAAGCTAATAAGCCCAGCATGGCCAGGAACAATGACTCAGTTGGAGGCACCTAGGACCTCCCTCCCCATCATCTCCCTTGGGCTTGATGCAAAAGGCCCTGATAAAACCTGGGGGCAGCTGTTGGTGGTGATTCAAGAACCTAATAGACCTGGTCACTGCTGTGTGGTTCTCAGGTGTCTTTCTCAGGACCTTCAGGCCATAGCTCATGACCTCTGTAGCCAACCATTTTGTAAGAAATTTCCTGGGTGTAAATACATGATAATGCAAAAAGGACAAATGCTCATAGCTGCCACCTGAATTCACTGCATAATTTTTTAGAATTTCTGTTTAATTTTTTTCATAATAAAATATTTGGGAAAAAAGCAGCAATGAGATGCTATCTTACACCCATCAGATTGGCAGAAATGAGCATTAACAGTGTTGTGTGAAGATGTGGTGAAATGTGGTGGAAGTATAAACTGGGACGACTACCTTGGAGAGTAATTTAGCAATATCTAATAAAGCTAAAGATGCTCATATTTTATGACCTAGAAATTACACTTATAGTATAACCTAGATTTTCATGTGTGCAATGAGATATGTGTAAGGGAAAAAAGATATGTGTAAGGATGGTTCTTCCCCCTAATTTTTTATTTTGAAACATTAAAAATATTAAGTAGCAAGAATAGTATAACAAATTCCTCTATACTCTTTTTTTAAAATTATTTATGATAGTCAAGAGAGAGAGAGGCAGAGACACAGGCAGAGGGAGAAGCAGGCTCCACGCACCGGGAGCCCGATGTGGGATTCGATCCCAGGTCTCCAGGATCGCGCCCTGGGCCAAAGGCAGGCACCAAACCGTTGCGCCACCCAGGGATCCCCCCATCCCAATCCTCTTCGTCAAAATACACTCACAATTTTCTTCCAATTTCTGGCTCCATCTTCTATCCCAAATACTCTCCAATTTGGCCGGTCTCCAATACTTATTCTCCATCTAAATTCTACAGATCCAGGGTGCCTGGGTGGCTCAGTGGTTGAGCGTCTGCCTTTGGCTCAGGTTGTGATCCCAGGGTCCTGGGATGGAGTCACTTACCCGGTTCCCCACAGGGAGCCTGCTTTTCCTTCTGCCTATGTCTCTGCCTCTCTCTTTGTGTCTCTCACGAATAAATAAATAAAATCTTTGAAAAAAAATAAAATAAATTCTACAGATCCAATCACCAAATCCAACACATTGTGTAACAACCCAACCTCAAATCAAACTGAAATTCAACTTCATAGGTATGCTAAGGAGAGACATGTTACATGTGAAAGAGTTCAAATTGAACTTTATCAGTTGAAAATTACAATGTCTGAAATAAAGAACACAACAGAAGGGATTTATACCAGATTAGAGAGTGTATAAGAGGGGCACCTGGGTGGCTCTGTTGGTTAAGCATCTGCCTTTGGCTCAAGTCATAATCTCAGGGTCCTGGGATCAAGCCCCATGCTGGGCTCCCTGCTGCTCAGTAGGAGTCTGCTTCTCCCTCTCCCTCTGCCCCTCCACCCCACTCATGCTCTGTTTCTCTCAAATAAATAAATAAAAGCTTAAAAAAAGAAAGCGCAGAAGAAAAGATTAGAACACTCAAAGCCATATTTATCAAAACTATAAAAATAAACATGGTGCTAAACTGTGAGATGATTAACATGTGAAATTGAAAGTCTCTAAATAAAAGAGAAAACAAAGAAAAGTTAAATGCAAAAAATATGGATAAAATATTCCATAATTGCTCAAACTGAAAACTCATCATAAGCCTCAAGCACAGGGTATAGAAAGAAAACTACATCAAGGCACAACACAATCAAATTGCTTAAAACTAGTGATAAAGAGAAAAATCTTGGGCAGCCCCGGTGGCTCAGCCATTTAGCGCCGCCTTCAGCCCAGGTCGTGATCCTGGAGACCCAGGATTGAGTCCCACGTCAGGCCCCCTGCATGGAGCCTGCTTCTCCCTCTGCCTATGTCTCTACCTTTCTCTCTCTGTGTCTCTCATGAATAAATAAATAAAAAATCTTAAAAAAAAAAAGAAAAATCTTGAAAGTAGCCAGAGGGAAAAATACCTGTTACATACAGAAGACTAAACAAGAGGAAAACCCGCTTATAGTTGGAAACAATGCAAGCCCCTGGACTGTAGAGTAACATCTTTAAAGTCCTGAAAGGAAAAAGTCATGAAACCCCCCAAGACCCAGAAAAACCAAAGGCCATTTATCTAGAATTTAAGGCCAAAAGAAAAGTGTCAAAAAATGAAGGAAAGTAGACTTTGTAAAGTCTACAAAATTGGAATGAAATCCTCACCAGCAGATTTGCACTACAAAAAATTATCAAAGGAAGTCTTTCAGGCAGAAGGAAAATGGTACTAATGAAGATATGTGTCTACAAAGGTCATAAGAACTGCAGAAATCGTAAATATGTATGTAGATATAAAGGGCTTCTTTTTCTTCTTCTTCTTTTTTTTAAGTAGGCTCCATGCTTAGCATGGAACCCAACATGGGTTTTGAACTTACAACCCTGAGATCAAGACCTGAGCTGAGATCAAGAGTCTGACACTCAGGAGTCCGACATTCAACCGACTGAGCAACCCAGACACCCCAACTTCTTATTTTTAAAAACTCTTTAAAAAGTATTTGTGTGTTAAAGGCAAAAAATAATGATGATATATGTAGGATTTCTAACACATGCAAAAGTCTTGACAACAGCACAAAGGCAAGGAGGAAGATAATTTCACAATACTATGTTCTTTTTTTTTTAATTCTTTTTTATTTATTTATGATAGTCACAGAGAGAGAGAGAGAGGCAGAGACACAGGCAGAGGGAGAAGCAGGCTCCATGCACCGGGAGCCCGATGTGGGATTCGACCCTGGGTCTCCAGGATCACGCCCCGGGCCAAAGGCAGGCGCCAAACCACTGCGCCACCCAGGGATCCCTATGTTCTTACAGCATGCAAGACATGGTACATATTACCTGAAGGAAGACTGTGATATGTTCAAGATAGATAATATAAACCTAAAGCAAACACTTGGAAAACCAGATTAACAACTAGTAAATAGCACTACCGTGTATTATGAATTACCCTTAGGGTTTTACATTTATAAAATGAATCATCACCATGACATATGAGGTAGATACTACTTTTACCCTCATTTTATTTCTTAGGTAGGTTCCACATCCAATATGGGGCCCAAACTCATGACCCTGAGATGAAGAGTCTCAGGCTCTACCAACTGAGCCAGCCAGGCACCCCAGCCTCATTTTAAAAATTTATTTATTTATTTATTTATTTATTTATTTATTTATTTATTTATTTATTTATTTATTTATTTACTTATTGGGGGGGGGTATAAGCAGAGAGAGGAACAGAGGGAGAGGCACAAGAAAATTCCAAAATGAGCATGAGCCCAATGCAGGTCTGATCCCATGACCCTGAGGTCATGACCTGAGGCAAAATCAAGAGTTGGATGCTCAACAGAGCCACTCAGGTGCCCCTCTAGCCTTATTTTATTAAATATTTTACTCATTTATTCATGAGAGACACAGAGAGAGAGAGAGAGGCAAAGACACAGGCAGAGGGAGAAGCAAGCTCCATGCAGGGAGCCAGCCCGATGCGGCACTTGATCCCGAGACCATAGGATCATGCCCTGAGCTGAAGGCAGATACTCAACTGCTGAGCCACCCAGGCATCCCTCTAGCCTCATTTTAAAGAAGAAAATTAGATAAAGAAATCTGTATCTCTGTGCCTTGATCTTTGATCCTTCATAACTTGTGGGTAGACAAATGTATCAGGTGACCCTGTAGGGTTTAGTTAAGTGATGTTTCATTGTTGTGTGTCATTTTGATGTTATTACATCGCAAATTGTCTTTTGGTTTTGCGCTGTGTGACAGATTATTCCAGCCACATGCTGTTATTATTCAGCTCTGTATTTTGTACTGTGACACTGTGTCTTATGAAGTGTTCTGGGCTTCCCCGTAGTTACTCTTACTGTTGGGTTTTGTTGTGTGCCAAAATACACAGTTGTCATATTTGCTGTGTTTGGTTGCTATGTGTTCTTATGATGTTTTGTGAGGCCTTCTGAGCTACTACATACTTACGAGGCTTTGTTGGGCTATATCTTGCACAGCCATGTGCATGTTCTGTGCAGCCAGTGATATTTCTGTAGATTAGTCCTATATTATATGAACCAGTTTTGTGGCTGCACAGACTGTTTTGTTGTACACTGGGCCTCCTGAGTGATGGGGAAACCAAACAGCATCCCACTTTCCTTATCTCCCACCCATAGGCCAACCTTAGACTCCACTTTAGTGCTGAATCACTCTTTGTGCAACGCCATCTGCTCTGTGTTCTTCAGTGGATGCTTTGACCATGAGAATAAGCATCTGGTGTTGATCACTGGCTCCTCTAAGACAAATTCCAGATCATCAACAACCTCTAGGGCAAGATTGGCCATCTTCTGATCTTCTGTCCAGGAAAGGTTGGAGATCTCTGAGAACCTGAGGACAAAAGTTATGGGACTGCGGGGTAGGGCAATCAAGAATGGGGAACAGAGAGTTTAAGGTAGGGGGAGAAGGCACTAAGGATCAGGTGATACTGGGATAGGGAGACACCAGAGTCTGAGGTGGAGTGAAGATTAACCCCACAGAACAGGTGTTGGAGACACCTCAATGATCACTTCTTGCACCTCACCTCTAACATTCTGACTGACTTCACCATTCCTCACCTGATATTCCAGCACCTCTTTCCATGTCTTACCTTTCCACTCTCTCCCTGCCCCCACCCTTTTTAATATGATAGAACCCTTCTTTTTTTTTTGGATCCCTTGTGTTCCCACCTGCCTCTCTTGCCCCTGCCCCACCCCCAGATGTACAGCCTCTTCCCTCAGGCTGGTGGCCCAGGCCACATCATCACCTCTTCCAGAGCTGGGAGTGCCTGAAGCACCTCATCACTCAGTGTTCTTGAACCTCAGGCCTCCGTCTACCCTCTCCCCGGGACTCCATCCACTGCTTCCTTGCCAACATTGCACAGGTATTAACTGTTTGGCAGTCCCATCTCTCTGCAGGCTCTGCCACAGGGAGGGTATTGGGAACCCAACCTCAGGTTGAGCAAGCTCAGAAAACAGGATGAAGTGTTTTGAGATCTTCCTTCTCACTACCCTCAGGCGGAGCCCGAACATCGAGCCATTTGGGTCTGGAAAAATCAGCCAAATCACCCTGGTCCTGGTTTACCAATTCACACCTGATGAAGAAGTCATTAAGGCACCCTTTGAGTGGGATGTATTTAGCCATACACCTCCACATTCCTCAATTCCGCCAAGGAAAGGTGTGTGTGTGTGTGTGTGTGTGTGTGTGTGTGCTAAAAGACTTTATTTATCCTTCAGGAAGCACTAGAAGTGCAGAAGCCCCACCCACACAGCATGGAGACAGTTACAAGTCTCCCACTCAGGGGGCCTTCCCAGCTCCCCTACCACACACCTAGAATTTCAAAGGCTCCTGCTTTTCCCTTCTAACATACCCCCTTATCACACCCCATATTCCCCAGGACTTCTTCAGATTCTGCCCACAGCCAAGTGAAGTATCTGACACTTCCTTGTCCAGAAGCCCCACCCACATACCCAATTCTAAGCTCCCCAAACTCACCCATATTTCCAGGACTTTATGACCTGTCCACCCACACACACTCCCTAGAAACAACCTGGTTTCTCAGCACTGTGACCCAATGCAACCACCTACCACCATACTATTTGTGAATCCATTAACCCGATCATCACCATCCCTTCCCTCCCAGTCTGTGGCAAATCCCAATAAGTTCCTATGGGCCCGCCTCCTGCTTCTAAAAACAAGTACAGATTCCCTCTAGCTACCCTACATGTCCCTGAAGAGAGGCCTAACCTCAATGACACCACCTGCCTCCTCCAGGCCTCCACCCACAGTTCTTAAGCAGCAGGATATCCACCCCATGGTGGGGCATGCAGAGCTATCAGTGCTGAGGACCACCAGGTCTTGCCTTACATTGATCCTGAGATAAATCAAGAGGTACAGGGCTTGCAGATGTCATCCCTCTGAACTTTCCATCTGTGTCTCCAGGGACACAGTATTCTTCGTCTTCATGCTGCCCAATGTGTGTCATGTACCAGCCTCCACTGGGAACCTGTCAACTGGAACCTGGGCCTTGGCACCTAGCATCCCAGGGCTCCTGGGGCCTTGGCAACTGGCATCCTGAGACATAGCAACCATACTCTTCCCCAGGATCCCCTCCTGTGCTGAGCAACCTGGAACCCATTCTGAAATCTCACCCCTCCACAAGGCCAGGTTTCTTTTCTCAGGACCTTTCTCTAGAACTTGGGGCCCATGGACTATCCCTAGGTATTCTGAGTCTTCTCCACTACCCCAGGAGACCAACTCAGGTACCCAGATGCCTTTCTTCAGGAGAGGGAGCTCAGACTCACACCTCAGACCCCCCCACTCATACATCTCAGCTTTAGACCTGCACACAGCAGGTCTTGAGACCCAGACACCAGCTCCCTTGACACTCTGCTCAGGTCACATGCTCCATTCCCCTCTCAAGTTCCAAGGCCTCCAGCCCTGGCAAATATGAGAGCTCTGCTTCCAGGAGCTTGTCCCTCACATCATACCACTGATTTCCTCCTCCTCTATAGCAGGGCTCAGATGTCATCACCCTTCTTGTTACTGTTTGCCACAACCTCAGCCAATTCTTGATGCCCCAGGAGTTCAACTGCGAGCACTTTGTGGATGCTAGTCAGTCTTTCAAGAAGATCCCTGCCTTCATGCCATTCTCAGCTGGTGAGTGTGGTCAGAATGGGAGTCACAGCCTTGGAATGTCCAGATTCCCATTCTCCTACCTCCACCCCAGCTCTTATTCCATTCTCCACTCTCACTGCTTCGTTTCAAGCTAGGGAAACAGAAAGCTTCAAACAGTGTCTGCTTCCTGTGCTCAGAGACACTTCCAGCTCTGATTGTCCAGTTCTGTAGTTACAGGCAGGGAATGACAACTTTGAGGTAGAGCTTACATGGACATTGTCATCTGGCGCAATAGAACTGGTTATAGTTTTTCATATTTAGTACACTACTAGATTGGGAAAAAATATTGATGTTTACATAGTTGCGGAAAAATGGAATAATTGTAAGAGGTAACACGATATTGCTAGCTGTGTGCACCTAGCACATATGAGAAAGACTATAGAGGCCAGGTCTCTGCTTCTGCATCTTGGTTCTGTCGCTGTTAGCTGTATGGCTTTTTTTTTTTTTTTTGTAAATTTATTTTTTATTGGTGTTCAATTTGCCAACATATAGAATAACACCCAGTGCTCATCTCATCAAGTGTCCCCCTCAGTGCCGTCACCCAGTCACCCCCACCCCCGCCCACCTCCCCTTCCACCACCCCTAGTTCGTTTCCCAGAGTTAGGAGTCTCTCATGTTCTGTCTCCCTTTCTGATATTTCCCACTCATTGTCTCTCCTTTCCCCTTTATTCCCTGTCACTATTTTTTATATTCCCAGGATGAATGAGACCATATAATGTTTGTTCTTCTCCGATTGACTTACTTCACTCAGCATAATACCCTCCAGTTCCATCCATGTCGAAGCAAATGGTGGGTATTTGTCATTTCTAATGGCTGAGCAATATTCCATTGTATACATAAACCACATCTTCTTTATCCATTCATCTTTCAATGGACACCGAGGCTCCTTCCACAGCTTGGCTATTGTGGACATTGCTGCTATAAACATCGGGGTGCAGGTGTCCCTGCGTTTCATTGCATCTGTATCTTTGGGGTAAATCCCCAGCAGTGCAATTGCTGGGTCGTAGGGCAGGTCTATTTTTAACTCTTTGAGGAACCTCCACACAGTTTTCCAGAGTGGCTGCACCAGTTCACATTCCCACCAACAGTGCAGGAGGGTTCTCCTTTCTCCACATCCTCTCCAACATTTGTGGTTTCCTGCCTTGTTAATTTTTCCCATTCTCACTGGTGTGAGGTGGTATCTCATTGTAGTTTTGATTTGTATTTCCCTGATGGCCAGTGATGCGGAGCATTTTCTCATGTGCTTGTTGGCCATGTCTATGTCTTACTCTGTGAGATTTCTCTTCATGTCTTTTGCCTATTTCATGATTGGATTGTTTGTTTCTTTGCTGTTGAGTTAATAAGTTCTTTATAGATCTTGGAAACTAGCCCTTTATCTGATATGTCATTTGCAAATCTCTTCTCCCATTCTGTAGGTTGTCTTTGAGTTTTGTTGACTGTATCCTTTGCTGTGCAAAAGCTTCTTATTTTGATGAAGTCCCAATAGTTCATTTTTGCTTTTGTTTCTTTTGCCTTCGTGGATGTATCTTGCAAGAAGTTACTGTGGCTGAGTTCAAAAAGGGTGTTGCCTGTATTCTTCTCTAGGATTTTGATGGAATCTTGTCTCACATTTAGATCTTTCATCCATTTTGAGTTTATCTTTGTGTATGGTGAAAGAGAGTGGTCTAGTTTCATTCTTCTGCATGTGGATGTCCAATTTTCCCAGCACCATTTATTGAAGAGACTTTCTTCCAATGGATAGTCTTTCCTCCTTTATCGAATATTAGTTGACCATAAACTTCAGGGTCCACTTCTGGGTTCTCTATTCTGTTCCATTGATCTATGTGTCTGTTTTTGTGCCAGTACCACACTGTCTTTATGACCACAGCTTTGTAGTACAACCTGAAATCTGGCATTGTGATGCCCCCAGATATGGTTTTCTTTTTTAAAATTCCCCTGGCTATTCGGGGTCTTTTCTGATTCCACACAAATCTTAAAATAATTTGTTCTAACTCTCTGAAGAAAGTCCATGGTATTTTGATAGGGATTGCATTAAAGGTGTATATTGTCCTGGGTAACATTGACATTTTCACAATATTAATTCTGCCAATCCATGAGCATGGAATATTTTTCATCTCTTTGTGTCTTCCTCAATTTCTTTCAGAAGTGTTCTATAGTTTTTAGGGTATAGATCCTTTACATCTTTGGTGAGGTTTATTCCTAGGTATCTTATGCTTTTGGGTGCAATTGTGAATGGGATTGACTCCTTAATTTCTCTTTCTTCAGTCTCATTGTTAGTGTATAGAAATGCCACTGATTTCTGGGCATTGATTTTGTATCCTGCCACGCTACCAAATTGCTGTATGAGTTCTAGCAATCTTGGGGTGGAGACTTTTGGGTTTCTATGTAGAGTACCATGTCATCGGTGAAGAGGGAGGGTTTGACTTCTTCTTTGCCAATTTGAATGCCTTTAATGTCTTTTTGTTGTCTGATTGCTGAGGCTAGGACTTCCAGTATTATGTTGAATAGTAGTGGTGAGAGTGGACATCCCTGTCTTGTTCCTGATCTTAGGGGAAAGGCTCCCAGTGCTTCCCCATTGAGAATGATATTTGCTGTGGGCTTTTCGTAGATGGCTTTTAAGATGTTGAGGAATGTTCCCTCTATCCCTACACTCTGATGAGTTTTGATCAGAAATGGATGCTGTATTTTGTCAAATGCTTTCTCTGCATCTAATGAGAGGATCATATGGTTCTTGGTTTTTCTCTTGTTGATATGATGAATCACATTGATTATTTTACGGGTGTTGAACCAGCCTTGTGTCCCAGGGATAAATCCTACTTGGTCATGGTGAATAATTTTCTTAATGTACTGTTGGATCCTATTATCCAGTATCTTGTTGAGAATTTTTGCATCCATGTTCATCAGGGATATTAGTCTGTAATTCTCCTTTTTGGTGGGGTCTTTGTCTGGTTTTGGAATTAAGGTGATGCTGGCTTCATAGAACGAATTTGGAAGTACTCCATTTCTTTCTATCTTTCCAAACAGCTTTAGGAGAATAGGTATGGTTTCTTCTTTAAACGTTTGATAGAATTCCCCTGGGAAGCCATCTGGCCCTGGACTCTTGTGTCTTGGGAGATTTTTGATGACTGCTTCAATTTCCTCCCTGGTTATTGGCCTGTTCAGGTTTTCTATTTCTTCCTGTTCCAGTTTTGGTAGTTTGTGGCTTTCCAGGAATGCATCCATTTCTTCTAGATTGCCTAATTTATTGGCGTATAGCTGTTCATAATATGTTTTTAAAATCGTTTGTATTTCCTTGGTGTTGGTAGTGATCTCTCCTTTCTCATTCATGATTTTATTAATTTGAGTCTTCTCTCTCTTCTTTTTAATAAGGCTGGCTAATGGTTTATCTATCTTATTAATTCTTTCAAAGAACCAACTCCTGGTTCTGTTGATCTGTTCCACAGTTTTTCTGGTCTCGATTTTGTTGAGTTCTGCTCGAATCTTTATTAACTCTCTTCTTCTCCTGGGTGTAGGATCTATCTGCTGTTTTTTCTCTAGCTCCTTTATGTGTAAGGTTAGCTTTTGTATTTGAGTTCTTTCCAGTTTTTGAATGGATGCTTGTATTGCGATGTAGTTCCCCCTTAGGACTGCTTTTGCTGCATCCCAAAGATTTTGAATGGTTGTATCTTCATTCTCATTAGTTTCCATGAATCTTTTTAATTCTTCCTTAATTTCCTGGTTGACCCTTTCATCTTTTAGCAGGATGGTCCTTAACCTCCACGTGTTTGAGGTCCTTCCAAACTTCTTGTTGTGATTTAGTTCTAATTTCAAGGCATTATGGTCTAAGAATATGCAGGGGACGATCCCAATCTTTTGGTATCGGTTCAGACCCGATTTGTGACCCAGTATGTGGTCTATTCTGGAGAAAGTTCCATGTGCACTTGAGAATAATGTGTATTCAGTTGAGTTTGGATGTAAAGTTCTGTAGATATCTGTGAAATCCATCCGGTCCAGTGTATCATTTAAAGCTCTCGTTTCTTTGGAGGTGTTGTGCTTAGAAGACCTATCGAGTATAGAAAGAGCTAGATTGAAGTCACCAAGTATAAGTGTATTATTATCTAAGTATTTCTTCACTTTGGTTATTAATTGATTTATATATTTGGCAGCTCCCACATTCGGGGCATATATATTGAGGATTGTTAAGTCCTCTTGTTGGATAGATCCTTTAAGTATGAGATAGTGTCCCTCTTCATCTTTCACTACAGTCTTCAGGGTAAATTTTAGTTTATCTGATATAAGGATGGCTACCCCTGCTTTCTTTTGAGGACCATTCGAATGGCAAATGGTTCTCCAACCTTTTATTTTCAGGCTGTAGGTGTCCTTCTGTCTAAAATGAGTCTCTTGTAGACAGCAAATAGATGGGTCCTGCTTTTTTATCCAGTCTGGAACCCTGCGCATTTTGATGGGGTCATTAAGCCCGTTCACGTTCAGAGTTACTATTGAGAGATACGAGTTTAGTGTCATCATGATATCTATTCAGTCCTTGTTTTTGTGGATTGTTCCACTGAACTTCTTCTTAAAGGGGAATTTTAAGAGTCCCCCTTAAAATTTCTTGCAGAGCTGGTTTGGAGGTCACATATTCTTTCAGTTGCTGCCTGTCTTGGAAGCTCTTTATCTCTCCTTCCATTTTGAATGAGAGCCTTGCTGGATAAAGTATTCTTGGTTGCATGTTCTTCTCATTTAGGACCCTGAATATATCCTGCCAGCCCTTTCTGGCCTGCCAGGTCTCTGTGGAGAGGTCTGCTGCTACCCTAATACTCCTCCCCATAAAAGTCAGGGATTTCTTGTCTCTTGCTGCTTTAAGGATCTTCTCTTTATCTTTGGAATTTGCAAGCTTCACTATTAAATGTCGAGGTGTTGAACGGTTTTTATTGATTTTAGGGGGGGATCTCTCTATTTCCTGGATCTGAATGCCTGTTTCCCTTCCCAGATTAGGAAAGTTTTCAGCTAGAATTTGTTCAAATACATATTCTGGCCCTCTGTCCCTTTCGGCGCCCTCGGGAACACCAATTAAACGTAGGTTTTAAAAAAAACAAAACAAAACAAAACAAAACAAAACAAAAAAAAACGTAGGTTTTTCTTCCTCAGGCTGTCGTTTATTTCCCTTAATCTATCTTCATGGTCTTTTAATTGTTTGTCTCTTTTTTCCTCAGTTTCCCTCTTTGCCATCAACTTGTCTTCTGTCACTCACTCGTTCTTCCACCTCGTTAACCCTCGTCGTTAGGACTTCTAGTTTGGATTGCATCTCATTCAATTGATTTTTTTTTCAATTGATTTTTAATTTCTGCCTGATTAGCTCTAAATTCTGCAGTCATGAAGTCTCTTGAGTCCTTTATGCTTTTTTCTAGAGCCACCAGTAGCTGTATAATAGTGCTTCTGAATTGGCTTTCTGACATTGAATTGTAATCCAGATTTTGTAACTCTGTGGGAGAGAAGACTGTTTCTGATTCTTTCTTTTGAGGTGAGGTTTTCCTTCTAGTCATTTTGCTCAGTGCAGAGTGGCCAAAAAGCAAGTTGTATTGGGAAAAGGAGAAAAAGAGAGGAGAGAAAGAAGGAAAGAAAAGAGAAAAAGAAAAAAAAAAGGAAGAAAAAAAGAAAAAAAAAAAAAAGAGAAAGAAAAAGAAAGAAAGGGAAAAAAAGGGTGGGGGAAGCAAACAAATCAAAAAGCAAAGCAAAACAAAACAAAACAAAAAACCCACGGGGGAGTATCTTCTGCTTCTGTATACTTTAAGTCCCTTGACTCCGCTGGAACTTGTCCGTCTAGCTGGTCTTCTGGGGGAGGGGCCTGTTGTGCTGATTTTCAGGTGTTAGCACTTGGGGTAGCTGCTCTGCCACCTGCCTGGTGCAGGGCTCAGTGGGGGTTGTTTACCCCGTGAGGCCGCAGGAGGAACAACCCCAGTGGCGGGGCCAGCTCTGGAAACCTGGATTCAGCTCCCACAGTAACTACGGAGCTCTCCGTCTGCAGGACCTGGAGGCTCCGGGGCGGGGCCGCTGATCTGCTCAGCTCGGGGCAGGAGCATCCTTGCTGTCCTGGGCCCTCCCGGTCCTCTGCCTGTCCCGGGGGAGGCCGGATCTTGGGCTGTGTCCCGGCGCCCTGTGCTCCCGGTCTGCGCTGTTGGATTCGCGCTCCCAGGCGCGCAGCCCCCTCTGCGGAGCCGCTGCCCGAGCCCCCCCGAGCTGCTCCGGGTCCCGCCGTGTGCGCTGCAGCCCTTAGGGAGCTCGGCGCACTCTCCTGGGGCGCAGTTGCTGTTACTGTCCCGGGGAGCCCGAGGGCATCCCCGCCCTCCTGGGGTCCGGCTCCAACTCCCTGCGAGCCCCTTTCCGCCCGGGAAGGTTGGTGCAGCTCCTGCTTCTCCCGGACGGGGCTCTCCTGTCCTGGGGACACTCGCCCCGGCCTCAGCCCGGCTCCTCGCGGGGCCCCTCCCCCTTGGGGGCCTTTTGTGTCTTTATTTCTTTTTTCCCCGTCTTCCTACCTTGATAGAAGCGTGAACTCTTCTCACTGTAGCATTCCAGCTGGTCTCTATTTAAATCTCAGGCCGAATTCATAGATTTTCAGGGTAATTTGAAGGTTTTCTAGGTAATTTGGTGGAGACAGGTGATTTGGGGACCCTACTCTTCCGCCATCTTGCCCCTCCTCTCGCCAGGGGAATTTTAAAAAAGAAAACCATAGCTGGGGGCATCACAATGCCAGATTTCAGGTTGTACTACAAAGCTGTGGTCATCAAGACAGTGTGGTACTGGCACAAAAACAGACACATAGATCAATGGAACAGAATAGAGAATCCAGAAGTGGACCCTCAACTTTACGGTCAAGTAATATTCGACAAAGGAGGAAAGACTATCCACTGGAAAAAGGACAGTCTCTTCAATAAATGGTGCTGGGAAAATTGGACATCCACATGCAGAAGAATGAAACTAGACCACTCTCTTGCACCATACACAAAGATAAACTCAAAATGGATGAAAGATCTAAATGTGAGACAAGATTCCATCAAAATCCTAGAGGAAGAACACAGGCAACACCCTTTTTGAACTTGGCCACAGTAACTTCTAGCTGTATGGCTTTGAGCAAGTCACAACCTCTCTTCTTATCTGTCATTTCAACTCAGACCCTGTTCTCACGCCAGGGAGTCGGATGTGCCCTTGTGGCTTGGGCAAGCCGCTGACGCACATGGAGTTCTTCGACTACCTACCTCACCGTCATTCTGCACAGCTTCTCGCTGCAGCCGCAGGGGGCGCCCAAGGACAACGACGTGACCCCAATTGATTCTTGCCGCAACAGGCTCGCCTAGGCTCTTAATGCGCCTGCGCGAGAGCTGAGGTTTCCACCCCCCCCCCCCCATTGGCTACTTTCCCTCTTGTCACGCTCTCTTGGCTGCATCATCTTTGCCATTAAAACCTCCTACCCTCTCCACAATCAGTCTTCCACATGCTCTGTTCCCCTCCCATGGTGACTCGCCACCCTGAAGTCAACAAAAGACCCCGAGGAGGAGAAACCTATGTTTTAGCCACTTGGAGACCCTGAAACTTGCGTCTCTCATCTTTCTCTGGAGCTTTTGTTTCGTTTCCTAGTAAAGTTACCTTGGGAAGGAACACGACACAGTGGGCCTGAGTTTAAGAAAGGAGGATCATCTGTCGCCAAAGAGAGTGAGGTCACCTCTGCCGGTTCTGGCTGCAGGGAGAGGGATCTCGTGGAGCACAGCTGGAACTCGCGCTCTCACCTGAGGAAAGCCATGGTGCAGAATCGGGGTCCATGGAGGCAGGCTGGGGTGGGGTGGTGGTAAGGACTGTGAAGGACTAAAGAGGAAGGGCAGAGAAAGGAGAACCAAGGTGGAAGCGGGGCGAGGGGGCGGGCAGGGAACAGCAACCTACGAGATATTCTGGTTAGAGAGAGGATAGGAGACAGAGGGAGAGGCAGAGAAAGAGGCACGTGGAAATCGAGAAACAGAAAGCGAAAAATTGACACAACAGAACGAGAATAAGAAGTCACCTGTTACCCCTAACAAATCCCCTAGGATTCGAAATGCTTGAAACATATGTCCCCAGACAGACTCAAGAGAAAATGAGCCACCCAGGGACTGAATCACTTGCAGGGTTACACAGTCAGGGCTGGGATTTAAAAACCCAACTTGTCTGACACCAGTGTCCATGATATTAACCCCTGCTTCTCAATAGGAAAAGAAAAGGCAGGGCACATGCATGGTTCAGTTGGTTAAGTGTATGCCTTACCCTCATGATTCCCGGGTCCTGGGATCAAGTCCCCCATTAGGGTCCTTTCTCAGAGTGGAGTTTGCTTCTCCTTCTGCCTATCTGCCCTGCTTGTGCTTGCTCTTGTGCACTCTCTTTCTATCAAGAAAATAAAAAAATATTTAAAAAAAAGAAAAAGCAAAGGCAAATAGTATTCATTTTCATTGGTCAGCACCTTGTCATACCAGATGGTTAATATTTAAAACATCACCCTGCAGCTAATAGGTGCTGGGCACTCTACTAGTTAGTAGAGTTATGTTGACGAACTTCTTGCTTTTTTTTCTTTTTGAACTCTGGCTTGATTTTTTAAGGGTTTATTTATCTATTTGAGAGAGAGATAAAGAGAGAAAGCAGGAGCAGGGGGCAAGGGAGAAGCAGGCTCTGAGCTGAGCAGGGAGCCCAACACAGATCTGAGGGCTCTGGGATCATGACCTGAGTGGAAGGCAGATGCTCCACCAACTGAGCCACCCAGGCAACCCTCTGACTTATTTTGGGTAACATATTTATTTGAGTAAGAGCCCTTTTTGTCTCCTCAGAAACATATAGTCTTTTGGAGACAGGGTAGGGACTAGACTTGGGTGCCTTCAATCCTGACCACAAAATACAGCATTCTTTTTTTTTTTTAAATTAAGATTTTATCTTTTAAATCAGCTCTACACCCAATGTGGGGCTTGAACTCACAATTCAGAGATCAGGAGTCACATGCTCCACCAACTGAGCCAGCCAGGTACCCCTATAGCTACCTCCATAAGAAGAAGAAGAAAAAGAAAAAAAAGCTAAAACTCTATGCTTCTTGATTAGGATATCTTGCAGGAATGGGGAGGGAGGATGCTCACTACTAAGACCAGGCCAAACCAGTTTGCACCAAGAAGGACCCCCCAGTGCCGAAATTTCAGCAACTTTTCCCTTCATTGTAATACTAAAAATCACACAAGGGTAGAGGTTTTTTTTAAAGATTTATTTATGTATTTGAGAGAGAGAGAGCGCACACACGTGTGTGAGTGTTAGTGGGTGGAAGGGCAGAAGGAAAGGGAGAGAGAGAATCTCCGGTAGACTCCCTGCTGAGTGCAGAGCTCTACATGGGCTTGACCTCAAGACACCCAGACCATGACCTGAATTGAAACTAAGAGTCCAACACTTAACTGACTAAGCCACTCGGCACCTTGAAGGGTAAGATTTAACATGTTAATTAGACATGTAATGTATGAAGAAACATAACCTTTAATATGCAGGTACTAAAAAATCCCCACTTCTACCTGCATAGAAGTCATGCTTTTCCCACCTAAGTTTCTTTAAAAAAAAACTTCCTGACCTCAGAGAGTCAGCCTGAGGATTCTTTCCTTTGTGTTGCCTCCTTGGTGCTCCAGCATAAGCTCTGATAAAGCTTTGCTTGTGCCTTTAAATTTTGGGTTCAGCCTGGTTTCTCTTGTTCCTAGGTCCAAGGACCCAAGTCCAGTAAACTTTTCAAACAATATTACATCACAATTGAAAAGATCTGACAGTTTGGTACTCACTAATATTCTCAGGAATTCAAAGTACAGTATAACTAATCTCCAAAATTTTCCTACACATTCAAGTATTAGATACACAGATATCTTCGTAGTTTACAGAAATTATTTAAAAGGATTTATAAGGGCCTCCTGGGTGACTCAGTGGTTGAGCACCTGCCTTCCGCCCAGGGCATGATCCTGGAATCCCAGGGATCGAGTCCCACATCAGGCTCCTGACATGGAAACTGCCTATGTCTCTGCCTCTCTCAGTGTCTCTCATGAGTAAATAAATAAATAAAATCCTTTTTTAAAAAGGATTTATAAAACATTTCTAAACATCTAAAAATGATCCTTGTGATGGCTGTCCCACCTTCATTATGTGTTGCTTCCAGTTGTGAACATTCTTTTCTGAGGAGGTTGAGCTGAGTAAGGTATAAGAAGGTACTTTCTTTAAACTATAATAGGATACAGGAGAACTTGATTCTTGTTTCATGGAGTTGAAGAATGAATCTCACCGACAAGAAAGCGAGCAAAGCCATAGAGGTTTATTAAGCAGAGATACAGAGAAAATTCCCAAAAGTGAGAGGGGTCCCCATAGGGTTGCCACTGAGGACTTTTATGGTCTGTCTTTTATAGGAAAATGACAAGGGAACTTGGTAAATTTCTCATCAATATCAGGGTGGGTTTGTAAGTATCATGTCTGTATTTAGAAAAAAAAAGGTGGGCTTGTAACAACAAGATTTTTTTTTTGTAAATGTCATGAGCACAAAGTGTTCCCTTCTCTACAGTCAGTGGTCAGTATCTCCTCCACAACATTTCTCTACATCTGGGATTTCTGTGATTACTTAGTAGCCATTAAAGGGGGATACTCCCTAACATTTTGGAGCTAGAGAGCTGGGTTTATTTTTTTCTGTTTTTACTGTCTTATCTGTTTTCTTGGAGTGGATAGGAGCCTGACTCTGGGGACTTTTCCTTATCTTTCCCTGCCTAGCCCTGTCTGCCCCTAACTCGTTCCTACATCATGACTTTTATTTCCAGACTAACTTTTATGCCATAATTCCTATATTTTTAACCGAATCATTCTCACCGGTATGCACACTGTCACCTAAATTAAATATATGTAAAATAAATGTCATTTTGGTCTTACCAAACTCTATGCGATTTATTAGGTTGACCTGAGCAATCACAAAGGCCAGGTTATTCATGACTTTGAGGTAACTTTTTTTTTTTTTTAAGATTTACTTATTTATGATAGAGAGAGAGAGGCAGAGACACAGGAGGAGGGAGAAGCAGGCTCCATGCTGGGAGCCCGACACGGGACTCGATCCCAGGACTCCAGGATCATGCCCTGGGCCAAAGGCAGGCGCTAAACCTCTGAGCTACCCAGGGATCCCCGAGGTAACTTTTCTTTTTAAAGATTTTACTTATTTATCCATGAGAGACACATAGAGGCAGAAACATAGGCAGAGGGAGATGCAGGCTCCAGAAGCCTGTGTGGGATTCAGTCTTAGTACCCCGGGATGATGACCTGGACCGAAGGCAGACACTCAACCACTGAGCCACCCAGGTGCCCCTGAGGTGACTTTTAATCCTCTTTTTTAGGGTGTCAGTAAATCCTTCTGGTTTTTAGTTTATACTTTTTTGTTGTTAGATCTTTTTTTTTAGTTGTGGAAAGAACGTTCAACAGAACTACCTTCTTAATAAATTAAGTGTACAGTATTGCCAACTATAGACACAATGTCCTGCCTCAGATTTCTAGAATTTACTCAGCTTTGGCAAAGGAAACTATTCCCACTGAAGACCAATGCCTCTTTTTCCCCTTCCTCCAGCCCCTGGCAACCACCACTCTACTCTCTGCTTCTATGAGTTTGACTATTTTAGATTCACCCTACAAGTGGATTCACATATTATTAGTTCTTCTTTGATTGGCTTATTTCACTCAATAAAATCCTTAAGTTTCATCTATGTTGTCACATATGCAAGGATTTTCTTCCCTCTTATGACTGACTAATATTCTATTGCATATTGCATATTGCATACACACACATTTCCTTTATCCATTCATCTATCAATGGATATTCAGATTGTCTATATAAAAATTTTGATCTTTTGGGGATCCCTGGGTGGCTCAGCAGTTTATCACCTACCTTTGGCCCAGGGTGTGATCCTGGGGCCCCGGGCTCGAGTCCCACGTTGGGCTCCTTGCATGGAGCCTGCTTCTCCCTCTGCCTGTGTCTCTGCCTCTCTCTCTCTCTCTGTGTCTCTCATGAATAAATAAATAAATAAAATCTTAAAAAATTTTTTATCTTTCTTCAGTGTTATGTAGCCTTCAGCATTTAAGTTCTGTGAATGTGTTGTTAGATCCTGTGCATGTGTTGTTAGATAGTTACGTATATTATTTTTTTGGAGTGACTGTAAATGGTATTGTGTTAATTTTGATTTCATAGAGTTCTTGCTAGTGTATAGAAAGCAACAACACAAAAAAAATTTGGTATGTTTAGTGACTTTGCTAAAGTCATTTATTAGGAGTTTTTTTTTTTGTTTTTTTGTTTTTTTGTTTTTTTTGGTCATTGTTGTAGATTCCTTGGGAATTATTTAAGATTTGCCACCTGTAAAATGGGCATAATCAGTTTTCTTTTGCATAGAAAATCATAATCATAATCAGTTTTCTTTTGCATGTGAGTTATAGGTGAAGTAAATGTGTTAACACTTTTGCATGGACCCGACAGAGAATATTTGCTCAATAATTTCCCTTCCTCTCATCCCACCTCTGAAGAATCTGTTTTCCAAGGTGAATAAAGCCCATTCCTTTCCTCTTCCTCTCCCATCCACTCTGCCCCTCCTATTTCATTAATCCACCTCCCTCCTGCTAGCCCCGCCCTCCAATAACCCCGCCCCTCTCAGTAGCCACGCCCCTGTACCTACCCCTGCTTTTCTCCCCCTACCAGCCCTACCCTCCCAAAGCCCTTGTTCAGCGGGGCTGGAAGCTCATGGTGTAATTTCGTGGGATGGTGGCTAAGCCCACGAGCTTGGGGGACACGTCGATGTCTTGGGGCAGCTGCGGGGACTTGAAGTGGAAGTTCTGCAAGATGGTGGTGAGGAAGAGAAAGAGCTCCATCCTAGCCAGGCCTTCTCCAAAACAGTATCGCTTTCCTGAAGACACAGAATGGGAGAGCTGGAGGTAAGGCCTGCTCTCACTGCCCTCTTGCCCCACTGTCCATCCCCAGCTGCATTACCCAGGGAGGAGGTGCTGCAATATCGTGGCCTGAGAGACTTTCAGAGACATCTCTAATCCTCTCTGAGCATCAGTTTCCCTTGCACAGGAGATGGGGGTGAGCTAGCAGTCTGTAGCAATGGGAAATTTAGATGCCCCTTCCCTCCAAGTATACACTCAGATATGGCTGCTGGGCTCTCATCTCCTCCCAAGGAACCTAAAGAAGAATGTAAATGACTCTGGACAAATCTCTGATTCACTAAGGGCTTTGATTTTTCTGCTTCTCTGAAACGGGTATGATCACCTCTATCCTTTTACTTGAGCTCAAGCAGTTATGATGGTTGCAACTGATGGGCTGCAAGGTAGAGCGTGAGAGGGACTTCCAAGCCTGAGAAAGACACCAGGCTACACCTTAGAGAGGGAGCTGGGATGAAGGAGGCCCTGTTGGTGGGAGCAGTGGCTTGGCAGCAGACAGTGGTCTCTTACCAATGGAGAAGGGCACAAAAGCATCACTCTTCTTAAACTGCCCCTTCTCATCCAGGAAGTGCTGAGGGTGGAAGTCTTGGGGGTTGGAGAAGAACTTGGCATCTCTCAGCACAGAGCCCAGCATAGGGAACACTTCAGTGCCCTGGTGAGAAGGAGAGAGGGATCTGATAAGGTAGAGTGGGGGTATTGTGTGCTGAAAGTGCATGGAGGTTGGAGGGACAATTGGAGTGCCCTAGGTGATGAGAAATGGGAGGTGTGGGAATGTGGGTGCTTAGAAGGAAGCTTGGCAGACATGGGGTTCATGTCTCCTGACAAGAGAAGTTTGAAAAGCACAGATTCTGTGTCTCTTAGGACAGAAGGTATGGGGGATGTGGAGCTCATGTCTTCCAAGGCAGGAAGTTGAAATGATATGGGTTCATGCTCCCAGAGACAGGAAGTTTGAGAGATATCAAGTTTGTGCCTCTCTAGGTGAGATGTCTGGAGGACATGAGATTCATGCTTTTGAGAGAGGAGGTCTAGAAATGAGATTCATGTCTTTTGAAAGAGAAATTTTGAGGACATGGGGTTCATATGCCCTGTGGCAGGAACTCTGGGGGAGATAAAGGATTCAAGAATCTGAGTGGGTGGGTTGAAGGGAAATGGTGGTTGGGGGAGTGTTTGATTGAGACAGTGGGACAGGGGCTGGGAAACTTCTAAGGGGAATGGGAGATGCTAGGTCACAAGGAGCAGGCTGGAGGTCCCTGTAGGCCAGACAGGAAAGTACCTTGGGGAGGAGAAACTCCCGAAACTTGGTGTCCTTGATGACTCTGCGGGCCAGACTCAAAGGGATTATGTCTCCAAATCTTTGGATCTCATGGATCACTGCCTCTGTGTAGGGCATCTTGGCCCTGTCCTCAAACTTGGGCTGACGGTTCTTACCAATCACCCGATCAATCTCCTCATGGACTTTGGCTGTGGGAGGAGGGGGAAAGTGTTTAGGTATCTGGGGGTCTCAGGGTGGGGATGATAGTCCAAATATGTATATCTATCTGTAACATGGATGTAGACCATTCAAACAGATCTTGGCCATAAACATTGTTGGTGAAGCATCCTATTCACCTGGTCTCAAGCTGTATGTGGTCTCACATACAGTTGGCTCGGCACAGAACTGCCAGTCAGTTCAGGTATTTTCAACATTTTCACAGCGAGTGAAACTCAGCTGATGCTTATCAGCAGAATATCACCTATAGCTGGATAACAGGGCATCCCTAGGGTCCTGGGCCCTGGGAAAGGTGGGGACATTACAGTGGACTCAGAGGAAGTGTTGGGATCTGTGGCCACTGTTTCACTGCCTGCCCCCCTTCCCTGGCTTACCCTCCACATCTGGGTGCTTCATGAGCAGCAGGAAGCCATACCGCAGAGTTGTACTGACTGTCTCAGTGCCCGCAAAGAAGAGGTTCAGTGTGGTCAACACCAGGTTCTTCAAGTGAAACTCCGTGTTGGGGTTGTTCTGCTCCTGCAGGGAGAGAGGGCTTCAGGCCAGACCCACTCCCCTCAGGGCCCTCAGAGCCCTTCCAGGATCTTTCCGTGTGGACCCACCTCTCTTAGATCCAGACCAGAGGTGGGGAGAGGACCTCAGTCCAGCCAAGGCTTTGTTCAGGCTGCTGGCTCTGCCCAAAACACCCTTCCACACTCTTTACCTGGCTGCCTATCTGTCCTTTACTCATCAGCGCAGGTGTCACAGTTTTATGGTAGGGAATATTAGAAGGAGAGGGATGCAGACAGCAAGCACACGGTACACAAGTGTTGCTTAATGGTTCACATGCAGGTCCTACCCATGGGCAAGTGCTCATAGATGGAGCAGCCAGGGTTATTACATTTGGGATGGTGAGGGTGTTATCAGGGGGATGATAAGAATGGGCCTCTGCTCTCCCCATCCCAGCCTGGTTTCCCTCTGCCTGGCTTTGCAGGCTGTCCGCAAAAGAGGAATGCTGCTGGGTTGTACCTCCTGCATGCGGATGAGGAAGGAGTCAATGAAGTCTCGAGGAGAGTTGGGGTCTAGTGTGCGTTGGTTCTGCTCCACCTTCTTGGTTATGAAGTCTTCCAGACCCTGCAGCTCCTTAATTGCCTGTTGCTGTGGCCCTGGCAGGTATTTTATCACTGAATGGAACATTTCACAGAGCTGAGGATGGGGAGAGAAGAAAGGACGGGAAGGACAGGAGTCAGTGGTTAGGTCCTGATAGGAGCACGACCTTTCTTGGGGCAAGGAAGGCAGTGGGTTAAAGGCACCTGTCCAAGTGTTTAGGTTATTTATGAGGCTTGATGGGAGGAGATATATACATTTTCATGTGAGTTCAGTGTGAGGGCTCCTGTCTCAGAATGTAGGTGAGAGGGGATCCCTGGGTGGCTCAGCGGTTTAGCGCCTGCCTTTGGCCCCGGGCGTGATCCTGGAGTCCCGGGATGGAGTCCCGTGTCGGGCTCCCGGGCATGGAGCCTACTTCTCCCTCTGCCTGTGTTTCTGCCTCTCTCTGTCTCTGTCTCTGTCTCTGTGTGTGTGTGTGTGTGTGTGTGTCTAGCATGAATAAATCAATCAATAAATAAATCTTTAAAAAAAAAAGAATGTAGGTGAAATGGATTGGGACACATCCAGGTTTCAAGTATTCAAGATTTGATGGGAGACACATATCTAGTTGTTTAAGCATTCATATGATCTCACAAGTTTGAGACAATTATTCATAGTGGATCTGAATTGAGGTCTTCTGTCTAGGTTTCAGGTATTAAGTGGGGCTGGTGTGCAGGTGTTTTAAATGTGGGTGGAGACATCTATTCATGTGTGTGAGTTATTCATATGGGCTGATAGGGGGCATATCTGCAGGTGTTTGAGTGAGCTGGATTGGGGGATACTTTTTCAGTGTTTGGGGATCAGTTTAACCAGGTGTGTTTACACATTTAGGGGACCATTACTGGAGTCTGTCATGATGTTTAGATATTTATCTGGGCTTGTAGGTGGCACTTACTAGCTATTCTAGTGGGCCAGTGTGGGACATCTATGTAAATATCAAATTATTTTAATGGGCTGGATTTTACAGCACCTGGTGTTTGGGTGTTTGGGAAATGGGCTGAGGTGGTTATTTGTCCAGGTGCTAAGATACTCAGACGGAAAGATGGAATATCTTAATAGGGAGCAACTATTAGATATTAAGGTTAGGTCGGGATGAGAACACCTACCCAGGTGAGAGAGCTGGTATGAGGATGTATTTCTTGTCTGCAGGCTCTGATGGTCTTCTTCTTTTTCTTTTCCTCGTTCTCTCCTCCCCTTCCCCTTTCCTCCTCTCGCCCCCTGAAGCCTCCTCTTGGAACTCCTCCTCCTCCTCCGAAGAGGCAGCGAACAGAAGAAGAGGAGACTTTCTGAGGCGGGCTCTTCGTCTTCTTCTGGTCTCCTTCTCCTTCTCCTTCTCCTCTTCCTCCTCCTCCTCCTCTTCTCCTCGTCCTCCATCTATTTCCACTTTACTGTCCCTTCCAACTCCTCTTCTTCCTATTCCTTCCCTCTCCTCCTTCCCTACCTCCTGTTCCTTCTCTTCCTCCTCTTTCTCCTTCTTCCCCTCTTCATTCTCCTCCTCCTCTTTTTTTTGGTGAGGATCTACTGTTGAGATATCCAGGTGTCTTTGGAAACTGGGTCCTGGACAAATGTCCTGGGTTCTGATGCAACGTTCAATTGTCCAAGAATGGGGGCTGTTTTTGAGAACACCCTACTAGAGGAGGATGCAGTTTGGGGCAGATGTTTTCCACGTGGGGGAGCATTTGGCAGTGGTAGTGTTGTAGAGCCAGATTGAGATCGGTTACCTGCCCCATAGATGTAGCTGTGAACTGGAAGCTCCCCAGCATCATACGCAGCAGTGACAGGAACTCTTTGTCCTCATAGTCAAAGCGATCCCCAAAAACAATGGAGCTGATGACATTGGACACTGTTCGGCTCAGGAAGAAGGTGGGATCGATGAAGGCACCTGGGGAATGGGTTGGGGGTGGGGAGAGACAGCAGTTTGGGAAAGCATCAACTGGGTGGTCTGATGCCAGCCTGAGAATTGGGGGAGGGCCCTGGAGTGAGGAGCCAAACTTCTAGCACAGGATCCCAGAGCCTGGATCCCTTCTCCCAATCCAGTCCCCTTCCTGGAGGAGAAAGCGCATGTCTGTGTGAGTGTAGCCCTCCTTCTCTCTCCCTCCTGCTCACTCACCTCGTGTGCCCTGGAGGGCCTCAATGAGGAAGCCTGCCTCCTCCTGAATGCGCTCTTCAATGCCGCGCTTTCCCACTCCAAAGTCCCGCAGGGTGGTGATGGAGAAGCGCCTGAGCTGCTTGGCCCGCTCCCCATTGCTAAACGTCACCCCTGGGGAGGGAGCATAGGGGTGAGAGGATGTGGGTAGGGGTGTGGACAGAGGTGGACAGAGGTAGTCAGAGAGCAAGAGGCAGGGAAAGATGGGTTGGGGAGCGATTGGTGGGGAGACAAGGAGAAATACAAGTCAGAGTTAGAGAAATACGGAAAGATTTAGAGACCAGGTTGGAAGAAAACAATCAGGAGAGAGTAAAGGACGCAGAGATGAATGACCTGGGTTCCAAGCAAGAGCTCCTCCCAAACCCAGAGGAAGAAGAGGCATGGGTGAGAGAGAACAGGGAGATAGGCCGAGAAGCAGGAGGAGTAGAGACACAGACACCCCGAGTCAAGCTAGAGAAGACCAGGGAGAGGCCACAATAACCAAGAACAGGACAGAGGGGAACAGGGGTAGAACTTGGCCATAGCTCTGGGCAGGCGAGTCAGGAGAAGAAGAGTGGAGAAATTGAGGCATCAAGTGTGCCTGACCATGGGCCCTCACCCAGAGCCCCCTTACCATAGCCTTTGAAGAGAGTGTCAAAGGTGGCCTGTGCGCCTCGCCCACTGAATTCTTCAGCCTGGTCCACCAGAGCTTCCTTCACCGCCTCGTATCCACACAGTACCACGACGCGCCTAGGCCCCAGGTGGATGGTGAACACAGGGCCATAGCGTTTGCTGATCTGATGGAGGTGGGAGTGCTTAGAGGCTGCAGCCCCCACTGGGACCTGGCCCTGAGAGCAGTCCTTACCTACTGCATGCATTCCCCCACATTCTGTTACTCAAGGGGCTGGACATCCCAAAATCTTCTCTTTCTTGTCCAGGACCCTGATGCCCAACCTGCACATTTCTACTTTCTTAAGAATGATTCAACCTTGCCCATCCCCTGCCTCAAAGTCCCAGATCAATTAAGCAAGCCCCCCAGCCCTACTCCATTCCACCCATTCATTATGTCCTGACACCTTCATGAAGGAATCAGACATCTGCTGTATGTTCAGCTGCAGATAGTTCCCGATGAAGGGCAATGGAGTAGGTCCTGGAGGGAGCTTCTCCAAGAGCTTCCACTGCCTCCTGACAGACATCAAGACCATTACTGTCAAGCAGGTGAGCAAAGCCACCAGAAGGATCCCTGAGGCCACCATGGTGGCACTGGGCAAGACGGTCAGATGGTGCTGGCTGGGGTGGTTTGCCTTTATACCACCTGGGAGAGAAGGGTGGACTTTGGTTCTGTTTGTTAATTGTGCCATTTCATTTCCCAGATATAGTGCCTCCCCACCTCCACCCCTGGACTCACAGCTGAGCTTGGGACAAGACAGCAAGTCAGAAGGATGGGACACCTGGGAGATTAACAGAGTGGAAGGACCCTTAGGAAGGGTCACCTGAAGTCTATAGACTTGGGTGAAGCAGTAAGCAAATTCTGATTCTTAAGATTTTGGAAATATGGATTCAGACTCCTGGACTTTGGATTTGAGGTAGAGTGAGAAGTGATCCAAAAATTATGGATTAGGGCATCTTTGGAGACAAGAATCCAGAGAATTGGGTTTCTGTTGGAATGGGACAGCATGTATGGTTGTAGATTTGGGGTTTTTTGAGGGAAGAGGGATGTATGGTTAAAGGCCATGGGATGAGAGATCCCAGGGACTGGATTTGAGGGTTTTGTGAGAGGGAGGACCCCTGTCTGTGATAGGGTTCCTGGGAGGAGGAGTATATGGGAGTCTGGCAGGATCAAAGAGTAGCACTTGCCCCAGGCTTTGCCCTGCCATTGCTTTGAACAGAGAATCCCTACCAGGACTTCAAAGCAAGGTCAGGATCAGTGTCCCTGCCTCTTTGTGATTGGGAAAGAGGTAGAAGTCCAGAGCCACATTTAAGTGGAACTTCCCTTAGTAAAGAAGAGTAACTTGTGGTCTGAGTGGCAGAGGGACTGGGCAAGACTTGGAAATAGTAATGACATCCACCAGTACAGTGCCCAAAAGTCCCAAGTGTCTCAAGGGGTGTAATTTACAGAAAGCCTCACTGGTTCTACCCAAGTCCCTGGGGAGCTCACTAGGATCATCATTCCCATTGTTGTTGTTAGTAGTGGGGTTACTAGTGTTCCCGATTTCGTATGTGAGATACTGAGGAGAGACAACAGAGAGTGGGCAGGGGCTCCTGTGCTTACTCCCCTTTCTGGGGCTGGGTTTCCCCCGCCAGTGGAAAGGGAGTACCTGAGAAGAGAAGGTGGAGGGGGAGGGCGTGTGAGGTCCCTTTGGGGTGATTGCAGATTCGGCAGGGCTGCTGGAGGCACACAGAGGGACCCACAGTGGGAGAGGTTTGGGAAAACTGAGTGGGGAGAGAGCCAAGCCCTGGAGACTGAGGGTGGGAGTGAGAACACATGGTGGCCTTGCTGTCCTTCCTCAGTGACCTTCTTTCTTAACAATAGGGCACTACCCTTGGGTGAGCACTAATTGTGAAGAGCCAGTGTGTGGATGTGTGAGCTCATGGACTCCTTCTAGCAGTGGGGCTTGTTCATATCATCTTCGTTTTGCTGTTCAGAAGAGCAAGCCTCTCTACTGGCACTTGCTTGAGGTCACACAGGTGGCAGGTAGGGAGCTGGGATTTGAACCCTGTCCTCTCCTACCTCCACTGACGGGCCTAGCCCACCGTGAGGGCCAAGTGGAGGCCAAGTGTAGCAAGGGGTGGCATGGGATTGGCATGTGTGAGTCAGTGGGTTAATGCCTGTGAAGTACATGGCAGTAAGTGCTAATAAACAGTTGCTAGTGCACAGAGATGCGCTAGCAACTTCTGCTGCTGGCATCATCTGGCCCCCAGTAGACACTAGCATTGAAAGCCAGTTGACACTGAGCTTGATACCAAGAGAACACTAACGAAGCCAGCCCTGGTGCCAGGAGGGTCTGACGGTAGGCCCTGGCGGCCACTGGGGCTGACTTCAGGGGGTCACAAGGGTGGCACCATGTAGCTCTGAAGCTGGTCCCAGCTGGCTCTGACATAAGCACCATGTGGGTCCTGGATTGATCTTTTGTGGGTCCCATAGGGCACGAGGCAGTATCTGATGGTCAAAACTTCCTCTCACCTGTTCAGATGCCAGAGCTAACTTTGGATGAGAGCAGGTGGGTGAGGTTGGCACTCAGACTGGCATGCTGCCGCTGAGCCTTAGTCCTCTGGGGCGGAAACAGAGGGCAGAGAACAAAGCAGAGATAGAAAAGTTGTTTGTTGGTGGTTTTTGTTTTGCTTTGTTTTGTTTTTGTTCATTGGCTAGGAATGTTTGTTGGTTTGTTTTCTTTTTTTTTTTTTATTTTTTTTTTAAATTTTATTTATTTATGATAGTCACAGAGAGAGAGAGAGAGGCAGAGACACAGGCAGAGGGAGAAGCAGGCTCCACGCACCGGGAGCCCGATGTGGGATTCGATCCCGGGTCTCCAGGATCGCGCCCTGGGCCAAAGGCAGGCGCCAAACCTCTGCGCCACCCAGGGATCCCGGTTTGTTTTCTTTTTTTAAGATTTTATTTACTTATTTGAGAGAGAACGTACACACAAAAGTAGGCAGATAGCAGGGAGAATGAGAAGCTGCTGATGTGAAGCTAATCTTAGGACCCCAGGATCATGACCTGAGGTGAAGGCAGATGCTTAACCATCTGAGCCACCCAGGTACCCCTGTTTGTCATGAAAAGCATGGCTGGACTATTAGCACAAGCCTGGCAAGTGTCAGTTCCCCTAATCCCAACCAGCAGGTTGCACAGCAGTTAAGAGCACAGTAAAGGCGTGGATTGGAATCCCTTACCCGTTCTTGCAGTGGGACCTTGAACAACTCACCTCATCTCTCTGAGCCTCCTGAGGCCAATGACAGGACCTGCCTCTTCCCCCATTATGGGAAGAGTCAGTGGGTTAATGGCTGTGAAGTACATGGCAGTAAGTGCCAATAAGTAATAGCTATTCCTATTAATCTTCAGGATGAAGGACATGAGGAAGCAGTTCTCTAAACCCCCTTCTGGACTTTATGTTCTCTGGTCTGAAGTTCTGAATACTTCCCCTTTGGGAAAGGGGGAAGGAAGAGAAAGCCTTGTGGGAATCTGCCTGCCCTTCTTTCTGGGGCACAGCTGAGCCTTTCTCCTGGAGCTTCGAATGGAGCTTTGACCTCAGAGGTGGCCTCCTGGAGGGACGGTGGAGTGTGAGGAGGGTGCATCAGGGGCAAACCCTCAGGTTGTTTGGGGGTTGATGGGGGCACAGCACCTTGCCCATCCATATCTTTGTGTCTCCTGCAAGTCAGCCTTTCAGCCCTCTTGTGTGCTTCTGGATCTTTCTGTTCATGCCAGTGTGTGCAGCAGGTTCTCCTGGAGGCCTGTGTCATGTTTCTTCTTATTTATACATCTGTATATGTGTGTCATTCTGGGCACATGCTGGGGGGTCTCTGCCCGTCTGAGTGCACGTATGTATCAGCATGTCCATGTTGATACCTGTATTGATGAACACCCCTGTCTTTGTGGAGTGTGCATGCGCACACAAAAGGGTATCCATACCTGTTTATGTCTAGACGTGTACACCTGTGTGAGCTTATGACAGGGTGCGTGTGTGCAGGCCAGTGTGCCTGAATGCACACCAGTCTCTGTATCTGTTTGTGAGCAACTGAGTACATGCTTTGCAGTATGCCTCTTGGAGGGCGTCTGCATGTGTGTCTGTGTGTCCACCCTGACGTCTGACTGTTCATTCACATGTGTATGTATGCACGTAGTGCTGGTGACTATGTATGTATGTGTGTGGTTGGGCATTCTGGCATGAGATGTAGGCATGTGGGCCACGCTATGTACAGTGTCTGAAATCTGCTTGTGCCTGTGTTTGCTTTCAAACACAACCCTGGCCCAGCTCCATTTCCCTCCTGAAAAACCAAGTATCTCTTTTTTCCAGGGTATTGCCTCTCTCAGTTTTCAAAGGTCACAGTAGACAGAAAAGGCCTGCATGTGATAGGTGTGTCCTGAGAGTATTCTGAGGATCAACTCAAATATCCACTCTGAAAATTCTCTCTCCCACGGTGTCCCCCAGCCTCTTAAGCCTTCAATACACTTAAGCCATTCATCTGACCTACGCTCAGTCAACTGGTCATTCTGTGCCAGCCTGTGCTGAGGGATGCTGAGGACACAGGGGTGACCCTGGGCCATGCCCTCATGAAGCTCTCACTCCACAGGGGAGAAAGAGTAGCCACAAGTCAGTGAAGCTCAGGATGTACAGGGCTGGTGTGAGAAGGCACCGACAGAAGGGTCAGGGGAGGGCAGGGAAGACAGGTCAACGTGGGCACAGGGACACAGAAAGGTCAGGGCAGGTCAGGTAAAGTCATCAGAGGGATGGAGACCTAGGCAGAGGGGTCAGGATGGGGATGGTGGAGCAGACAGAGGGATCAGGATGGGGATGGGGGGCACAGGCATCTGTAGGGACCCAGAAATGGCATTTGCTTCAAACTTGTATGTTCAGGATGAGCCACTAGAGGACTAAATAAGAGTTTTTGAGGCAGGAGGGGGAGATTAGGGAGGGAGCATGCTGGGCAGAGGAATCCAAGTGCCAAGGCAGGGGAGCATGGTCAGGTGCTGTTAGGCTAGAAGGATCTGGGCTGGGCAATGATGAGGCTGTAGTCATCAGCAGGAGTCAGACCTGCTGGACCTTATGCGACTTGGTGGGGAGTGTAGACTCTGTCCTAAGATGATGGGGAGCCCCTGAAAGGTCTTAGGCAGGGGAACAAAATGTTCAAATTTGAGTTTCAGGGAGATTGTTCAGATTTTTGGAGATGAGACTGCAGGTCCAAAGACACAGAAGTGGCTTCTATAGGCTCCAGGGCACAGAGGACATGGCCATGAGCATGGGGAGGAGGCGTGATTTGGAAAATATACAGAAGGAAGAACCTATTCTTACTTGGTTATGTGTTGGCTGTGCGAAGGAGGAGGCCAGTGTGGGGGTAGATGGTAATGTTGTCTATTGGTTTGGGGACACAGATCAGGAGCAGGTTTGAGGAAGGAGATAATGAGTTCCATTTTAGACATGGTGGGAACTGGGCACAATCCCTTCTTCTAGGGATTTCTTAGACTAGTGGGACAGCAGACCCTGATAAACTAAAGTCTTCAATGTTCCTATTAGTATTCATTAGTAATTATTTGTAATGATTGAGTACTTGGGATTGAGGATTGGGAGGGCTTCCTAGAGGTGGTATCATTTGATCTGAGTCTTGCAGGATGGGTTTCACAAGTGGGGGATGAAAGAGGGCAGGGCAGAGAGACTCTGGCAAGCCACATTTAGGCTTGTGAGATGATGGGACAGAGCAGACATATGTGACTGCTACACCCCCTGCTCCCTCTGCCAACCTCACCAGTTAACTTGCTGTCTTCTACCCCTTATCCTGACCCAAAACTCTCAGGAAAACTTGGCTCATGCCCACAAATGCAGCTGAAATCTATGACCTCTCCCAAATGAGAATGTTTTTTCTAATTGAAGTGAAGGGGTGCCTGGCTGGCTCAGTCAGTAGAGCATGCAACTCTTGATCTTAGGGGTTGTGAGTTCAAGCTCCACATTGGATGTATGGCTTAAATAAATAAAAACGTAAGTTAAAAAAAAATAAATAAACAAATATTTATTTATTTTTAAAGATTTTATTTATTTATTCATGAGTGACACACACACACACACACAGAGAGAGAGAGAGAGGCAGAGAAACAGGCAGAGGGAGAAGGAGGCTCCATGCAGGGAGCCCGACGGGGGACTTGATCCTGGGACCCCAGGACCACACCCTTGGCCGAAGGCAGGCGCCAAACCACTGAGCCATCCAGGGATTCTCCCAACAAATATTTATTAAAAAATGAACCTTTTCAATGGAAACAGTTCAGTGGCATTTAGTACATTCATGGAGTTGAAAAACCAGCCACCTCCAATAGTTCTAAAACATTCCCAAGTGAGAATCTGAGGGAAGCCTTCTTGGTTCAAATGTAAATGCTTGTATTGCTGATAATGATAGCATTCAGTGAGAGCTTATTATCTTACTGTGTGAAGCATCTTATAAGCATTGTCTTTTTAAAGCCTTCACAGCAAGCCTGCACTCCCAGTTGCAGATGAGTTAAACAAGACCCAAAGAGATGGAAGTGAGTTGTTTGGGGCTCCATGGCTGATCCATGGCTGAGCCTGGCATGGGCTTGTGTTGACTCTAGATTTCATGCTCTTAATCACCACTCTGGACTGCCAAACCTCACCTTGATTCTTTTTTTTTTTTTTTCACCTTGATTCTTTATGAGACATCAGGAAACTGTTCCTGATAATCCTGTGGTTCTTGAAATGCTTCCCTATAAGCCTAAAATAGAAAATTCTGAGTGTGAAATAAGAAATAAAAATAAAAGTTCTTTCAATAGGAGGGAGACTTGACCTTCTGTTGAGTTGGCATTCTTTGGAAGAGTAACCAAATACCCAGCCAAGCAGAGTCACCGCAGTGAGGCAGAGACTGAGCAGAACAAGGAGTTTGGCTGGAAAATGAAGTGTTTGTGTTCAGGTTTCAGGTGGTAGCAAAGATCAGGGTGGGCTGGGGGAGTGTGGCTGAAATGGGGTCAGCGGAAAGTCAAGGAGCAGAAGAAAGCAAGCTCCTTTCTTTCAGGTTGTTGGGACAGCTCATGCCTGTGGAGATGGGCAAAAGACACAGTCATGTCACAGAAAAGGAAATATAAATGGCCCATAAAGTATGGAAAGATACTTAACCTTACTAATAATCAGGCAAATTAAAAACTATAATCAAATTGAGACACCGTTTTGGTGGCCACTAAATCAGCAAATTCTGAAAGTGTCTGATAATGGCAACTGATGGATATGGCAGGATGGAAACTCTTTTCACAGAGGGTAGAACTATAAATTATGTGATGTTGGAAAAGTTTGCTTTACTAAGGAAATTTGACTCAATCTTCCTCCTACATGTATATATCCTGAAGATATTTGTGTAAGTTTGCACCAGGAAATGTATAAAAATATCATGAAATCATGGAATCAGAAAAGATCCCGAATAGCCAGAGGAATATTGAAAAAGAAAACCAGAGCCAGAGGCGTCACAATGATGGATTTCAAGTTGTACTACAAAGCTCTGATCATCAAGACAGTGTGGTATTGGCACAAAAATAGACACCTAAATCAATGGAACAGAATAGAGAACCCAAAAGTGGACCCTCAACTCTATGGTCAACTAATATTTGACAAGGCAGGGAAGAATATCCACTGGAAAAAGGATAGTCTTGGGGATCCCTGGGTGGCTCAGCAGTTTGGTGCCTGCCTTCGGCCCAGGGCGTGATCCTGGAGTCCCGGGATAGGGATATCGAGTACCGCATTGGGCGTCCTGCATGGAGCCTGCTTCTCCCTCTGCCTCCATCTCTGCCTCTCTCTCTCTCCCTCCCTCCTCTCTCTCTCTCTCTCTCTCCCCCCCCCCCCCCGTCATGAATAAATAAATAATCTTAAAAATAAAAGGACAGTCTCTTCAATAAATGGTGTTGGGAAAATTAGTCACATGCAGATGAATGAAACTAGACCATTTTCTTATACCACACACAAAGATAAACTCAAAATGGTTGAAAGATCTAAATGTGAGACAATCCATCAAAATCCTAGAGAACACAAGCAACAACCTTTTTGAACTTGGCCACAGTAACTTCTTGTAAGATACATCTATGAAGGCAGAGGAAACAAAAGCAAAAAATGAACTATTGGGACTTAATCAGGACAAAAAGCTTCTGCACAGCAAAAGCTAACAAAACTAAAAGACAACCTACAGAATGGGAGAAGATATTTGCAAATGACATATCAGATAAAAGGCTAGTATCCAAGATCTATAAAGAACTTATTAAACTCAGCTGCCAAGAAACAAACAATCCAATCATGAAATGGACAAAAGACATGAACAGAAATCTCACCAAAGAAGACATATACATGGCCAACAAGCACGAGAAAATGCTCTGTGTCACTTGCCATCAGGGAAATACAAATCAAAAATGTAATGAGATACCACCTCACACCAGTGAGAATGGCGAAAATTAACAAGACAGAAAACAAATGTGGAGAGGATATGGAGAAGGGGGAACCCTTTTGTACTGTTGGTGGGAATGCCAGCTGGTGCAGCCACTCTGGAAAACAGTGTGGCGGTTCCTCAAAAAGTTGAACATAGAGCTACCCTATGACCCAACAATTGCACTGGTGGGGATTTACCCCAACGATACAGATGCAGTGAAATGCCAGGACACCTAGACCCCAATGTTCATAGCAGCAATGTCCACAATAGCCAAACTGTGGAAGGAGCCTCAGTGTCCTTGGAGAGGTGAATGGATAAAGAAGATGTGGTGTATATATACAATGGAATATTATCCAGCCATCAGGAAGGACGAATACCCACCATTTGGTTCAGTGTAGATGGAACTGGAGAGTATTATGCTGAGTGAAGTAAGTCAGTCGGAGAAGGACTATCATCATATGGTTTCACTCATACTGGGAATGTAAGAAATAGTGAAAGGGATTATAAGGGAAAGGAGGGGAACTGAGTGAGAAAAATTAGAGAGGGAGACAAACCACAAGAGACTCCTAACTGGGAAACAAACAAAGGGTTGCAAAAGGGGAGGTGGGCAGGGGGTTGGGGTAACTGGATGAAGGGCACTGAGGAGGGCCCTTGATGGGATGAGCACTGGGTGTTATACTATATGTTGGCAAATTGAACTTCAATAAAAAATAAAAAGCATCATGAAACCACTCCAAATGCCCATCAACAATAGGCTGGACAAATAGACTATGATATTTTCATAAAGTGGGCTCATTCCAATGGTATATTTATCCATAAATAAAAATGAATTACAGCCATACAAAACAACATGGAATTGTAGAAACAATATTGAGCAGGGGGGAAATCACAGAAGAATATGTATCCTATGATTCTGTTTATGTAAAGTTTAAAACAGGTAAAACTAATGTAATATCACCATGTATTAAGGATGATTCATATGTGGGAAAACTTTAAAGAAGGACAAGAGAATGATAAATAGTAATTTCAGAATGGAAATTGTTTATCAGGGAAGGCAAGAGATATGATTGGAAAGGGACAGAGTGGATTTCTAAAGTTGTAATGTTTTATTTCCTGGGTGAAGAAAGTGTTCATTTTCTTTTCTTGAAAAAGTTCTTGTATATTTTATACAATAATTAGTATGTATGATAGGTGTAGTGGGTTGAATGGTGGCCCTTAAAAGGTATGTCTTGTGTTCTAATATCCAGATCTTGTGAATGTTACCTTGTTTGGAAGAAAGACTTTGCAGGTGTAATTAATTTAAGGATCTTGAAATGAGGAGAACATTGTGGATTATTTGAGTGGGCCATAAATCCAATGACAAGTTTCTTTATAAAAGAAAGGCAGAGAGAGGGATGAGACAGACAGAATTGAAGACAGAAACACAGAGGAGGAGGCAATGAGAAGACAGGAAAAGATTGGAGTGATGTAGCTAACAAGTTGAGGACTGCCAGGGGTTGCAGGCAGCTGGTGGAAGCTAGACCAGAGGCTTGCAATGCATTATGGCAGTCTTAAGAACTCATTCAGTAAGCTTTGCTGAAAAAACCATTTAAAAACTAGACAATAATAAATATATGTATGTTGTTGGGCATCTCTATTCTCTTTTGTTTATTTTCTAAATATTTAATTTTTATTTTTTTAGAGAGAGAGAGAGAGAGAGAGAGTATGCATGGGGCGAAGGGGAGAGAGACTCCCAAGCAAGCTCCAGGCCCATCAGGGTTCAATTCCACAACCCCAGAATCAAGACCTGAGCCAAAATCAAGAGTTGGACACTCAACTGACTGAGCCACCCAGGCATCCCTGTTCTCTTTTGTTTTAAATTGAATGACTTTATTACTTTTTTTCCTTAATGTTGAAATGATACACACTGGTTATTAAAGTAATTTAAACAACACAGAAAAGGCTAAAGAAAAAAGTAAAACTCAGAGTAAGTTATCCTTCAGAAACATTTGCTCCTTCTCCACATCCTCATGGATAGAGTGTATGTCTTCACATTTTGACCTTGGGTGTGGCCCAGTGACTTGCTTTGAGTTACAGATGTGGAGTGATCAAAGATATGAAAGGCATTTGTATAGTTGAATTTTCACTCCTGCATCTCTGCCATCACCATGAGAACGGGGCGGGGCTAGGCCACTGGGCATGAGGAAGTGATGGCCATAGGGAGGAGAGCCACCTAGCCAAGCTGAGCCCATATTGACAAACCCCCAGCTAACCCTCAGAAACCCAAGTTCAATAAATACTTATCCTGGAATGAAATATTGTGCTTTGTTACCCAGGAAAAGGTAAGCAGGTCAACCCTAAATCCCCTCTCATAGATATAAGACTTTCTATTTAGATGAACTCTCTTCCAGAACTTCCTGAGTGCACATAAATATATGTTAGTACACAATTACATTTACTGTTCCCTTTGCCTGAAACCTTGTTCCCCAGCATCTTGTGACAGGCTGCTTCATAATATTCAAGGTTCATCTGAAGTTGGGTTTCTTTTCTTTTGCAGTTTCATTTATAATTGACGTGTAGCACTGTGTAAATGGAAGATGTACTACATGATGATTTGGTGCACATATATACTGCAAAATTATGGGGACTAGGATAGAGCAAATTAACACATTGCCCCATATAATCACTATTTTCTTTGGTGGTAAGAGCATTCAAGATTTATTGTCTTATCAACTTTCAAGTATGTAATGTAATGTACTGTTAAGTGTAGCCACAATGCCATACATAAGATCTGCAAAACTTGCTTGTCTTATAACTGGAAGTTTGTACCTTCTGATCAACATCTCCCCATTTCCCCTGGTCTCCAGCTTCTGGAATCACCAGTCTAACCCATGTTTCTAGAAACTGGGCGTTTTTAGATTCCACATGTAAGTGAGATCATGCAATATTGATCTTTCTCAGAGTAAACCCTAATGAAACTATGGACTGGAATTAATAACAAGGTAGCAAAACTCCCTCATCAATTGTGATTTCTTCTCACTAGCTACATTCCAAGCACTCACTTGTCACATATAGCTAGTGGCAATCATGCTGGACAGCGCAGATCTAGAGGAAGACTAAGTAACACCTCCACTCCTGTTCTCTTGGCCAATATGGGAAAGGGAAGTTTGTGATTAGGTATCATTAAAGTCATTTTTTTTCAGTGGTTAAAGAAAGTCTTGGTAGCTCACCCCTTGGGAGTGGTGATGTGGTCATCCTCTTTCAACGAGTCTGTTTTGCACACCCCTCTTACATTGGGAGAGTTCATTAATGCTCAGAATGTTGAAGTGGAGGGAAGAAACCCCAGCTGCTGAGAACCAAGAAAGTTGCTCAGGTAATATCTCCTTTTCACTTATTATTATACCAAGTGGAAAATAAAAGAGACTTTGTTGAAACATTTTTAGTAGTTTTTTTCAAGTTCTAGATCTTTTTCTTATTGGAGGAAAAGCACAGATTAATTTAGTTTCGGCTTGGTAAGAAAAATGGAGTCTTCTGTTTGTCCAAATATTTCCAGAAGATAGTTTCATAACACAAATATTACACTACAAATTATGATGTAATTCTACGTGTCTAAATTTCAGTTTTGACTTTTTATTTGTTGCTTAGTATCTTATTGTATGAGATATTTCAGTCCCCTATAGATGGATGTTGGAAGAGCCTGTCTCAACATGCAGTCTTTTTTTTTTTTTTTTTACATGCAGTCTTTTGACCTCCGGTCAGTATAAAATGATTCTTGGGCTTGGACGCTTCCTTACTAAGAGATAGGGAGCCTAAATAGCTTGTGCTGGGCTTATCACTTTGGCTAGGAATATCTGTTTCTGTTTAAGTTCAATGAATACTCCTTTGTTCTGCTTAAGCATGTGTCAGATGACCGCTGGCCAACCCCACTGCTGTATCTGTCTCTACTGGATGGGGACAAGGTCTTTCCATATGGCACAAGAGAGGTGAACCAGAGGTGAATCGTCTTGTATCACCTGCTAGAAGACATCTGCTGGCCATCGGGGATGAATGGGCATCTTAATGTCTCTCCTCTATGTCAATTCACCATTGTTCCATCCAGTACTTGACTGCACCGTATTTTCCTTAGCAACTCTGATACCAAGATTCAGTTGGCAAATGTGTTGTTTGGACTTTTATTCTTGGTGGTTGTCATGGCAATGGTTTTTCCTAATGTTCATGTAGTTGAGTCCTTTCCTGAGATTGGTAACCAGTGCATGGTGTTCTGCTCCCTTGGGATTGATAACCAATGCATGCTGCTCTGTTAGAAAATGCATATGTGGATTATTTATTTTTGTCTTTATAAACACAGTTGAAACAAACATTCTTGTGTTTCCATCTTTGCACATTTTTCTGAAGTATAACTGTTGGGTTAAAATGTATGTACAGAGAAGATATTTCTAAAACCAGAGATAATTAGACAAATCACCAAAAATTAGAATTTTATTTCAAAAGTAGTAATTTCATTATTTTTTTAAAAACCTGAATCCAAAAAAAAAAAAAAAAAAAAAACCTGAATCCAAGGACAAATGCACGATGAAATCTCTTTACCCAAAACCAAGAATAAAGGTCAGCATCTTCTTTGCATGACAGGTTTATAGAACCAATGAGAAAAGTTCTAAATATAGAGTAGGTACATGGGTGAAGGATATAAACTAACAACTCATAAAAGTAGAAATGCAAGAATACACACACAAAAGTCCTCATTACTAATCAAAGAGACAAAAACTTAAACCATAGTGTATCACCTTTTCTTGATCATTCAATTGACAAATTTTGAGAACAATACATATGTCTCATAAGGGAGCAGTATGGAAAGTTCAGGTAAGGAAATGATAAATACCAAACATGAAGGTGGTAAGGATAGTGACAGATATGGATAGCAAGAGCCTTTCACACATGACAGAGTTCAAATCTCAAGATCTCCTGGATGATTCCATAAAGAATTCAATTTGTTGGGCAGCCCGGGTGGCTCAGCGGTTTAGTGCTGCCTTCAGCCCAGGGTGTGATCCTGGAGACCCGGGATCAAGTCCCATGTTGCGCTCCCTGCATGGAGTCTGTTTCTCCCTCTGCCTGTGCCTGTGCCTCTCTCTCTCTCTTTGTCTCTCATGAATAAAATCTTTAAAAAAAGAATTCAATTTGTTTTTATTGATGATCCATCTAACTACCCAAGGGCAGAACCAGCCTCTAATAGCTGCCAGCTCATCAGCAGCCCACTCAAGAAAAGAAAAACAAAGTTCAGAGTCCCCACATTGTGTAACTTTTCCATCTGCCTCTATCACCTTTCTGTTATATAACTCTAGTCTTTGCCTTTGTTAGATGAAACCCATCTAATTACTGGTTTTCCTTGAGACCAGTAAGTAACATGCTGGACTGTGAGCCATGTGGCTAGTGACTGGCTGTATCCTGATTACCTTAGTGTCAGTAGATCCCAACAGTATGTAGGACTGAAGAAGGAATGTGTCTGGAATCACTGGGTGGCTTGTTACCCTGGGGATGTCTCCTCATGAAAGAAAGTAAAGAGCCTTTGAGGGTCTACAGCTCTTCTGTACTTCACATATTTCATGTATTGGACTTGCACACAGGAATATTTGGCATGGGATTTTCACAGCTAAGAATGTGTAATGACCCTTGGACTATATACTTGCTAGGTGAGTTGATAGCTCTAAAACTACTCATGGAAAGAGCAGTAGGGCTATAGTGATGTGTGTTTGTGTATCTATGTCTGTGGTAAGCATGGAGACGTGTATCCCAATCCCCCTTCAAGAAGAATTTACCGTTCAGCTGCAAGGAGAGCAGTAAGCTGAAAGCCTCCCGCTCCAGCACCATCAGGATCTACCTTAGCTTGGAGCAGAGTCCACGCTCTTCCAAGGAAGCCCCAGCCAGTGACTGAAGACAGTTGGGGCATGGGGCATGACCATTTGTGCCCAACATGAGGCACCCCTAAAAGACAATCTTCAATCCCGATGTACTTTTTTGATGGAATGAGACTGTCAGCTCTGCATGGAGATCCGTGTCTCTTCTTGCCCAATTTTCCTTCATTTTTCATTCCACAAATGTGTTGCATCTACACCTGTGTTTGAAGATCTTTCCGACCCATTCTGTTTCTTACCTCTCTTATCCCTCCATGAAACACTTTCCCTCGTAACATCAAGCCAACATCTGCTTCCCAGAAGACCCAATGGACATATTGTGTGTAAGGAATGACATTTGTTGTTACTTCCCTACCCCATCTCAAGATCCCTTCCAATTCTGGGAGAATCTCCTATTGTGAGATTCTTGGTCAAGGGCCAGGCTTTGTCATCCACCACAGCAGCTAAAGGGGCCATTTATTCTTCTTCACCAAACCCTGAGCCCTAAGGCTTTAACATGTGACTAATTGGATAGTAAGTCCTTCCTGGAACTTTGAATCATGAGGAAGTAACACAAAATCACAAATACAATGAGGAAGTTGTCCATAGTGACAGCAATGAGTCAAGAGTCCCATAGCAGTGGTTCGGTGTCCAGGGTCACAGGGGTCATGGGGGGTGGGGGGGGGAGGCAGTGACAGCAGCAGCTGCTGGCTGTAAACTCTTTTTTTCCCACTCATATTCTGAGCCAAGGTCTCTAGAATTCACAAAATAATATGAACTTATTGAGAGTCTTACAGCAGCCAGCAGCCTTATATACTTAAGTAGCCAAATTTTGTTCATGTTCCCTAAAATTACAAAGCCAATTATTATGGGGACTCATGTGCCCAGAACACCTGAAGTTAAAAGAGATTCCAAAGGATGAGGTTTCGTCTCTGCCCTCTTTCTTTCCCACCCCTCATCCTATTCATCAGCAAACCCTGTTGGCTCCATCTTCACAGCAGATTCCAAATCCACTCACTTCTCCCTGCCTGTACAACAGGTATTTCTGGGCAGCCTGGGTGGCTCAGAGGTTTAGTGCTGCCTTTGGCCCAGGGTGTGATCCTGAGGACCCAGGATCGAGTCCCGCATCGGGCTCCCTGCAGGGAGCCTGCTTCTCCCTCTGCCTCCATCTCTGTCCCCCCTTTTTCTCCCTCTGTCTCTCATGAATAAACAGATAAAAATCTTTTTAAAAAAACAAGTATCGGGATCCCTGGGTGGCGCAGCGGTTTGGCGCCTGCCTTTGGCCCAGGGCGCGATCCTGGAGACCCGGGATCGAATCCCACGTCGGGCTGCCGGTGCATGGCATGAGCCTGCTTCTCCCTCTGCCTATGTCTCTGCCTCTCTCTCTCTCTCTGTGACTATCATAAATAAAAAAAACAAAAAAAAAAAAACAAAAAAAAAACAAAAAAAAAAAAACAGAAAAAAACAAGTATCTCTGCTTCCTTACTCTCAGCCTATTTTTATGCAGCAGCTGGAATTTGCTTTTAAAATATGAGTCAGTGTAGTCACCCTATGCTCACCATGAACCATCATCTCACTCAGGCTAAAATAAAAGCCCCAAGTCCTTACTGAGGACCACAAAGCTTTACACAATCTGGCTCTGTAATCCTCTGCCTTCTTCCCATTTACCTCTACTCTTCCTCTTCCACTCCAGCCAGAATCCCCTTTTGGATTCTAGAACATGCACACATAGCCGCCTGCTTTACAACTTTGTTATTTTTAATCTCCATGCCAGAAATGCTTCCTTTCCAGATACCTGCATAACTTGCTCCTCCAACATCTTGTGAGACCTACCCTATCTTGATTCTAATTCCAATTCCAGAATCTCTTCTGTTGTAACATACTATATCATTTATTTGTTTATTATGTTTATTCTTCATTGTCTACCTCTCCCACTAGAATGAAGTTCCACCATGACAGGAGTTTTGGTCTGCTTTGTTCACTGATGGATCCTAAGTACTTGAAGAGAGTATTGGCACAAATTGGGTATTCAGTAAACATTGGTCAAATAAAATGATGCATGAGGGAAGCATGTTGATGGAGTTTGGAAATATGATAATAGAAGTTGGAGTGGCTAAACTCTTCTTCAAAATAGAATGAGAAGAATTTGGAACTGGGAGTTGTGATAGAAGTTCTCTCCAGACCAGGAAGGCACTTTTAGAGGGAGAGATGAGTGATGGGGGTGGGAGGTAAGGAGGCAGGAATATGGTTGAGAATGGAGTATTAAGGGAGTGGACCATCAAGTGGGTAATCTCTGTTAGTGGACTGCTAGGAAGGATAATAACAGGGATGTCTAAAAGGTCATTTTAGTTTTTTCTATGCCCTACAGTGATGATACACACAACACACAAGAAACCTGCTACTCACAACAGCCTTGATACCATGGTTGCTTTTATTTTATTTTGTTTTGTGTGGGAGATGATAATTAGGAAGAATGGTCAACTACATTTGGGTCACTATCACATAAAGACAGAATCTACAACAAGAATTTGGTGGATACCAGAAACACACGTAGAGGGGGCTGAAATCTTGGACAGTGCATTCCTTTTCCACTGGATGCAGCTGATGCACATCTCTATATTTGCAGGTGACCCTCACTGACCCGCAGTCCCATGACAGTAGGAATAGTGCCTTCTCTTTGAGCTGTTGTTGGGATTTTTTTTTTTTAGATTTTATTTATTCATGAGAGACAGAAAGAGGAAGAGACATAGGCAGAGGGACTCGATCCCAGGACCCCGGGATCACGACCCTAGCCAAAGACAGACGCTCAACCACTGAGCCACCCAGGTGCCCTGTTGTGGGAATTTACGGAGATGATGAGGTGGTGCACTTGTACCGGTGGACAGAGCTCTGTTCTCTGACGGTTCCTTCTGCGCCCAGTAGGGGGCGCTCAGCGGGCCTTGAGGCAGAGCTCGTAAGTCGGAGGGATGTTGCCAAAGCCTGAGACCCTGGGTGTGATGTCGATGTCAGCAGGCGGCACCAGCGAGTGTAGAGAGAAGTTCTGAAGGATGGAGGTGAAGTAGAGAAAGAGTTCCATGCGGGCCATGGCCTCACCAAGGCAGATACGCTTTCCTGTGGACGCAAGAGAGGGTGGAAGAACGGCTCATATCTGTATTGCTATGAGGAGGGCCTGGGGAGCGTTCTGGCCTCATCACATCTCAGAACGTCCGCAGCATCTCTGGGGTCATGATAATACCATATCTACTTTGTGGGGTTATTATAAAGACTCAGTGGGCTCCGCTAGGATCTGCCACTTATAGGGGCTCAACACGTGGCAGCTACTTCTCTAATGGCTTGGTTTCATCAGATCCCACGATGGAATGGTTCTAAAAAAATCCTCGAATTTAGGGACACCTGGGTGGCTCAGTGGTAGAGCATTTGTCTTTTGGCTCAGGTTGTGATTCCGGTGTTCTGGGATGGAGTCACCCATTTGGCTCCCCGCAGGGAGCCTGCTTCTCCCTCTGCCAGTGTCTCTGCCTCTCTTTCTGTGTCTCTCATGAATAAATAAATAAAATCTTAAAAAAAAAAAAAAAACCCTTAAGGGGCACCTGGGTGGCTCCGTGGTTGTGTCTGCCTTTGGCTCAGGTCTTGATCTCCAAGTCCCACATCGGGCTCCCCACGGGGAGCCTGCTTCTCCCTCTGCTTATGTGTCTGCCTCTTTCTCTGTGTCTCTCATGAATAAAAAAAGAAAAAAAAATATTGATTTTGAAGTTTCTGTTCATTTAAATTTTTCAAAGGTTTATCAAATGCCTACTAGGTGCCAGACACTGGTGAGGAAAAAAAGAATAGAAAAGAAAGCTCACACTTAAATAATGCTTACTATTTGTTGGTCATCCTTTCAATGGTTTGGAGAAATAAATCTCCATTTTACAGACAGAGAATGGAAGTAACTCACCTATGACTCTACACTTTATAAAGAGAGGGGAGGGGTAGGTCCTGTTTCCTAACCACTGCACTGACTCAATATGGCTTATACTTAAAATACTATTATAAGGGATTATGTCATGGGTCACAAGCTACTGTTCATTAGGCAAATCCACCTGCTGCCTTTTTTTTTTTGTACTGCCTGCAAACTGTTAAAAAGAAAACCACAGGCCCCAAATAAAGTCACTTATGTTAGATCGAGTCATCAAACCAGAATCAAAATCTAACCTTATTGCAGTTTCAACCTCGCCCAGAAATGTAGTCTTAACTATTTAGTCAGAGATTTTTTTGATCAACATCAGTGAAGTGATCTGTCACATGTGCCCTCTCCAACCCAAAGGAAGATGAGGTAATCCATCTAATAAGATCTTGCCATCTGCAATGACATGGGTGGAACTAGAGGGTATCATGCTAAGCAAAATAAGTCATTTGGAGAAAGACAAATATCACATGATTTCACTCATATGTAGAATTTAGGAAACAAAACAGAGGATCATAGGGCAAGGGAGGAAAAAATAAAACAAGATGAAATCAGAGAGGGAGACAAACTACAAGAGACTCTGAACTCTAGGAAACAAACTGAGGGTTGCTGGAGGGGAGGGAATTAGAAGGGATGCAGTAAGAGGGTGATGGGCATTAAGAGGGGCATATCGGGGCACTTGGGTGGCTCAGTTCGTTAAACATCTGTCTTCAATTCAGGTCATGATCCTCCGGTCCTGGGATAGAGCCACACATCGGGCTCCCTGCTCAGTGTGGAGCCTACTTCTCCCTATCCTCCATGCTTGTGCTCTCTCAGTCGCTATCTCTGTCTCTCTCTTTCAAATAAATAAAATCTTTAAAAAAAAAAAGGAGGGAATTTGATTAATGAGCGCTGGATGTTATATACAACTGATGAATCACTGAACTTTACCTCTGAAACTAATGACACACTATACATTAATTAACTAAAAAAAAAAAAAAAAAGCTCCTGCCCTTCCTCCAGGGGATTGTGACCTTTCCTTTAACAAGCCTTTCGTTTCTTTTGCTAATAACTTTTTGCTCCCCCTTCCCATAAAGAACTTCCATTTCTACAACTCCCAGGCTCCCCTCTACTAACCAGGTGGAATGCTGCTTGATTCATGAATCATTTAATAAAGCCAATTATATATTCAAATTTACTCAATTGAGTATTTGTTCTTTAACAAAACTAAGGATTCTTTTCTCATCTTTAAATGGTTGAAAACAATTGAAAGAAAAATAGTATTTTGTGACATGTGTGAATTCAATGAAACTCAAGTTTCTATGTCCATAAGTGAAGGTTTTTGGCATCACAGACATTCTCATGCATTTTCATACTGTCCATGGTCACTTCTGCAGTACTATGGGGCAGCTGAATAGTTCAGATTGCATAGTTCAGACTGAGACATTATGGGTGGTGAAATTTAAAATATTTTCTATTTGATCCTTAACAGAAAAAGTTTGCTGATCTCTGTTTAGTGCTATTCCTTTTCTAATTATCAGAGTCAGTGGTTTTAATATGATTCTGGGATTCTGGGAAATAACATTCAACTTCCCATTCAAACCTGAATGTCAAATACAGACCAATGGTTGGGGTGAGGGTTATATCTAGCATGTTCCTGGGGGTGGGGAGCAGGGGACTCAGACCATAGAAACCTACCAGAAGAAAAAGGTACAAAGGCTTCATTCTTCTTGAAGCGGCCCTGCTCATCCAGGAAGTGTTGTGGATAGAAGGCATCTGGGTAGCGGAAGTATTTGGGGTCTTTGAGAACAGAGCCAAGCAGGGGGAACACATCAGTACCCTGGGGTGAAAAAGGGGGACAGTTAGGAGAAATCAATGTTGGAAGATGGAGCAGGGAACTAGGAAGAGAGGGGAGGGAGGTGGAGGGAGAAGGAAAGGGTAACAATGAGACCCAACTCCACCTTGGGCAGAAGGTAGCCTCGGAAATGAGTGTCTCGGATAACATTATGGGGGACACCCATGGGTACGATATCTGTCAGTCTCTGTATCTCATGGATCACAGCATCTGTGTAGGGCATCTTGGCTCTGTCATCCACACTTGGGATCCGGTGTGGTCCAATCACCTGGTCAATCTCTTCATGGATCTTGGCTAGAAGGGGCCAGAAAACATAGCAGACAAGGACACAGGAGGTGTTTATGGAGGTCAAGGCTAGGCTACGGGTTTGTATCTTTAGTACCTGTGGATTCCAAGGGACCACACCGTGTATGTTTGCATTGCCTCTTTATTCTTAACACCTGAGACATTGGTGGGGTTAAAAAATACTCATCAGCCTACTAGGAGGCACACAGCTTGGGAGCCTTCCATGCCTGCTGGGATGTTTGGTCTTTATCTTAAAAGATCTAAGGAGCAGGGCAGTGTCCTGGTCCCAGATGAGCTGTCATACAGGTTTTTAGCAGGATGGGGAAAAGGTACAAAACCAGGACAGGACTGAAGCAAGTGACAGCAATTATGAAACAGGAATTAAGAACACTATTGGTGTAGTTACCCCTCCCTGTACTTCCTGGATTAGTGACTTTGAGGCAAATGACTTTACCTTCTGAGTCTCTGTTTCTTTACCCTCTAAATGGATGTGATTGTCCAACAAGCTCATAGAATTGTAAAATTTACATAAAATCCAGTGTGCAAGTAACTAGAACAGTGCCTAGCACATACCAGGTGTCCATTAAATATCTGATTATTTAGATAGTTAGTTATTGTTATGAATATTATTCTTATTTAGATACTTAGTAAAACACAACTTGGACAATGGGGGAAAAACTAGTAAAGTTTGATGGAAACAAGTTAGTATTTTCCATCTTCTATACCAGGAGAAATTTGTTGGCTTGTTTTGGGGGAAGACTTTATTTGTAAGTTTCTGCATTAGAAGAGAGAACTGTCAAAATTGGGGGTTTTCCTTAAGCAAAGAATGAGTTCCTCATCACTAGTTAACCAACGAGATCAGATTTTAATTTATTGGAGATGGATCCTATTGGATTCTGGCACTACAGTCAGCTAAATAATGACCATCAAAGATATCTACCTCCTAATCCCTGGAACTTGTGCATGTTACCATAGAGGACAAAAGGGACTTTGAAAACATTATCAAGTTAAGGCTCTTAAGATGGGGAGATTATCCAGGTTGGCCCTAAATATAATTACAAGTGTCTATATAAGTGCAAAGCAGAAAGGTCAGAGTCAGAGGAAATATGGCAATTGAGGCAGAGAGATTTGAAGATACTACGCTGCTGGCTTTGAAGATGGAAGAAGGGTCATGAGCCCAAGAATGCAAGGAATACACTCTTGATGCTGAAAAGGCAAGGAATCTAATTCTACCTTGGTTCCACCTAGTGAAAGCCCGTGTGAACTTCTGAAATCCAGAACTATAGGATAATAAATCTATGCTACTTTAGGCTACTAAGTTTCTGGTAATTTATTACAGTAGCCATAGGAAACTAACACAGGCACAAAGTAGAAGATTAATTAAATGACCTTCTAAATCAGAGATTGTAAGATCCCATAGCCTGAGATTCTTAAGTGTGAAGAGTGTAGGGCCCTGGGTTTCTAAGGTTTCAAGATTATGTATTCTTCCTCCTTGGGAGTGAGAGTCACCAGGTAAGCAGCTCAGGTGGACACTCACCTTCTACCTCAGGATGCTTCATCATTAGCAGTAATCCATAACGTAGTGTAGAGCTCACAGTCTCTGTGCCAGCAAAGAAGAGGTTGAGAGTGGTCAGGACCAAGTTCTTGAGGTTGAATTCTGTGTGGGGATTATTTGTATCCTGAAAACAAGAGGGATAGGACACAGAATCACCCTCTTCTGTCATTATCTTCTTATTTTCTCCCTTTGTTAAAACACAATAGATGAGTAAACCAAATGACTATCTGGGAGAAGAAATAGCCGAGCAAAGGTCCTGGGGCAGGAGTGTGCCTGGTATGTAGCAGAACAGCAAGGAGGAGGCCAGTAGTGGTTGGAGTAGACAGTGGAAAGAATGTGAGGAGAAAAAAGTAGAGATTTGAAAGTTCTAGGACATTAAGCTATATAATTATACATTTCCAAGTTTATAACAAAAAATCAAGAAAGGTTTGTATAATAAAAATATACATAAAAATTTCTAAAATTCTAAGACTTTATGATACAGAAGTTTCTAAATTTCTATATTAAGCTTCTAAATTTCTATATCTCTAAGACTTTTAAATTTAAAGCTTAAACTCTTAAGCTTCTCAAATTCTTAAAGCCTAAGCTTCACAGATTCTAAGACTATAAATACTCATTCTGGTTTTCTTTATTTGTAAGTCTCTGGCAGTTGTAATCACAAATGATTTAAAAGGCTTAAGTTTCAAGGATCTTTGCTCCTGCAGTTTTGAGATTCAAAGTTTATTTTAAAAGTGTAAGACTTTATGTATGCCTTTACAGTTTCTAGATCTCATTTATAAATAAAAGTCAACCATGTGAAACAATGCTTGCTCTTTGGCTCCAACATGTTTGCAAATTAAAGTTGCAGGTGCTAGGGAATAAGATGATGAGAAAAAAAGGATTGGAGAAAGGGGAAGAGGTACCTGGTGCATCTTGATGAGGAAACAGTCAATGAAGTCCCTAGGGTTTTGTGGATCAAGAGATGCTTCATTGATCTTCACTCTAGAGGCAATGAAGTCCTTGAGTTCTTCTATCAAGTAGTAGATGCGATTGTGTCTTCCTGGCAAATATTGCATGATTCCAGAATACATGTCATATAGCTGTGGGGAATAGGCAAAGGGGGTTTGTCAGCAATGGGCGCCTGGGGCCAGCATAGGCATCTGGAGTCAGTGACCTGGGCTGAACATCCAGTTCTGGGTCTGAGGATTGGGTGAGTCCATTTGCTTCTTGGAGACTTGGGATGTATTGACACTTGCCTCCCAGGATTGTGGGGGGAGGATTAAGTGAGGATTGGCAGGTGATTAGTTAACTGAGATTGGGGGTGGGCAGGGAGGTAGTTGGTGGGCACCTGTGCCCAGGGTGTGCTCATCTCAATGAAACTCTCGTTGATCATTTGCAGCAGCTTCAGGAACTGCTTGTCTTCGTAGTCAAAGCGGCTTCCAAAGACGACAGAACTGATGACATTGGAGACAGTGCGGCTCAGGAAGAAGGTGGGTTCGATGGGAGAACCTGGATGATGGAAATTATCTAGGTTGGAGACAATGATTAGAAGCATGGGATGGGGAATCATTCAGGGATGGATATGAGTCCTGGCTCCACTGCCTAATAGCATGTGTTAGTTACTTCATTTTTGTGTTTTGAGTCTAGATCTCCCAGTCTGCAAATTGGTTTAGTAACCACTCAGCCTGAGGCTTCGATGTAATTATCCATGTGAAATGCTTTCACAGTCCTTGTCATGTTTAAGTAAGCACTCAAGAAATGTTGATGGAGTTTAATCATTACTTTTTGGTATTAGTATTGAACTGTATTTGTGCTGTAGAGTCACAGATTTGGGAAAGAAGTCATGCATGGGACACATTTTTTAAAAAAGGATGGCTGGATTCTGAGTATCTCTATCAATGATTCCATTTGAGCTATTCAGAAAATTCTTCTGTTGGCCTCAGCTGCACATCTAAAACAGGATCCTAGATCAGGGATCAATTTCTCCAGAACAATGCTCATATTCACAGATACACAATTTTGCAAATAATTTCTGGGGGTACATGGACATTCAAAGCCTTTACATAGACTGTTTAATCAGCATCCATGAAAACTAGGAGAAAAACTCTGATTTAGAGAAATTTATCTCTCTATACCTTATTTATTCGTATCTATATTGCTTAGCTGCTTTGTCTTTTTTCCTCTAAATCCCATTGGTTCCAGACCTTGTTTGGGGACAAGGATCAGATTCCTTAAAAAATAGAATCAAATGGGCATAGAATTTCAGATTTGCAAGATGAAAAAGTTCTAAAGATCTGTTTCACAACAATGCAAGTACACTGACAAAGACACTTAGGAATGGTTAGGATGGTAAAATTTTATATTATGTGGTTTTTATGATAATTGTATGTATGTATTTTATGTATACATATATATGTAAATTAAATTTGATCCTGTCACCAGAAAAAGACACTAATTTACATATTGCAGAAGTCCGCACATGATTTCAGGAGCTCACAAAATCCCGGAAATCCACTGATTAAATCTTCTGAACTAGTGGTCTTTAAGGGGCTTCATGTTAATTTTAACGTGGAACCTAGCTGGAAATCTCAGTAAACCCTTAGTCTTTTTCATCCTCTACCATTCTAGAGCTTTCCTCTGCCAAGGCCTATCTTCTCACTACTGAACTCTATATAGCCATTCAGTCACCTTTTAGCCCTGTCCCTGGTGGCCCCCATACCTTTGGTCTTCCGTAATTCCTCTAGTAAGAAGCCAGCCTCCTCCTGGATTCTCTCCTCAATGCTCCGCTTTCCCATTCCGAAGTCCCGAAGAATGGTCAGGGAGAAGCGTCGGAGGATCCTCCATCGTTCTCCATTAGCCAGAGCTACACCTGCCAAAATCTCTGTGTCAACCTCCTGCCTACCCTCCCCTTCCTGTGTCTAACTCTATGCTACACAAGGAGGACAAATTATGAAAGCAGTATTAGAAACAAATATTAGACTCTTGTCTCAGGGAAGCCCCTCTCAACCTCCCAGGCTTGATGGATTGATTATGGTTCCCTCCCTACAAGACTCTCAAAAACAGGAAAGGAAGTCAGGCTAGGAGTGATTGGGAGAGATCAGGAGTATTTCTTATAGGATAAAGACCTAGAACTGGATAAATAACTGGTTAGATGCATAGGAATGTGGAGGAAGGTATAAATATAATGTCATATACAGTACCCTGGAATGGAGAACTACTTCTATTTTCTATGTACCACTTGGATTCTGTAGATATATGCATACATGTACGCAGAAGCTCACACCTGTACGTCAATAGACCTACCCAAAAGGAGCTACCCTGTAGTAAGAAACATTTAGAAATTACCAGATGTACATGGATTGATAATTAATGTTTGGAAATTTAATGAAATTATTTTGGTGGCTTAATGAATGGAAGGAAGAATTTTTGACTGGGATGACTGATAATGACTGATAGTGGATGAAAGGCTCAATGGATGAGTAAAGGATTAATGGATAGATAGTTTGCGATGAATGGATAAATGATTGGAAAGATCTGTGCATTGAAAGACTAAAAGATCGGTAAATAATGTAAGGGTTAATGAATGGATGGGTGGAATGATGGATAGATGGGTAAATGGAAAATTAATTCATAGATGTACAGATAAATTGGATAGAAAGAAATTTGTACAGAAAGGCAAATTAATAAATGAATGTTTTTGGCGGATGTATGGATCAATGGAAAATTAGATAAATGGAAGGAAATATATAGCAATAGATGGGTGGATGGAAGTAGAGAAAGAATAACATGAGGCTGCTTGGAATTGCAGGGCGTGAGCAGTTAGAGATGGATATATAGGACACACTAGAAAGATATCAACCTAAATGGAGGTGGCAGAGATCTATGGGCTGGGTATGTGTGTATGTATAGAGAAATGAGAAGTAAGGTTGGCTGTAAGGGCTTCAGTGGGTACACAGTGTCATTAATCCATTAAAAACAAATAATGCAGCAGATACTGAAGAATCAGATGGTTTGGGTTGAAAACAAAATGGTTCTCCACTTATTGTGTAGTATTACCTAACGTTTCCACCCTCACTTCCTCATTTGCAAAATTAGTAAGACATTAATAGTTCTTTCAAAGGAGTCAATGCAATAATGCAGGCTATGCAACACTGCAGAGTACTTATCAAAGAACCTGGGACATAGGAAGTATATTATCATCATTTCGTTGCTGTTGTTGTTGCTGTTGTTGTTTTTACTTACCATGACCTTGGAAGTTTCGCTCTATTGAAGCCAATTCTCCACGGCCACTGAACTCATCTGCTCGGTCAACTAAGGCCTCCTTCACTGCCTCATGTCCACATAAAACAACTACTGGCCGGGGACCCATGTACACGGTGAAGATTGGGCCATACTTCTCCCTGAGCTGAGAGTGAAGGAAGGCATAAGAGAAGGGAGCTGATTGGAGCACCAAGTACAGACCAATCAAGGACTTTAGGGTGGAAATTTCAAGAGGTACAAATGTAGGTGAGTCTTGGGCTTGGAAGGACCATTGAGAAAAAAAGCACAGATGTGTTGGCTTCTATGATGCTGTGTAAGACCCCCAATGCCTCTAAAGTCTTAGTTTCCTCATCTGTAATATGGTGGACCTGGATGAGCTGAACTCCAAGATCTATGCTTCTTTCTCTGCAATGCTCAATTTCTAGAACCCTAAGATTTCATGATACTAAGTGTCAAAGTTCTAAGTCCAAAGGAGTGCACAAGTTCTTGTGTTTAAGGGTGTAAGGTGCTATGATTCCAAAGTCCTGAGTTTGTGAGAGTCTTAAGGTCCAGTGTGCCAGGAGTCTGTATTCCTAGAGTTTAAGATTTCAGAGTTTCAGTATTCTAAAGTTTATGGAGTCTAGTTTCCAAGAGTCTGTGTTTTAGATGCTAGAAGGTTATACGTGTGTGTGTCTATATAATTAGTTGCTTCCAATTCTGTGAGAAGAGTAATTAGACTTACCTTCATAAAAGACTGAAAAGTGGCATCAGTACGGACTTGCAGCACATTCCCCAGGAAGGGTATTGGTGTGGGACCAGGGGGAAGCTTCCCCCCCTTGCTGTTCCGTTTCCAGGCAATGAGGATGAGTAGACAAGACAAGGAGAGTGCCAAGAAGATGGTGAAGGCCCCTCCTAGCTCCATGGTGCCAGGTTGAGGGGTTGTGTCCAGGACACCAGATCCTGCTTAAATATGTTCTGGGAAATCAGCTGTACAGAAATCTGAACACCCTGAGATTCATGTTTTCCGGGTATGGAGGCCATTAGAGAGGATATTGCTTTATCTGGGGGAGGTGGTGGTTATATAACTTATAATCTCCCACCTGAATAAAGATGGATTGAATTCACCCAGGGAAATCCGCTGGGGCCATCCCTCTTTCTTCATATTTCCAGTCTCTCAGCTTGATCCCTAGTTCAAAAAGTCTTGGCAGGATATGGGAGGCTGTTGAACATCATTTTTAGGCTATTGCATTTAGGAATCAGACAATCTGGGTTCAAAATTCCGCTTCACCTTTTCTTCATTGGTGAGTTGCCTAACCCTCTTGGCCTCAGTTTCTGGAATCTATCAAAAATAAGGTAGTCATACTGTTTTAGAAAGTTTTTGTAGGGACATCTGGGTGGCTCAGTGGTTGAGTGTCTGTCTTTGTCTCAGTTCATGATCCTGGGGTCCTGGGATCAAGTCCTGCATCATGCTCCCTGTGGGAGGCCTGCTTCTCCTTCTGCTATGTCTCTGCCTCTCTCTGGGTGTCTTTCATGAATAAATAAACAAAATCTTTAAAAAATGTTCTTGGTAGAGAACAAAGATGACTCCTTTCTCTTTGCCAGACCCTAATTAATACTTAAAAAATATAGTGAGATGAAGATTCAGAATAGCAAAAGAAATAACTCAATTGAAAGGATTTTTAAAAAAGATTTTATTTATTTTTAGAAAGAGAAAGACAGAGTGCAAGCAGGAGGAGGAGCAGAAGGGATGGGAGGGGGAGGAGAAATAATCTCAAGCAGATTCCACACCAAGCACAGAGCCCAATGTGGAGCTCGATCTCACCCCCTGAGATCATGACCTGAGCCAAAACCAAGAATCGGATGCTCAATCAATTGAGTCACCCAGGCACCCTGAAAGGGTTTTATTCAGTCTTGTTTTTCCTCCAGGTGATATTAAATAGTGATAATCAAAGATTACTCATGTTTGTTTATCAGGACCTTGCTGGTATGTGTGTGTGTGCGTACATTGATTTCCAAAGTCTAAGATATAGAGACGATCTTTGAATCCCAGTCTCCAGAGGGGAAGACCATCTCTAGAATCATGGTGAACTGATTGTTCTCTGTATTAATCTAAGTAAATGATTTTTAACTCTTTTTGTACCAAATATTTGTAAATTTGTACTGTCCTGAAACAAAATTCTAGGGTATTATAACCTACCTATATGTGTTATTAAAATCAAATGCCCTTCTCATATGTCCTGATTCTCAGATATGGAAAATGAATCCCTTAGGGAACCTGCCAGTTTTGGAATAGGCCTGGCTGGCTGATTTGAGGCATCTTGTGTCCGAGAGAAGTGGTAGGGATTCTGGGAAAACAGAGTGACTCACACAGCACCATCTTTTAGATTTTCAATGGGCTGCTATGATGTCTTTTCTGGGATAAGAGTTAGCTCTAGGCTGCCTCCTAGGACCCTCCCAGCTCTGGCTTCTCCCTTCCATTCTGACCTTCCCCACAACACACACACACTTACACCTTCAGGACTAGTTCCTTAATTGTCTGTGATGGTGGTGGTTGAGTCTTGTCTTCCCATTCAGACAGGAAAGGAGAGGTGTCCTTAGAGCAGTCCCTCTCACCATCCCACTCTAGGCAAGAAGCCAGGAGTGAAGGCGCTTGAACTCAATGGTGTAAGCAAGTTAAAGAGTCAAAATAGCTGCAGAGAAACATAAAGAGAGGCTGATTGTGCCAGGTTTCGTGTGATGGAGATAGAGACCAAGACTAGAGAGAAACAAAGAAAAAAGAAGGGTACAGGGGAGCCCTGGCGTCAGCTCTATGCTCAGCCTGGAGTTGGCTTATTCTCCCCCTACTCCCCTCACCACCCATGCATGCACACACTCTCTCAAATAAAAAAAAATAAGTAAAATACTAAAAGAAAAGAAAAGAAAGAAAAAAGAAAAGAAAAGAAAAGAAAAGAAAGAAGTGTGCAGAGAACTAGAACTAGAGTGAGACCAAAATAGAGCAGAGAGAGGGGGAGAGTGGGAGAGAGAATGAGTCAAAGATAGGTATCAAGGAAGACACAGAGACAAAGAAAATTCAAAGAAACCAAGAGAGGGAGAGACAATCAGAAAAAAATATATATATATAGGACAGGAAGAAAAAAAAAAAGCTTCAGTGAGACTGAGAAAGAGACATATGGTCAAGGAAGAAGAGACAAGAGGAACCCAGAGAGCTAGTGCTCTCTCTCCTCTTTTCCTCCCTCTCTCATTATTAAAAAACCATTGACTCAGAGGTAGAGATGAACAGGGAGAGAGAGACAAAGACACAAAGAGATACGAAGAGAGACAAACACAGAGCAAAGTGAATGGAGAGAGAATGATTTGGGGTTCATGGGATATAAGCATGAAATGGAGCCTGGATCATTTTATGTCTAGTCACATGGCTCTCCTCTGGGACCAAGAAATACTGTGATGCTACTGAGGATGTCATTATTTATTTATTGTCATCCTGTGCCAGGCACTGAGCTGTGTGTTTGACAAGCAGGGTACCTTCTAACGCAAATGTCCAGCTTACAGGATAGGGCATATGGACAATGCTATACAGGAGGCAGCACTCTAACGTGTCTGGAGACTGACAGACATGAAGCCCCTAGGAAAGTGAACCTCCCTCTTGGAGCCTTTGTCCTCTGTATTTGGGAGATGACAATAGTACTTCCCTCATAGGGTTTTTAAAATTTGGCCCAGGATAAAGAACTCAAGTAGTGTGAGGTTTTTAGCATCATCTGACAGTTATAAAATGGCATGATTCTAAGATTCCCTGAATACACCTTGGACAGTATCTGTGCCTCAGTTTTTTTATCTAGGAAATGGGACAAATGATTGTTTGATCTTTTGGGTTTGGGGGACTACTTGGTGAGTTATGGCACACAACAAGCACTTAATAAATATCAGTTCAAATGAAAATTAGTGCGCCGCTGGGCATGAAGCCAGGATTAGGAAAAGCTGAGTGGAGAAAGGACACGGGAACCTGAAGAAATCTATTAGCCTCTCTTTTGGCTGTAGTACAAGGGAGAGTACCTAGAATTGAATACTTTTTTCTAAGGAGATAAGATTAGGGCCTGGAGAATTTCATGCATTGTCCAAGAAGACCCATTATAGGAGATGTTTTATGGGATCATTCCAAGACTGAGCTTCTTGAAGCTGGCTTTTTTTTTTTTTTTTTTTTTAAGATTCCATGGTTCTCAGAATCTGTTGTTCTAATGTTTGAGGATTCCAGAATTCTATGATTTTCAGTTTCAGTGTATAGATTCTTCTAGTTGGGAGTAGGGATGAGCTTTAGAAAAGGGAGGAGTTGGGACGCCTGGGTGGCTGGGCAGTTTTTGGTGCCTGCCTTCAGCCTGGTGCATGGTCCTGGAGACCTGCGATCAAGTCCCATGTGGGGCCGCCTACATGGAGCCAGCTTCTCCCTCTGCCTGTGTCTCTGACTCTCTCTGAGTCTCTCATGAAGAACTAAATAAAATCCTAAAAGAAAAGGGAGGAATGTGGAAAAAGGGGCAGGATGACCTCTCATTCCATTCTGGATGTTTTCATTCAGAGCAGAAAGGTACAGCAGGTACATACCTGTTGTTCTCAGTCACAACCAAAATAAACTTGTAGAATCTTAGGAACCAAATCCTGGATGGTGAATGCGGCACAGAGATCATTTTTTTTCTATTGGAAAGTGGGAAGGATAGTGAATGGAGCTCCAAATTTCTTTCCTTCTGCTAAGAAAAATTATTTGAAACATGTGAATAAAGAAAAAAAAATGATTTATGGGCCCTTTTCATGTCAAGTTAGGCGTATTTTCTAACAGGCCCATTTAAAGATAATCTCATCCCCAAAATGGAATGTTACTTTGTTTGCACTATTAATCAAGGTCTAAGCTTTTTACAGTTCTGCAAAACTGCTAAGTCACGATGACTATCTTTTCTGTTTGGTAGAGAAGGTGACCTTCCACCAAAATTTTAAAAAATAATAATGCCATTAAATCAGACATTAGCTAGTTTTGTATTTAACTCAGAACTTCTTTTTTTCCTATAAAAAATCCTAGTGTTTCATTTGTCTTTTTCTTTTTAAATATTTTATTTATTTTTATTTTTTTAAAAACAGTTTATTTATTTATTTATTTATTCATGAGAGACACAGAGACAGAGGCAGAGACAGAGGCAGAGGGAGAAGCAGGCTCCATGCAAGGAGCCCGATGTGGGACTCGATCCCGGATTCTGGGATCAGGACCTGAGCCAAAGGCAGACGCCCAACCTCTGAGCCATCCAGGCATCCCAAGATTTTATTTATTTCTATTTATTTATTCATGAGAGACACAGAGAGAGAGAGGCAAAGACATAGGCAGAGGGAGAAGCAGGCTTCCTGCAGGGAGCCCTATGCAGGACTCCACCCCAGAACCCCAGGATAACGCTCTGAGCTGAAGGTAGACATACAACTGCTGGGCTACCCAAGCATTCCTCATTTGTCTTTTGAATCAGCTTTGTTTATATCTAGTTCCCTAACTAATGGATTACATAATCTTTGGCACATATTCATCTATTTTGAGAATTATGTTTTTATCATTTGAAAATTATCCTTCCTTTATTTCCCTCATTTTCTTCTTCTCTTTCTTCTTGTCTCCCTTCACTTTCCCCTCTTCACTCTATTACCTCTGTTTTCTTCTCATCTTTTTCTCTCTCTATCCCCTACTTCCCCTCTCTTTCCTCTTTCAAATACCCTCCCCTCTCTTCCTTCTTTCTACCTTAATTCACTCTCTCAACGTACTGCTTCCCTCATTTTGTCATTTCTCTCTTCTTTCTTTCTTTCTTTCTTTCTTTCTTTCTTTCTTTCTTTCTTTCTTTCTTTCTTCCTCCTCCTCCTTCCTCTATCCCTCCTTCCATCAAATAGTGTTACATGTGCACGACTGAAATGCCAAAGGAAGACAAAGAAGAGAGAGACATAATAGGACAGTAATATTACAAGAAAGGACAGTTGGGTTTTTTCCAAATGTGATGACAGACACCAAACCACAGATCCAAGAAGATCAAAAACCACCAATGGATTAAAAAAAAAAAAAACACATGTAAACATATTCTATTCAAATTTCAGGAAACCAAAGACAAAGAAAATTTTATAGGTAACCAGAAGAAAAAATGCACCTTACCTATGAGGAACAAGGATAAGTATCATAACAAACTTCTCTTAGAAATCATGCAAAGAAGAAAAAAATGGAGGGACACCTTTTGAGTGTTGGAAGAAAAAACTGTCAGGCAAGAATTCTATATATAGCAAATACATCATTCATAAATAAGGCAGAGGGCAGCCCAGGTGGCTCAGCAGTTTAGCGCTGCCTTTAGCCTAGGGTGTGATCCTGGAGACCTGGGATCAAGTCCCACATCGTACTCCCTGCATGGAGCCTGCTTCTCCCTCTGCCTGTGTTTCTGCTTCTCTCTCTGTGCGTGTGCGTCTCTCATGCATAAATAAATGAAATCTTAAAAAAATAAGGCAAAAATTGTATTAGTGATACATGGTGACAGATGGTAGCTGTACACATGGTGAGGATAGCATAATATATAAACTTGTTGAATCACTATATTGTACACCTGAAACCTAACATAATGTTGTGTGTTCACTATACTCAAATTAAAATAATTTTTAAGGAAAGGAGAAATGGAGAGTTGGTTTTTAAAAAGATTTTATTCTGGAGCAAACTGATACTGAAGACAGTAAGTCTCTCTGAGGTGGTCCACAGGTCAATACCAAGATATTATTTATGCAAATACATAATGCTCTCATTATTGTTATCTTAAATGGATTCATAAATATTTTAAAATTTTCTCCATCTCAATTGTCACTACAGTAAATAAAAATAGACCTCACCCACATAAACTAAAGCTCTTTGGGTTCCTCAATAAGAGACTAAATAAATAGTAACCTGAGAATCATCGCTTTTGAACAAAATTACTTTTTTCCCTAAAAAACACCCAAAAGCACATACACAATTGTATTTCTCTGTAATTACTGTCCCTAGTCCAAACTATTCATATTAATTCTAATTTTTAACCAAAGCAACTACTGTCTATTTCACAGAGAAAACTGGCTGTGGGGAAAGAGATAGTTGAGAACTGTCTCTCTCATATCGGCATTTCAGCCGATCAGTAAAACTTTCAATACAACTTCCTACAACCCTGTACATCCCTTTTACATCTTTTTAAGTGACAAAACAGGGGTGCCGGCGTAGCTCAGTTGGTTAAGCATCTAACTCTTGATCTTGGCTCAGGTCTTGATCCCAGGGTCTTAATCTCAGGATTTGGAGGTCAAGCCCCATGTTGGGCTCCACACTGGGTGTGGAACTTACTTTAAAAAAATTAAAAAGTTACAAAATGAACCTGTTTATTAAAGTGGCTGTAAGGGGATCCCTGGTTGGCTTAAAGGTTTAGTGCCTGCCTTCGGCCCGGGGTGTGATCCTGGGGTCCCAGGGTCAAGTCTAGGCTCGAGTCCTGCCTGGAGCCTGCTTCTCCCTCTGCCTATGTCTCTGCCTTTCTCTCTCTCTCTCTGTCTGTTGTGAATGAATAAATAAAATCTTTAAAAAAATAAAAATAAAGTGGCTATAAGTCAGAATAGCTCCATAGCATGTAAAAATAGAAATAAAATTTACGTACTTTTACAGTCATGCTTAGTAACCACTATTGCAAGATTGTGACTATCCATTAAATTTTAATGTAAGTCCAAGGTTTCAAGACTTCAGAAATTACTTCAAAATAACATACAAAAGACATTATTACTATTGAAATAAAGTTTTTCAGAATAATGATTCAATTTAATTGAATAAAAACTTACATTTTTAAATATCATAACCAATATGTGGGAAGTAATGCTAGTTTTGACCCAAACGGCTATGTGCTTGGATCTGCAAGTTATTGCCCTCACTGCTGTAACAAACAAGTCCAAAATCTCGTTAACTCAAGACAAGAAGGTTTATTTCTTACTTACATGAAACACATTCTGATGTCCCTGGTCCTAAGCTAGCTACAAAGGATATTGGGAAATGTAACCTTATATACCCATGAGAAAGAAATGGGATTGGTGAACACTTAGTCAATTTCTATCACAATGCCTTTTTTTTTTCTTTTCTTTTTTTTTTAAGATTTTATTTATTTATTTATTTCAGAGAGCGCATAAGCATGAGTGGGGGAAGGGCAGAGGGAGAGAGAGAAGCAGGCTTCCTGCTGAGCAGGGCACCCTATGTGGGGCTCAATCCCAGGACCCTAGAATTGTGACCTGAGACCTGAGCCCAAGGCAGATTGTTAACCAACTAAGCTACCCAGGCCCCTCATAATTTTCTTTTTTAAAAAAAGATTTTATTTATTTGAGAAAGAAAGCACAAGCCAGAGGAGGTGCAGATGGATAAGCAGACTCCATGCTGAGCCTGACTCGGGGCTTGGTCTCAGGACCCTGAGATCAGGACCTAAGCTGAAGTCAGATGCTTAACTGACTGAGCCACCCAGGTGCCCCTCCTTTTCTTTTCATCACGGTATTTTTTTACTGTCCTGATAGAAAGATAAATAATAGTTTCAACATGCTTTTAATTTATTTTGGAGCAGGATGATGCTTTCCGGAATGTGACACTATTTCCAAACTGGACTGCATGGGTATTTCTTCTTTCTTTTTTTTTTTTTAATTTTTTATTGGAGTTCAATTTGCCAACATATAGCATAGCATGCATGGGTATTTCTGCTAAGAGGGTTTTGCACACAATTTCAGGGATTCCACAGAGACCCTCTAATTCTAGTTATGGACCCTAGGTAAATATTTTCCTGGCAAGAGGAATGTTAATGACCTCTCCTATAAAGAGGCAGCCAGGGGCTATAGGTTGTATCTAGGAACACCAGCCCAGAACTTCCCAAGAGATCAGCCTGCCTCAGACTCAATGGGACTCCTACCATGTGATTTAAGCTTCTCAGAGCTGAACCCATAATCCTTATATTAGTTTCCTAGGGGTGCTCTAATAAGTACTACAAACGAGGTGACTTAATACAACAGATATTTATTCTCTCACAGTTCTGGAGGCAAGTCCAAAAGCAAGGTATCAGATAAAGAAGATGATATATATATATATATATATCATATATATATATGATATATATATATTTATCATATATATATATATACGATGGAATATTACTCAGCCATTAGAAATGATGAATACCCACCATTTGCTTTGATGTGGATGGAACTGGAGGGTGTTATGCTGAGTGAAGTAAGTCAATCGGAGAAGGACAATCATTATATGGTTTCACTCCTATGGGGAATATAAAAATAGTGAAAGGGATTATAGGGGAAAGGAGAGAAAATGAGTGGGTAAAATCAGAGAGGGTGACAGAACATAAGAGACTCCTAACTCTGGGAAACGAACAAGGGGTAGTGGAAAAGGAGGTGGGCAGAGGGATGGCATGACTGGGTGACGGGCACTGAGGGGGGCACTTGACGGGATGAGCACTGGGTGTTATACTATATGTAGGCAAATCGAACTCCAATAAAAGAATATACAAAAATACTCCACTATATACTACATTCAAACAAACAAACAAACAAACAAACAAACCAAAATCAAGGTATCAACAGTGCCATGTCCTCTCTGAACGCCCTAAGAGATGATTATTGCTTAACTATTCCTAGCTTCTGGTGATTGCTAGCAATCCTTGGTGATCCTTGGCATTATTCCAATCTCCACCTCCATCATCACGACATTCTCCCTGTGTGTGCATGACTACACATTGTATTCTCTCTGTGTCTGTGTCTCTGTTTTCTCTTCTTATAGGATGCCAGCCATTGGATTAGGGCCTACCCTAGTCCAGTAGGACCACATCTTAAGTAACTGTATCTGCACAGACCCTGCTTCCAAATAAGATCACATTTTGAGGCTCTGGATGGGCATAAATTGGAGGGTATGTACTATTCAACCCAACACAATACCATATCCTTCTTCTGATCCTTTACTGCACCCCATGCACATAATCTCCTGGGACACCTCCAGCAGGAAACCAGCCTCCTCCTGGATCTGCTCTTTTTCCCATTCTTCTTGAATTTTTTGCAGAAAATTCAAGAAATAGTGAAAGATCTTCCCATGTTCCCTGTTGACCAGTTGCATCTGCTAGCACCTTAAGGTCTGGTTTTGTTTCTTCTCACTCAAAAGCCAGGGTTGGGGACATGCTAGGAGCTATCTTAGATCCTTCTTTTAGGAATCTCCCTCTTTCCTTCATGTGCCCAGCTTCATGGCCAGCCATGCTGTAGGAAGAGTGGAGTGGGGGCAGCGACAGACCCTTGTATCAGATTTTTGAGGGGCCCCTTCTTCTTTACTCTCTTTCTATCCCTCACAGCCCAGGAGGCTGAAACCCGGGATAGGAGCCCTTCCAGTAGAGAACATAGAGTGGTGGCTCAGGCAGTGATAGGGAGTGAGCATATGTGTTGGGATGAGACTGGTGTATGAGTGATGAGGAAAAGCCCAGCCTAGGTCATCTGGAACTGCCTGGAATCCCGTTTTTTTATTCTTCTTGCTGTGCCTTCTCCCCATAAGAGCCCAGCTCATTGGTCCTTCCCACTCTTCCTCTTTTCTTCTAAAATTGGACAAAGAGACCAGACCTCAACATTCTCATTCCTAAAAAAAAAAAAAAAAAAAAAAAAAGATAGCTCAGGACTCAGTGATAGGGTCACACTGAGAGGGAGGGAAAGTGAATCGGTTAGTGTGGAATGTCCTGATGAAGGTGACATGGAGAGGGGGAAGGATCAAAGCTCGTAGGGATAGATTCAAACAAAGACTGGGTGGAAGGATGTATTACTGAATGATGGAAAGGAGGATGAATGGTTGGGGGGATGGATGGATGGACAGCAGGATGGGTGGACAAATGGAGAAGAATCACGGGATGTGGGTGAATTGATGGATAAGTGAATGGGAGGGTGGCAATGGCAAATATGTAGAGGGTTGCCTGTACTGGTGAAGGGAAGGATGAAGAAATAAATGCACTGAGAGATGGATGAAAGGATATAATTATTGAAGAGTGGACAGATGGCTAAATGGATGCCCAGTAGGAGAGAGGAATGGAGAAGTGTAGGATGAGTGTATCAGAGGACAAAGGATAGAAAAATGGATGGTACTGGAAGCCAGTACTGATGTTTGCCTTGTTGGATGTGAATGGAAGGAAGTATGCCTGGATGATGGGCAGACTGAAGGGAAGGCTTAATGAACCAGAGTGGAGGGGAAAGGCTTTTTGAAACTGGTGAAGGGCAGTGAAGGATGAATGGATAGATATTAGAGTCTGGAGGTATATGGTTCCTATAGATTTGGGGTTAGGGACGATCAGTTACAAAGTCACAAGAGAAACAAATGTGGTATCTGTTAGTATCAGAGACCCAAAAATAGCGGTGGTTTAAGCAAGGTAAATATATCTCTGACATGTCACTATGAATGTCAGCAGTCAGAGGCTTATATGGCAGCTCCAGCATCAAGAACTTATGTTTCTTTTGTCTTTCACTCCACAATTTCCCAGGGCAATGCCCTGATCCTCTCAGCTCACTATATCATGTGCTGGGTCTGCATACCCACTAGCAGGACGATGAGGCCCAGGAGTGGAAGGCACAACCTGGAAGTGGTCACACCTCACCCTCTCATCCCCAAATCTCATTTGGGCACAGTCTCAATGTCATGCCTAGCTGCAAAGGAGGTTGGGAAATGTAATATTATTTTGGATGGTTCTTGAGTTGAACTCAAATTCAGAGATTCTATTACTAAGGAAAGAAGTGGTAAATGGGTGTAAGGAGATAATTAATAGCATTTGCCATGGGTATCAAACCCGGGGCTGATAACGAAACAAAAGAAAAACAATCTGCAAATAGCATGGCTGATATTCAGCTGATGCACTCATCGTTATGAAGCTCTGGGATAGGAAGTGGGGGTCCCAGACAGGTTTCCAGACATGGCAGAGACGAATACTTACTTTGAGCATATTGCCGCTTTTATTCACATGCTTCCAGATTATAAAGCTCACCAGGACGGACACGTGGCAAAAAGGAAAAGGGTGAGGACCTCTCAGATCTCCAAGTTACCAGGAAGAAGGAACTGTCCTTGGCCATGGGCCCTGGCTAAAGAGATCCTGGGACTCAGATTCTTTAGTAACCTAAATACCTTTGGATTAAAATCCCTGGGGGTTGGATCCCACATGGGAGCTTGCCATGGCTGTGGAGATTATGTAACTTCTAGTCTCCTCTGAGCTCACCATTGAGTGCAGTGTCTTCATCCCTTCAGATCCTCTTTGCTAACATCCACATACTCCAAGTTTGTCCCCTGAGAACATGTCCAAGGTCATGGACATTCTAGGGTCTGGGAGAACCAGGTTTGCATTGTACCTCTGCTCCTCTCTTGGTAAGTGTGATCTGGAACAAGACACCTAATTTCTTTGAGCCTCAGTTTCCATTTCCATAAAATGAGAATGCCCATAACAGTACCTCCCTTGCCAAACCTGGAGGTTTTTACAGATTAAATGTATTTAAAGCCACAGCACAGTGCCATTACTATCATTCAACCATCAACTCTGTAACCCGGGCTCCTCAGCCTTTTGAAATCTCTTCTCAGGGAGGAATTTACTGTAAATGGGGCTGATGGTTCGGTCAGGGAGGCTGAGCAAGGCTGAGTGAAGGCTGTGGTAAGTGGCAGGTTGTGGGGAGACGACAGGATAGACTGTCAATGGGTGCTGGACCAGAAGGGAGAAGTGGTGGGGGCTGCCCGTTGCTGGGCCTCCTCTGTGCGCCAGCGCTGTGCTAAATTCCTGACTGTTACACTCTCACAGATTTTCATGTGTTTGTGCATCATTCCTATTTTATATACAAACAGGCCGAGGCTCCCCCAGGTTACTAGCTCTCAAGGGCAGTTAGGATTAGCATGCCCATTTGCCCCTCCAGGAACTATCTCCCACCAGTGACTTGCCTGGGGTCCTCTCCTTGAAGAGGGAAGGTTTGGGGATGGGATCGGCTGGTATGTATCAGAGAGGGGGTAAGAATTAGGGAGGCTGTGAGTGGGGTGAGGGGTCCCTGCAGCTGAAAGGAGGTTTGGGATGGTAGTTGCTTACAGTTTTTCTCCAGTGGGTGGGACACTGACCTACTGAATTTTCAGGAGCACCAGGGTGGACCAAGAGTCCCCAGGAAGCGGGGAGACCGTAAGCATTGTTTCCCTTGTTGAAGCCCCATAACAGCAGGCTGGGCAAATACCAGACATCCTTCTTCTTCCTCTTCTTCTTTTTTTTTTTTTTTTAACCAGACATCCTTCTGTCCTCAAATTCCTCAGCTCAGCTGAATTGGATGATTCCCCAAAGTTTCCATCACCACCTTGTTTGCACTGCTTCACACTTTTTCTAGGGGCTAGGGGAGAGCCCTTGTGCCTGCCTGCCTGTCTCCTCTGGGGAAGCTCCCCATGACTATAGCCTCTGACCTGTTTATTCTGTTTCTATGTGAGGGAGGCAGTTATCTGATCTCTGTACCCAATCCAGGAAGAATGAGGCTGGGTTGGTGGGCTGAGAAAGAAAAAAAGAGAGAAAGCTAAGAAAGGTGAGACAAAAGAAAATGTTCCTTCCTGGTCACCTCCTCACCCCCCAACGCCCCTATTCATAACAAACAATTACATAATCAGCCCCATCCTACACAGCAGGAGCCAGAAGGGGAGGGGTCTGGGCAAAGAACAAGTGTAAATAAGAACCGAGCAAAGAAAATGATCTTAGGGTGACAGAAAAGCAAGAGAGAGAAAGAGTGGCAGGGGATGGGGAGAGAGGGAGAGAGAGAGAGAGAGAGAGAGAGAGAGAGAGAGAGAGAGAGAAAGTCTCAGAAGAGAGAGATAAGAGAGAGGTGGGGGGATTCCTGGGTGGCGCAGCGGTTTGGCGCCTGCCTGGAGACCCGGGATCGAATCCCACGTCGGGCTCCCGGTGCATGGAGCCTGCTTCTCCCTCTGCCTATGTCTCTGCCTCTCTCTCTCTCTCTCTCTCTCTCTCTCTGTGTGACTATCATAAATAAAAAATTTTTTTAAAAAGAGAGAGAGGTGGGGAGAGGACAGGAGGGAGGGGCCAACTTGGACCCAGAGCAATGGGGAGAAAGAATCAGAAAAACACATGAGACAGAGACAGAGCCCTGGAGGGAAAGACACAGAGAAAGGAAGAGCCAGAGCAAAGGACACTCACTCAGAGATGTGCAGACAGAGAGAGAGATGTGGACACAGGGAGAGATCTAGAGGAGCAAGAAACAGAGCTTCAGAGAGATGATCCCATCAAAGGCCTGGCGACCTGGCCAAGCCTTGTGAGCATCCAGCAGACATTATTTTTCTAGTCCATGTTGTGTGTGGGACTGGATCCCTTGTAATCCCAACCACAAGCCTCATTGACAGAGGGCACCAGCTAACGCTTACAGAGCATTGACGACGATGTTCGGGATGGTCTAAGCACTCTAAACACATCGACCTAGTCCCACAGCAACCTGACGCCATAGGGACAACTATGAGCTCCTTTTCACAGACAGGGAGACTGAGGCATGCAGAGGGTTAAGTCAAGGTCACCAGCTAGCAGTCAGGAGTCAACACCCAGGCAGTCTGGCCCCAATCTGCCATGTTGAGTTCTCCAGTTTCAAGAGAGAGCTGGGGACCCTAAAGTCCTGGTCCCTAAATTTGCAAAAGTGAGAGTTCTTAGCCTGGAGTCCCAAGATTGATGGAAGGAGCTTCTTTCTTCTTTCTTCTTCTCCTTCCTCCTCCCCCTCCTCCTCCTCCTCTTCTTCTTCTTTTGTTTAAGAGGAAGTGTCAGGTTTGATCCAGTTGGTAGTGACATGAAATAGACCAGGCAAAGGTGGGTCGAGGCAAGCTTTTAATGGAAGCACTCTTGGGCGAGGTTCCGGGGCTCCGCAAGGGAGTGAAGCCAGGGAAGTCACGGGGCCAGCGAAGTCACTGGGCCAGGGAAGTCGCGCCCAAAGGGAGTACATGCAAGCTTTTTAAGGGGAGGGGTAAGGGATTGTGTCTGTATGGGGTGATAGGTATTAGGGCATATTACTAGTGGAGTCAGTACGGGGCGATAACTGCTTATGCCCATATAATGAGGGTTTGGGTAAGGTGCGGTTCCTGTTTCCTGCATAGGTCTTGTTTTTCCCGTGATGACGTGTCCTTGGGCGGTCTGCAAGTGGCGGGAATGTTCCGAGGAGGGGTAACAAGATGGAAGGTCCACCGCCAATTTGTTGGTGTCTCCCAATCCCCCATGATCCCGATGGCCCAACAGGAAGAACCCAATTTTTTTTAAAGGTTCTCTGCTTTTATTTTTTTTTTTAAAGATTTTATTTATTTATTCACGAGAGACAGAGAGAGAGAGGCAGAGACACAGGCAGAGAGAGAAGCAGGCTCCCTTTGGGGAGCCTGATCTGGGACTTGATCCCAGGACCCTAGGATCACAGGATTTGGGACTTGATCCCAGGACCCTAAGTCAGAGGTAGACACTCAACCACTGAGACACCCAGGTGCCCCTCCACCATGGTTATTATGAACCCTACATGTTGAGCACTGTTCTGAAGGATAGGGTGGGGGTCCACAGAGACCAAAGCAAACAATCACCCCAATGAATAAATTGGTGAGAATCTCTGTCCTCAGGGATGTTATTTGGACAGGAAGAGACACTGAATGCTCCGGGAGTTCTTCTTCTTCAGAGTTCTTCGAGATGGCTTGCTCTTGCCTCAAGGCTTTTGCCCTTGCTGTGCCCTCTGCCAGGAATGTTTCTCCCTGTACCTTCTTAAGGTTGACTCTTAGAAGTCACCTCCTCAAAAAAGCCCTCCCTGACTACCCAATCTCCAGCAACCCTCATCAGGCAGCATCCAACATATTTCCTCGTTTCATTTTCTTCACAGTGTTTAACGCAAGCTGAAGTCATTGTATTTATTCAATGTGCTGCTTGCTCTCCGTAAGCCTCCCTCACCTGCTAGAATTTAACAGCCTTCACAAGGGAAGGGATTTTTTAGTGTCAGGTTCTTTGCTACAGCCTCTATGCATACAGTAATATGTAGTATGTGCTCACTTAACCTTTGTCGGTTGGTAATGGCAATAACTCATGTATAAACTCATGTATAAACTCATGTATAACACTATAGACCACGAGAGGCTCTATCTGCCTTTCTCAGGAGTTTTAACTCAGTTAATCGCTCTGCAGGCCTTGGAGGAGGGGGTTGTGGATGGAGACAGTGAGACAAAGAGCTTAAGAAACTTGCTCCAGGGACACCTGTCTGCCTTCAGCTCTGGGCGGGATCCTGGAGACCCGGGATCGAGTCCCACATCTGGCTCCCTGCATGGAACCTGCTTCTCCCTCTGCCTGTGTCTCTGCCTCTCTCTCTCAGGCACAAATACAGAATCTAAGAAAACACAGAACAAAGGTTAAGAACCAGATCCCAAAATATGGTGGATTAACAAAGAATGCCCAGGCTGGAAATACTTTTGGGAGGGAAACTTCCTTCCTTAGATTTCACCAGAATATTACAGGGCTGGGTGCTGGGGACACAGCAGTGATCTAGACAGCCTAGCACCTCCCTCTCATGTTGCCGGTAGGGAAGACAGCTGTTCCCCAGGCAGGCGAACCTCTCTCCAGGTCTCACTCCTGCTGACACGGGCTTGCTCAGGGACACATATCCAGCCCTCAGCTCTCCTCACCTCATATTTCCTGGCTTGGGGAAGATGGGAGTGAAACTGCCACTAGGCTCAGAGATACCTCCTTAGGGGAGGAATGAGAGGGAAAGGGACAGGATGGAGGAGTCAGGAGACAGGAGGACAGGGAGGAACAGAGGGAGGCTGGCTGTCCAAACTCCCGGACATCTCACCATCCCAGCCCACCCGCCTCTGCCTGTGCCTCCCATCCCAGGCCTGACCACTCTGTACTGTCGCTCTTGGGGGCAGGTTTGTGTGCTCTGTAAGGGCAGGAACCCCGGCTGTCTCCCTCTTTGCTGTGTCTCTGCTGCTCCAAAATAAATACTAAGGGACAACTTAAAAAGCAGAAAGCAGACTCCTGGAAAATTCCAGGGGAGAGATGAGGAGGCCTGAGTTGGTGCTGGAGAGGTGCGCAGCGGTGAAGGCAGGTGACCCTCTCTTTTCCACTTCCCAACTCCCTGGCACCACCCTCACCACCCCACCTCCCATCCCTCCTGTGCCCTGCCTTCCTCACCCATTCCCGACAAGGCAGGACCTCTGATTTCATAATCTCATTTCTGGCTCCTGCTGTTGACACTGTTTCCTTTAGAAACAAAACAAGCACCAACCTTGGCCGAGGCTGGCCCCTTCCCCACCCACACACAGAGCTGGCCCTGCGGGGAGGAGAGCGCATACCAGAGCAGCAGAGTGGGCTGTAGGGCAGTTAAGGCCATTGGAGGTTCTCCCGGCCGGCAGGCCCGCGGCCGAGAGGGTAACCCGGGGCTCGTGTGCGCCCTGCAGTAGGAAGGCTGCAACCTCAGGGCCCGGCGGGCGCGGAGGAGGCGGGGAGGAGGGGGGGAGGCTGAGGCGGGTAGATCAGCTGGGGCTGCCAGGTTTCCCCGAGCAATCACCAGCAATCACCACCGTCTTTGCTGTGTCCTGATGTTTAGAAGGGCCACACCTGACTTCTTTCTCTGCAGCCTGCCTTCCCCCAAGTGAAAGGGCCATTAGGTACCCGGAGGGTGGGGGGAGAGGGGAAACCATGAGGAGACAAGAGGGAGAGGCTATCCAGGGCAGCAGGGGAGGAGTGCTGAATGCTGGGACTACCATAGGACCCAATGAGTTTTTAATATCTTTTTATTGTTTTATTTTGGCAAAATACACATAACAGGGTTTACCATTTTAACTACCCGAAAGTGTACAATTCAGTGGTATTAACTATAGTCACAATACTGTGAAACCATTATCACCTCCTAGTTCCAGGACATTTTCACCACCCCGAATGGGAATCCCAAACCTATCAGACAGCTTCTCCCCAGTGCCCTCCCCAGCTCTTAGCAACCACTAGTTGAAGCTCTGTCTCTATGAATTTGTCTATTATGGACGTTCTGTGTAAATGAAAGCATATATAGTTGGCCCTTGAACAATAGGTTTGAATTGCATGTCCACTTATATGTGGATTTTTTTCAGTACAGTACAGTGCTGCAAATGTGTGTTCTCTTCCTTATGATTTTTGTAATAACCTTTTCTCTAGCTTCCTTTAGTGTAAGAATACAATATATACTGCATCTAACACCCCAAGTATGTGTTAATCGACTGTTTGTGTTATTGGTAAGACTTCTGGTGAATAGTAAATATTAGTAGTTAAGTTTGGGGGAAGTCAAGGCTATATATGGATTTTCAACTACAAAGGAGGTTTGGGCCCCTAATCCCCATATTGTTCAAGGATCAACTGTGATATATGGTCTTCTGTGAGTGGCTTCTTTTACTTAACATGTTTTCAAGGCTTTTGATATATTGCAATGTTGTAGCATGCATCAGAATTCTGCTCCTTTTCATGGCTGAATAATATTCCTTTGTATGGATAGACCACATTTTGTTGTCAACGGCTGTTTGAGTTGTGTCCACTCTTGGTTGTTGTGAATAGATCTGCTACAAACATTCATGTTAAAGCTTTGGTTTGAACATCTATTTTCAAGGACCCAATGCTTTTTGAATTATTATGTTGGGTGAGTTGGCAAGTGAATTCCACTGATGTAGATATTAGTTTGTATGTTGTTATTTCCATCTCTGTCTTGTTTTCCTTTACTTTGGAACTAGTGTCAACTGCCGGTCTAGTTCCAGTGCAGGAAAATAGAATTAGCAAACCCCATTTATTTTTTCTCCTTTTCCAGCATTGTGTTTGTTTCTGTAGCAGCAGTGTACCAATCCTTCCTGTATATTTCCTTTTTGCTGGAAAATGTATGTTGAATCCCACTTTCTATAAAAATTAGAGAGGTGGGGTGCATGGGTGGCTCAGTTGGTTAAGCATGAAACTCTTGGTTTCAGCTCAGTTCATGATCACACAGTTGTAAGATCGAGCCCCAGATCAGGCTCTGCATTCAGTGCAAATTCTGCTTCAGATTCTCTCTCCCTCCCACTCACTCTCTTTCAAATAAATAAATAAAATATTTTAAAATATTAAAAAGAGGGAGGAAGAGAAAGAGGGCCACCTCACCCAAGGTCATGCCCTTCCTGGGACAGCCCACTTCAGTGAATGATGGAGATGTGGGGCAATTCTAATGGTCTGTATTTGCTCCCGAGAGCCCAGGAGTTGGCCAAGGCTGATGTTGTATCTACAATAGAGCTTAACTTCTCCCTCCACCCACTCCTGCTTCCTTCTCTCCCTTCTAAGTTGTTGGCTAATCCCAATAACACTCCCTAATAGATATCCTGCAAACAAAACTCCATATCAGGATGTGCTTCCCAAAGAACCCAACTTGCAATACCCATGAACTTCATGAAGCCAGTCATGTAAGTAGTTAGACGTTAACTGTGTTTTCCACTGGGAGAGCACCCATTGTTGTGGACACATTAAAAAGTACACTCAGGACTTGCTTACTACCTGCTGGCTGGCTGGCTGTCATGTGTCTTTCATGTTGTTATGTACCACATCTAATTCATACACGGAGGGAAACATAGAAGGAATCTGGAGAAAGAGTCTGAGAACTGATACCATTTCAGGAACTTTTAAGACCTTTGAGATCTTCAGAAGCCACCAGTTTCCTTGGCCTGGATTGTGATGACCCAAATGAATTCAGGTGAGCCCAGGTGAGCTTGCCAAGGATATCACTTCTGTGTTGTTCTGTTCTCATATTCTAAGCCATGTAAACTGTAAAACTTGTAAGTATGAAATAGTTGAGACTAGGTAAACTGGGTAGCTAGGATACAGGTGGAAACTCAACTATCACCATACAAACAAACATGCCTGATGGGTGCAGCTAAACCATGCCCGCATGGCCTATTTCGTCAGATTAGGATGTGAGCCTGATACATGTTATAATCAGCTCCAGGTGACATAATGAAAGACAATAGACTGTGGGTGAAACAACATTTATTTCTCACAGTTCTAGAGGATGGGCAGTCCAAGACCAAGGTGCTAGCAGATTCATTTCTCAGTGAGCACCTTCTTCTGGCTTATAGATGACTGCCTTCTCCCTCTATCCTCACACAGTGGAGAGAGGATACATGGTGCCTGCTGTGTCTTCCTCTTTTTTTTTTTTTTTAAGATTTTATTTATTTATTTCAGAGAGATAGCATGAGAGCCTGCACATCGGGGGAGAGGCAGAGGGAGAGAGATAGCCTTTAAGCAGACTCTGCACTGAGCATAGAGCCCATCATGGGGTGATCTCACAACCCTGAGATCATGACCTGAGTCCAAACCAAGAGCTGGACACTTAACTGACGGCACCACCTAGGTGCCACCCAGGCACTCTGCTTCCTCTTCTGATAAGTACACAAATCTCCCCACTGGGGGCTCCAATAACATGAACTCATTTAAACCTAATATCCTCCTAATGGCCCCATCCCTTAATACCCTCACATTGGTAGTTAGGACTTCAACCTTTTAATTTGGAGAAAACGTAAACAGTACACTATCAGTGTTTTCTAGTTAATCACTTGAGATCTCACATACCTATAATAGCAAGAATCCAGTGTTTACGTCTCCTTCCCAAATTATCAAGGAATCCAGGGGTTTTTCTCCCAAAGACATCAGTTTTTATTCCAGAAGCCAGGCAGAAAACAGGATTCTCCCCTGGGTTCACTCTCAGGGGGTATGCAATGGGAACTGCTGTGGCAATGCCTCCTCTGTCTGCATCAGCCAGGTTCTAGCATGGTGTAGATGGCACACTCACAAGGCTTCACCAAGGGGAGCTCAATGGTGGGCTTATCTGTGGACGTGTGGGCATGGCTAGGGGACCCAGTGCTCAAGTAATAGCAAGAGCCAGAGGTGGTAATTATCTCTAAACCTGAGGAGCAAAGAGAGAGACCCATCACTGGAAGCCAGCAAGAGCTGGAGCAATGGAAAAGAAGCCAGGGATCTGTGACTAGACAAAGATGCAGCTATTGCCAAAACCATGGTGAACCAGGGAAGGACCTCTCTTTTCTTCTAGGACCTTCCCTTAGCTGAACCCAATTAGTAGAACCCAAAAGCCAAGGGGTGCAGTGGATGATCAGAGTCAGCTCTTGATTTTGCCCCAGCAATTCGGGCTCCCTGTGAGGAACCTGCTTCTCCCTCTACTTGTTCCTCTGCCTCTCTCTTTCTCTCTGTGTCTGTCATGAATAAATAAGTAAAATCTTATAGTAAAAAAAAGACTCCTGGGTGGCTCAGTGATTTGAGTGTCTACCTTTGGCTCAGGGCGTGATCCTAGGTCTGAGGATTGAGTCCCGCATCCGGCTTCCTGTGAGGAGCCTGCTTCTCCCTCTGTCTGTGCCTCTGCCCCTCTCTCTCTGTGTCTCTCATGATCTTGCCCCAACATTGAGGATGCTCTTCTTGCATGCAGACAGCCACCTTCTCCCCGTATCCTCACATGGCCGAGAGAAGAAGCTCTAGTGTCTCTTCCTCTTCTTATAAGGTCACTATTCCCATCCTGGGTCTCCACTCTCATAGCTCCATCTAAACTTACTTTCCTAACAAGGGCCCCAGAGAACAGGGTTGAGGGAAGGGGCCAAGCGACTATCTAGCACACTTACCCACTAGTCTATAGACAGTTGTGCACACGCTTGGTCTCCAAGGTTATAGCTCTTGAAGTTCAAACTCCCATCCTCTGCTGTTTCCTCAGAGTACGCTCATCGTGCTTGAACGCTGGGACGGAAGTGTTGCTGGAAAGCACCAATGATACACCATGTTGGAACAAGTCTCCACCACACGTTTCCATGTCTTAATATTGAGAGCTTCACCCAGATTTCATTCATCGGAATGCTACAGCACAAACAGCCCTCAATTCTCAGCAACTCACTGAACAACGCAGGTTTGTTTCTCACTCATGTTATGTGTCTGAGGCTGAGCCTCAGCTCTATTCATCTTGTTGTGCTGGCACCATGCTGAAGAAATGGCACCAAGGTGAGGCATGCTCTTTAGGATGGAGAGGTGGAGATCAAAGACTGAGATGAACCACAAAGCATGGTTAAAGCCTCTGTTCAGAGGTGGGATACAAAATCTCCTTTTTTTTTACACTGACCAAAGCAAGGCACATGACCAAGCCAGACAGGTGCATGGGGAGGTAACCACACTCACAGAGGCCCTTGGAGTCATGTGGCATCTGCTGAATGGGCATGTTCTCACCGAGGAGATTGGGTGGCTGTGAACAATAAGAGTCTACCACAAGTGCCTTGCAAATTGCCACCTTCCCTAGAATAGTTCTGCCTACCAGCAATTTTGGAGTGAGACAGCCTTCCATGAAGCACAAATGAAACTGTTGAATGCTTCTGTCAGAACACTGGCTGCCTATTCTTTCATATTTGTTTAGTTGAGAAACATGACTTAGGGGCACCTGGGTGGCTCAATGGTTGACCATCTACCTTTGGCTCAGGCCATGATCCCAGGGTCCTGGGATTGAGTCCACAGCAGGCTCCCCACAGGGAGCCTGCGTCTCCCTCTGCCTGTGTCTCTGCCTCTCTCTCTCTATGTCTCTCGTGAATAAATGAATAAAATCTCAAAAAAAAGAAAAAATAAATGTGACTTATGGTGCACATGGATGGCTCAGTCAGTTAAGCATCCTTGATTTAGGCTCAGGTCATGATCTCAGGGCTGTGAGATTGAGCCCCATGTCGGGCTTCCTCCTGGGCAAAGAACCTGCTTAAGATTCTCTCTCCCTCCGCCCCACTTCATCCCTTTCAATCAATCAATCAATCAATCAGTTAATATCAGGAGATATTTCAATTCTAGGAAATGTAGTAACATAAACCATCACATTAATAGATCAAAGAGGAAAACCATATGCTCTTACTATGGCTAGACAGTGCTCCCGGTACTGCAGATACTACAGAGAGTGACATCGTACTGTAGAGGAAGTAGACAAGAAACAAATTAACACAGAAATAAGGTGTTGGCCAGTGAGTGTATCAATAAAATAAGACAGAGTAAGAAAATTAAAAGTAATTTAATTGGAGGGCTACTTTAAATAAGTTTATTCAATCTTACAAAGAGCCTTTATGCAGAGGTCTGGAGGATGAAAGTGAAGGCAGCTGAGAAATGAAGAGGAAAGAGAATCACAGGCAAAAGAACATCAAGTGCAACAGCCCTCAGCCTGAAAGGGCTTCCAGGGTTCAGGAAACAGAGAGATCAGTGGGACTTGAATGTGGTGATTGATGAGGGATGAGGCAGAGGATGACTCTGGCTAGGTCTGGAAGCCATGGGAATGAGTCTGGGTTCTTTTGTTTGTTTGTTTGTTTGTTTGTTTTAAAGATTTTATTTATTTTTTTCATGAGAGACACACACAGAGAGAGAGACAGACAGACAGACAGAGACAGAGACAGGCAGAGGGAGAAGCAGGCTCCATACAGGGAGCCTGACGTGGGACTCAATCCCGGATCTCCAGGATCACACCCTGGGCCAAAGGTGGCGCTAAGCCGCTGAGCCACCCCGGCTGCCCAGGGTTCTCCTGTTTGAATCACTCAACCCCTCAAAATTCAAAATCCAGGAAGGAGTACTTAATGGATCTGATATGGGTCATGTGACCCAGGGGACATGTATGGGCAACTTGGTCAACCCCAAGTAGATTTTATCTAATAGGGATTGGGAGGTACCCAGAGCTAAATACAGGTGCTGATACCTGAAAAGAGGGGAATGGGATCTGGGAAAGCCCAAACCAAAGACATCCATTGTATTACTTCAGTGGCACAAGAGCTTCACCCCCAGTGAGTAAAAATACATATTTCTCCATAGGAGCAATTATTGGAAAATGATATCAACATGAATCTCTCCTTCCTGGCTCTCTGTGATGCTGCCACCTCATCAGCCTTTGTACATTTGTTTCTCCCTCTGTTCAGGCACCCTTTCTTCTCGTTCCATAGAATTCCTTCCTCTGCAGCATCAGATGGTTTGGAGAGGTTGTGGAAGTCCCCAGTTCTTCAGGACTGGGAGAAACAGCCAACTGCCAGAAAGGCAACCACTCCTCAGCACCATGAACAGTGGCCCACAAACCTCCTTTTCCTTCCCAAACTCTTTCAACTTTATATGTCCCTGAGCCGTTTGACACTCCTCCAGTCAGAGGGAGAATCTGATGCCCCTTCTCTTAAATATGGGTATGACTTCCCAACTTGCTTCTATTTGAGTTTGGTGGATGAAGGGTCTGATTGGGCTGGTGAGGAAGCAAGGTCCAACTAGAATAATCTCCCTTTTGATGAACCCAGTTAAGGAAATGCAAGTAAAAATACCAAAAGTACTTTCATGGAACCCATTATGGGAATTAGGACTGTATCTAAATATCTCCCTCTGGAAACTCATAGCCTGTTCTGCTTCCCTCAACATACCAACTTATTCCCCTTTCTGTAGATCAACTTCTTCTAGATGGTTTTTAAAGATTTTATTTATTTATCTGAGAGAAAAAGAGAGCATTCCATTGTGTGCAAATGGGGGGAGGAGCAGAGGGGTGGAGAGAGTCCCTGTTGATCATGGAACGTGACCTGATGTTCAGTTTCATGACCCTGAGATCATGACCTGAGCTGAAACCAAGAGTTGGATGCTTAACCAACAGAGCCACCCAGGTGCCCTGTTCTAAAAGCTTTCAATTTGTGAACCCAGAAACTATAGCTCAGTGTATCTCTGGCTTTCCCTGACATTGCGTCTTACTCAAGCAAAGTGACGTTGGGTACATAGTGTCAAAAAAGAGAAATTGACTGATCTTACCCATGGATTGGTTCCTGTCCTGTCACCATGTCAGGTCATCCTTAGTCCAAATCACTGTGGCCAAAATGGTGTGGTAATATAGTAAAAATTATATCAATGGAAGAGACTAGGGGTGGGGAATAATTTCAAAATGTCCCTCTGGCCAAATTTTTGTTAGTCTCATTGCCCATCCAGCCTCTAGATGGTTGCTTTCTTTTGGCGCAGATGTGGAAACTTTGACCAAGAGGACAGAGTCACATGATATAAATCATGGAAACGTATGCAGAGGGAACCATCCAGCTTTTTTCTCAGAGGCAGTTACTGAGACTTTGATGGCTTCCCTTTTGGCACACTTTTCCAAGTATCTTCTGGACTCTCTCCTAAAGTACTGAATCCTCCAGGGTCCCTAAAAACTGCTGTAGCAAGAAAAACCTGGGGCAGGGGGCAGGGAAGGGGTCTACAAGGATGGACTCTGGCAGAACTCATGTTGCTAATGGCTTAAATGAATGTTTTGATGTGTGAATAAAAACAAACAAACAACAACAAGTGGACGACTTAGGAGGAATGGATACTCTAATACATGTGGAACTGGTGGAAAGTGTGGACATTTGGAGAAGAGTTGCTCTAGAGGTAAGAAGTGGTAGAAGTGCTCAGAACAAGCTATAGGTGAGACTCTGCCATCTTGAGCAGAGAAAGATGTCTTGGAAGGCTATAAATGAGTCATAGGCTCCATAGCTGCTGATAGTTGACCTCCAAACATTCTATCCTTCCTTGTCAGTCACTCAAGACTCAAAGTCCAAGGAATGAGCACTTGGTGAATATAAATTAGATCATGTGCCTGCCTCTGGCTGTACAGTGGCTGGGTGAGGGAAGAGCCTTACTCCCTGGGAAAGACTAAATTGTTCCAAAATTTCATTATTCTGTTATGAGACTATACACCCACATCCCTTGCCAAGTGCCTTTGCAATACCTGCCATTTGGGACAGAATATATAGCCCAGCCCCACTGATGTTGAGCTTGATCCTATGACTTTCTTTAACCAGTGGAATGCAAGCAGATGCTTTAAAACTGCTGGCCCAGGTTGAGTAGCTTCTTATGCTACTGTCATCTGCAAGAGAGAGTATGCCTGAGGTAGCAGCTTCCCTTTCACCTTGGGCCCCAGAAGGAAGGACTCCAGATTTTCAGTTGGATTCAGGTCTTAATAAACAGACTTTCTGGTAGATATATACACATTATGTATATACACATATATATGGTTTGAAAATGAATTTTATATATATAATATATATAATGTTTATATGTATTTTATATATATATGTATTATATATATAATACATTATCAAACCATATGGACACACCTACTACCTTGCCTGGCACATAAAAGGTCATTTCATTCATTCACTTATTCATTCATTCACTATCTTCCTGAGTCTTTTTGTCACACTATTACCCACTATTCCCCCTCCTTCTAGTCTTGCCCTTCCTTTCTTTAGTCTCTCCTTCTCTCCTTCCTCCTTACCCAATTGTTTTCCTCCTCCTGTTGCTCCTGTGTCCCTCTTGTCATCCATTCTCTGACACCAGTTCAGTGTTCTGTAATTTGATTCCATTCTGATACTAATTGCCTGGGGTTAGCATCAGATTTCACATATTTAAGGGCTCTATCCCACAAGACTGCCCCTCTTCAGACACTACAAGTTTTGGGTGTCCCCAAGCCACCCAGACTTCTACCTAGCTGACTACAAATTCAGGGCTTCCTACAACCCTCTCATTAATTCACTAATTCACCAGAACAACTCACAGAACTTACTGTACTTAGGACTACAGTTTTACTATAAAAGATACAACTCAAGAGCAACTAAATGAGGAAGGCACACATAAGGCAAAGTCTGAGAAAGAGATGCAGAATTTCTGTGCCATCTCCTTGTGGAATATGGGCATCCTCCCAGCACAATAGTATGTTCATCAACCAGGTGAGGACAAACTAGTTAGTTTTTATCTGGGTTTCATCATAGAGGGGTGGTTGATTAAATCATTAGCCATGTGATTAAACTCAGTCTCCAGCTCCATTCTCCTTCCCAGAAGACAGGCTAGTTTAAAGTTCTAGTTATCTAATCATATAGTTGGTCATTCTGGTTGACCAGCCACCATCCTGTCTCAGGGTCCACTAGGAGTCACCTCATTAGCATAACAAAGTCCCAGGAACCAGGGATAACTACTATATATATTTTAACATACTTCATCTCATTTTCTTTCTTTAAAATTTGTCCTATTTGTTTCCCATAAAGAGACTGAATATATAGGGAAGAAGGACCCAGTTCCTCTCCCTGGTCCAGTAGGAGGAGGAGTCAGTCTCCACACCAGGTCCCTATGGGGGCAGGAGGATTTGATCTGCTTATTCAAATGACAAAAATAAAGGCAAGATCATCTTTAAATATCTCTTCCTCATCTAGGCTAAGAGAATTGTCTAACTTTTCATCAGTGAAGCTATAAAGGACTAAGTTCCAGGTAGAGAATATCCTGGGGTTAAGTGATCTTAGGAGCTTTATGCAAATCTCTTTCCCCAAGAAAGTCTGGAAGAAAACCCTCTGTGCACTTTAGTGAACAAAAAAAATCTCTTTTTAGAATAAAGACTCTCATTCCAAGTTTTCCTGGCCCTAGCTAGACTTGTCTTGGGGTGAATTATTGCTAAAACTGAGACTTCTGCAGGAAGCACTTCAACAAGAGGGAGGTTACAGGGGAGGTTCCAAGTTTTGCCCACCCCACTGATCTCCTTTGAGATATTGGAGAACCACTTCCTTTCTTAGATCCTAATGTCTAAGATGTAGGGTTGGTCTAGATAACGTCTTCCAGAATCAAGACTAGTTTAGGATATGTACTATTCTCCCAAAGCTATTTTAAGAGTCAAGTGTAATGATAACTTCAAAAGTGCTTTGTAAATAGAAATGTACTGTAGATGGCCAGTGAGTTGGGGATGTCTTTTGCAGTCCCCTTGAGTGAAAATCTTTGCCCTAAATCAGTTCTCTATGTCTTCCCATTTGTTTCTTATCTTTGCCAGTTCTGCTCTCTCCTCATAGAGTTTATCAGTGTCTGTCATGATTTTGTTCATTTATTTTCTCTTCCACTGAATGTCAGTTCCAGTATGGCAGGGGTGTCTCTCGAGTTTGCTGCCTAATCCCCGCCTTGACAACCTAACATTTATCTGATGAAAGCTGGAGGCCTTATAAACTCCTCCCCTCCCCCAAGTACTTTGGAAACGTTGAAACCTTCATCAAGTGTTGTTTTGTTTTGACTTGTTCTATAGGCAAAAATAGCGTCCCTTGTGAAAGGCAATTTCTTTGTGAATATTATAAAGGAATTAACAAATATGCACTTTGTAAAATGGAAAAATCACTTTATTACAATGCACCCTGCCACTCTGCTAAGATCTTTTGTAAATAGAAAAATTTTTGTTACAAAATGGAATTCTTGTAATTGCTGACGTGCTTTGTAAATGTGAAACTATTTTAAAAACTACAAAATGTTCTGTAAACAAGGAGTTCTGTATGCTACAGAACACTCTGCAAACTTCAAAGAGTTTCCTGAAGGCAAACAATATTCTTCAGTGCAAAATGATCTGTCCACATCAAATTCCTTTGCAAGTATAAAGTGCTCTTCAATTGCAAAACACTTTATATTTTGGAAAGATAAATAAATTGCTATATGCTTTATAATAAGTTATTGACAAGGGGCGAAGGCTCTTACATAGTATAAAGTGCTGAGCACACTAAACTACAAAGTAATTTGTAAATAAGTACGTTTGTTGTCCTGCTTTGTTAAATATGAGCTTTGTTGGTTATTCAATGTTATCTCTTTTCCCTCCTCTGGATCCTGCGTAGAATTCATAGCTGCCTTGGCCAATGGAATGCACAGGAAGTAACACTGCTAGAATTCCAAGGCAAGGTGCTAGAAGGCAGTAGTTTCCACCTGGCTCTCTCTGTGCTTCACACTCCACTTAATGATTCCCTGTGAGATTCACTGCCAGCAACCCAATCTCATCCCTACTGAAGGATCTCTGGACTATTCCATCAGCTGCTCTTGAGCAAACTCAATCCCACAGCACAGTCATCTGCCAGAGCCCTTGGAAGAAAGACCAATGTCTTGTGTTCCTCCGAGTGTTAGAGTGTAGTTTCCACAGCTTTCTTTCTGACTACCTGCTCCCATTGAGCCTAAATCTTGCTATCTATGGCCCCGATAGCAAAGGGAAGAAACACTGGTTAGGTCCACATGTGACCTCAACCATGATCCATCCCTCAGTTGGGAAGGTGCAGCTCAGACTCTCTAAAGACCATAATGCAAGATACAGTAAGCCCCTCACCCACCCCAGACCCCAGCCTCCTTTCTCCTGAGCACTGGTGTGATGCAGCTGCCTGGAGCTGAGGCAAAGAGGATGGAACAGGGAAGGGGGGATACTCTGGCTGACTAGGACCCCCTATCCTCACATCCATCCTCTCGGATATAGGAACTAGCTACCCCTCCCACCCTGCTCTATGAAATTGCCTCACTCCAGACATACCTTGAATGGTCCCTCAGCATGGGGCAGGAGGAAAACCTAAGCACGGGGCTGATGGGACAGGTCACCCCTCTCCATGGAACCCCAGTGTCAAGAACTCAGCTTTGGGAGTCATTGGGCTCTAGTGTGTCAGGCTCTACCTTCAAGACAGTGATTTCACCTCCTGGAGGATTTATTTACTTGTCAGACACTGCAATGATACTCACTTGGTGCCAAGCACTGTTCTTGACACTACTGTCTCATTTAATCTTAACACCACCTGTGAAAAACATCTGGGAGGGGAGGTCTGGCCCTGTCCTTCCAGAGCCTCAAGTGAGAAAGCAGAAACTGAAGAACACCTGCCTTCCATTCCCTGATGAAGAGTAAAGGGTCACCTTGCACACAAATGTCCACAGCAGCACTGTTGACAAGACCCAAAAGGTGACAACCCACATGCCAATTAGCTGATAAAAGGATAAACCAAATGTGGTATTTCCATACAGCAGAATATTATTCGGCCCTCAAAAATACAGTTTCCTTTTTTGGGTGATGGAGATGATTGGGAGCTAGACCAGAGACAATGGTTGCATGACACTGTGATTGTACTAAATGCCATTGAATTGTCACTTTAAGATGGTTAGTGGTTAATTTTATGTTATGTGAATTTTACCTCAAAAAAACAAAAACAAAAACAAAAACATGGTAGCACAGATACCCATTTGGTCCAGAAAGAGTGGAACTTTATTTTGATCTAATTGGTTTTGGTGAATAATATCGGAGAAATATGGGAGATATTTAGGAGTCACACAGCACAGGGTGCTGAGAGCTGAAGTGGCTTTTTCAACTCAAGGAAAGAACGGGAGGGTTGGGGGGTGGTTGGATATAGGTGTGGGCCTCAGCTTCCCCAACTATGCTATGGATGGTGATAACACCAAGTTAGTGAAGGCATTTCTTGGCCCTGAAACCCAAGATTTTACCCTCCATCAACGGTGTAGGCCATCTGGGGATTAATGGTGAAGATAGCAGGCTGGACAAAGGAGAGACTAGAGAAAGGACTTTCCCCAGGGGAGAGTGAGCAGAGAGGAGTCAGGATGCCTCCACAGATTTCCTGTGGGCAGAGGTGGGGGCTAGATGGAAAGGCTGTGATGGGATCTGCATCCTTTCTCCCACTCCCTGGAGGGCAGGAAGCAGAGCTGGAACTCAGGGGGCATTTGTGCCAACTCATTCCTCTGAGGTGTGATGTCAATGTCTTCCAGGGCCTTGGGAGATCCCAAGGTGAAGTTCTGCAGCACTGAGGTCAAGAACAGGAAGAGCTCAGAGCAGGCCAAGCTCTTGCCCAAGTAGAGGTGTCTTCCTGAGGGTGTGATGGGGGGATGTGTCATTGGAGGAGCCCTTGGGAGCACTCTGTTGCTCCACCACCACTCTCCTGGGATATTTGCATGTTCATTTACATAACTTTACATGTGAAGTACTTCTCCTTTTCTTGTCCTCAATACTAAAAACACCAGTGTATGCATGCACACAGGTTTCTATCTGGTCCCACCTCTTCTCAGCCTGTCCCATACTGTGACCTCCCCTGTGTCTCTTGGTCCCCAGTCTTGGCCTGTTAGGAGTTCTCTATCTTTCTACATGCTCAGCTGAGCCAATCTTTTGAGAAAATGTGCAAATAGTGGAAAGAATCTTGCTAGTATGCCCTGAGTATGAGGAATCATGAGAAAGATAGAGGAGAATTGAAATCTCTGGGGTCCTGGGCCTAGACCAATATGCAGTAGGCGGGCACAGTATTGAACAGGTTATGAAGACATAGAACTACTTCTGAACCCCCAGTGTGTAGCCACTGATCTAAGCTTCTGAATGTCCCACTTTTCTGGTCACCTTGGCCTTTTCCAAGCCCCCAGACCCTGCCCACAATCAGCAGCTAACAACATAAGCCTCCCAGACCCAGTCTCCATATCCCAACAGGTGGCAGTTCTGATTGGTCAGTGGGCCCCATAATGTTTGATAAACATTCAGAATCACACCTCTGCCTTTTATATCTCCCTGCAGGATGGGGCCAATGACACAAAAATGTCCTGTCCAGATGGAGCCTTCAATATCCCACTGACTTTAGCACAGGCCTGTTTCTACTGGCATAGCCAAGGGTGGGCAGCAAACATGTCCTGGGCTGGGCCACAGTGTGTACTGCATCCTGTTGACCCACACCCTCAGTGGGAGAGGGAGGTGGCCCAGAGAGCTGCCTTTCACAGTGTGGTGAAGGGAACGGTAGTTCACAAATAGCCATGGCCTATTTCTGGGTGCATAAAACATCTCTGCCATGTTGAATTTGGATACAACTTGCTTTGTCCAGTGAAATCAGGGCTAAATTGATTTTTGTCATGGAGGTGTGCACATGTCAGGACAGGCTCCAATTTCTCCCATCTCTACAGGGGGCAGAGGGAGAAGCAGGCTCCACCCAGGGAGCCTGATGTGGGACTTGATTCCGGTTCTCCAGGATCATGCCCTCGGCTGAAGGCGGCGCTAAACCACTGAGCCACCCAGGCTGCCCCTATTTTTTAAACAGATCAAAAGAGAAAAACAATTTGACCATCATGACAGGAGCAGAAAAGTTATTTTAGAATACACACACACAAACTCCTGATTAAAATGTTTAAAAATGGGGGTGCTTGGGTGGCTCAGTCCAACTCTTGATTTTGGATCAGGTCATGATCTCAGAGTCCTGGGATGGAGCCCCGGGTTGGGTTCCACTCTCAGTATGGAGTCCTCTTGAGATGCTCTCTCTCCTTCTGTACCCTGCACCCTGCTCTTTTGCGCATGCTCTCTTTCTCTAAAATAAATAAATAAATCTTTTAAAAAATGTTTGAAAATGAGTAACCTGATGTAAAGTAGAGGCAGAAAGGGTTTTTCCTTAATTGGATATAAAATGGAGAAAAATATATGATAGAATAACCAAGGGCACTTGGGTGCCCAAGGAGGTTAAGAGTCTGCCTTTGGCTCCGGTCATGATCTTCAGGTCCTGGAATCCAGCCCCATATCAGGCTCTTTGCTCAGCGGGAAATGTGCTTCTTTCTCTTTCTCCTGCCCCTCCTCACTGCTTGTTCTCTCTCTCTAACAAAAAAATTTTTTTAACTAAGAAAGAAAGAAAGAAAGAAAGAAAGAAAGAAAGAAAGAAAGAAAGAAAAAGAGAATAACCACAAAATACCTGGAAAGGGCTATACCCAGCAGTAAGCTTAATAGAGGAAAAGAAAAGATTCCTTCAGAATGTTAAGAATTAGACAAGATTGCTCACTATCACTACTATTATTTAACATGATTCTGGAAGTCTTGGCCCACGGAATTAAGGAAAACATATGGATTAACATAGGAGAATACTAAGTCAAATATCCTCAGTGCAGATTCTAACACCAATTATCTGGAAGACCTAAGGGAATAAATGAAAAGCTGTTCTCTATAAAAGTGATATAAGGAAATTGTCGAATTTTGACAAAAATATCCTACCAAAAAAAGCCCACGGGATTTCTGATATACTAATTAAAACCATTTAAAATACTATATTAAAAGAGTGCTATGGGCTAAATTGTGTCTCCCTTCCACCCCAATCCATATGTTGCCCCATACCTATCAGCATGATGGTATTTGGAGAAGAGAAATTCCAGAGGAAACTATGTTTCAGTGAGGTCACAAGGGTGGGGTCTGTATGATGGGATTAGTGTCTTTAAAAATGAGGAAGAGACACCAGAGCTCACTCTCTCTGCCATGTGAAGACACAGCAAGAAAGCAGCCATGTGCAGGCCAGGAAGAGAGGCTTTGCCAGAAACCAACCATAGTGACACCCTGATGTTAGATTTCCAGCCTCCAGAATTATGAGAAAATAGGTTTGCTGGTGAAGCCCCCCAGTCTGTGACATTTTCTTTAGGAAGCCTGAGCTGAGGGACACCTGGGTGGCTCAGCGGTTGAGCATCTGCCTTCCACTCAGGGGTGGTCCTGGGATCAAGTCCCACATCGTGCTCCCTACATGGACCCTGCTTCTCCTTCTGCCTATGTCTCTACCTCTCTCTCTCTCTCTCTCTCTCTCTCTCTCATGAACTCATGAATAAATAAAATCTTAAAAAAAAAAAAGGAAGCCCAAGCTGAGTGAGACAAAGAGGCTGTATGATCAAGAGCCACAATCTCCTCCTGTGTTTCTTAGAAATAAATTTAGCAAGAAATATGCATAACTTAATTAAGAAAACAAAAGTCCAAGATGCCACCAAATCATACAAGAGTTGATTCAATGGACATACTATCTTTTTGACTCGGATATATCAAATTTCTCAAGTTGTCAAAGCCATCCAAATTAATCTGCAAATTAGAATAAAACTCCAGTGGGATTTTTTGAGACCTTGAAAAAAATTTCTGAAGTATACTTGGAAGAAAAACAAGGGCAGCCCGGGTGGCTCAGCGGTTTAGTGCTGCCTTCAGCCCAGGGCGTGATCCTGGAGACCCAGATCTAGTCCCACGTCGGGCTCCCTGCATGGAGCCTGCTTCTCCCTCTGCCTTTGTCTCTGCCTCTCTCTCTCTCATGAATAAATAAATAAAATCTTAAAAAAAAAAGAAAAGAAAAGAAAATGCGTTACAAAAACCATGTAGGGGCATCTGGGTGGTTCAGTGATTGACTGTCTGCCTTTGGCTCAGATCACAATCCTGGGGTCCTGGGATTGAGTCCTGCATTGGGCTCCCTGCAGGGAGCCTGCTTCTCCCTCTGCCTATGTCTCTGCCCCTCTCTGTGTGTCTCTCATCAATAAATAGATAAAATGTTAAAACAAACAAACAAACATATAACTATCCAAGTTAGAGGGGTACCTGGGTGGTTCAGTGGTTGAGCGTCTGCCTTTGGCTCAGGGTGTGATCCTAGGGTCCTGGGATGGAGTCCACAATCAGGCTCCCCAACAAGGAGCCTACTTCTCCCTCTGCCTGTGTCTCTGCCTCTCTCTGTGTGTCTATCATGAATAAATAAATTAAATACTTTTTAAAAACTATCTGAGAAGTAAGAGTAATGGAGGGGGACTAGCCCCTGTAAAATATTAGAACATATTACACAGGTATAATAATCCAAATAGTATGGTATAGCTAGAAAAGACAGATCAGTGAATCATTGTGGATATGGGTCAGTGTAAGTAAGCCAGAAATAGACCTAAGGAGATTTAAAATGCTAGCATATGATAAATTTCAAGTCAGTGGCTAACAGTCAAATTATTTGATAGGTGAATCAAGGCACTTGCATAGCCACAAAAGTGAGTGGATACTGCTTCCATTTTTATGCCCTAGGGCTTGGATTTCAACAACTGGCTAATAAGAAATAAATCAAAAAACTTTTAATTAAAAAAAAGAAATAAATAAATTCACTATCCTCTTTTCCCTTCCCTACTGTTCTCTTTTTCTTCTTACCTTTCTTATATCTACCTACCTATTATCTAGCTGTCTAACCATCACCTACCTTTGTGTTTGTGCATATATTTAACAAAAAATGTGGAAGGACATCCTCTATGATATTAACAGGTTTGGGGTTTGGAGCTCCTCTCTACTTGCTAGATGGGATGCTTCCCAATTCATGAATCACTTAATAAAGTCAATTAGATTTTTTTTTAAAGTCTGATTTTGGTAGTGAATTACAGGTGATTTTCACTTTCAATTTTATAGCTTCCTTGCTTATGTAAAAATTAGAAAAACACAATAAAGTTATTTTTATTTTGAAAGAAAGGCTCAAATGCCTTTCCCAATTCTTGGCACATAGCAGATGCTCAGTAATGGATCATTCATTTGTCTATTCTTTGTGTGTGCATGTGTGATTATGTGCATGTCTTTGTCTTTCATTTCATCTTCGTCATTGACTTCGTCTCTATCTTCTCCATTATACCACCTCCTTTTCCTTCTCCCCACACCATCTTTGTCTTTGTAGATTTTTTGCATTTCCCCCCTCCCCCCCCGAATCCTCATCTTTTTCAAAAATCTTCACCCAGTGTTTGGGGCTGGACAAAGGGAGAAAGTTACACAAAAGGGAGGTGGCGAGCAGGAGTTCTAGATAGGTGGGGAAGGGCCCAGCTTACCCAGGGAGAATGGGCTAAAAGCCTCTTGTGTCTTGAAGTGGCCTTCTGCATCCAGGAAGTGGCCAGGGTGGATTGCTTCTGGTTTCTCAAAGGGGCATGGGTCATGGAGGACAGAGCTCAAAATGGGATACACAGTAGTATCCTAAGATATCATCAAAGCCAAGAGGACCCAAATGGGCATAAATAAGGAGTGGCTGAATCAATTATGGCACATCCACAGTTGATAATGAGCTTCATTCACTGGATGGCTCTACAGCTAATGGCTGATATATTGAATAATTTTGGCCCATTTTGTTAATAGCTGTGTCCCAAGCCTTCAGGTATTCCCAAAGACTATCCTGTCTCCTCTTCCCCAAGACCCTTTGGGCTTCTCCATAATCCATCAACTAAAAGGTTCACATTTGGCCCAGCAGAAGCCTCCAACACCCAACTCAAAAAAATAAGAGCCAGGATTTACAGGTATACCTCAGAGACATTACAGTTGTGGTTCTAGACTACCACATTAAAGTGGATAGTACAATAAAGTAGATCAAATGAATTTTTTTTATTTCCCAGTGCATATAGAAGTTACATTTACACTCTGCTATAGTCTCTTAGGTGTGCAATAGCACTGTGTCTGAAAAAGTTTAATAGTAAAAATTAATTAATTTTGGGCAGCCCGGGTGGCTCAGCGATTTAGCACTGCCTTGGGCCCAGGGCCTGATCCTGGAGACCCGGGATCAAGTCCCACATCGGGCTCCCTGCAAGGAGCCTGCTTCTTCCTCTCCCTGTGTCTCTGCCTCTCTCTCTCTCTCTCTCTCTCTCTCTCTCTCTCTCTCTCTGTGTCTCTCATGAATGGATAGATAAAATCTTTTTAAAAACTAATTAATTTTAAAACACTTAATTGCTAAAAAATGCTAACCATCATTTGAGCTTTCAGCAAGTCATAATCTTGCTGATCAAGAGTCTTGTGCAAAAAAAAAAAAAAAAAAAAAAAAAAGAGTCTTGTGCAATGTTGATGGCTGCTGACCAATCAGGGGGATGGTTGCTGACAGTTGGAGTGACTCTAGAAATTCCTTCCTTCCTTCCTTCCTTCCTTCCTTCCTTCCTTCCTTCCTTCCTTCCTTCTTTCCTTCCTTCCTTCCTACTAAAGTAAGCTTTAGTAAGCCCCATTGTGGGGCTTGAACTCAAGACCCTGAGATCAAGAATCACATGCTCTACCAACTGAGCCAGATGGGAGCCCCTGGTTGTGGCAATTTCTCAAAATAAGATAACAATGAAGTTTGCATCACTGATTGACTCTTCTCTCACAATTTCTCTGTAACATGTGATGCTTTTGCATATCATTTTATCCACAGTAGAACTTCTTTCAAAATTAGAATCAATCCTCTCAAACCCTGCCACTGCTTTATCATATAAGCACATGAGTATAAGAATATGTGATATTCTAAATCTTCTGTTGTCATTTCAACAGTTTTAACAGCATGTTCCCTAGGAGTTGATTCCATCTCAGATCACCTGAAAAAATATAATAATGATGAAAATATTTCAAATATTAAAAAAATTACCAAAATATGACACAGAGACGTGAGGTGAGAAAATGCTGGTGGAAAAAATGGCACCGAGAGACTTACTTGACACAGAGTTCCCACAACTTTCAATCTGTAAAAACCCAATATCTGCAAATTGCAAAAAAGTGACATGCAATAAAGTGAGGTATGCCTGTATTCTCATGGGTTAGTGCTCATTAGGAGATTAGATATTGTGACTATTACCCCTAGGTATATCTATGCTTGAGAACACGTGCAGCCACAGAAAAAAATGACTTAGAATCATAGGTATTGACTTGCAAATATATTGACAGCATACTGTTGATATATTATAAAAAGGAAAGACACACACACAAACACACAATAAAAGATAAGTTGCACATTGCAATGATATGCACATGAAGACAGGAGGGAAGAAGACAGGCACACTGGACACAAATATCAAAGTGATAGATAAAATAGGAACTGATATGGGGCACACCTGGGGGGCACACCTGGGTGGCACAGTCAGGCCTCTGACTCTTGGTTTTGCCTCAGGTTGTGATATCAGGGTCATGAGACAGAGCCCCGTGTTGAGCTCTGCATTCAGCCCATAATTTGCTTAAGACTCTCTCTTCCTCTGCTTCTTCTTGCTTCCTCTCTCCCTCTCTCTCTGCCCCCCCCCCCATTCTCTCTCTCTCTCAAATAAATAAATAAATAAATCTTTAAAAAATATAAGCTGTCTTTGTATGTGTATATGTAAGGTACATGTTCATATAAACTTAAAGAAATTATGGAAAGAGAAACATCAAACTTTGAATTTTTCTTATGAAGGAGGAAGGTAGGGGAGATGACAAATGGCTTTTTAAAATGACAGCTCTATTATATGACATATATCAATAAGAATATGGGTTTTTTTAAGCATATCGAGGCAGAAGCAGAAGAAGAAGGTGACAAAGAAGAGGAAGAGGAGGAGCTAGGAGAGGACATTTATAAAATCTCTCTCCCTCCCATAGAAGTCTGGAATTTAAAATTCTCATTGTAGTCCAACAAACCAGAGACATAAGCCATAAGACTGCACCAAGATTCTGTGGCCTCACCTTAGGGAGATGATAACTGTGGAAGTGAGTGTCCTTGGTGACACAGTGGGGAATGCCAAGGGGGATGATGTCACTGAATCTCTGAATTTCCTGGATGACAGCATGTGTATAAGGCAATTTTGCCAGATCTTCAAGGGTGTGGGCCAATAATTCTGTCAATCTCCACCTCGACTTTCTTTAAATATAGCAAGGGTGGAAGGGAGAATAACATCAATGAATGCCAATGATGGTGAGCTTAACAAAGTCACCCAAAAGATGTCCTGCAGGCTGGCGGGTGTGTGTGTATGTATGTGTCTTGAAATCTTTCCTAAGATGTTGGGTTATTATTGTTCCTTCTTAGTAAAAGCATTGAGAAAGAAAGTCAATGGCTTCATTGTGGAAAAGTCTTGCCTGATGTTTCCATTCTTAGTTAGGAGTGGGGGTCACTTGGGTAAGGATGGATGAAGTTCATTCAACACTTAAGGCTAATTTTTTTAAATGGATGTGGCTGGGACTGTCATATCCTTTTGTCCCAGTAACTTGTTATATGACTTGAATAAGCCACTTCCTCACTCTGGCCCTGAAATTGATTACCTGCAAAATAGGGGAATTTGATTAGATCAGATTTTCTCTAAGTCTGATCTGCAGACTGTCAGAAGAAGAACCAATTCAGGGGCTTTTTAATTAGTTGTACATCAACAGCATACTCCAAAGAGTCACGTTCTTTGTCAACCTCCAAATGTTCTGCCTAGAGCCATGTGCCTTTGTAGACTGCAAAATGCTTTGTGAATGATACTCCTTGTGACTGGAGCACACTTCCTAAACTATAAAGCATTTTACAACTCACCTTAGATAATTTATAAGTATGAAAGTACTTTTCTAACCATAGGGTGCTCACTGAATGAAAAACTGTAAATTAAACTGTAATTAAACTGTAAATTATCCTGTCAACCTCAAAGTCTTTTGTTAGCAGCAAAGCTTTATAATAAGTTGCTGATCCCTACAGGAGTGGATCTTTGCTGACAGAAGTTGTTGGTCACCCATCACGTGACCACCTTCCAGCAGGGTTGCAAGACCCTCAACTCTTTCTGACCCTCATTCACCATAAGTCCAGCTCACCTAAAACATCAGGTTCTTAAGAAGAACCCCATACAAGAGAGTGGTACTGGAGCTCTGTGCTGGCGAAGAACAATGAGAGCATTGTGTAGATGAGGTTCGGTTCATATAGTGGAACTCACTCTCAGGATCAGAGCTTTCCTGGGGATAGTGAGAGACAATCTTTAATATCTCCCCTTGCAAAGATTCCCAAATTGATCCACCAGGGCCTCCCTCACTGCTCTGTACCCACACAGGATGATGACAGGCCGGGGTCCCAGGTAGACTGTGAAGACATCCCCATACTTCTTCCGCAGCTGTGGAGGCAGGGTCCGGCTCTCACTCATTCACTCAAGACAAGAGTCTCCACCCTCACACCTGGATCACAACCTCCAGCCTAGCCTAACCACTGTCATCCTTCCCCATCACATATTTATCAAGGAAGAATTGAAACCTGAACTCAGTGGCCTCCTTCAAGCCTCCCTCGTAAGCCCTTGCCCAAATGTTCTCTTAGCTTCTCCAAGAACTCTCAGCTTTGAATTTTCAAAATGACAGAGACTCCTTACATGTGAGCTCTGGTACCTCTCCTTTCCAACACCTGCAGGACACAGCTCAAAGCTTCATGTCTATCATCATTTCTCCTTCCAATCTACCTTCCCTGCCTTCCTTCTTTTTTTTTTAAGATTTATTTATTTATTTATTTATTTATGATAGACACACAGAGAGAGAGAGAGAGAAAGAGAGGCAGAGACACAGGCAGAGGGAGAAGCAGGCTCCATGCCAGGAGCCCGATGTGGGACTCGATCCCGGGACTCCAGGATCGCGCCCTGGGTCAAAGGCAGGCGCCAAACCACTGAGCCACCCAGGGACCCCCCCCCCCCCCGCTTTCCTTCTTATAGAAATTCCAGAAGCTTCTTTAGTGGGCATATTGTGCTAGATGGCAGATCAAGGCTGGAAGAAGACATTCCCAAGCTGGCCTGCGAAATCCCACCCACAGTTTGACCCCGCACTCCTGCCTTGCTGCCTATGAGCTGTTACCTGTCCACCCACTTCTTCCTTTCCACCCCCTTTCCCTTCCCCATATCACAGCCTGGAAGGTCTTGAGAAAGCCCTTGTGGTCTATTTGCAAAATGTTCCCCAGGAAGAGCAGAGGCCAAGGTCCTTGAGGGAGGCAACCTCGGGAAGCTGGGTGAACCCAGAGTAACAAAAGGCCAATGAAGACAGTGAGGAGCAGGAGGGCTGATAGTGCCATGGTCCTGGTTGTGCCTGCCTTCCATCCTGCCATTCCTCTTAAAAGGGAGACTGATCTGTTGCTTGTCACGTTTTTTTCCCTGTGGTCAATGGGGGCGACTGTGCCATAAATCTACCTTGGCACAGCTCTTGATAACTCTCCAGTGCAACAGGAGGTCCAAAGCTGGCAGAGGCTGCAGAAGCCAGGAAGTTTAACATCTCAAATGGGTCCCAGAGTCAGCTTTCCATTGGCCCTTGGCTAGCTGGAAGTGTCCTAGCAGGCAATGCCCTTGAACCTGGAGTCCTTTCATGAAGGAAGGAAGGGTAGTGGTGCCAGCTGGTGGAACATGTAGATTCTGGTGAAGGATGGTTGCACTGCAAGGATGGCTCTTGGCCAGCTTTCTCAGAGGGTGGTATTGCATCACGAGGGACTGAGAATAGCTAGAAGGCAGAATTGGGGCATCCTGTCTTCATTTGTTCTGGGTATCAAAAAAGAGTAAGATATGAAGACACAGGCAAATTCTGGGACACCTGGCTCAGTGGTTGAGCATCTGCCTTTGGCTCAGGGCATGATCCCAGTCTGGAGATCAAGTCCTGCATTGGGCTTCCTGTGAGAGCCTGCTTCTCCCTCTGTCTATGTCTCTGCCTCTTTCTGTGTCTCTCATGAATAACTAAATAAAATCTAAAAAAGAAAAAAGAAAGAAAAGGAAAGGAAAAAGACAAGGTCTGATGGGGGAAGGCTAACTCCATGTTGGGTGCATTTGGGGTTGCCTGATTTATCCATCCATCCAACCATCCATCCATCCATCCATCCATTCATTCCTCAGCAAATATTTTGCTTTTTCAGAGCTGGCATTGTAGTGAAGAAGTTCTTACCTCCCAGAAAGATCCCTAGTGACCTGACAATAAATGGGTCTCACACAAAATGGCATGGCTCACCACCTGACCAGGGGATGTCAGGCTTTTGATGTTTATTTGAGTTTCAGAGAATTGAAGGGCACTGTAAAGAAACCAGTTTAGGCACTAGATTAGAATCATGGGCCTGGAGCCCATGGGCCAAGGAGCCAAGGAGCCCTTTGCACAGAGGGAAGCAGTAAGGAGAGTCAGTAAGAATGAGGACAGTAGGGTACAGCAATGGTCTACAATGTGGATGAATCTCAAAAATATTATCCTGAGTGAAAGAAGCCAGACACAACAGAGCACATATTGTATGATTCCATTTACATAAGATACATAGAATAGGCAAAGCCACAGAGACTGGAAGCAGATTGGTGTTTGCCAGGGGCTGAGGGGGAAGGGAAATGGAGAGTGACTGTTACTGGGTAAGGGGTTTTCTTCTTGAGTGATGAAAATGTTTGGAACTCGATAGTGGTGGTGGTTGTACAACATTGCGAATGAACTCAATGCCACTAAATTATACACTTTAAAACACTTGTTTTATGTGATGTGAATTTTACTATAATTTAAAAATATAATGGGGGGTTGTGGTTAGGTGAAGAATTTGAGTTTGAGAACCAGGGAGACAGAGTGTGAATCTTGCTCCTCCACTCCCAGCCATATGATCTGGGAAAACTGATGCCAGTGCCTGGCCTTTGTTTACTCGTCTGTAAAACACAATCACTGTAGCCATCCCATGGGACTACTGAAGGAAGATTCAAGTGAGCTCACATAGGCACAGATCATGGAGCACAAATGGTTGCTCAGTGGAGGTGGTGGTTGTTCTGAGGATGGGAGGAGTCACTGGGGGAAGCTGTGGTTTGGGAGGCAGAAATGCAGAGAGCACCTGAGTCAAATCTCCCCTTAATCCCCAGCTTCTAGCTCTACACCACATATGTAACTTTATTGACAAAGGAAAGAAACACACCCCCATGAGTCTTTACAAGAGCTGCAGAATGATGGGGTGAGATGAGATGGCAGAGAGGAATTTCCCAGGGAGGCAGCAATCAAGGAGGGGAAGGACACTGGCTGGAAGTGGGTCTTTCAGTGGCAGGAAGACCCAGAGAGAGGCAAGCAGCTGTTCTCTGAAGTAGTGGACATATTTCATGATCCTGGAATCCTTTGACCCCCCTTCCCTCAGCACCCTCCACGAGACAGAAAGCTGATCTGGTACACTGGGGGCAATTTGCCCACACCTATCTCCTGGGGTGTGAGGTCAATGTCCTCAGGGGCCATGGGGCTGGCCACAGAGAAGTTCTGGAGGATGGTGGTGAAGAAGAGGAATAATTCCATGCGGGCGATGCCTTCACCAAGACAAATGCGCTTCCCTGTGGGCACAGAAGATCATCATTGTGGGCACTCAGCTGATGTACATCCTTTGCCCTGTCACATCCCAAACCCATATATCTGTGTCCATTGCAACACATTTGTCTGGGATTGCCCTTTGACCTGAAATTCAGGGTGGACTTTTAGGGAGTTCCCAGGCTCTCTGAAACCAGGTGCAAACATTTGGGTGGATTGGCCTTGCACATTATACCAGGAGAGTCTCTAGTTTCTGTTAAAAGGGTTTCTAGAGGATTCAGTGGCCCCTCAGAGAATGTGTGTGTGTGTCTGTGTGTCTGTCTGTCTGCCTCCACATGTGTAGGTGTGTGCACATTTCTGACAACATTTTTAATGTCTTTCATTTCTAACGTGGGGAGAATGGTACCCATCAACTAGGGCTATCATGACGTTAAAGAAATTAGTATTTGTAAAAATTCTTAGACTAGTACCTGCCCTGTACTAAGGATACTGTAGGTGGTTGTTGCTTTGTGTTTCTTTCTAGGTGTGTGTGGTGGGGAATGTGTGTGTGTGTGTGTGTGTGTGTGTGTGTGTGTGGTAGGGAATATGTGCATTGGGGAGCAGTATGTATGTGGAAGGGAAGGCATGTGTGTGTTTGGGAGTGTGTGTGTGTGTTTGTGTCAGGGAGTGTGTTATGGTCGGGAGTGTGGGGGGAAGTGCGTATATGTGTGGTAGGGAATGTGAGTGTGTGGTAGGGAGTGTGCATGTGGGGGAATGTGCATGTTTGTGGCAGGGAGTGTGTGGGTAGTTGGGGGTAGTCGGGGGGTAGTGTGTGTGTGGTAGGGAATGTGGGGGGTAGTGAGAGGGTCTGTGTGTGGTAGGAGTGTGTTTGTTTGTGGTTGGAGTGTGCATGTGGGGGAGAGTTGTGTGGTGGGAAGTTGTGTGGTGGATATTGTGGGTGTGTGGGGATTATGTGTGTGGTGAAGAGAATGCGTGTGTTGAGAAGTGTGCATGTGGGGGCGGAGTTGTGTGGTGCCGAGTGTGATTGTGTGGTGGGGAGTGTGTGGAGTGTGTGTGTGTGGTGAGGAGAACGGGTGGTGAGAAGTGTGCATGTGGGGGGGAGTCGTATGGTGGGTTTTGTGAGTGTGGTGGGGAGTGTTTATGGGGGTGTATGTGGCACTGTGTGATTGTCTCTCTGAGTTGTCGTCTGAACTCAGTGTGGGAGCCATGGGCTTCAAGAGTTTTGGGGAAAAATCAAACTGCACATGAAGTGGGAGTCTATGGCCTCGGGCCGACTCCAGAGGTGTGAAAGCCCCCAGTAGGTTACAGAGCTTGGGCTTGTCGAGAAATGAGGACACAGGGCATGGAAACCTCAGGCAGAGATGCTGAAAGCCTGCTCCTTTACTTCAATGGCTCTTAATCTGCAGGCTGGCCACCTTGGAAAGACCATTCCAGACATTTCCTAGACCTTCCATTGGGCTTGTGTGGAGGTTTCTTGAAGGGGGGGGGGGGGGGAGTGTATTCCATATCTTTTTTGGCACATCAGAAGTGAGGACATAGGAACTTAGGAAAACTCAGGGCAGGGCTAGGTCCTGCAACTCGTTCTGTCACCCAGTTCTTTCCAGAACAGCCTGGCCCTACTCTCTCCCTCTCACCCTGTCTTCCTCATCCCTGGGGCTGTCTATTGTGGGACTCCTTTGCTATCCTTTTGGCTCTAACATCTTTTTAGGCTCAGTTTGCCTTTCTTTCCCCCCATGGCGAGCTTGCCTCAGACTTCTGCTCTGTCTCTATCTCCTATCTGACTTCTGTCTCCCTCATCTTTTGCCCACATTCTTCAATCTTAAACTCGCTGTCTCTGTCCATTTGATTCTGATTCCACTTGAAACTCTCTCTCTCTCCCTCCTTTTCTGTCTCCCTCTCCTCTTTCTCACTCTATCGTCTCATGCTCACTCTGTCTCTGTCACTATGTCCCCCGTCACTGTCTCCCTCTGTGTCTCTCTGTTTCTCACTCACTCCTTCCTTCTTTGTCTGTCTGTCTCTGTCCTTTTCTTTCTCTATATCTCTGCCTTGATTCCAGGGTCCTCTTCTCTCCCAAAGGATGAGGAACCCGGGCATTGGGGTTTTCTCTGCATGAGGCCAAAGGGTGGAGAGTTGGGGATAGAGACAAGTCAGAGCACATCAAGACACTCTCTAGCCCCCAGTGCCAGCAGGATAAATGCAACTACCTCCCAGCTTTCAAGGCCCTCCAGCTGAGCGATTCATCCTTGACCCCCTCTATAATCTATACTCCAGGCTCCCTGGGCTCATCTAGCGTCTCAAATCTGCCATGCTGTCTCCACCCTCAGGTTTTGACCTTGCTCTGCCTGGACCACTCTTTCTAGTGGCCAATTGATATTTATCCTTGATCTCTTAGCTTTGAAGCCAGTACATCAGGGAAGCTTTTTTCATGAACCACTAAGAGTAGTCAGTCCTTCCTATGTTGCATCTCCAAAGCCCCTTTTAGAGCATCTATCACAATTAGGATTAATTATAATAATAATCACCACTTCTATGAGTACTTACTTTGTTCCAAACAGTCCTAATCACATGGCAAGCATTAATTAATTTAATTAGGTACATTATTGTGGCCAAATGACAAATGCCCATTTTCCCTGCTGGATGATAAATTTCCCAGGGCAGAAACCATGTCTCCATGAGACTTGTCCAGTGCATTATCTTCAGCCTCCAATAGAGTACTGAGCTCAGAGTAGTGCTCCCGGATATTTCATGCCAAGGTATAGAGAGGTTAAAATACTTTCCCATGGTCCAACTTACCAAGATGTGCCTTTGGAACATGATCTTACTTCTTAAACCCCCCTGGGTTGTAATGAAGATGGAGCAGATTAAAGCAGGTAAAGCAACTGGCACATACTAAATGCTCCATAAGCAAAGATCTCTCCTGGATTGTCTCAAGGAGGGGGTGGCATCTGCACTATGGTATCTGGGAAAGGGAGTGTGGGCCTGGCTTACCTATGGAGAAGGGGATAAATGCTTCATTCTTCTTCAGTGCTCCATTGGCATCCAGAAAGTGGTCAGGGTTGAAGACATCTGGTTTTTCAAAGTAATGGGGATCATTGAGAGCAGAGTGCAGGATGGGAAATACTTCAGTGCCCTAAGGGAGGGTCACATGGTCAGAAGATATTGCCATTCCCTTCCTCAACCCATTTGATTAAAAAACAAAAGCAATAACAAACAAACAATAACAACAGGTCAAGTACAGAGATTAAGAGCACCCAGACTGGCCACATAGGAGAGATGTGGGAGCCCAGTTGGCCTCACCTTGGGAATAATGTACCCTCTGAAGCAAATATCTTTGGTGACCATATGGGGCACGCCAATGGGGAGAAGGTCCCCAAATCTCTGAATCTCGTGGATGACTGCATCAGTGTATGGCATTTTGGCTCGGTCATCAAGGGAAGGAAGACGGTGTGGGCCAATCACCTGGTCAATCTCCTTGTAGATTCTTTCTGCATAGATGAGTGGGACCAGGGAATCTCATTTTTAAATTTTATTTATTTTTATTTAAATTCAATTAATTCATAGAGTGTATATTAGTATCAGAGGTAGAGTTCAGTGAATTGTCAGTCTATATAACACCCAGTGCTCATTCATCATGTGCCCTCCTTTATGTCCATCACTCCATTACCCCATCCCCCCATCCATCTTCCCTCCAGGACCCTCATTTTATTTCCTAGGGTTAAGAGTTTCTTATGGCTTGTATCCCTCTCTGATTTCATCTTGTTTTATTTTTCCCTCCCTTCCCCATGATCTTCTGTTTTGTTTCTTAAATTTCACATATGAGTGAGATCATATGATAATTGCCTTTCTCTGACTGACTTATTTCACTCAGCATAATACCATCTAGGGAAACTTCATTTTAAAAAGACATTTCAGGGACGCCTGGGTGGCTAGGCGGTTGAGCGTCTGCCTTTGGCTCAGGGCATCGAGTCCCATGTGTCAGGCTCCCTGCTTGGAGCCTGCTTCTCCCTCTGCCTGTGTCTCTGCTTCTCTCTCTCTCACTCATGAATAAATAAATAAAATCTTTAAAAAAATAAAAAGACATTTTAGCAGGGATACTGCTTTCTATGGACGAATGAGTCAGGAACAATATATATAATATAATAAAGGATTAGGTCATTGACACCCCTCAGAGCCACCAGCCTGGGGTAGGGGAATGAGGAGGAAGCAAGAATTCTCACCTTTTGAAATCTAATGAATGTTACAAATTCTCCCCCATGGGCGCACACATATACACATCACAATTTTGTATAGAATTTCAGATTAAGAAATGAAGACTATAAGCTTGTCAAAATTCTCCCTCTAAAAAGAGTAGAAAATGAACTAATAATTATTATTGTTTGTATTATTGATGACACACTGTGCTAGGTCCTCAGGAATATAACAATGAATAGATCAACAGATTAACCCACCAACAACTGGATAAATAAATGAAAACATAAAGCAATCAACTAATGATTTATGAGTAGAAGAACATTAATGAATGGATGTATGTATCACTCAATGTAGGAATTAATGAATCATTAATCATTAATTAATAAATGGCCCATAGAAAAGTACATGAACCCGATTAACCAAAAAATCCCATAAATGGATGGATGGCTAGATCTATAGAAGAATAAGTAAATAAATAAATTAGTGAAGGAATAGGTAAATATAGGAATGAATGGATGGATGGATTGAATGATATATCCATAAATTAGTGATGGATAACTGAGTGAATTAGTAAAGGAATAATAGATGGATGAAGGATGGATTGAAAGACCGATGGGAGAATTAAGGAACGAAATCTTCGGGATCCCTGGGTGGCTCAGCGGTTTGGCGCCTGCCTTTGGCCCAGGGCGCGATCCTGGAGTCCCGGAATCGAGTCCCACGTCAGGTTCCCGGCATGGAGCCTGCTCTCCCTCCTCCTGTGTCTCTGCCTCTCTCTCTCTCTATGTCTATCACGAATAAATAAATCAATCAATCTTTTTTTAAAAAAAGGAATGAAATCTAGTTCATAGGACAGATGGATGCACGCACGAACAAATGAGCCGATGAATCAATGACAAATAGTTCATTCGATTAATCACTGTTTTAAAAGATCCACAGGGATCCCTGGGTGGCGCAGCGGTTTGGCGCCTGCCTTTGGCCCAGGGCGCGATCCTGGAGACCCGGGATCGAGTCCCACGTCGGGATCCCGGTGCACGGAGCTTGCTTCTCCCTCTGCTTATGTCTCTGCCTCTCTCTCTCTCTCTCTCTCTCTCTGTCTGTGTGACTATCATAAATAAATTAAAAAAAAATTAAAAGATCAACAGATGAAGCAATTAATCCACATAAAGAAAAAAATTAATCCACATAAAGAATGGGAGTTGATGTCGTCGGATTAATCATTGATTAAAGAATCTGAGTACACAGGTTAATAAATAAATAAAAGGACAGACAGGTGCATGGATGGCTGGGGAGGTAGATGAGTCAGCCTGTAAACAATGGGAAGAAACAGCGGGAGAACATACTGACACACTTCACCCACCCACCCACAGGGCTGGCTTAGTGAGGGATTCATTGAAAACCTGAGTGCTACAGTTATAGGAAAGGAACTCCACCTCTCTCATTCAGGAAGCACCTCAAGGGGGTTGGGGTAACTCGGTGGCGGGCACTGAGGGGGGCACTTGACAGGATGAGCACTGGGTGTTATACTATATGTTGGCAAATCAAACTTCAATTTAAATAAATAAATAAATAAATAAATAAATAAATAAATAAATAAATTTTCAAAAAAAAAAAAAAAAAAGGGAAGGACCTCAGCCCCACTTCCGCAGCCCCCAAAGGGGTCACAAATCCCCCCTGCCCCGACCCAGCCACCTGCGATGTGGGGGTATTTGAGCATGAGTAGGAATCCGTAGCGGAGCGTGGTGCTGGTGGTCTCCGTGCCGGCGAAGAAGAGCGAGAGCGCCGTGTCTATGAGGTTCCGATGGTGGAACTCGCTGCTGGGCTCGGCCTTCTCCTGGATCCGAGGGGAAGCGGGGGGCTTGGCTGCGCGCTCCTCCCTCGGGGCGCCCTCCCCTCCTCAGGGTCTCTCGCAGCGTCTGGAGCCTTCCTTTTCTGCGCCCTCTGCGCCCCCAACCGCGAATCCGTCTCCGCCTCTCTGCGCGCTGCCTGGGCTGCAATCCCTCTGCCATCCCCTGCTGTGCGCGTCCCCCTTTCGCTCCCAGCCTCTCTTGGCCTCTGTGAGTCCTGCCACCTGTTGCTGGACTTCTGTCCCGTGTCCTGCGCTTCCTGTTTTTCTCTCCCTTCCTCTGTCCTCCTTTCTCCTTTTTAACTCTTCCCCTCGTTTCCTTTCTGCCTCTCCCCTCCTCTTTCCAAGATCCCTTGGCATCCCGTGTCCTTCCCCCCCATTCCTTCCCCCTCGCCGCTGCCTTCTGCCCCCCTCCTCATCTTTTCCTCCTTCCCTGCGTCTCCCATCCCCCTCCCGCAAACCCCACTTTGTCCATGCGGATCAGGTAGGCGTCGATGAAGTCCCGCGGAGCGCTGGGGTCCAGGGTTTCCCGGTGCTTCTCCACCATGCGGGCAATGAAGGCTTTGATTTCCTGCAGGTTATTGTAGACCTGCCTGTGTGTGCCAGGAAAGTACTTCAAGAAGCTGTGGAAAAGCTCGAACATCTGCGGGAAAGAAGGGGGGCTGTGAGATCGTCCTGGGGCTGAGCTGTGGGTCCCAGTGGAGGGAGACCTCCCTGGCCCTGACACCTGGGAAGGGGTGGTGGTGGGTATCATCTCCCTGTGTCTGTCTCTCTTTTTCTGTCTCCCTTGTCTCTGTCTCTCACCCACTCACTGATTCTAGGTCTCCTTTGATCTGTTCTCCTCCCATTTATTTTTAAGATTTTATTTGTTCATGAGAGGCAGAGAGACAGGCAGAGGGAGAAGCAGGCTCCACGCAGGGAGCCCGATGTGGGACTGGATCCCAGGACTCCAGGATCAAGCCCTGAGCCGAAGGCAGGTGCTAAACCGCTGAGGCACCCAGGAATTCCCCAGAAAACTTTTTCTTAATCGCTCCTTCTAGGGATAACCATTGTTAACTCTGGTGAATCTCCTTCTAGAGTTTTCTCTTTGTGGTTTTCCATGGAAGGGGAAAAGTGAAATCACCTGTTGGGCTTCTTCCAAATACTCACCTTGGGCCCCATTCCAGATTTTTGGATCAGACTCTCCAGTAGGAGGTCATGGGAATTTGTATTTGTGACAATCCTATGCATGAATCTGACATATACTACTAGTTAAGAAACATAGTCATAGTGCTCTGAAGTTTAATTTCTTTTCTTTTCTTTCTTTCTTTCTTTCTTTCTTCTTTTTCTTCTTTTTTTTTTGAGAGAGAGAGAGGGAAGTGGGGGAGGGGCAGAAGGAGAGGGAGAGAGAATCTTAAGTAGGCTCTATGCTCAGCGTGGAGCCCAAGGGAGGACTCCATCTCACAACCGTGGGACCATGACCTGAACTGAAATCAAAGAGTTGGATGCTTAACCAACTGAGCCACCCAGGTGCCCCCGAAGTTTAATTTTCTTAACTTAATATACAATTAGGGTATTTCCAGGTTCATTGAGAAAGAGAAATCACACTATTCTGTTATAAAAGAAGAGGATATTACTTTACAACCTGAGAGACATTTAAAAGAAAGAAAAAAAAAAAAAACAGAGGAAGGAGAATGGGGTAAACAAAGAAATGTCATTCCTTTTTTCATATATCCTTTGAACTGCTTCAAGTGAGGGGCTTTGCCAAAGACAGAGGTGAAGATTTTAAGAAATTGGGGACAGAAGAGTAGAGAGCTTGATATCCTGATTCATATTCTGTCCCCTTGTCTCTTCATCTCAGCCTCGTCATACTATGCTCTCTGCCCGTCTCTTGTCCCTCCCTCCTGCCACCCAGCACTCAGTGCCCCTGTCCCTCCTTGTTGTCTCTGCTCCTCTTCCAGCCTGTAGGTGCATTTCTGGGCCCCCAAAGCAGATTGCCCCTCTGCCTTGCCCCAGATGTCCACCTCATGCCCACCCTCCCACTCCCTCTCCCTGACCTGGCTGGAGAAAGAGCTGATGAGTGCGAAGGACACATAGAACAAGTTCATCAGGCGCAGGAACTCAGGGTCTTTGTAGCCAAAGCGTTTTCCAAAGACAATGGAGCAGATGATGTTGGCGGTCATGGAGTGGAAGAAGAAGGTGGGGTCCTGGAGGACTCCTAGGAGGAGGCAGCACAGGTCATGGGACACAGACTCAAACAGAGGCCTTCAGAGCATTTGGCTACTGCCCCATGTCTGTGTGTCTGCCCTCCCTCACCCAGTGGTGGTAAAGAAAGGGAGACAACAACAGCTAACAAGCACTAGCCCAGATGATGTGCCAGGCTCTATTCTAAGCACTTCATGTATTATTTCATTAAATTTCCCACCACAATCCTGGGAGGAAAGTGTTGTTCTGTTATTATTTCCATTCCACAGTTGGGCAGAGAGGTTGAGTAACTTGCCCAGTGTTACCCAGCTCCTCATCCCTGGGATTGGGATTCAGACCCAGGCAGCCCAGCTCTAGGGACTGTCCCTCTCCGGCCTCAGCTCTGACCCTGGGAGCAGGGAGTTAAGTCCCAGGGACAGAGGGATGCAGAGCAGGCGTTCAGTCAATCACCTGTGCAAAGTAAAGAACTCTGTTCTCCCTATCCCTGGCCTGTCACTCTCCCTTCATCTCTTCTTTCCACCTCCAGGGCATTCTGGTCTCCAGGGAATTGTCCTGCACTGTCTGTATACATCCTGACTATGCCCAGGAGCAACGTGTGATCAGCCTCTCTCTCTGCGGGTCTCACCTGTCCATCTTCTTTGGTCCCCATCAGAGCCTTTTCTGAGCAAGTCTGTCTGTCTGTCTAATTTTCTCTGCCTTGGTTTCTTTCTGCCTCTCCCAGGCTCTTCCAGTCTCTCTCTGTTTTGGTCCCTCCCTCTCTGTCTCTTTCTCCTTTCCTGTCTCTCCAGCTGAGTCACTCTGTATCCTCCGGTCTGCTTCTTTGTTCTCTGTCCCTAGTCCTCTACAGCTCCATGTGTTTCTACCTCTGCCTCTCCCTCCCAACCTCTGCATTTATGTCCCAAAATATCTCTTATGGAAGGACCCTGTCTCATAAACACCTTTTTTTTTTCATAAACACCTTTTTATGGAGAATCCCAAATCAGGCAGAAGTGCTTCTTTGACAGCTTGTATAGCTGTCTGAGAGTGGAATGCCCCGGCTGCCCTCCTTGCGCACTGCCAGCTCATCAGCAGTTCACCCAAGGAAAGGAAAACCCAGTTTATCATTTTCAAAGTATCTGTCATTTTCCCCTTTCTCTCTCTGCCTTCTTTTTATAAGTCCTATTTTTGTTCTTGATAGATACAATTAATCCATGAGTTGGTTTCTCTGAATTCAAGTAAACAGCATGCTAGCACCTAAAGTTTATGCCTTTGAGTTGTTCTCAACACTATACACTCTACATCTCTCTGGCTTCCTGTGTTCCTCTCCTCCCCATCACTGTCTATCCCTCTGTCTGATGGTCTCTTGGGATCATTTTCTTTTTTTATGATTTTATTTATTTACTCATGAGAGACACACACAGAGAGGCAGAGACATAGACAGAGGGAGAAGCAGGCTCCCTGCAGGGAGCCTCACGTGGGACTCGATCCCAGCACCCTGGGGTCGCGACCTGAGCCAAAGGCAGACGCTCAACCACTGAGCCACCCAGGTGCCCTTGGGATCATTTTCTATCTCTACCTCTCTTTCTCTGTCCATGGGTACCCCCTATGTCTTTCTGTTGCCATGCACCCCGCATAGCCATCACACAGGACTCACCCTCAGTTTTCCGCAGCTCTTCCACCAGACACTGAGCCTCCTCCTGAATCCGCTCCTCCACACTCCGCTTCCCCATCCCGAAGTCCCTCATGGTGGCCAGAGAGAATCGGCGAAGAGTCTTCCAGCGTTCCCCATTGGCAAAGACTACACCTGGGTGTGTAGAGAAGGCATAGGTTGCCTAGGAGACTGGAAGGAGACCCTGTGTCCCTGTGCACCCCTTATCTTCTCTTCCCAAATTCATCCTCTCCAATTCCCCTTCTCCAGCATTCCCTTCCTGCTGCCTTTGAGGCCCTTACCGTATCCCTGGAAGACTGGCTCCACTACAGCAATTTTTCCCCGGCCAGAGAAGGCCTCAGCATTGTCCACCAGGGCCTCCCGTATGGCGTCTATCCCACATAGCATGACCGTGCGTCTTGGCCCCAGGTACACCGTGAAAACATCCCCATATTTCTCTTGGAGCTGCAAAGCATATCCACACCAGGGTTACTATTAGTCCATATGCACCTATGCAGCCATACCAGTTGTTAAACCATAAAAACACTTACACATAGATTGGTCTTGTGTAAGACAAGACCCTCCAGCCCAGGGTGCCTTTCCCCTTCCCAGGACCCAGCAACTAAAGGATTAACCCATGGCCCAGCCAGGGTCTGCATGATTGGTGCCCTAAGCAACACAGATGGTTAAATATCTCTCATCCCTACCCATACCTGTGACTCTAGCCAGATCTCCCCAGCATTGAAATTGAAGGGTCATACTTCTTGTGACCCAAGGTCAACCTGCTGTCTGCCTCCTGACTATTTCCCCTAGGGACCTACCCTGAACCACCTACCTGGTAGACAGAAAAGGGAAAACAATGGCTTCTGGGATGATCATGAAATCTGAGGAATCATAACATCAGTGCAGCCACTTGCAAAACTGCTCAGTGGTATTTATCAAAACTAAACACATGGATACTAAGTGATTCAGCATCTTCACTCCCAGATGCCTGCCCAACAAAAATGTGCACATAGGTTCACGAAAATATAAACAGTAAGATCCATGGAAGCTCAACAACACAGAGAGAGAATAAATATATAATGATATATTCATGCCATGGAGTACTATGTAACAATTACAAAGAACCTGCTCTATAGCCAACAACATGAATGAAACTCACAGGCATAGAGTTGAATGAAAGCAACCAGACACACAAGTGTCCATAATTCATAATATTATTTATTTATTTATTTATTTATTTATTTATTTATTTATAAAGAGAAAGAGTGCAAGTGTGCAAGCAAGGGGGGAAGGAGAAGGAGGGGAGACAGAGGGGCAGAGGGAGAGAGAGAGAGAATCTTAAGGAAGCTCCACGCCCATTGTGGATCTGGATGCAAGGTTCAATCTTATGACCCTGAGATCATGACCTGAGCTGAAATCAAGAGTCCGATGCCCAAACAACAGAACCACCAAGGCACTCTGGTCATAATCCTATTTATATGAAGTCAAGATAGTGGGAGGGTGGTGATCGGAAGGAGATTTCTGGGGATAAACGTATTGTTATGTATCTGTATGTCAATTACATGAGTATGTTCATTTGAGAGAATTCACTGAGCTGAACACATGAGTTGTGCACTTTTAGGGTAAACCTCAATAAAAGTTGTCTTAAAATTATGAAAAGTTAAGGGGTGCCTGGGTGGCACAGTCAGTTAAGCATCAGACTCTTGATTTTGGCTCAGGTCATGATCTCAGGGTCATGAGAGTGAGCCCCAAGTCAGCTCTGGGCTGGGCATGGAGCCTGCTTAAAATTCTCTCTCTCCCCATCCTTATGCCCCTCCTCCCACTTGTGTGAACATGCACTCTCAAATGAGTAAATAAATAAAATCTTTTTAAAAATCATTAAAAGGTTAAGTTTACTGAGAAATCTCTCATACTGATCTCTGCAAAGCCTCCCTACTGGTCTCCCCACTTCCATTCCCATTCCCCTACAATCGGTTTACCACCCACCCCACCCTACCCTGAAGCCAGAGTAGTCCCATGAAAATGTAAATTAATTAATACCCCTAATCTGCTCCAAACCCTCCAGTGGTCCCACTGCACAGAGAGTAAGATCTGAGTTCTCAGGGTGCCTGGGTGGCTCTGGAGTTGGGTGTCTGCCTTTGGCTCAGGGTCATGATCCCAGGGTCCTGGGATGGAGGCCCTCATCAGGCTCCCTGCTAAGGAATCTTCTTCTCCCTCTCCTTCTGCTGTTCCCCCTGCTGGTGCTCTCTGGCTCTCTCTCCCTCTCTCTCAAATAAATAAATAAAATCTTAAAAAAAAAAAAAAAAGATCTGAGTTATCCACCATGGCTCCGTCACTCCTCTGCTTGTCCTCTCTCTTTCCCCTTCACTCATTATTCCAATCCTGCCTTCATGTTGTCCTGAAAAACTGCCCTGCTTGCTCCTGCCTCTTCTCTTGCATCTTTCAGAGTCTCTGCTCACTAAGTGAGACAGAGCCTTTCCCTCACCATTCCATCTATAGTAGCTCCACACTTTCTAAACCTGCTTTCTTTTATTTTTTTTTAAACCTGCTTTCTTTTAATCATAGCTTTTGTCTCCCTCATATTTCCTTGTCTATCTTCTATGCTCTGTCCAAAGTCATATCATCAATGCCTAGAATATTCCAGGCACACAGAAGATGCCCAGGAAATGATATTGAATGAGCGAATAAATTAATAAATGGATCAAAGTAGCTGCCATTTAATGAGCACTTAATATACACCAGGCTCTATGAAATATGCCACCCATCCTCAACAATGTTATGAGTCATGCCTTCTTATCACTATCTCATTTTACAGAGGAAGGAACTGAAACTCAGTGAGAGTTGAATCTAGAAAACAAAATCCACATCTATTTCTCTCTAGAAAGATCTGGGAAAGTATTGGGGAACAGAGGAGGAGTGGGGCCACCCTCTCCAAGCTGTCCCATCGTGACCCCCACTAGGTCATTCTCTTCCTCTCTATTCCCAAAGATGATATGATAATAGAGGATCATGGACCCCTAGGGAATCCTGGAAGGTCCATGGAAGAGATGTAGGGGGTCTGGAACTCTCAAAATTATATGCAAAAGTGTTTATGGACATTTGAAGGGGAGGGAGCCCACAGCTTAACCAAATTCTCAAGGTATTTTGTGATCCCCCCAAATATTAGGCAGTTCAGTCTAGGAGAGCATTGGAGATGAAGATATGCTATGTTGGACCTCAGTGTTCCTTCCATGCAGTCTCAGGTGTGTGACTGCAGACAAGTGTCCCTCTCGGGCTGAACCTCAGTCCATACCTCGAGGATAGGGGTAGCACCTTACCTAGCCCGCAGGGTCGTGGTGAACCAGACCTGATGAATTCCTGCAGCAATACAGATAAATTCTAGCCACGTAATTTTGAGCGAGGAAATCAAGCCCAGGAGTCTACAGGAAAGCACGGTGCCCTTGTGATGCATTGAAGACAATGAGAATTAAATAATATGTACCTGGTGCTTCCACATATGTGGGAAAATTCTCTCTGGTAAGCAAAAGCAAAGGGATGAGAAGGCCAAGATTCAGGAGTGTGGTCATCATGAGGCAAGGTGGGGGTGGGGGGACAGTGAACAGGGCAGCAAGGGGCAGCTGGAAGCTGGTGATCCAGTTCCTCTGTTAGGAAGTGGATTCATGGTGTGGATGATATTATTAAAAGATAAATGGATAATCAAACAAGAAATCATGCCAAGAAAGCTGTGATCCGGAGCCTGGTAAATCCTCCAGAGTTAGCTATTACAGCTCATTCATGGTCATTATGGCTAAGCGCTCTGTGCATGGCCTCCTGTCCTCACCCCTCCTCCTGCCAGCACTGACCTGGGCTAGTCTTTGACCTCTTCTGTTGGCAGAGGAGAGATCTATATTAGTGGTGACACCATCCCTTTTTTCTCTCTCTTTCAGTGCCCAGGTCAATCCACGGAGGGTGGCAGGCACCCAGATACTCCACAGAGGGTGGCAGAAGAATGGAGTTCTACACCATGGCTCGCACCCAGACGCCTCTTCACGCCCACTTGCTCACTGCAGGGACATGGCCCACACACTCCAACTGAGCAGAGACACCTGACTACCTGACCACCATCCAGCATGCTTCACCTCCATGCCCCTTCCTCACCCCACCCCCTAGGGTGACAAGATGCCCTCACTCCTGGTGAGTGATCCCCAAATACGGAGGCAGGGAGCAACCCTCATACCCCATCCAATGTGCATCTCACCCTGAGGAAGGATTTGAGTAAGCCTTTTCTGTCCATCTGAAGAAAGTTCCCCAAGATGGGCAGAGGACGGGGGCCTGGTGGGAGGTGGCCATAAGCCTTTGGGTGGCCCCTGGCCATCAGAAGCAAGAGCCCCGTGAGGAGAGCAAGGAGGAGAAGGACGCTGAGCTCCATGGTTTGGTCCACGTGCCTTCCTCCCAACTGCAGCCTCGAGCTGAGCCTTTTATCCGGAGCCTGCCTCCCCACCAAGTTATGTAACTTCATCCCTTCCCCGCCTCTCCTCTCATCATGGCCAGGAATGTGAACTTGAAGGAGTGGTGATTACAGACCCATATTTCCTGCTCAAGCAACCCTACCTGTTGGTACAATGTGTTAGTGATTCCAAAGTCCACATGAGGATGTGTATGGCACACAGTTGTGTTTGTTTTGCAGGTATGGGTGAGCATGCACTGTCCACTTGGGTGCTTATGCTTGCATTTGCTCTCCCATACCTCTTTGCACCTGTGTGTATGCCTGTATGATTTTATATGTGAAGCAGTGTTTGTATTTATGTGAATGCGCTGATGTGTGAATCTACATGAGGTTGTTTATATATTTTTGCAAATGTATGGTTTTATGAGGCTTCTTATGTGAGGATATGTTTAGCATTTGGGTGATGGTGGCGATGTACATCCTTGTGTGTGAGTCTTTGTGTGCCCACGTGTTTGTATCTCTGCCCTGTCTCTGTCTCTGCAGGGCCTTCAGATGCTCCATGTCTACCTCCAACCCTCCTTCCTTCACCCGCACTTTGGCAACAGCCACAGCTAGGAGTGATGGGGCGACAGGAGAGGCGGGGGAGGGAAGAGACACAGAATTGGTGAGAGAGACAGAGACTGAGGCCCAGCAGGTATAGCGTTCAGGCTCCCTGGCTCTCTGGTTGCTCTGTGCAGTGCCTGACACTTCTCTCTCTGCCATTGGCTCTGCCTTCATGGTAGGACACTTCTCTGATCCTTTCTTTGTGACTCTCTCTCTTTCTCTTGCTATATCCCTCTGTCTTGGTGTCTCTGTTACTGCCTTTAGACTCTAAGCTCCAGGAGCACAGAGACTAGGTCCATTTTGGTTGAAGTTCCCCTAGGCCCATGTCTTTCTCCATCATCATCACTCTCGGCCTCTGGCAGGATCAGTCTTGTATTTCCCAGTATGTGACTGAAGGTGGCCACATCCACCTGTCATGCCCCGGGCCTGGCTTTCACTTCTGTCTCTCTCCTTCAAAAGGAAATGGGCGGGGGGGGGGGTGGGGACACCTGGGTGGCTCAGTCAGTTAAGTATCTGACTCTTGATTTCAGCTTGGGTCATGATCTCAGGGTCATGAGATGGAGCTCCATGTCTGGCTCTGCACTTAGCAGGGAGTCTGCTTGAGGTCTCTCTTCCCTGCTGTTCTCTCTCTCTCTCTCTCTCTCTCTTTCATAAATAAATAAATAAATAAATAAATAAATAAATAAATAAATCTTCAAAAGGGAATTGGGGGGAGATGAGGCAGCATCTGTCTTGCAATGTTGGGTCCCGTTGCGGGACCCAGGACCCTGACCCTAGCAGTTGACTCACACTCCTCTGACTCAGGAGAAAAGGACTGATAATCCTGATATATTGAATTCAGGGGTAGAATCTGCACTTTCCTGACCTGGGAGAGGTGCCATCACGGACTTTCCTGACCCAAGTCCTGGTTCCTGGTGTGCCCTGTGATCTGGCACTGAACTTGGGACTCATTCCAGCCCCAGGGAATGCTGATGGGGACCCATGAAGTGCTTTACACAGAATAACTCACTCAATCCTCACCTTTTGAGGTAACTATGGTTGTCATCCCCACTTTGTAGATGGGGAGAGCCAGGCACAGTGATGTTGAGAGTGTTACTCAAAGTCACACAGCAGGTTGTTCAATATAGTAGCCACTTGCCACATGCAACTATTAAGCACTCAAAATATGGCTAGCAGAAAATGTGAAATTTAATTTTAAGTAGAAATTGATACTCAGTTCAGTTCTTGGAAAACTTCTAAGTACATTTAGAACAACTTAGGTATGTGAATCTACTTTTTCAGTTATAAATCTCATGAAATCTAAACACAGATCAAGTATTTCTTTTTTTCTTTTTTAGATTTTATTTATTTATTTATTTGAGAGAGAGAGACAGAGACAGAGCACAGAGCAGTGGAGGAGGAAGGGGCTGGAGAGGGAGAGGCCAACTGGCTGTATGCCAGGACCTGGGATCATATCCTGAACCAAAGGCAGATGTTTAACTGACTGAGCCACTCAGGTGTCCCTAGATCAAGTATTTCTGAAGAAAAGTCAAAGTCCCAATAAAAATGCCCTATAAGTGCAAAATACACACCAGATTACAAAGACTTATAATGAGAAGAAGATATGCCAAGAGGCAGAGGCCAAGAAATAGACAAGGACTATAATATGAGGATGGAGGCAGAGAAAGGGAGGGGGCAAGAGAGACAGCAAGAGAACAGAAGAGCAAGAGAGAGGCAGAGTTACAAAGACAGAGGGACAGGGTCTGTGGGGGGCACAAGCAGAACTGGTCTCAACGAAAGAGCTCGTTTTCTTTTTTTTTTTTCTTGAAGGTTTTATTCATTTATATGAGAAAGAGTGCACACACGAATGGGGTGAGGGGTAGAAAGAGAAGCAGACTCTCTGCTAAGCAGGGAGCGTGACGTGGGGCTCGATCCCAGGACCTGGGGATCATGACCTAAGCCAAAGACAGACGTTTTATTGACTGAGCCACTTAGGCACCCCAAAAGAGCTGGTTTTCATATATGAAAATCTGTGGGGGTTTTTTTTTTCATTTTTAATAGCTTTCCTGAGATATAACTGACATATGATAAGCTGCATGTAAAGTAAAATTTGGGCAATTCTGAAATATTGCACACCTGTGAAACCATCATCACAAACAAGACAATGAAAGTTTTCTCATGACACTTTTGTACACCTCCCTTCCCATTTTTAATCTCCTCCCCAGGCAACCACTGATCTGTTGTTCATTACTAGAGATTAGCATGCACTTTCTCAATTCTCTTTTTTAAAGATTATTTATTCATGAGAGACATAGAGACATAGGCAGAGGGAGAAGTAGGCTCCCCACAGGGAGCCCAATGTGGGACTCGATCCCAGGACCCTGGGATCACACCCTAAGCCAAAGGCAGACACTCAACCGCTGAGCCACCCAGGCGTCCTTGCACTTTCTCAATTCTATGTGAAGTGGAACCATGTGATATGCACTATTTTTTGCCTGCCTTCTTTCCACTTGGTATCATTATTTTGAAGTTTGGGGTAAGCTGAAAAATAGCCTGCCAAATATGTCCTTGTCCTAATCCCCATAACCTGTGAATGCTGCCTAATATGACAGAAGGGATTTTGTAGATGAGATTAAATTAAGGACCACCAAATGAGGTGGGAGCCCTCAGAATCACCTAGTGAACTGGTTAAAACCCACATTCCTTTGTTCCTGACCACTTGCTGTGTATATCAGTTTCCTGGGGCTGCTGTCACAAAATACTGCAAACTCGGTAGCATAAACAACAGAAGTGTATTCTCTCCAAGGGCCAGAGGCCAGAAGTCCAAGATCGAGGGGGTAACAGGATGGTGCTCCCTCCAGAGGATTGAAGGGAGAGCTCATTGCTTGCCTCTTCCAGCTTTCAATGGTTGCCAGCATTCCTTGGCTGTGGCTCCATCTCTCCATCTCTGCCTCTGTCTTTACATCACCTTGTCCTCTGATGCGTGTGTCAAATCTCTCTCTCCTCAAAGGACATGCATGATTGGATTTAGGGCCCACCTAGATAATCCAGGATTATCTCCCCCACATTAGGACCCTTGCCTAAAATCATATCTTCCCAGACCCTTTTTCTTTTCAAAATATAGCTTGCAGAGATTGGGGCCTAGGATCTTTGGGTACCATCACTGAGACAACCACACTGGGCATCGGCTCCTCATTCATTCTCTGCAGGGTTTCTGATGCCCATTGAAGCTGAGCCCCTCAACATCAAGAGAATGCCAGTTCCGAGCTGCAGGATGTTTGGCAGCTCTGCGGTCCTTCCTTGAACGCCACACAGGGATTGACAGACCAGCTCATACCTCTCCTCTCTGGGCTTCGGGCCGCACCACAGCCAGGCCTGGCTTAGGGGCACAGAGCCTCTGTGGTGGGAACCTGATCTCAAGTGGGTGGATGATGATGGGGCTTAGAATATACATGACTCTGGGAGGGAAGCTGGGGCTTCAGAAGTGGGGAAGTCACAGGCTCTGTTTGAGGCTGCCACAGAACCTTCCTAGCAGCCTTGGCATAAAATATAAGCATTTGGGAAGTGGCAGGGGCTGTACAGACTCACATCCTGGAAGCAATGGCTCCAGAAACCTAAAAGGGTTGTGCAGGCTGGTACAAGCTGAGAGGCAAAGGCCAGGGATGGGCCTACAGGGGGCATCTGGGGCTCCCACCCCTGCTTCCAAAAGGGTTATCATAAAAGTATACAAAGAGCAGCACACAGCCTTACAAAGGAAATCCACGGCTGGTGCAGTGCTGGTGTGGTGGGAAGCACAGGCACTCTAATGACAAAAGACCCTACATTTGAGCCCATGACTTGCTAGCTGTGGGACTTGGGCAAGTTACTTAACTTCTCTGTACCTCAGTTTCCTCGTATGTAAAATGGGAGAAATAGCAAGGCCACCTCACGGGATTGTTGCGAAGACTAAGAGGATCTCTGTAAGGTGCTTAGCACGTAGTAAATGTTCAAAAAAGCCAGCTGCTACTGACCATTTGTCTCTTATTGCCTCATTTGATAATGATGAGAAACATAGAGTAAGTACTGTTATCATCTTCATTCAGGTTATACTGGGATTATTCAAGTAGACCAATGATGTAATCAGTTGGCCAGTTAAAGGTCAAGTACATGAAAATGGGCTCATCACTCATCATCAGGGAAATGCTCATCAAAACCAGAATGAGATCACCTCACACCTGTTAGGATGGCTGTTATTACAAAGACAAGAAGCAGGAGCACCTGGACAGCTCAGTCGGTGGAGCATGTGATTCTTGATCTTGGAGTTGTGTGTTTGAGCCCCACATTGGGTATAAAGATTACTCTAAAAAAAAATTTAAAAAGACAAGAAACAAAAGGTGTTGGTGAGGATGTGGAAAAAAGAGAACCCTTGTGTACCATTGGTGAGAATGTAAGTTGGCACAGCAAGTGTGGAAAACAGTATGGAGGTTCCTACCATAAAATTAGCAATTGCACTTCTGGGTATTTACCTGAAGAAAATGAAAATACTAACTCAAAAAGATATCTGAACACAAACACATACACACACCATTTATTGTAGCATTATTTGCAACAGCCAAGGCATGGAAGCAATGTGTACTCTGCTGTTGCATGGTTCAGTGTGCTATAAATGTCACTTAGGTTGATAGTGCTGTTCACTGCTATTATATCCCGCTGAGTTTCCACCAACTTGTTCTATAAGTTATTCAAAGAAGGGTAATCAAATCTCTGAATATAACTGGGATTTGTCTATGCCCCCTTCGCAGTTTTATTTGTTTTTGCTTAATGTGTTTTGAAGCTCAGTTATCAAGGGCATACACCTCTGTGATTCTGAGTCACCCCACATGCATGGGAGTGAGGCAAGGTCAATGCTTTATCTGAGTCTGAAAGTCAAAGCTGCCAGGCCAACCTTTACCCCATACACCTCTATCCAGGAAGGGGGGACTGACAATTCTGATACTTTGAATTCAGAGGTAGAATGTGTACTTTCCTGACCATGGAGAGGTGCCACTGTGGACTTTCCTAACCGAAGGCCCTGGCTCTTGCTGTGCTGTGTGGTTTAGCACTGAGCTTGGGGCCTCATTTCAACCCCAGGAGGCATGAAGTGCTTCACATGGAGGAACTCACTTAATCCTCACCCTCTCAGGGAGGTATTGCTGTCTTAACCCAGAGAGGTTAAGACCTTGCCTAAGATCACACAGCACTCTTGAAGTAGAATCAGGTGTCAAATCCAGTCTCATTTGCAGAACATGCTATTCAATCACTTCACTCTGCTGCCTTTCTGAGAAGCACAGAGGCACAGAGGCACAGATGGAGAGGCACGAGGACACATGGAGAGATAGCAGACAGTGAAAGGCAGAAAGAAAAAGAAAAGATAAGAGATATCAGAAAGGGAGACAGAACGTAAAGACTGCTAACTCTGGGAAACGAACTAGGGGTGGTAGAAGGGGAGGAGGGCGGGGGGTGGGAGTGAATGGGTGACGGGCACTGGGTATTATTCTGTACGTTAGTAAACTGAACACCAATAAAAAAAAAATAAGAGATAGAAGAGGACAGTAAGTTCTGGGGAAAAGGGATTCTTTGGAAAAATAATCAAGGGAGAGACTAGATTAAACAAAGGCAAACTGGTTCCTTTCTTGCAGGACTTTTCAGGGATTTTAGAATACTAATTTCATCATTAATAGCCCAGCAAGAGGCAAGGAGAGTCAACAGTAGCTCCTCAACACATCTTTCATTTTTTTCTTTCTTTCCTTCCTTCTTTTTTTTTTTTTATTTTATTTCTTAGACCACCTCCAGGTCTAAGGATCTGAATAACACACTCTAGGACATGCTCATGTGTCAGAATAAAGCACTAATTTTTAGAGTCAGACAGACTCAGTCTGAAATCTCAGCTTCACCCTATACTTGTCATGTCAAAGACACTTAGGCAAGTATCTGCTCCTCGTGAGTCTCAGGTCACTTCCTGGAGGTGGTGTGGGTACCTAGCCTGTGGGGTCACTATGAGGATGGAGATGCGATCCAATACTCGTGGCCTACCACATAGTAAGTGCTCAATGAATGCACAATGGCTACAGGAGAGACCCAGAGGCTGAGGCTAATGGGAGCAGAGGATCAGACAGGCCCAGAAGGAGGGACTTGTGACATGACCGAGAGGGCAAGAGAGTGAGAAACCTGATGGTGAAATAGTGAGACACATGGCGAACATTCACTCATTGATCCAACAAATATTTATCAGGCACCTGTGTGCCAGGCACTACTCTAGGCACCAATTAGAGAGGCTGCAGTGAACAAGACAGGTAAATACCTGACTCTCACAGAGCTAACATGCGAGTGAGAGGGACAGATGACAATGAGACAGAATAAATACAGAGTAATTCAGAGTGACAGGGTGATATTCAGGCATCATACCCTCATTTGTCCTTGCTGGTCATTTCTCCTCCAGCGCCCATTGTGGTGGGTCGGTGCCTGTGCCTGCTGAGCATAAGGCAGTGTGAGGGCAGCACGTTTCCCTATCAGGGCAGGAGGCACAGGATGGAACCGTGATACCTGAGGCTGTGAAGGGAAAGATGTGGCAAAGAGGGAGGTAGAGAGATGATGAGATGGCCAGAGAGACACAGGAGCCCAGAGACTGAGGACAGGACAGACAGACAGACACATGGAGACATGAAGTCTCACTAAGAGACAGAATAGAAAGATGTGGGTTCTGAGGATTAGTGAGGGGCAGGGGGGACTAGCAAGGGGCTGAGTGACTAGCGAGGGGCTGAGGGACTAGCAAGGGACTGAGGCACTAGTGAGGGACTGAGGGACTAGTGAGGGGCTGAGGGACTAGTGAGAGGCTGTGGGACTAAAGGGGCTGAGGGACTAAAGGGGCTGAGGGACTAAAGGAGCAGAGGGACTAGCGAGGGGCAGAGGGAGCTAGTGAGGGGCAGAAAGAGTGAGTGGGGAGCTGGGGCAGTGAGAGTTAGGAACCCAGCTGAAAGGCTGAGAGAAAGGGCAATGCATCAAGGCCTAGTGGTTAACTTGGGTTCAAGTCCCAACCCTAGCACTTTCTGTAGGACAGCTGGAGGGTTACTTAACCTCTCTGTGCCTCTCTCCTCACCTGTTAAACGGGTATAAATTATGCTCACTCTCCACCCCCAGGAATGTTGTGAGATTTCAGTTATATGTGTAAAGCACTTAGATAGACCCTGGCACATAGTGTGCACTCACTGAACATTTGGGGGTTTTAAAATATTTTATTTATTTATTCATGAGAGACACACAGAGCAAGAGAGAGAGAGAGAGAGAGAGAGAGAGGCAGAGGGAGATGCAGGCTTCATGCAAGGAGCCTGAGTTTCTAGGATCACACCCTGGGCTGAAGGGCAGGCGCTAAACCGCTAAGCCACCCAGGGTGCCCTAAACATTTGTTTTTCTGCCAAAAGCCAATTCATGCAACAAGAAGTTTGCTATAAATCTTCTTTTGTTCACTTACACATCACAAGGCACTATGGTGCTATGGGCTCTTAGGATAATGTTTTTAACTGCAAAATATTGAATTCATGAAATAAGCTGGACATAAAAGGTCACATATTGCCTGTAATTCCATTGATATGAAATGTCCAGAATAGGCAGATCCACGGAAAGCAGATCCATCTTTACCAGGTAGTAAGGGAGGAGGAATGGGGAGTGACTGCCTAATGCTATGGATTTTCCTTTTGGAGTGATGAAAAAGTTCTGGAACTAGTTAGTGGTGTGGTTGTACAATGTCATGTGTGTACTTAATGCCACTTAGCTTAATTTCAAATAGTTAAAATAGTAAATCTTATGTGTATTTTACCATAATTTAAATTTTTAATTCCTAGAATTCCCATAAAATTATTTTTATTGAAAGTTATCAGATTTTATTGATTTTTTAAAAATATTTTATTTATTTATTTATTTATTTATTTATTTATTTATTTATTTGAGAGAGAGCAAAAGCGAGGTGTGGGGAAGGGAGAAGGAAGGGACAAGGGGAAAAGCAGACTCTGTGCTGAGCCAGAGGTGGGGCTCAATCCCAAGACTCTGAGATCATGACCTGAGCCGAAGGCAGATACTTAACTAACTGAGCCACCCAGGCACCCCCCAAATTATCAGATTTTAAAAATAAATCAAATGTGTGATGTAGTATGTTCTTCCTCATAAACACATTAGATAACAAGATCTGGTCATGGGTCGACAGCACTATAATTTCAGAGTGGTAACAAGTCTAAATGATATTTCAAGAGATATAGATAGATATATAGATAAATATAGATATAGATATAGATATAGATATAGATATAGATAGATATAGATATAGATAAGTGTAGCTGAATTCTGTGTGTGGGTCCCCTTGCTCCTACACACAAAATCACAGAATGTCAGAATCAGAGAGGAGCCAAAAGAGGCCATCTATCTTGACCAGGGATGGCAGACCATGTGGCTCTCCTTAGTATACTTCCACTTCCTTGGTCCTTGCCCACAGCAGGCAGCACCAATCAATCCCAGCACTCTTGTGCACTAAACCTCAGAATCCCTCTCAGACTCCCATTATCAAATGAGCAAAGTTGACACATGAGCTGAAGCCCATTTATAATTCAAGATCTAGACCAAAAGCTGTTATCAGTCTATCAGTTTTCCTGATGGAAAACTTGAGATCCAGAGATGTGGAGAAAATTGTACCTGGTCATATAGGAAACGAAGAGGTATAGAGTGGGATGATTTGGGACCCAGGTCTCTTGAGTCCCATCCAAGGATGCTCCAAGACCCTCAGCCCCCACAGATTCCAGAATGGAATGAATCTTGCTCCAAGTCTCCCTTGCTGCATGTGAATGGGAAAGGTGTCATTGAAGTCCTGGTAAGAAAGGGGCCCTGAAGAAAAGATGTCTTGGCACCTGCTGTTCCCTCTGCCTTAGATATTGTTCCCCATACTTCTCACTTCTGCTGGCTCATGCTTATTTATCACTGAGGTCTCAGATTAGATGGAATCTCCTCCAGAAAGCCTTCCCTGACCTTCAGACTGTGGCAGGCACTGCCTCTGTGTGCCACAATTGCTTGAGCTTCAGCCCTAACCCCTCTTCTTATCTCTCTCCACCTCCCAGAATTGTCCATTCTGAGCTGATGCTGTCTTGTGACTGTTTCATCTCCTCCTCTGGATTGAAAGCTCCATGAAGGCAGGTCCCAGGGCTCCAGGTCACCCCTGTGTCTCAGCATCACCCATTATAGGCTGGCATAGTGCAGTGGGTTCAGTACACATCAATCAAATGACTGTTAAATTTGTCACACTGGGTCATCAGTATCTGGTGACAGGTCTGTCTATCCCACTAGACTGTGAGCCCATAAGGACAGTACTGGGCTATCTTGGCCCTTGCTGTGTCTCTAGTACCCAGCAAAGAGCTGGACACAAGATCAGAATTCATGGCAGACATTTGAATTGAATGACAGGGTCTTGAAGAAAGGGCTATGGGGTGGTGGTGAGGTGGCTTCAGCAGCTACCTACACCCAAAACATGTCCACCTGCTCAGGTTTTCAGCTAGAAGCCCTAGGAAGTCCTAGAGTCTTAAAGTCCTCATCCTGATAGTCAAAATGATGACTAAAAATCATAGATAATATTGGAGAGAGGGCACCAAATCAGGAAGGTGGGGTCAAAGGGTGTGCCTGTGCCAGGACCAGGAGGTGTCAACTGCCCCAGTCTACCTTCTTCATGGCAGCTGGAGTGATACCTTCCAAGTATGCATCTGGCCATGCCACTCCCCGCTCAAAATCATTCCATGGCTCCACAGTGCACTCAAGACAGAGTTCAAGTTAATTTTTTAAAATATCATTTATTTATTTGAGAGAAAGAGAGAGCACAGGAGAGCATGAGCAGGGAGAGGGGCAAAGGGAGAAGCAGGCCCCCCACTGAGCAGGGAACTGAAAGCAGGGCTCAATCCCAGGACTCGCGGATCATGACCTGAGCCAAAGGCAGATGCTTAACAGACTGAACCTCCCAGGCAGCCCCAGAGTTCAAGTTCTTAACGTAAATAAGAGGACCTCACATTGCTAGCCCCTCCTGGGGGCTCCAGCCTTGTGTCTAACCACCTCCATAGGCTCCAGCAAAATGCAACATTTCAAGTTTCTCCAGAGCACCAAACTCTCTTGTCTCTGGATCTTTGTTCATGCTTTCTTCTTTACCTCTTCTCTCTCTAAACTGATCAACTTCTATTCATCTCAAATATCAGTGTAGATATCTCCAGGGAACCTTCTCAAAACCCTCCTACTTGTCTTGGTCAAGAACCTCCTCTGGGCTTTCCCCATCAGCCAGAAGAGTCAGTAGTATAATGGGAGAATCACAGGGCTCCTAGAAATCCAGAGGAGGATCCTGACCTACTCTTGAATGGTGGTGATGGAGGGAGAGTAGTGCTTACAGACTTCCTGGAGGAGTGGATGTCTGAGCTGAGACATGAATAGCAGCAGGAGTAGTGTTTAGTCAAGCTTAAAAATGGGGAAAGCATATTCCATTCCAAAAGTTTGGCTCAGGTGAAGGCTCTAAGGACTTGTGTCAGGGAGGTTGTTCAGGTTGTGCACTACACAAAGGTGCGGCATCTAAGAGGCATCTATTACATTGTGGGGGAGGGAGAAATGGAGAGGGGGAAGGAGGGATTTCTGCCAGCCCTCCTCCTAGCTCTCTGAAATACAGAGCTTCTGGTGGCAATTTCTGGTGTTTGGTCTTGATCTTGAATTATAAATGGGCTTCATCTCGTGTGTTAACTTTGTTCATTTGATAATGGGAGCCTGAGAAGGATTCTGAGGTTTAGTGCACAAGAGTGCTGGGATTGATTGGTGCTGCCTGCTGTGGGCAAAGACCAAGGAAGTGGAAGTATACTAAGGAGGGCCATGTGTCTGCCGTCCCTGGTCAAGATAGATGGCCTCTTTTGGCTCCTCTCTGATTCTGACATTCTGTCATTTGTATGTAGGAGCAAGGGGACCCACACACAGAATTCAACCAAGAAAATTTGCTCAGTCCCACTCTTGACATCTTTTTTTTTGCCAGGATGGAGACAACCAACACTACTTCAGATATGGGTTCCAGATCCCCCTGAAGTACCCACAGGTTACTCAGCCTCTCAGCCTGATGTCTTCAAAGCTGGGTACAAGGATCTAGGACTCCTAGTATGTTCCATGGGAGAGTATCATTTTAGAGGATGCAGGGTGATTGCCATTAATGCAATCCTGGGTTTGAAGTCTGGGAAGTTGAAGGTGGGGCGAGATGCCCAGGGCAGTAAGCCTTCCCATGATCACAACTTTTTCCCATCCTTTTCTGAGTGGAGCCAGGGTCACGCAGAGAGTGACTGGTTGGTGAGGAGAGAGACCATGCTGCCTGGAGGACAGGGCCTGGGTGCCAAATACTGGCGTTGTCCTCCCCAATATCCTGAGGCTCCTAGACATCATACTTCTGCGTGTACCCTATGCTGTCAGCCAGGACACCCACTTCTGGGGATACCACATCCCCATGGTACAGGCTGAATATGGGTCCTCTGAGTTCAGCTGGTGTTTCAAATCTCCTGGGTAGAGCTGCCAGACTGGGCCTTTCAGTATTTGGTTCCTGGGTCCTTCCAAGGCCTGATCCCCACCTCACCTCCTTCAACCCAAGCAGAGATGAGATTGCCAGCTCCCCAGTGGAGCGCCAATGTGCCACAGTTGAGAACTAGAGCTCTGGAGTCATCTTGAATCCCTGTACCACCACTTCCCAGCTCTGCCACTCTGGACAACTAAATCAATCTCTCTGGACCTCAGTCTCTTCTTCTATATAAGGGGTACAATTGTACTACCTACACTGTGTGGTTGTGAGTGGCTTAATGGAGCATAGTAAATGCTCAAAAAATTTAGCTATTTGGTTTTTTTTTTTTAAGATTTTATTTATTTACTCATGAGAGACAGAGAGAGAAAGAGAGAGGCAGAGGGAGAAGCAGGGTCCATGCAGGGAACCTGATGTGGGACTCAATCCCAGGTCTCCAGTATCAGGCCCTTCCCAGGCCTCCAGGATCAGGCCCTGGGCCCAAGGTGGCACTAAACCACTGAGCCACCCAGGCTGCCCCCTATTTGTTGTTACAACCAGATGTCTCAGTCACAAAGCAGGTCTGGGAGACCACCATAGGGACCACTACACAGGGCAGGGCACCAGTGATGGTCCAACTTTCACTAAGTATTTGGCAGTGTCATATCAACCAACAACCGTCAAATAAAGCACGGCTTCTCCTCCTTCCCTGGCAAAGAAACCTTCTCAACCACCTAGAAAGCAAGGTTTGATCTGGATATTCTCAGAGTTCCTCAAAGGAATGTGACCATTCAGAGTGAGTCACTCTGGCCCCAGGTTCACTTCTATTTCCTTCACACGTACAGCTCCATCCTGTTCCTCAGCCCATGTGAGCCAGATGTCTCCCTCTGTCTGTGTCTCTGCCTCTCTCTCTCTTTGTGCCTCTCATGAATAAATAAAATCTTTAAATAAAAAATAAACCATTTTTATGTGTACAATTCAGTGGCATTAAGTACCTTCACATTTTGTGCAACCATCCCCACTATCCATCTCCCAAATCAGCATCTTGCAAAACAGAAATTCTTTTTTTTTTTTTAATTTTTATTTACTTATGATAGTCACACAAAGAGACAGAGAGAGAGAGAGGCAGAGACATAGGCAGAGGGAGAAGCAGGCTCCATGCACCTGGAGCCCGACGTGGGATTCGATCCCAGGTCTCCAGGATCGCGCCCTGGGCCAAAGGCAGGCGCTAAACAGCTGCGCCACCCAGGGATCCCCAGAAATTCTTTTTTTAAAGATTTTCTTGATTTATTCATGAGAGACATAGAGAGAGAGGAAGAGATATAGGCAGAGAGAGAAGCAGGCTTCCTATGGGGAGCCTGACGTGGGACTCGATCCCAGGACCCTGGGATTACAACCTGAGCCGAAGGCAGATGCTCAACCACTAAGCCACCCTGGTGCCCCCCAAAACCTGAAATTCTTATCCATTAAACACCACCTCCCCTCTCTCCTTTCCCCGGACCCTGGCAATGACCACTCTTTCTGTCTCTGTGACTTTGACTACTGTAAGGATCTCATGTAAAAAATAAAAAATAAAAAATAAAAATAAAAACAGACAGTATTTGTCCTTCTGCGACTGGTATATTTCACTTAGCATCATGTTCTTGAGGTCAATTCGTGTTATAGCGCACCTATGAATTTCCTTCCTTTTCAAGGCGGAATAGTATTCTATTGTAAGGATGGGCCCTATTTTGCATACCCATTCATCTGCTGGTAGACATTTTAGTTACTTGCACCTTTTGGCTCTTATGAATAATGCTATTATGAACATGAGCATGCAACTATCGCTTCAAGTCTCTGTGTTCACTTTTTTTGGGTTCATGCCCAGGTCTGGGTCTGCTCCTGAGACACCCCCTCAGACACCCTCTCCAGGCCTGAGTTACAGCATAAATACAGGCATACCTCAGATATATTGCTGGTTGGGTTCTAGATCACCACAACAAAGATAATAGTGCAATAAAGTGAGTCAAATTAATATTTTGGTTTCCAGCACATATAAAAGTTACACTACAGTCTGTGATAAGCATTAAGTGTGTGATAGCATTACATCTAAAACAATGAACATACCCTGATTTTGAAATACTTTATTGCTGGGATGCCTGGGTGGCTTGGCAGTTGAGTGTCTGCCTTTGGCTCAAGGCGTGATCCTGGGTCCAGGGATCGAGTCCTACATTGGGCTGCCTGCAAGGAGCCTGCTTCTCCCTCTGCCTATGTCTCTGCCTCTCTAAGTGTCTCTCATGAATAAATAAATAAAATCTTTAAAAAATAAAATAAAATAACTTTATTGCTAAAAAATGCTGACCATCATCTGGTGCATCGTAATTACTGATCACAGATCCCCAAAACAAATATAATAATCCTGAAAAAGTCTGAAATATTTTGAGAATTACCAAAATGTGACATAGAGACATGAAGCAGGCAAATGCTTCTGAAGAACTGACAGGGCATCTGGGTGGTTCAGTCAGTTAAGCATCCACCTTCAGCTCAGGTCATGGTTCAGCTCAGGTCATGATCCTGGGGTCCTGGGATCGAGTGCCCCACATTGTCTGGGACTCCCTGCTCAGCAGGGAACATGCTTCTCCTTCTCCCTCTGCCCCACCCCCTTGTGCATGTTCACACTCTCTGTCTCTCTCTCTCAGGTAAATAAATAAAATATTGAAAAAAATAAAAGAAATGCACTGATAGATTTGCTACACACAGGGTTGCTACAAACCTTCAATTGAAAAAAAACTATGTCTACAAGGCATGGTAAAGTGACATGCAATAAAGTAGGGTGTGCCTGCATCAGATTTCAAGGACCTGCAAAGTCTCCGTGAGACTTAGGGTAGGTGGTATGATCCCTCGGGGGTGTGAAGAGGGTGTGAGTGGTGCCAGGGAAGAGAGCAACTTGCCAAGAGAGTGCCCATACAGTGGTCCCCAGTGGCCTGAATGTTCCCAAATGCCCTTAGTACTGGCTGCATGCTTACTTATTTGCTGGAACTGACAGTAGAGTACCCTTAGAGAGGTTAAAAAACCTAAGGCATGCTCAAAAACAATCAAAAGAGCTACAGACAGTATAGAATAGCTACATGTTCTCAGAAGGGGCTGAAACCTGTTTTTGAGGTCAGAAGTGACGTAAATAATACCAGGGCAGCCACTAGCCTTTATGGTGCCCCTCTGTGAGAAAGGCACCGCCTCCAGGCAAGTGGCCTGTTGAATGCGTGGCATGAAAGGGGGGGCCCTTTTGAGATTTTAGTCCTACTTGTGCAAGGCACAACTTTGTGACCTCATGCATAACTCTGAGTAATAGCAATCATTTATAGAGTGCTTACCATATGCCAAGTGATCTCACTACTTCACCTACTCCTCTGAATAGGTACTAGTATGCCCACTCTGCAGATGGACTTCCTGAGACTCAGAGAGATGTCACCTGCCCAGTCACCTCACTGGGAAATGACAGAGCTGGGATTCAGTGACCACAGTCTCCCCATGCTGCTGTTGCTGAGGGCCAACAAGACCAGGCAGCTTTGGGCCATCGTGCAAGAAGCATACCTCTGGGGGCTTTCCTGGGTGGGCAGCCATAAACATCTAGACCAGCTCCTCCCATAGAGCACCATGGTACTCCTGCTGCTCTAATCTGCCTTCCTTGATCAATTCTAGGACTCTCTCCTTCCAGCCCCAGAGGCTCCTGGGTGCCAGGGAGCTTTTCAGAGGAACTCTGCTTCTCTGTCTTTCTCTGCAGCTCAGCATCCATGCTTTTGTCCAGACCAGGGGCTGCTACGTGGCTCCAGGGAGGACACCTTCCCTCTCTTTAACATAAGCAAGTGGTGTTCTGATTGCTGGTTCAGAAGACAGATGCTACAGGCCAGACTTACGTAAGGAGGGTGAATAGAGAGCCCAGGTGTGTTCCAACCACAGTTGATCCTCCCTCAGGAAGTGAGGATTATACTAATCCTTGAAAAACATTTTTTAAAAAGCTTTAAAATTTTTTTCATTTGCTAAAAAACTTCTAAAAAGTAAGTATAACCCTCAAATTCTAGATAAAACAAATAGCACATTTAATTCAAAATAACAAATGTTTTTTTTAATGACCACTCTTGTTACAGCTATCTGAAAATTAGAAGCTATGTATTAGCTTCTAACACATAGCTAGTAGTATGTAGTATTTTTATTTAAACTAGTTTTTAATTATATATAATGCAAACACCTGTTAGAAAATAAATCAAGCAGATGGGACGCCCAGGTTGCTCAGTGGTTGAGCATCTGCCTTCGGCTCAGGTCATGATCCCGGGGTCCTGGGATTGAGTCCCACATCAGGCTCCCTGCAGGGACCCTGCTTCTCCCTCTGCCTATGTCTCCACCTCTCTCTTTCACAGAGAGAGAGGCATGAATAAATTTATTTTCATGAATAAATAAATAAAATCTTTTTAAAAAAGAAAGAAATCAAGCAGAGCAAGAACATAAAATGAAAGTAAAGTCTTCCTCCTGATCCTGTCCTATTCCCTAGATTCTAAGTCCCACAACCTAGCAATAAGCACAGTTAATGGTTTCTTGCGTATCCTTCTAGAATTTGCCTAAGCAAATGCAAGTGTAAATATGAAAATACGTGTTTTACAAATATCCATTTAACCACGCATCTTGAACATTATACTATTGGAGCACATAGAGTTCTAACCCATTCTTCTTAACCACTGCATGGCATTCTATTGTGGATGTACCATGATGTATTCACTCATTCCCATAGCACGCGATTGTTTTCTGTTTTCACCTGGCTCCAGTGTACATTGTTCTGCATGGGTCTTGGGCCACATCTGGGAATATTACTGAAGGAGCAATGGCTAGGATTTCTGGGTCACATACATCCACTGGGTCACATACATCCACTGCCTGATTTTACGGACCACTATTGAAAGATAGGAGGACACAGACCCAAGGATGATCTAAAGCAGTGACCACGAATCCATGGTATCCCATCTGACTTTGTGGCATATTTAAAACATGATTGAGTCTGGGGTCTTTGTAAGCCACAGCACTTCAAACACTCTGGGAAGATACCAGAAATGTCATTGTTGGAAGGCAGGGCAAGCTGGTGGAGGAGTAGGCATCCTCAACTCACCTGGTCCCACCAACTTACCTAGATAACTTTCAAATCATCCTGAACACCTACGAATTCGACCTGAGATTTAAAGAGGTAACAGCCGGAATGCTACAGAGAGAAGGGTTTTCGCTTCTAGCAAGAATCATCTAGGGTGAAATTTACTTAGGTCATGGTTGATATTCTTAACTCAGCCCACTCATACAGCCACTCTGCACTGAGCAAAATGACTAGAAGGAAAAACTCACCACAAAAGAAAGAATCAGAAGCAGTACTCTCTGCCACAGAGTTACAGAATTTGGATTACAATTCGATGTCAGAAAGCCAATTCAGAAACACAATTATAAAGCTACTGGTGGCTCTGGAAAAAAGCAAAAGGATTCAGGAGACTTCATGATTGCAGAATTTAGATCTAATCAGGCTGAAATTAAAAATCAATTAAATGAGATGCAATCCAAACTGGAGGTCCTAATGATGAGGTTTAATGAGGTGGAAGAAAGAGTGAGCTACATAGAAGACAAGTTGAGGACAAGAAAGAAAGCTGAGGAAAAAAGAGAAAAACAAAAGACCACGAGGAAATGTTAAGGCAAATAAATGATAGCCTCAGAAGAATCTATGTATAATTGGGGTTCCAGAGAGCACTGAGAGAGGGCCAGAGGGCCAGAAAGCATATTTGAACAAATCATAGCTGAGAACTTCCCTAATTTGGAGAGGGAAAAAGACATTCAGATCCAGGAGATAGAGGTTCCCCCCCCCAAAAAAAAATCAATAAAAACCATTCAACACCTCAACATTTAATAGTGAAACTTACAAATTTCAAAGATAAAGAGAAAATCCTTAAAGCAGCAAGAGACAAGAGATTCCTAACTTATATGAGGAGAAATATTAGATTAACAGCAGACCTCTCCACAGAGACACGGCAAGCCAGAAAGGGCTGACAGTATATATTCAGGGTACTAAGTGAGAAGAACATGCAGCCAAGAATACTTTATCCAGCAAGGCTCTCATTCAGAATAGAAGGAGAAATAAAGAGTTTCCAAGATAGGCAGAAACTGGAAGAATATGTGTCCACCAAACCAGCTCTGCAAGAAATATTAAGGGGGACCCTGTAAAAGAAATAGGAAGCCCAAAGAAATAATCCACAAAAACAGGGACTGAATAGGTATTACAATGACACTAAATCCATATCTTTCAATAGTTACTCTGAACGTGAATGGGCTAAATGATCCTATCAAAAGACACAGGGTTTCAGACTGCATAAAAAAGCAAGACCCATCTATTTGCTGTTTACAAGAGACTCATTTGAGACCTAAGGACACCTACATCCTGAAAATGAAAGGTTGGAGAACCATTTACCATTCAAATGGTCCTAAAAAAGAAAGCAGGGGTAGCAATCCTCATATCAGATAAATTAAAGTTTAACCCAAAGACTGTAGTAAGAGATGAAGAGGGACACTATATCATACTTAAAGTGTCTATCCAACAAGAAGACTTAACAATAATGAATATTTATGCCCCTAATGTGGGAGCTGCCAAGTATGTCAATCAATTAATAACCAAAGTAAAGATATACTTAGATAATAGTACACTAATAGTAGGAGACTTCAACACAGCACTTTCTGCAAATGACAGATATTCTAAGCACAACATCACCAAAGGAACAAGGGCCTTAAATGATACACAGGACCAGATGGATTTCACAGATATATACAGAACTTTCCATCCAAATGCAACTGAATACACATTCTTCTCAAGTGTACATGGAACTTTTTCCAGAATAGTCCACATACTGGGTCACAAATCAGGTCTCAACTGATACCAAAAGATTGGGATTGTTGCCTGCATTATTTTCAGACCACAATACTTTGAAACTAGAACCCAATCACAGGAAGAAATTTGGAAGAAACTCAAACACGTGGAGGTTAAAGAGCATCCTACTTAAAGATGAGTGGGTCAACCAGGAAATTAGAGAAGAATTCAAAAGATTCGTGAAAACTAATGAAAATGAAGATACAACTGTTCAAAATATTTGGGATACAGCAAAAGCAGTCCTAAGAGGAAAATACATCGCAATACAAGCATCCCTCAAAAAATTGGGAAAAACTCAAATACACAAGCTAACCTCACACCTAAAGGAACAGGAGAAAGAGCAGCATATAAAACCTACACCAAGCAGAAGAATAAAGATAATAAAGATTCAAGCAGAACTCAGTGAAATAGAGACCAGAACTGTAGAACAGATCAACAAAATCAGGAATTGATTCTCCAAAATAATTAATAAGATAGATAGGGATCCCTGGGTGGTGCAGCGGTTTGGCGCCTGCCTTTGGCCCAGGGCGCGATCCTGGAGACCCGGGATCGAATCCCACGTCGGGCTCCCGGTGCATGGAGCCTGCTTCTCCCTCTGCCTGTGTCTCTGCCTCTCTCTCTCTCTCTGTGACTATCATAAATAAATAAAAAATTAAAAAAATAAGATAGATAAACCATTAGACAGCTGTATTAAAAATAAAAGAGAAAAGACTCAAATTGATAAAATCGTGAACAAAAGAGGAGAGATCACAACTAATACCAAGGAAATACAAACAATTTTAAAAACGTATTATGAGCAGCTATACTCCAATACATTAGGCAATCTAGAAGAAATGGATGCATTTCTGGAAAACCACAAATTACCAAAACTGAAACAGGAGGAAATAGAAAACTTGAACAGACCAATAACCAGGGAGGAAATTGAAGCAGTCATCAAAAACCTTCCAAGACACAAAAGTCCAGGGACAGATGGCTTCCCAGGGGAATTCTATCAAATGTTTAAAGAACAAACAATACCTATTCTACTAATGCTGTTCCGGAAGATGAAAAGGGATAAAATACTTATAAACTTGTTCTATGAGGCCAGCATCACCTTAATTCCAAAACCAGGGGATCCCTGGGTGGCGCAGCGGTTTGGCGCCTGCCTTTGGCCCAGGGTGCGATCCTGGAGACCCGGGATTGAATCTCACCTCGGGCTGCCAGTGCATGGAGCCTGCTTCTCCCTCTGCCTATGTCTCTGCCTCTCTCTCTCTCTCTCTCTCTGTGACTATCATAAATAAATTTTTAAAAATTCAAAACCAAAGACCCCACCAAAAAGGAGAATTATAGACCAATATCCCTGATGAACACAGATGCAAAAATTCTCAACAAGATACTAGCCAATAGGATCCAACAGTACATTAAGAAGATTATTCACCATGACCAAGTGGGCTTTATCCCTGGGAAGGGACAGGTTGGTTCAAAACTCGTAAAACAATCAATGTGATAGATCACATCAACAAGAGAAAAAACAAGAACCATATGATCCTCTCAATAGATGCAGAGAAAGCATGTGACAAAATACAGCCTCCATTCCTGATCAAAACCCTTCAGAGTGTAGGGATAAGAGGGAACATTCCTCAACATCTTAAAAGCCATCTATGAAAAGTCCACAGCAAATATCATTCTCAGTGGGGGAAAACTCAGAGCCTTTTCTCTAAGATCGGGAACATGACAGGATGTCCACTCTCACCACAGCCATTCAACATAGTACTAGAAGTCCTAGCCTCAGCAATCACGCAACATAAAGAAATAAAAGGCATTCAAATTGGCAAAGAAGAAGTCAAACTCTCCCTCTTTGCAGATGACATGATACTGTACATAGAAAACCCAAAAGACTCCACCCCAAGATTGCTAGAACTCATACAGCAATTCAGCAGTGTGGCAGGATACAAAATCAATGCCCAGAAATCAGTGGCATTTCTATACACTAACAATGAGACTGAAGAAAGAGAAATTAAGGAGTCAATCCCATCTATGATTTCACCCAAAAGCATAAGATACCTACGAATAAACCTAACCAAAGAGATAAAGGATCTATATCCTAAAAACTACAGAACACTTTAATATTGTGAAAATGTCAATGATACCCAGGGCAATTTACACATTTAAAGCAATCCCTATCAAAATACCATGGACTTTCTTCAGAGAGTTCGAACAAGTAATCTTAAGATTTGTGTGGAATCAGAAAAGACCCCAAATAGCCAGGGGAATATTGAAAAAGAAAACTAGAGCCGGGGGCATCACAATGCCAGATTTCAAGTTGTACTACAAAGCTGTGATCATCAAGACAGTGTGGTTCTGGCACAAAAACAGACATTTAGATCAATGGAACAGAATAGAGAACTCAGAAATGGGCCCTCAACTCTATGGTCAACTACTATTCGACAAAGCAGAGAATAATATCCACTGGAAAAAGGATTGTCTCTTCAATAAATGGTGCTGGGGAAATTGGACAGCCACATGCAGAAGAATGAAACTAGACCATTCTCTTACACCACACACAAAGATAAACTCAAAATGGATGAAAGAGCTAAATGTGAGACAAGAACCATCAAAATCCTAGAGGAAAACACAGGCAACACCCTTTTTGAACTTGGCCACCAGCAACTTCTTGCAAGATACATCTATGAAGGCAAGGGAAACAAAAGCAAAAATGAACTATTGGGACTTAACCAAGATAAGAAGCTTTTGCACAGCAAAAGAAACAGTCAACAAAACTAAAAGGCAACCTACAGAATGGGAGATGTTTGCAAATAACATATTAGATAAAGGACTAGTATCCAAGATCTACAAAGAACTTATTGAACTCAACAGCAAAGAAACAAACAATCCAATCATGAAATGGGCAAAAGACATGAACAGAAATTTCACAGAGGAAGACATACGCATGGCCAGCAAACACGAGAAAATGCTCCGCATCACTTGGTATCAGGGAAATACAAATCAAATCTACAATGAGATACCACCTCACACGAGTGAGAATGGGGAAAAATAACAAGACAGGAAACAACAAATGTTGGAGAGGATGTGGAGAAAGGAGAATCCTCTTGCACTGTTGGTGGGGATGTGAACTGGGAGGATCCCTGGGTGTCTCAGCGGTTTAGCTCCTGCCTTTGCCCCAGGGTGTGGTCCTAGAGTCCTGGGATTGAGTCCCACATCGGGGTCCCTGCATGGAGCCTGCTTCTCCCTCTTCTGTGTCTCTGCCTCTCTCTTTCTCTGTTTCTCATGAATAAATAAATAAATTTTTACAAGACTATCTTAAAAAAAAAAAAAAAAAAGGAATGTGAACGGGTACAGCCACTCTGGAAAACTGTGTGGAGGTTCCTCAAAGAGTTAAAAATAGACCTGCCCTACGACCCAGCAATTGCACTGCTGGGGATTTATCCCAAAGATACAGATGCACTGAAAAGCCAAGACACCTGCACCCCAATGTTTATAGCAGCAATGTCCACAATAGCCGAACTTTGGAAGGAGCCTCAGTGTCCATCAAAAGATGAATGGAGGGCAGTCCCGGTGTCGCAGCGGTTTAGCGCCGCCTGCAACCCGGGGCCTGATCCCGGATATCTGGGATCGGGTCCCGCGTCGGGCTCTCTGCATGGAGCCTGCTTCTCCCTCTGCCTGTGTCTCTGCGTCTCTCTCTCTCTCTTCTCTGTGTCTCTATGAATAAATAAATAAATCTTTTAAAAATTAAAAAAAAGATGAATGGATAAAGAAGATGTGGTCTATATATACAATGGAATATTACTCAGCCATTAGAAACGATTAATATCCACCGTTTGCTTCGACGTGGATAGAACTGGAGGGTATTATGCTAAGTGAAGTAAGTCAATAGGAGAAGGACAATTATTAAATGGTTTCACTCATACGAGGAATATAAAAAATAGTGAAAGGGATTAAAGGGGAAAGGAGAGGAAATGAGTGGGAAATATCAGAGAGGGTGACAGCATGAGAGACTCCTAACTCTGGGAAATAAACAAGTGGAAAGGGAGGTGGGCGGGGGGTTGGGGTGACTGTGACCGGCACCGAGGGGGGCACTTGACGGGATGAGCACTGGGTATTATGCTATATGTTGGCAAATTGAATTTCAATTAAAAAAATATACAACCTCCCCCCCCGCCCCCCGCGCACTCTGTTCTGGATCCTAGAACCATAAACAGGGTAAAAATAAAGTCTGTATAACACTTGGAGCTACCTAAATAAAATTTAAGCAGGTTAAGGTTATTTAACCTGTTCTAGAAGGATTTTTCCCCACACATTTCAAGGAATATGGGCATATGTAGAAAAGAATTTAATTCTGTTAAGAAAACACAACCTAGAGAAACTGGGTCTATTAGTAAACATGTTCTGTGCAATATTGAAATATTGTACTATTAAGAGGTACATGTTTCTAGAAATTAAAAAAAAGTGCCATTGTTTAGCTCCTCCTTGGACAGAGGGGTGGTTTTGCTTCTCAGATGGAGCTGTCCACATTCTCTAAGATGACCACCTAGGATGCACCTGCCCTCACAGGTAGATAAGAGAATATAGCATCCTGGCTCATGGGAGAATGAAGGTATATGTTCAAGAAGGAAATCAGGAAAGATTTAGCTAAGAGGTGCCTGAGTGGCGCAGTTGGTTAAGCGTTGGACTGTTGGTTTTGACTCAGGTCATGATCTCAAGGTCTTGAGATCAAGCTCTGCATAGGGCTCTGCACTAAGCGCAGAGTCTGCTTAAGATTCTCTCTCCCTTCTCCTCTCTATGCTCACCTTTCTTCTCTCTCTAAAAATAAGTAAATCTTGCTCACAGTAGCTGCCCCTTTCTGGATGGTCACACTGAGCTAGTACTCGCACCTGGAATCAGGTCGCAATCTCAGCTGCACCTGCAGCCTGCCACCACCTCTGGACCGTGGACCTCCACAAAATGAGCAAGCTTCAGGCCTTCTTGAAAATGTGTAAGCAGGATCCAAGTGTTCTGCACACTGAGGAAATACGCTCCCTGTGGGAATGAGTGGAGAGCATGGGGGGTAAAATACCACCTGCTATTCATAAAACTAAATCAGAAGACAATATCAAGGAAGAAAAAACAGATAGTAAGAAGGTGGAAGAAAACATAAAGACAGACACATCAAAAAAAAAAAAAGGACACAAAATGAAGTGAGGAAAGTGATCTAGAAATTGACAATGAAGCTGTGATTGAGTCAGATACTGACGCCCCTCAAGGAATGGGAGATGAAAATGTAGAGATAACTTAGGAAATGATGGATCAGGCAAATGATAAAAAAAAAAAGTGGCTGCCACCATTGACGCCCTAAATAATGGCGAACTAGAGAAAGCCATTGACTTGTTCACAGATGCCATCAAACTGAATCCTCGCTTGGCCATTCTGTATCCCAAGAGAGCCAGTGTCTTCATTAAATTACAGAAGCCATGGGGCAGCCCCGGTGGCTCAGCGGTTTAGCGCCGCCTTCAGCCCAGGGCGTGATCCTGGAGACCCGGGATTGAGTCCCACGTCGAGCTCCCTGCACGGAGCCTGCTTCTCCTTCTGCCTATGTCTCTGCGTCTCTCTCTCTCTCTGTCTCTCATGAATAAATAAATAAAATCCTTTAAAAAAATTACAGAAGCCAGGGATCCCTGAGTGGCTCAACGGTTAAGTGCCTGCCTTCGGCCCAGGGTGTAATCCTGGAGTCCCAGGATTGAATCCCATATCGGGCTCCTTGCCTGGAACATGCTTCTCTCTCTCTCTGTGTCTCTCATGAATAAATTTTAAAAATCTTTTAAAAATAAATAAATAAATTACAGAAGCCAAATGCCATTCGAGACTCTAACAGAGCTATTGAAATAAATCCTGATTCAGCTCAGCCTTTCAAGTGGTGAGGGAAAGCACACAGGCTTCTGGGTCATTGGGAAGAAGCAGGATATGATCATGACCTTGCTCATAAACTGAATTATGATGAAGATGCTAGTGCAATGCTGAAAGAAGCTCAACTGAGGGCCCAAAAAATTGCTGAACATAGGAAAAAGTATGAGTGAAAACGTGAAGAGCGAGAGAGCAAAGAAAGAATAGAAAGGGTTAAGAAGGCTCAGGAAGAAAATCAGAGAACCCAGAGGGAGGAAGAAGCCAGATGACAATTAGGAACTCAATATGGGGCAGCCCAGGTGGCTCAGTGGTTTAGCGCCACCCTCAGCCCAGGGCGTGATCCTGGAGACCGGGGATCCAGTCCCACGTCAGGCTCCCTGCATGGAGCCTGCTTCTCCCTCTGCCTGTGTCTCTGCCTCTCTCTCGCTCTCTCTGCGTCTCTCATGAATAAATAATAAAAATAAAAATCTTAAAAAAAAAAAAAAGGAACTCAGTATGGCTCTCTCCTAGGTGGCTTTCCTGGGGTAATGCCTAGTAATTTTCCCGGAGGAATGCCTGGAATAGCGGGGGAGGGGTGATGCCTGGAAAGGCAGGAACACCTGGACTCAATGAAATTCTAGTGACCCAGAGGTTTTCACAGCCATGCAGGATCCAGAAGTTATGGTGGCCTTCCAGGATGTAGCCCAGAATCCAGCACATATGTGAAAATATCAGAGCAACCCAAAGGTTATGAACCTCATCAGTAAATAGCCAGCCAAATTTGGAGGTCAAGCATAACATCTTTCTGACAAATAAAGCCCTTGCTGAAGGAAAAGCAACTTTGATCACCTAATAGATGTCGCAATAATACAAACCAGTGTACCTTTGACCTTCTCGTGAAGAAGGCTGGAATGCTGTGAAGCGAATCCTTACCCTCAGCCCCACGCAACTGAAACATTCTACAGTGGTTTGCCATTAGGGTATCCATTCAGATAATGTTTTCCAACTAGGAATTACAAACTTTAAACATTTTTAAAAAGATTTTATTTATTTATTCATGAGAGACACAAAGAGAGAGGCAGAGATACAAGCAGAGGGAGAAGCAGGCTCCCTGCGGGGACCCCAATGTGTGACTTGATCCCAGGACCCTGGGATCACGCCCTGAGCCAAAGGCCGATGGTCAACTGCTGAGCCACCCAGATGTCCTTTAAACACTTTTTAAACTTTAAAAATATTTAAAAACATTAAAAGGGGGTGTTAGTAGTCCCTACATTTCTCTACTAATTATTTCCATTTTTCCCCTTTGGATTATTTGGGCAAGGAACACACTTCAGCATGGAAGATTTATTGCTCAGTTTGAGTGAAATAAAAGTTTATTAGCAGGAGGCAAATATAACACTTAAATAGATGAAGTTTGAGTCGGAGATGTGGTTACTGAGGCATTTTGACTTGTCTTTTTAAACGCTTTATTTTTGAGGGTACCTGGGTGGTTCAGTTGCTTAAGCATCTGCTGTTGGGGTCATCATGCTTAAGCATCATGATCGTGGGGTCCTGGGCTCTTTCCTCAGCGGGGAGCCTGCTTCTCCCTCTCCCTCTGCCTGCAGCTCCCTCTGCTTGTGCTTTCTCTCTCTGTGTCAAATAAATAAATAAAATCTTTTTAAAAAAATAAGTGCTTTATTTTTTAAACACAATTTATTTGTATAAAACCATTGGGACCATCAGTATTACAGTAGGACCTGGGGAGGGACCAGAACTGCGTAGCAGGGCAGCAGCAACCTTACTCCTTTTATATAGTGTGCACCCTTGTGCAGATGCATTTAAATCTTATACTGTGGTGAAGGGATGATTTCTATAATGTACAGTAGAATTGGATTACTTAGCTGTGTTCTTGTCTGATTTACAATATAAATGTTTTGCATTATTTTCACATGGGGAAACAAGGGAATACTTTTCTTTTTATATTTCTGTGGGTTTTTTAAAAAAGAGTTTATTTATTTATTCATGAGAGACACACAGGGAGAGGCAAAGACACAGGCAGAGGGAGGGGCAGGCTCCCTGTGTAGAGCCTGCTGTGGAACTCAAGTCCAGGACCCCAGGATCACGACCTGAGCCAAAGGCAGACACTCAACCACTGAGCCACCCAGGTGCCCCTATATCTGTGTTTAGACTGATCTTTCCTGGCCAGAAAATACCCATCTCTTTGTATGCTTTTTACTTGTTTACACCGCCCCCACCCCAGTACTCTTTTGGGGCTAAAGATGGTCCTTTTTCACGGACATCATCACTACTATCATCATTCACAGCACAATTGTGCAAGCATATGTAATGCTGGGTTTAATATATAATACATGTAGTGATTATGTAAGGTAATACCCACAACAGCTGTAGTTTCTTACTTCGCCAAGCAATTTCATATTTAAGTGTTAGGTTTCCACTTTGGCAAAATTTTACCACATCAAAAGATGCTGGAAGGAGGGATTCCCTCTGGTGTTCCGTCTTCTTCTTAGGATATACCTATTGCAGTTGGAGTTTATCTTATATTATTCATCTTCGTGTTTTGGACAGTATGAGGTTTGAATTCATTGATATACAGAGGGGAACCAAACTTCTTGATCCAACATGAATTATAAAATTGATGAGATCCATGGTTCTTCATTGTAGAATTGATGGCATTATGAGTCACCACGCTCCTATTTAGCTCTTAAATACTGCACCATATCCCCCACCTCTTCTTTTTCTCCCTTCCTCTACTCCAACGATAAAGGAATGATAGATTTTCTGTTGTACATTCAACTCCTACATTAATTAAGACTAAGTCCAAGTGCTATACCAGGAAGTGCTAGGTTTCTACCTATCTTTCCATTTAAAGTGGTGGTGTTTAAAAACAGTTTCAAGGGATGAGGCCCTCTGGACTTTGCTTATTTGAAGAATCAGTGGTAAGAGCAGTGAAGAAAATTCCATGGAATACATTTCTCATATAGCACATTTCTGCAGTCATAAGTAAGTTGATTTGGTTTATAACCCTTTGCAGTACGCAAGCAGATAGAAATGCATCTGTTATATAAGTGAGAAAAGGTTGTATGCTAACTGAGCATGTTTTTTATTTTTTTATTTTTATTTTTTTAATATTTTTTTTATTTATTTATGACAGTCACACAGAGAGAGAGAGAGAGAGAGAGGCAGAGACACAGGCAGAGGGAGAAGCAGGCTCCATGCACCGGGAGCCCGATGTGGGATTCGATCCCAGGTCTCCAGGATCGCGCCCTGGGCCAAAGGCAGGCGCCAAACCGCTGCGCCACCCAGGGATCCCTGAGCATGTTTTTTAAATCCTTTAAAAATACTCAGCATAGGGGTGCCTGGGTGGCTCAGTGGAGCATGTGCCTTTGGCTCAGCTCTTGATCCCACAGCCACGGGATCCAGCTCCCCATGGGGAGCCTGCTCCTCCCTCTGCCTTTGTCTCTGCTTCTCTCTGTGTGTCTCTCCTGAATAAATAAATAAAATCTTTAAGAAAACTCAGCATAGGGCAGCCCCAGTGGCACAGCGTTTTAGCAATGCCTGCAGCCCAGGTGTGATCCTAGAGTCCCAGGATCGAGTCCCACATTGGGCTCCCTACATGGAGCCTGCTTCTCTCTCTGCCCGTGTCTCTGCCTCTCTCTCTCTCTCTCTCTCTCATGTGTCTCTCACGAATAAATAAATAAAAAAATAAAATCTTAAAAAAAAAACTCAGCATATAAACTTGCATTTGAGCTTGCCAGTGTTTTTTATTGCTGTTGTTGTTAATATGTGTTCTCAAATTTTCTAATGTGTGCTGTGAATAACTCAATAACCCGTTCCTTTCTGGTTCCTTATTTGATTTACTTAATTATATATTACTTAAGGACATTCTAACATTGCAGATATTACCATAAACAGGTAAAAGTAAAATTGGTCTTCTGAAAATGTGTCCCAGGTCCTGGAGAGATCATGACCTGAGCCGAAGTCAGACACCTAACCGACCGAGCCACCCAGGCGCCCCTGACTTAAGTTTTTATTTTTAAAGATTTATTTATTTACTCATGAGAGACATAGAGAGAAATAGGCAGAGGGAGAAGCAGGCTCCATGCAGGGAGCCCAGTGCGGGACTCAATTCCAGGACTCCGGGATCAGCCCAGAGCCAAAGGCAGACGCTCAACTGCTGAGCCACCCAGGCGTCCTGAAATCTATTTTTTAAGATCAGCCTAAAAGGCTCACTCTCTGCTGTCGCCCTGTAAAGGGGTGAGTTATACCAAAGATGATCCTTGGCCCAATGAGTGCAGGACAGCCTAGTTGACGCTACTTGTCCTGGCTCAATTATTAAAAAAAAAAAAAAAATTGAGGTGCCTGGGTGGCTCAGTCAGTTGAGCAGCCGACTCTTGATTTCAGCTCAGGTTGCGATCTCAGGGTCATGGGATGGAGGCTCATGTTGGGCTCCTTACTCCTTACTCAGTGGGGAGCCCACTTAAAATTAGCTCTCTCCCAGCATCAGTGCCTGGGTAGCTCAGCAGTTGAGCATCCCCTGTCTGTGTCTCTATCTCTCTCATAAATAAATATGTCTTTTTTTTTAATTACCTCTCTCCCTCTCCCTCTGCCCCTCCCCCAACTCTCTCACTTATATTTTGTCTCTCTTAAATAAATAAAAAATCTTAAAAAAAAAAAAGATTGTATTTTTAAGTAATCTCTACATCCAACATGGAGCTCAAACACAATCCCAAGATCAAGAGTCCCAGGCTCACCAACTGAGCCAGTCAGGCATCCCATGGCTTAATTATTTATAGCGCCTCTTTGGCTCTCAAAACAATCCTGGTGCAGACAATAAATTGTATGGTTTCTAATTTAAATGAGCTTTGATTTTACAGCCCATTTATCTGGGGGGAAAAGTGGCTTTAGGGGCTTTAAGAGTAAGTAGTTAATATCATAAGTAGGTTGAATGCGAGAATCATGGGCTCTTCAAACAACCAAAATATTAACCACTTACTCTGTGACAGGCAATGCTGTCAGTATTTTACAGTGATTAATTCAATCCTTCTACAGCTTCAAGAGGTGAGTACTGTTCTCTCCAATTTGCAGCTGAAGGAATTGAGGTACAGAGATTACCCCTGATAAGTGGGAAAGCCAGGATTTGAAATGCCCGGCTGTTCTGTGCCAGTCTCAGCCTATCAAGAATCAGTGTTGTGGTTGGGCTGGCCCTTGTAATTATTATTAGGATTGCAAGATGCCATTCAGGAAATGGGAAAAATTAAGATTGCTTACAAGACCTAGCAATTACATAGCACACCTGGGGCCACACAGTGAGGTTGCAAGAAGAGAGGGAACCCATGGGCCTGGGGTTCTGCTTTTATTGGGATCTTACAGGTGGTGGCCTAGGATTTTGTAGACTCACTCTTTATTGGTGAATTGGGAGCAGAAGAGCAGAAATTTAAATCAGGGGAAGAGAAAACAAAAATAAGTGGCCCAAATGGTCAGTTCTCAAAATCAACCAAGATCTCTAAAATTAAAGAATCTGAATAGGGGGAGGTGGCCTGACTACCTAGGCCTCTGGCTGGCACTGTGCTTATTTGAGAGAGCCATTGAACTAAATGTCTCAGGAACCAAATCTTAAGTCAGGCACTTGCATTACAAAATGAAAAAGAAAAAAAAATGTGTCAAGGTTTACACTATAACACACCCTGTGATGCCAAGTCTTCAGAGTCAATGGTGAGGCCATTAACTGCTTGGGTTGCAGATGTGCTAAATCAGAGGTAGGGCACATAGTAACCCAGAATGCACTTTTTAAAGATTTATTTATTTATTTGAGAGACAGATTGGGGGAAATAAAAGAAAAAGAAAGAGAGAGAATCTGGGAAGCCTGGGTGGCTCAGTGGTTGAGCACCTGTCTTTGGCCCAGGGCATGATCCTGGAGTCCCAGGATCAAGTCCCACATCCGGCTCCCTGTATGGAGCCTGCTTCTCCCTCTGCCTATGTCTCTGCCTCTCTCTCTCTCTCCCTCTCTGTCTCTCATGAAAATAAATGAAATCTTTAAAAAAGAGAGAGAGAGAGAGAATCTCAAGCAGACTCCAAGCTGAGCACAGAGCTAGACATGGGAATCGATCTCCACTCTGAGATCATGACCTGAGCCGAAATCAAGAGTCAGACACTGAGCCACCCAGGTACCCCTAAACCCAGAAAGTATTATAGTAGCAAAATTTTTTTATGATAGTCACACAGAGAGAGAGAGAGGCAGAGACATAGGCAGAGGGAGAAGCAGGCTCCATGCACCGGGAGCCCAACGTGGGATTCGATTCCGGGTCTCCAGGATCGCGCGCTGGGCCAAAGGCAGGTGCCAAACTGCTGCGCCACCCAGGGATATAGTAGCAAATCTTATAAGAATTATCCAGGAAGCAGTTTGAAATCCAGTCTGTAGACATTGCCTCAACTTGAAAGGGTCTAGCCCTGAAAATAGGTCAGTGACCCTGGGGGGAGTCTGTTCAAGTTTAAAGATTTTATTTATTCATTTGACAGAGAGAGAGAGAGCACAAGCAGGGGAAGCAGCAGAGGGAGAAGAAAAAGCAGGGTCCCTTCTGAGTAGGAAGCCCAATGCAGGGCTCAATCCCAGGACTTTAAGATCATGACCTGAGCCAAAGGCAGATGCTTAACCAATTGAGCCACCCAGGCACCCTGAGAACAGATTCTTATGAAGCTTATGCAAATAACTATATTGCCATGAAAATAAGAATACTCACTGAGAGTTTCCAAATTCTGGATGGATCAAGTAGGAAGAAAAGGTAACTGTCTCATCCTCATTCCCAAAAGTATATTTTACTAAATTGCTGTAAGTCAGAGTAAGCCTAAGAGAAAAAGTGTCCTTAAATCTAGAAAACAAGAATAAAGAACCAGTTCTCTTTCAAAGAAAACGTCATAAAAAAATTGTAATCATCCTCATCACCCCATTCAGTCCTATATAATTAATTCTTGATCTGAACTTTTGCTAACAGTTTTATGAATCCAGTTTTTCCTTAGAGTTCTATCTATTCTTACCCAGTATAGTCATCTGATCTGAAAGTTATCAGAAACTTGTAAGAGGTCTTTTCATGAATCTCTTTGAAGATGAAGCACTTTTACAAAAGCATCAGAGGAAAACAATAACTATAATGACAAAAAGTCTTAAAAATGTCCTTGGTTAAAGATCTGACAAGAGGGAGCCTGGGTGGTTCAGTGGTTGAGTGTCTGCCTTCGGCTCAGGGCATGACCCTGGGTCTGGGGATTTAATCCTGCATTGGGCTCCCTGCAAGGAGTCCTGCTTCTCCCTCTGCCTATGTCTCTACCTCTCTCTGTGTGTCTCTCATGAATGAATAAATAAAATCTTAAAAAAAAAAAGATCTGATGAGAGTTCATTATAATGCAATTGATAAGAAAATTTATTTCTGTGATAAATAATATTTTAAGTTGATAATTGGAATTATGACTGATAATAGTACACATCTGATTTTTTAGGATTCTTGTAATTTCTGGAACACTTATATTAATAACATATATCCATACAAGGATACTCATTAAGAAATTTGGCATTATTTCTTATTTACATTGCTTCCTGTGCAATTTAACATGTCAAATAAGCCCAGTTAATGCAATACCTCTCTTTTTATAAAGAGAAAGAACAAATCCTTTGAGATGTTCCAGGGACCCTCTGAAACATCTCAAAGTTATTTCCAAGGTCAAAAAGACTTTAGTTTTTGTTTGAAGATTTATTTATTTATTTATTTATTTATTTATTTATTTATTTATTTGATTTGAAAGAGAGAGCATGCATAAGTGGGGAAGGGAGGAAGAGGGAGAGGGAGAAGCAGATTCCTCCCTGAGCCCCCGGATATGTGGCTTGATCCAAGCTGAAGGCAGACGCTCAACCAGCTGAGCCACCCAGGCACCCCTCAAAAAGACTTTAGAATTGGATTTTGAGAAGTTTGTGAAAAATATCAAGACGTTTCAGACACTTGACTAAATAGGATCACAGACCATTGTGAAGCAATTCTTAATTATCTAATAACAAAAGTGACAAAATTTTTTTTAAGTAGGCTTCACGCCTGGCTTGAAATAGGGCTTGAACTAACAACCCCGAGATCAAGACCTGAGCTGAGATCAAGAGTCAGACACTTAACCAACTACACCACCCCAGAAGCCCCAAAATGACAAAATACTTTTAAAGCAAATATGGAAGGCTACATTGCTGTGAGCAAAACTTATCTCTTTAAATATTGAGATTCAGTTTTGTTAAGTTATCAAAGACCTGAGTAAGACATGAAGCACAGGAAATTTTCCTTAATTTTTTTATTTATTTAAGTAATCTTTCCACCCAATGTGGAGCTTGAACTCACAACCGTGAGATCAAAAGTCACACACTCCTCTGACTGAGCCAGCTAGTTGCCCCCACAGGAAATTATTTAGATGGGACACAAACTTTTTGCTTTCTAGGCAGATTACTTAAAATGTAAAGAAAATCTTTCACAATTTTTTATCAGGAGCTAACAAATACTTAAAGAAAACGTAGTCCTTTCAGCAGATGAAAGAAAATTGCATACGCATATTATTGATATTAAAGTTTATTTTTTTAAATGCTTATAGGGGATCCCTGGGTGGCACAGTGGTTTAGCGCCTGCCTTTGGCCCAGGGCGCGATCCTGGAGACCCGGGATCGAATCCCACGTCAGGCTCCCGGTGTATGGAGCCTGTTTGTGTCTCTGCCTCTCTCTCTCTCACTAACATAAATAAAAATTTTAAAAATAATAAATAAAATGCTTGTAATAACAATTTGATTTTTGCCAACTTGACCACATAAGGTAAAATTCTCCCTTTCTTTTATTAAAGATTTTATTTATTTATTTATTCATGAGAGACAGAGAGAGAGAGAGAGAGAGAGAGAGGCAGAGACACAAGCAGAGGGAGAAGCAGGCTCCATGCTGGAAGCCTGGTATGGGACTCGATCCCCGGACTCTGGGATCATGCCCTGAGCCAAAGGCAGATGCTCAACCTCTGAGCCACCCAGGCATCCCAAATTCTCCCTTTCTTTCTCTCTCTTCTCGACTTTCTATACCATTTTGTCCTTTATTTTTCCTCTTTCTCATTCTGAAACAAACAGCTTTGCTTTAGGACAAAATCACTTTCATTCCCTTAATAAAAATGCATTTCCAAGGGCTCCTAAGAGGCTCATTGGCTGAGTGCCTGCCTTTGGCTCATGTCATGATCCTGGTGTTCTGGAATCAGGTCCTGCATCAGGCTCCCTGCAGAGAGCTTGCTTCTCTCTCTGCCTATGTCTCTAACTCTCTCTGTGTGTCTCTCATGAATAAATAAATAAAATATTTTTAAAAATGCATTTCCACACTCCCTTATCTTTCTTATTCAAAAATTCATCCTACTTTCCTTATTATTTCTAATAGTTTTTTTAATTTCTAGTAGTTTTAAATTACATTTATTAGAATTTTCAACTCTTAAAACCTTAATTTCTAGTAAAAACTGAGAAGCAATTGTGACCTGCCTCTTATACCAGCATTTTTAGATCAGCAAACTTATTAATACACTTCATAATTTCTAGAAACATACATTTCCTCAAGGCACAGTTTTCAACATGGCACAAGATATGTTTACTAAGAGAGGCAAGTATTTTTATTTCCTCTGTAAGAAGAGGTCAAAAAACAGGTTAACTTAAACTTGTTTAACAATTTGTGGTTTTGTATTCTATCTTATTTGGAAATAATCTAGATATTCAATGAATGTCCCACCACTTAATTTAACTTGTCAAAATTCCACAAAGCTTCAAGTTACCCAAGAGATTTGGGAAAATTTTTAAAAATAATCTCCACACCCACTGTAGGGCTCAAACCCACAACCACAAAATCAAGAGTTGCAAGGTATGTTTTATTTTATTTTATTTATTTATTCATGAGACAGAGAGAGAGAGAGAGAGGTAGAGCCACAGGCAGAGGGAGAAGCAGGCTCCCTGCAGGTAGCCTGATGTGGGACTCGATCCTGGGATTGGGATCATGCCCTGAGCCAAAGGCAGATGCTCAACTGCTAAGCCACCCCAGTGTCCTGCAAGCTATAGTTTTTTATCTCAGTTTCCACTTATCATTTTTCTCCTGTTGCCTTAATCATATATGTTGTCACCAGGAAGTTTTGGGTGATATCACCATGAGCCCTCTTGGTAAGTGGCCACATTCCTTTCCAGGGTGTTCCAAGAGACCTCTCCAGGAGTGGTCTACTCCTGCCTCCACTAGCGTGATATGTGCAGTTTTTGGAGAAAGCCCCCTAGGCTTCTGAAGTCTTAGCATGTTGGTTTGCATGGCCCAGGAAGAGCCCATGGAGTTTTGCATTTACCAAGGAGCTAGTGTGCCTCCCTGGAGTCCTTAGACAGCACTGGCATCAGATGTTCAGGACATAGGTCTCTGTCCATTAATTTTTTTTAGCAACGTCATGCCAGGGATTGGACCCATAAAATCCCATGGGGTCAGGAGACCAACGATTGACTGTAGTAAGTAAAGTGATAGGACAGAGACCACAGACTTTGGTCATGCTCTCCCTCTGCTGGTGCCATTGATTCCTAGTTGTGATGCTAGTTCATTCCTCTGGGTTAGGACACATAGCCTACATGTGACCCATTGATTCAGTGGATTGTCACGGCAGCTGTGACCTTTTGGGTTGGAGACTACAGGCAACGCAAGACAGAAACAAGATGTGAAAGCACATAGCAGCATGACAGACCGCCCCAGCAAGCAGTGCTCCTTTCCTCGATGGTTAGTCACCTGAGTTAGGTGGTTAGTAAACAAGTTCCAGTTAAAGGGAATTTGCCATTAATCACAATGGCAGTTATGCAACACCACCGACTATGCCAATTGTTCTGTGCCATTCTCATCCTGTCAGTATCAATGTTGTGGTTGGGCTGGCTCTTGTAGTTTTTATTAGGATTGCAAGATGCCCTTCAGCACTAACCATCAAGAAATTTTGAAAAAATAAAAGATTTATTATTTATAGGACCTAGCAGTTACACAGCACACCTGGCGCCATACAGTGAGATTGCAAGAAGACAGGGAACCCATGGGCCTGTGGTTCTGTTTTTATTGGAGTCTTAAGGGTGGTGACCTAAGGTTTTGTGGGCTCACTCTTTATTGGTGAATTTAGAGCAGGAGAGCAGAAATGTAAAGCATAGGATGAGAAAAAAAAAAGTGGCCCAAATGGTCCGTTATCAAAATCAACCAAGATCTCTAAAACCAAGGAGACTGAGTAAGGGCAAGTGGACTGACTCTTTCTCTACACGTGTGGCTGGCAGTGGGTTTATTCAAGAGTGTCAGGGTTCATACTGTACCTGCCTCACAATGCTATGCTAGCTCTGTAGTGATGGGGCCCACAATATGGAGCTCTATATTAATAATCACAACATATATTTATTGAGTGCTCACATGGACCATCTTATTTAAGCTTTACAACTGTGGGGAAAGTATGAAAAGCCCTATTTTTTTTAATTTTTATTTATTTATGATAGTCACACACACACACACACACAGAGAGAGAGAGAGAGAGAGAGAGAGGCAGAGACACAGGCAGAGGGAGAAGCAGGCTCCATGCACCGGGAGCCCGACATGGGATTCGATCCCGGGTCTCCGGGATCGTGCCCTGGGCCAAAGGCAGGCGCCAAACCGCTGCGCCACCCAGGGATCCCTGAAAAGCCCTATTTAAGATTTGTTTCCAATTACTGATTTATTTACTTTTAATTATGGTAAAACACGCATAATGTAAAGGTTTACCATTTATCCATTTGTAAGTGTATAGTTCAATAACATTAAGAACACTCATATTGTTCTGCAACCATCACCACCTTCGAATTTCAAAACTTCATAAGAGCTCCTGGGTGGCTCAGTTGGTTAAGCATCTGCTTTCAGCTCAGGTCATGATTCCAGGCTCCTGGGATCAAGACCCATGTCAGGCTCCCTACTCAGTGGGGAGTCTGCATCTCCCTCTCACTCTGCTCCTACCCTCCACTCATGTGTGTGTTCATGTTCTCTCTCTCTAATAAATAAAATATTTTTTTTAAAAAATCTTTCATCTTGCAAAATTGAAACACTGTACCCATTAAACGCTGACTCCTCATTTTCCCCTCCCACCAGCCCCTGGCACCTACCACTCAATTTTCTGTTTCTATGAATGTTTCCATTCTGGGGACCTCATATAAGAGGAATCATGCAGCATTTATCCTTTTATGTCTGGCTAATTTCATTTAGCATAATGTCTTCAAGATTCATCCATACTGTATGTGTCAGAATTTCTTTCCTTTTTGAAACCGAATCATAGCCCCTTGTATGGCTAGACCATGCTTTGTTTATACATCCATCCCCTATGTCAGTTTTATTTATTCACTCACTCAACCAATTTTACTTGCTACCTACTATGTATCTAGGACAAGAGCTACAAATAAAACAGACAAAATTTCCTGCCTTCAAAGGGTTTCCAGTCTGGAGAGTTTGGAAACAGTAAATAAACAAACAAAATATATGTACATCAGATAAATAAAGTAAAAAGGAGACAAAGCAAATGCTGGGCAGAGGGGAGGTCCCCCTGAGAAGGAGAGTATTTGAGCAAAGACCCAGACAAGGTGAGGCTGGAAGTCATTTGGATATGCTGAGTGAGGGAGAGCATTTCAAGCAGAAGAGCTAGCCAGTGCAAAGGTCCTGAGGCAGGTGGGCATGGTGTGTCCTCAAAAGCAAGGGGACCCCAGTAGCTGTAATTAATTAAACAAGAGGAGGATATGTAGGTGAGGAAAAAGGCCTTACTCAAGGTCACACAGTGAGTTGGCAGCAGACCTACAACTTAAATAGGGTCTGCCTGACCTCAGAGCTCAAGTTTTTAGCCATAACATCATTTTGTCTCCCAAATAACCCAGCAATCATTTCCAGGAAGTGGTCATTTACTTTGTACTAATGCTGTGTTTGTACATGACAAGCATTATTATGTATGACTTGATACATGAAACAGAAACTCCAAGAGGTGAAGGAAATGGAAGGGCAGAATTGAAGGCGAGTCTGTCTAAGATTTAACTCCATGCTCTTCCTGGGTATTGCTTCATTGACATATGGAACTATGGAGTCCTTAAATTATGGAAATTCCTGCATTTCAGGAATCTTGGGATCAAGACTGACATGGTTGTAATGCTGGTAAATAGCCACTATTACCCGGAGGATCTACCCTCATGGCTCCCATACGGATCTGACCCACCCCAGCACCTTCAGACCTCCCCAGAATCCAACACCTAAAGAGTTAACACAGGGCTCAGCCTCCCGACTCTGCTCCTCCCACCTATCAGGTGCCTATCTTTATTGTACAGATTTCAGACACCTGTAAAATCACCCCTACTTGGACCTATAATGTGTCATTTCTGGAAGGAGGTGGGATCTTCAGCTCAAAGAATTAACATCAAGTTCACCCAACAAAGGTATAGAACATGGGGCCAAAGCCAAGGTGTCTTCTCAGTAGACATTTCTGCATGCTGGCCTCATCTGAGCCCACCTCTAAGGGCAAATACAGACTCTGGGCACCACGCCCTTAATCTCTGGAGGAAATCCTTTCAGAAGGAGGCCTTAAGGTCAGACCCTGTGCTCCACCCTCTGTAGCATTACTGGAGCCTACCAATATCTGCTTGTGTGGTCCACCAAATTACTTCAGCTATCAGTCCATTCCTTCCAATGAAGGTACAATCATGGGATCCTGTCCTGCTTCTTCTGGTGGACCCTGGTCAACACATTACATGCCCCTCTGAAGTTTGCCTTCTGTGTGGCTGTGGCAGAGGCCTCTGCCTACAAACACCAATACCCAGTGTCCCTCCTCTCCAGGGACACATGCTTGGACAGCATTTCCCAATGTACTTTGCAGGGAGGTGTGGTCATATGATACATTCCGGCCCATGGGATGTGAGCAGAAGTCGTGTTTTCTGACGATTGCAAATCTACTCTCCAAGAACCTCCCACGTGCGATGCTCTTCCTGGCTCTTGCTGGTTGAGTGACAAAGACTCTGTAAATCCAGGAGAGGATGGACCCACAAGACAGAAGGAGTCTGGGTCTCTAAATGATCACATGAAAGTCCATCCACCAACTATGTACAGCTAGCTAGACTTTACATAAGTGAAAAGTAGACTTTTATTGAGTTAAGTCAATGGACTTTGGGAGTCTGTTACAAAAATTGGTATTACTTATCCTAACTAATTCAGTTTTGTCAGTAACTTGGCAAAATCACCTTGCCTCTCTATGAAATGGGAATAATGAGACCCACAGGTTGTTGAGAAGATTAAGTAAGATGATATATGAGTGGGGCATCTGGGTGGCTCAGTTGGTTGAGTGGTCTACCTTCAGCTCAGGTCATGATCCCAGGGTCCTGGGATGGAGCCCAGTGTTGGGTTCCCTGCTCAGTGGGGAGTCTGTTTCTCCCTCTCATTCTGTCCCTCTCTCCCCACTGCCCACGCGCTCTCTCTCAAATAAATAAAATCTTTTTAAAAGTGGGAGGGGGGTGCCTGGGTGGCTCAGTCAGTTAAGCATCTGCCTTTGGCTCAGGTCATCCCAGGGTCTTCAGATCGAGCCCCAAGTCAGGCTCTCTGCTCAGTGGGGATCCTGCTGTTCTCCCTTTTCCTCTGCCTGCTACTCTACTTAGTAGAGTTATGCATTCTATGTGTGTCAAATAAAAAAATAAAATATTTAAAAAGAAAAAGATGGTGTATGATTATCTCTGGGACATAGTCATTTCAATTCAATATGTACTCATCCTTTCCCTTTCTTCCTCTTCTAATATGCGCACAAGAGAGGCTACTAAAACACAGGGACTTCCATAAGTGAGGTATCACAGGAGTCTCGGGATGTGGTGCTCTGTGGATGGGCAGGAGACATAGACTGTGGAGGCAGGGGCATGGCTGAAGTGACCTCTGGAGAACTCCATATCTTATGCTTAGAAATTAAAATATCTCCCCTGGGTCTAAATGAACAGAGCCAGAACAATCTCAAAATAGCAAGTGACTGCCAAAATGTAGATTTTCCAAGAGACTGGAAAATTAGCAGCCTGGGTTCTTATCCTGGTTCCAGAATGAACCTTTACTTTCCAGAATAATCACCAGGAGAAAAGCCAGCAGATGTGAAAATGGATGGTGTTTTGGGGATCTGGTGAAAAGCATGGGTTACTTAGAAAAGAGACATGCGGGAAAGATGGTGGGAGAAGGGTCTGGGGTTCAAGGATGCAAGTCTTCAATGTCAGGCTGAGAAGTGACTGTCATCCAAAGGATGATGGGGAGCCATGGAAGGTTTTAAGCAGGAATGACATGTTCTAGAAAATTCACTGTGGATGGGATCAGTGGATGGTAATTTCCATGACTCCACCAGGAATGTAGGAAGACAGAAGGGGACAGTAGAGGGGCACTGAGTGGCTCAGTTGGTCAAGAATCTGGCTCTGGATTTCAGCTCAGGTCATGACCTCAGAGTCCTGCAATTGAGTTTACTTGTCTCCCTCTCCCTCTGCCTCTCCCCCCACTGGAATAAATAAATATATCTTTTTTTAGAAAAAGAAATGGACAGTAGAGAAGCACAAGCTCAGTAAACATTCATCTCCCTCTCCATATTAGACATTTGAGGACCGCGGGAAGGCATCGTGAGGAAGAGGAAGAGGGTATGAATAGGGACAAAGACTGGACAGCCCATTGTCATCACCTGAACAAAGACAGTTAGTTGCTGCTTCTGATAGGTGATTGTCACTCCATTAGGGGCCTATTGTAGCTCAGGGGTTGCTGCATGGGGCTCCCAAATTCTTGGAAAAATATAGAATATGGATGCATGCCATGTTGGGAAGGATGAGTCCTTTGGATGACTGGGTAGTGGCTGGTTTCCTGGCTTGCCTGTCTAACCTGGAGAGCCGGGGGGGGGGGGGGGGGGGGGGGGGGGGGGGCGGGGCGAGGCAAGTATGGGGAAAGAGATCTTGCATAGCCACCTGTTGTTTTCATATGAGAATCACTTTTTAAAGAATTCATTTGGGGTTAGAGCCCTGATTCCCATCCTCTTAAAATGCGGTGGTGGGGGTGGATGGTGGGAGAGGAATTCTGAGTTCTTGTGTGTAGGCAAAAGTTGATGGGGGTAGGGTAGGAAATACAGAAGGAGAACATCATGCAAGACAACTTATTCTCCTCCTCCTCCTTCTTTCTTCTTCTTCTCCTTCTCCTCCTCCTCCTCCTCCTCCTCCTCCTCCTCCTCCTCCTCCTCCTCCTCCTTCTTCTTCTTCTTCTTCTTCTTGCAAGACAACTTCTATTTGCCTTCTAGATTCACTCTCTGCCCTCCTCCACCTTGCTCTGGGTACCAGAGGCTGGATTGCATGGACAGTCTGATTCCAGTTGGGTGTGGCTAAAGAGAAACCACAACAGAAAATTAGAGGGAAGGAGGGAAGAGGGGAAGGATTGATGCTATGAGCTGGATTCATATGTGGAACCCCTAACCCCTAATCTCTCAGAATTACCATGAGTGAAAATGAGGCCATGAGGGTGGGCCCTAATCCAATCTGACTGAAGTTCTTATAAGAAAAGGATATTTGGGGGATCCCTGGGTGGCGCAGCGGTTTGGCGCCTGCCTTTGGCTCAGGGCGCGATCCTGGAGACCCAGGATCGAATCCCACGTCGGGCTCCCGGTGCATGGAGCCTGCTTCTCCCTCTGCCTATGTCTCTGCGCCTCTCTCTCTCTCTCTCTCTGTGTGTGTAACTATCATAAATAAATAAAAATTTAAAAAAAAAAGAAAAGGATATTTGGGGACACCTGGGTGGCTCATCAGTTGAGCATCTGCTGTCATTTCGTGGCATGATCCTGGGTCTCAGGATCAAGTCCTGCATTGGGCTCTCTGCAAGGAGACTGCTTCTCCTTCTGCCTCTGTCTCTGCCTCTGTCTCTATGTCTCTTATGAATAAATAAATTAAATCTTAAAAAAAAAAAGAAAAGGATGTTTGGACACACAAAGAGACATCAAGGGCACGTGCCCATAGAGGAAGGAGCACACAGCAAGAAGTTGCCATCCACAAACCAAGAAAAGAGGCCTTGCCAGAAACCAACCCTACCCACACCTTGATCTTGAACCTCTAGCCTCCAGAACTGAGAGAAAATAAATTTCAATTGTTCAAGCCACTCAGTATCTGGTTATAGCAGCTCCAGCAAACTGACAGAGTCCCTTTATGAAACTCGCCCGAACTACCTGGCTAGAGGGTGCCACTGGTTTCCCACTAGAGCCCCCAACTCAGTCACCAAGATCTAGTAACCAAGATTTTGATTCCATTCTATTGCTTCCTATGTCTTTGGTCCTTTGACCTTTTGGCCAACGAGAATATTTTACAATTACCACTTCATGGGGGGGATGACACAATAGATGTAGAAGAAAGACGCGTCATTTCTTTGTTTTTGAGGAGTTTTTTTAATTTTTATTTATTTATTTATGATAGCCACAGAGAGAGAGGCAGAGACACAGGCAGAGGGAGAAGCAGGCTCCATGCACCGGGAGCCCGACGTGGGATTCGATCCCAGGTCTCTAGGATCGCGGCCTGGGCCAAAGGCAGGCACTAAACCGCTGCGCCACCCAGGGATCCCGAGCACTGGATTTCTAAAAGTTCCCATCTTCTGGAAAGACCAGCCTCATCTCATGGCTGGACGACTGATCTGCCATAGGAATGGAGAATGTTCTCGCCCTGTTTGTAACCTCTCCAGAGTTTCACAATCACTCAGGCAGGTAGCAGAATCTCCATAGGAAAAATAAGGAACACTACGCCCAGAGGCAGATCCAGCCCCAGAAACAGGTGTCCAGAAAGATATACACCAGATACTTCATCAGGCATTTTATATCATTGTCTCTGAATCATCCTAACAACTCAGAATTTGATACTATGATTGCCCCCATTTTATAAAGGAGACAATGAATGTTCAAATCTCAGCTAGGAAGCCGCAGAGCAGAATTCAAACTCAAGGCTAATAATCATTCCCCAGCCCAGCTTCCCGCGTTGCTGGGAGACAGCACCACTTGGTGGTAACAAAATAAAAAGTAATAGCTAACAGCATTTGCCATGTGCCAGGCACTGTTCTAAATGTTTAATTTAGATTTAATTTAAATTAAATTGTTTAATGCTTCCTCCTAACCCCAATTATTAATTACCCTTAAATGGAGGTGACTAATAATAACCTCCACCCCTCCCCATGTTTATTTTACTTTTTTTTCTTTGAAAACAAAATATTTTAGGGGCGCCTGGGTGGCTCAAATGTTTAAGAGTCTGCCTTTATCTGGGGTCATGGTCCTGAAGTCCTGGGATCCAGCTGGCATCAGGCTCCCTGCTCAGCGGGGAGTCTGCTTCTCACTCTCCCTCTGCACTCCTCCTGCTCATGTTCTCTCTTGGTATGTCTCTATCTCAAATGAATAAATAAAATCCTTTTTTTAAAAAAAAAAAAAGGTTTTTATTGTGGAAGATTTCAAGCACATACAAAGGTAGATATACAATATATCCATCATCCTGTTTCAGCAATGATCAACTTACGGCCAATCTTGACAATCCTCTCCCCACAACCTCCCAAAAATCTGGATTGTTTTGAAACAAAGCCCAGACATTGTATCAACTTGCCTATAAATATTTTTAGTTATGTATCCCTAGGAAGTATCTCCATTTTACTGTTGGGGAAACTGAGGAATCAAGACGTTAAGTGACCTGACCAAGGTCTCTTTGCTGATGGGATGCAGAGGCTGGATCAAACCTCGGTGATCTGGTTGCAGAGACTTTCCCTTTAACCATGGTAATGCCTCTGGATGACAATAAGTCTGCCATTTCTTTTCAAAGTTTTCAAATTGCTTCTCAAATTGCCAAAATTAGAATACAGTAGAGATGAAAGTATTGTATCCATGTTAACTTTACTTAAGTTGATAACTATGGCAGCTATATTGGAGAATATCTCTGTTGCTAGGAAATGCACACCGAAGGATTTAGGTGTAAAGGGCCACGTTGTGTATGATTGACCCTAAATGATTCAGAAAAAGTGTAAGGTAGATAGATGAGAAAGAGAGACAGGACAAATTATATTGGAAATGGGGTAAGATGTTAACCAGTGTGAATCTGTGTAAAGAGTACAATGGGTGTTATTTGTAATATATGTATATTCTTTTTATTAAATTTTTATTTATTTATTCATGAGAGGCACACAGAGAGAGAGAGGTAGAGACACATGCAAAGAAGCAGGTTTCTTGAAGGGACCCCAGTGAGGGACTCAATCCCAGGACCCCAGAATCACACCCTGAGCCAAAGGCAGACGCTCAACCAGTGAGCCACTCAGATGCCCCTGTACTAGATTTATTTTTGAAACTTTTCTGAGTGTTTGAAATCACTTCCCCTCAAAAGTTTTAGAATTTAGAAAAATAATGGATACTATATATAATATATGATTCTGTGTGTTTTCAAACAGGCAAAAGTACTCTAGATGACAGAAGTCAGAACAGTGGTTCCACTTGGTGGGTATCTACTGGAAACAAGACAGAACACAGCCACGCAGGGGTACCCCCCAAAATTCTATTATGAACATGTCTCATTCAGCCGTGTGCTTAATTAAAGGTTTTGCACTTGGGGCACCTGGGTAGCTCAGTCAGTTAAGTGGCCAACTCTTGATTTTGGCTCAGGTCATGGTCTCAGGGTCCTGGGATCAAGCCCTGCGTCAGTGCTCAGCAAGGAATCTATTTGAAGATTCTCTCCCCTCCTGCTCGTGCCCTCCTCAAGCTCATGTGCGCTCTCTCTCTCTCGTTCTCTCAAATAAATAAATAAATAAATAAATAAATAAATAAATAAATAAAGCTTTATGCTTTGCACTTTATGGTATGTCAATTATACCTACATAAAAATGAAAGCAAAGAGACAGGGCAGCCCTGGTGGCGCAGGGGTTTAGCGCCGCCTGCAGCCCAGGGCGTGGTCTGGTAGACCCTGGATCAAGTCCCACGTCAGGCTCTTTTTTGCATGGAGCCTGCTTCTCCCTCTGCCTGTGTCTCTGCCTCTCTCTCTCTCTCTGCATCTCTATGAATAAATACATAAAATCTTTAAAAAAAAAAAAAAGCAAAGAGACAGGACAGATAAATCGTCATAGATTCATTAAAATGGATTACTATAAAGCAAGAAAAATGAATGAACTACAGTTTGTTTTTTTTTTTTAATTCACTCATGATAGACTTAGAGAGAGAGGCAGAGACACAGGCAGAGGGAGAAGCAGGTTCCATGCAGGGAGCCCGACACGAACTCGATCCCGGGACTCCAGGATCGCGCCCTAGGCCAAAGGCAAGCGCTAAACCACTGAGCCACCCAGGGATCCCCTGTACTACAGTTTTATACCATAAAAAGGATAAATCTCAGAAATATAATTTTGAGAGTCAGACACAAAACAATACGTATTACCTCTTTCATTTGTGCAATGCCCACAAAAATAGGCATTTAAGGATGCATGCTTGAGGGATCCCTGGGTGGCACAGCGGTTTAGCGCCTGCCTTTGGCCTGGGGCGTGATCCTGGAGACCCGGGATCGAATTCCCACGTCGGGCTCCCGGTGCATGGAGCCTGATTCTCCCTCTGCCTATGTCTCTGCTTCTCTCTCTCTCTGTGTGACTATCATAAATAAATAAAAATTTAAAAAAAAAAAGGATGCATGCTTGAGAAGTAAAATGTTAGGGGCAATTGGGTGGCACACTCGGTTGGGTGTCTGACTGCTGAACTCAGGCTCAGGTCTTGATCTCAGGGTCCTGAGTTCAAGTCCCAAGTTGGGCTCCATGCTGGGTGTGGAGCCTACTTTAAAAAAAAATACTGAACACACACATGAAACATTAAAATGCTATGAAAGTGAAGAAAGTACTTTTCTTTGGGAGGAGAGGGGAGTAGTGGGGTAGGAGAGGTAGTAGAGGGGCTTCCAGGATGCAGACAATATTCTGACTCTTAACCTTGGTTTTACTTCGTAACAATTCATTGAATGATATTCATTTGTTTGTACTTCCCATATGTATTGAAATAAAATATACACAATTTCCCTCACTTCTAAATCACGAAATACTAAGGGATAAATTTAATAAAATATGTGTGAGACCTGTACACTGAAAACCACAAAATATTATTGAAGGAAACTGAATAGGTCAATAAATGGAGAGAAACATTGTGTTCAAAAATTAGATGAGTCAAAACGGTTAGGGTATCAATGCTCCATTGATCCAAAGAATAAAGGATTCCCAAAGAAAGTCAAAATCCCAGCGAGCTTTATTTTTTGTAGAATATTTAATATTTTTGTCAAGCTGAGACCAGCATTTAAACTTTTTTTTTTAATTTTTATTTATTTATGATAATCACACAGAGAGAGAGAGAGAGAGAGAGAGAGAGAGGCAGAGACACAGGCAGAGGGAGAAGCAGGCTCCATGCACCGGGAGCCTGACGTGGGACTTGATCCCGGGTCTCCAGGATCGCGCCCTGGGCCAAAGGCAGGCGCCAAACCGCTGCGCCACCCAGGGATCCCGAGACCAGCATTTATATGCAAATCTAAAGAATCAGAAATAGCTAAACCATCTTGAAAAACAAGAACAAAGAGAATTTCCACTATCTAATGTCAAGATTCACCATAAAATAGCAATAATAAAGACAAGGTATATTGGTATACAGATGGAAATATAGATGAATGGAATAGAATAGGGACTTCATAAATATGTGATCAATTGATTTTTGACCAAAGTTTCAAGGTAACTCTATGAGGAAAGAACAGTATTTTCAACAAATGTGATGGTTAAGAAAAAAAAAAAAACAAAAAAACAAAAACCTGAATATCCATGGAAACAAAATGAACTCTACCTTTTACTTTACATGGTACACAAACATTAACCGGAACTGCATCAAAGACCTCAAAGTATAAGCTAAAGCTGTAAAATGTCTGGACAAATATCTTCATAACCTTGGGGTAGACAGAATTTTGTATTCGGGACATAAAAATCAGTAGCAAGGGATGCCTGGGTGGCTCACCGGTTGAGCATCTGCCTTCGGCCCAGGGCGTGACCCTGGAGTCCCAGGATTGAGTCCCACATTAGGCTCCCTGCATGGAGCCTGCTTCTCTCTTTGCCTGTGTCTCTGCCTCTCTCTCTCTCTCTTTCTCTGTATGTCTCTCATGAATAAATAAATAAAATATTTTTTAAAAAATCAGTAGCAATAAAAGAGAAAATTGATAAGATGGGCTGAGTCCAAAATAGTACTCCAGCTCCTCAAAAAGCACCAGTAAGAAAATGAATAGGCAGGGGCCCCTGGGTGATGCTGTAGGGGGCTGCCTGACTCTTGGTGTAGGCTGGGGTCATGATCTTAGGATCTTGGGATCGTGAGATTGAGCCCCACATTTGGCTCCAAGCACAGCGAGGAGTCTGCTGAAGTATCTCTCTCCCACTTCCCCTCCCTGTGCTCGTTCACACTCCCTCTCTCTCTCAAATAAGTAAATAAAATCTTTTATTAAAAAAAGAAAATAAGCAGACAAGTTACCTGCTGGGAGAAAATATTCACAACACCCATCTCACAAAAGGCTTGTGCCTTAAATATACATAAAGAACTCCTACAACTTGGTAAGAAAAAAAAATCTAACAAAAAGTAGCTAATAGGCACATGAAAAAGTGTTTTGTATTATTAGTCATAAGGAAAATACAAGCTAAAACCACACTGAGATACAACTCCACAACCTCTAGGATGACTACATTGAAAAAGGCAGACAATACCAAACACTGGGAAGGATTCCCCAGAACTGTTGTACCTCACAAATAGGAGTAGAGAATAGCACAACTGCTTAGAAAAATTTGTTCAAGTTTCCCACTGAGCAGGGAGCCTGATTGAAGATGTGATCCCAGGACCCTGAGATCATGACCTGAACTGAAATTGAGAGTCAGACACTTAACCAACTGAGCCACCCAGGTGCCCCTGGTAATTTCTTTAAAGCGAAACAACATGCAACCAACCTAGATTAATTCCAAAACATTATGCTAAGGAAAATAAGTCTTTTAAAAACAGAATTCAGGGGATCCTTGGGTGGCTCAGTGGTTTAGCGCCTGCCTTTGGCCCAGGGCACGATCCTGGAGTCCCGGGATCGAGTCTCATGTCGGGCTCCTTGCATGGAGCCTGTTTCTCCCTCTGCCTGTGTCTCTGCCTGAGTGTGTGTGTGTGTGATGAATAAATAAATAAATAAAATCTTAAAAAAAACACACAGAATTCATGGAGTGTTGTTCCATTTGTTTGAAGCTCGAGAACAGACAACACTAATTTAGCTGGGGAGAAAAACAGAAGCGCTCTTTTGGAGACCATGACTGGGAAAGAATTTGAGATAACTTTTGGAGGTGATGATGGAGTTCTATATTATGTATTTTATTCTATGTCAATTTTACCTTAAAAACATAGTTTTTTTAAGCGATGCTATTGACACTCAAAAAGTGTTTGTAGTAAAATGTCTCGATGTCGGCCATTTAGTTCAAAATGTTGGAACAGGGATCCCTGGGTGGCGCAGCGGTTTAGCGCCTGCCTTAGCATCCTAGCTAGCTCTTAACTATCCTACCACACAGAACCTCAGCAAACTGGAGCTACTTGTGAGTGGTGACATTATTATTATAACTTTGACCTGTATACATGGGGCTGCGGCTGTTTCATGGATGCTGGCAAGGATATTCGATACTTCTGAGATAAAGCAAATTTGATAAATAAACATTTCAGCTGAAGTGGTTTTGGCTGACTGGGTTGTTAGATGAGCAGATCTGGAGATAAAAAGGACAGAGGTCTGAATGAGTTTGTGGTGAATAAAAAAGATAAACTGTAAAGGACTGTTGCCCATGAAGGGGGAGAGGGGGTTGAAAATACAGAAAAGAGTCATTTCTAACCATACTTTGTACAGAAATCTGGTCCAGCTAATATACACAGACACTGAAAAACATACAAAAGCCAGTCAGCTTTCCATGACAGTGTGGTAATTGCACATGTAGTATTTCACACTCAGAAGTATCCAGATGCATATACACACACATATGACTGGGCATGAACCCATAGTCTAACAAAGTCAGGAGTGTCACCCATTGCTCTGAGGGAGAGAGCCTGCACCCTAGAGGAACCATGGGGCATCCCATCAAACAAAAGGAAAGATACAGATTTGCAGGAAGGATGCTGTTTTGGTTACATGTAAAGGAAATAGTGTTGGGGCGCCTGGGTGGCCCAGTCGGTTGAGCACCCAACTCAGGTCTTGATCTGATATTGAGTCCCACCTGGGGCTCCACTCTCAGTATGTGTCTGCTTAGGATTCTCTCCCTTCTGCCCCCCACCTCACTGCGTGCACCCATGCATATGCACGTGCTCTCTTGCTCTCTTTCTTCAAAAAAAAAAAAGAAAAGTAAAGAAACAGTATTTTCACAGGCTCAAAGCAGGACCATGTATGTGAAAAAAGATCAACATCAGAAATGGACTAGAAAATGAGACCCTGAGAAGGGTCTTGTCAACCTAGAACTCTTAACGTTAAGTTAAATGTAGAATTGTGTGTTCAGAAACCCTTAATCCAAAGTTCTGAACCTCGGTTGGAAACGGCAGTTGCTTCTCCATATCACAGAGCCTTAGATCCACCAGGCAAGGCGGGGAAGTGTTTCATTCTCCCCATCATAACTTCAAACAGCAAAACTTGCGATCATCAGTGATTTAAAGCACAAGGTTTTCTCAGTAAGAAAGCAGTAGTCGCTCAAGAAAGGAAGTCATTGAGACATTCCCAGTTGACCTTGGGAGGAATACTGATTCCTATTAATATTGCAGCTGGGCTTTAACACGCAGTTATGCCAGCCTGCTGAATAACCAGGCAATTATTACTTTTTCATTAGGAGCTAATTTTTACCTTCTCCATTGAAAATTCAAATAAAATGCTCAGTACTTTGCAGTGATATGTGAAGATTTAGCAAGATTATGTAGGTCAAGGTCTTAATACAACATGGCCTGGCACGTAGGTAGGAAGCCCTCAGTAAGTATTAACTACTAATGTTGTTAGAAGTATTATTACCATTATTTTCCGGGTGCCTGGGTGACTCCCTTGTTAAGTGCTCTGAGCTGTCAATTTCAGCTCAAGTCATGATCTCAGGGTCATAAGACTGAGCCTGGAGTCAGGCTCTGCACTCAATGCAGAGTCTACTTGTCCTTCTCCCTCCCCCTGCTAGCTGCTCTCTCTCTCTCTCTCTCTCTCTCTCAAATAAATAAATAATTTTTTTAAAACATTACTTTCACACAGATCATTTTGATGGGCTGAAAACCCCACCCACCTCCATGCACACTAGCCCAGTCGCATTGTCACACACGGTCCTTATGAGAAAGGGCCTTTTGCCAGATCATCTAGGTTCAAGCTCCTTTGCTTCTGAGCTGTGTGAACTTAATTGCCTCTCTGAGCCTCGGTTTCCTTATAGATAGGATGGGACTGACTCATGAATGTAGTTTCAGAGGGATTTTGTGTGAATTAAACGGGATATCATTATCATTATTATTATTATTATTAAAGATTTTATTTATTTATTCATCAGAAACACAGAGAGAGAGAGAGGCAGAGAGAGAAGCAGGCGCCATGTAGGGAGCCCGATGTGGGACTCGATCCCAGGTCTCCAGGATCACGCCCTGGGCTGAAGGCGGCGCTAAACCGCTGAGCCACTCGGGCGGCCCAGTATTATTATTATTATTATTACTACTACTACTACTACTAATTCTCCCTCCGTGTTTTGCCTTCTACCTCTCCAGCTATTTCTGTCGGCAATTCACCCTCGAAATCCCCCCACCTCCCCGCATCCGCCCTCACCTGGGGCAGTCATTTGTGCGCTCACAGCGCCATCTGGTGGTCCGGAGGGTATGAGCTTTGGGGCAAGTGCAAGGCGAGGTGCCGGTGAACGCGAGGGTGCTGAGCTGGAGAGGGTTATAGAGCCCTGGAAAGTTAACCTGCGGTGGCTGAAAAGAGATCGTGGTTTGCGTGTGGGAGATAGAGGGTGCCCCTGTGCACCCACCCCTATGTATGGGTCTGAGCTCTGTGAACGCGTGGGTGCGTCCGTGTAAGGGTGAATGTGAAGGGCAGTTGAAAAGTCTGAGACATACCTGGAGGTTTCTGAGTATGAAAGACAAGGTGGGAATCCCTGGGTGGCGCAGCGGTTTAGCCCCTGCCTTTGGCCCAGGGCGCGATCCTGGAGACCTGGGATCGAATCCCACATTGGGCTCCCGGTGCATGGAGCCTGCTTCTCCCTCTGCCTATGTCTCTGCCTCCCTCTCTCTCTCTTTCTGTGTGACTATCATAAATAAATAAAAATTAAAAAAAAAAAAAAAAGAAAGACAAGGTGTTCTCAGGTCCCTCAGAGGGGGTGTATCAAAGCTAGGTCTGGGCCCCAACTGAGTATCTGTGTTGTTGGGACGCTTGCGTAAGTGTGAATATGTGAGTGTACCGCATGGACCAGATACCTTCCTGAAAACCAAGAGAAATGCAAAAACATCTGAAGTGGCTTTCATTAATGATATCATGATAATATTGATGCTGTTATTCTGAAATCCTTAGATGGATATAAATATAGACTATGGATATGGATATATAATACTAACATAGGTATATACAGATGGTATTGATACAGATAGGCAGTATAGACATATATAGTATAAAGGTGACATAAAATATAGATAAAAGGATAAATTATGTAGATAGAGATGACATAGAGGTAGACAATTTAAACAGGTGGTATAAATACAGTACAGACATATGATATTGATGCATAGATACAAGGGATTATAGAGAATATAAAGCAGGTAATTACCATTAAGCAGTAACTACCATAAAGCAGTTAATCCCATTAAGAGCTAAGATCTTTAGCTTCAGAGAAAGGGGGTCCTTATGTACAGTTTGTCTAGAAAAAGCCAGAGAAATGCTTGATTCCTCTATTGCTTTATCAATTTTCAAATAATGAATTGGCTCCATAGCATCCTTCAAAGACAATCCATGAGGTTCTTTGGAGTATCATGATGCTAATTCCCTGATATGCTTGATCAGAATGAGAGTTTTATGGTTATGTCATAATCTAGGGAGGAAATCTGAACAAATGCTTAGAAAGGTAAGCAAAGGAAAGACAAGCAGTTATTAACTCCAGGAAAAACCAGCCTGTAGACAAAGCAAAATGTAGCTGTAGGTCACTACGTGGCCCATCTGTGAACTCTATTACACAGTCATGATAATGTAAACACTAAATATTGATTTAACTAGAAATGGAGATAAATTCAACTGAGGGAAAAAAAAATTCAACTGAGGGACTGTGAGGAAGGGAAGGAGTGTTCTCTAAAGGCATCTCAGGATTTGGTCAAGGAAGGAATTCCTTTGGAGACTGGAGTCCCTGTATCTGCTTTGTCCTCATGTGGAGGGCTGGAAATACTCATCACCCCCATAGATGCCCATGCCCCCATCCCCAAATGTTTTCCCTCCCATGGTGAAAGAGACTTTGCAGGTGTGATTAAATTAAGGATCTTGAGATGGGGAGATTATTCTTGATCATCCTGGTGACCCAATGTAATCTCAAGGGTCATTATAAGAGGGTGTCAGGAGGGTCAGAGTCAGAGAGGAGTGATGCAGTCAGGAGTCAAGAAATGAGAGCAGCCTCCAGATGCTAGAAGAGGCTGGAACAGGTTCTCCCTGGGGTCTTCAGAAGGAACCAGCCCTGCTGACACCTTGACATTAGCCCTTTAAGACTCATTGCAGTCGTCTGACTTTCAGAACTGTAAGAGAATAAATGCTATTTTAAGCAAAGTTCATGGTCATTTGTTACAGCAGCAATAAGCAAGTAATACACCCTACTATCAAATCCATCTGAAATGGGATGAAAGGAATGCCCTAGATCTGAATGATCCTCAACCTCCAGCTCCTCCCTTCCATACCCCTTCTGTGGCTTTTGAGGCAACAAAGAGCTAGGGGAGTCCATCTGGCTTAAACAGCCTTGTCCCCATATCAGACTACATATACCTCACCTCCTGGCCTTTGCCCAAGCTCTCCCTGTTTCCTGGTGCCTGGTTTGAGGTTTCATTGAAGATCTAAGGTTAAGATTCATTCTGAGGCTTCAATCAGAGCAGTTAGTTTGTACCTGGAGTCAAGACTGCTGACTTTTACCCTCTTGGAATGTCCACTGATGGTGAGATTATCCAGGCCCTGCTCATTTAGTCCCCGAACGAGAAGCCAAGCTGTTGTAGCATCTGATTTAGGCTTCCCTGAAGTCACCACAGCCATGCCCTTGACTCCTGGAGAAATCTCCCAAGAGATTAAATAACTCATTCAGCGCTTGCCATTAAGTGTTTATCTTCAAAAGAAACTGTGCCAAAGTCCTTGGTATCAGAATGTCAACAGGGAGAGGTTCCCACCCATGCCTCCAGCTCCCCCCACCCACCCCACTCTTTGCACTTGTTTGCCTAAGTGGATGACATTGTGAAAGCCCCTTCCTGACTCCAGTCCCAGGCTCTCCTTCGCAAAACAAAGGTGATGGGTAGAGGGTCTCTAATGGGGTTCCAAGATTAAAACTCCACAATTCTGAGAGCCCAGAGTCCCCAGGCAACGTGGCACAGGTTGGATTCAGACTAGAGCTCAAGGCTTAAGCCTGCCAGTTATCAGTTGTGTGCTCTTAGGAAACTGACTGAACACTCTTGAGTATCAGTTTCATCTGTAAAATGGGGATTAAATAAGGCAATGCCTCTTGAGTGCATGACACAGTACCTGGCACCGCACCCACTCCATATGCCATTGCTATCATTTGTAATCGTTATTTATAATTAGGTCTGTGCTAGTGTTGCCCAGCAACTTAGGGCCAAGCATTCATCAGCACACACCGTCCTGAACACTCTGGGTTGTGATATATTAAGTATGGCCAACTCCTTTATTAACACAAGTCACACACACACACAAAAAAAACCACAGGTCACAACAGGTCAGAATGTACAACAGAAAACACTGACCTCTCTTCAAGGTGGAGGCCAGTCCTTAAGCTGGGATACAGACACACCTGCAAGGGTCCGGGAAAATTGTCCACCGGATAAGCAGACACAGGGAAAAATTAAAGGAAATTAATGCCCAAATCCTCATCCTCCCAATGTTCAATTCCCTAAACGAATCTGCCTAAAAATGTCCTTGGCTGTGTAGGACTTAGCCATTTCCTATTTCAGTCCTTCACCCACTTTTTAATTTTTTTTATTTCTTTAAAAGATTTTATTGATTCATGAGAGACACAGAGAAAGTCAGAGACATAGGCAGAGGGAGAAGCAGACTCTCCACAGGGAGCCCAATGTGGGACTTGATCCCAGGACCCCGGGATCACAACCTGAGCCAAAGGCAGATGCTCAACCACTGAGCCACCGAGGTGTCCCCCTCATCCACTTTTTTTTTAAATACAAAAAGCAAAAACTCTAACTTCCCTCACAGCCCCAATTCATACTCTCAGGGCAGAAAAATCCTCTGGTAACCAAAGAAAGAGACGTAGAACACTGATGTTGGTGTTAAGAAAGGGAAGAACTCTAATGACTGGATGATGAATCCTTGTGCAAGTCTTTGCTTTTCGGGTTTTTGCTTCCAACACTTCGCATTCAACAAAATTGGGGGAGGGGTAGACAAACTATCAGCTGAGAAATCATTAAACTATGTTTTGGAGTTAGATCACAATTGATTTCTGGCATATGGCTTAAGAGTTTAAAGAATTAAGGGACACCGCTCTACTGATATTTGTTGGATTCCCATCTGTTTAATGGAGTGAACACATTTTCTCCATGCTTGCTTAAAAAGAGAGAAAAAGGGGACATACTCATTTTTCCCTGGATATCTCCTATGAATCCATGAGATATACATGTTAATAAGCTCCCATTTGTTTTTCTCCTATTTAAAAAAAAAGAGAGAAAGACAGAGAAAGGAATGAAACTTTTTAAAACAAAAACAAACATAAGAAAGAATACCAGACCAATCTTATGCCAAAAATTTTTAAGAAATAAATTAAGTAGATAAATTCCTGAAAAAATAATAATAACAAGGGGTGCCTGGGAGGCACAGTCATTAAGCAACCAACTCTTGGTTTCGGTTCAGGTCATGAGCTTAGGGTCCTGAGATGGAGCCCCCCATCAAGCTCTGCACTCAGCATGAAGTCTATTTAAGACTCTCTCTCCCTCTGGGGATCCCTGGGTGGCTCCCTTTGCCTCTCCCCCTCTCTAAAATAAATAAATAAATCTTTAAATATTAATAATAATAGAACTTCCCAAAACTGACATAAGAAGAAATAATAAACATGAATAATAAACATGAATAGTCCCATAATGATTAAAGAAATTGAATCCATAATTAAAATTTCCCCTCTACTGTTTCTGAGAGCCCCACTAGCGAATTTTGGCAAACAGTTAAGGAAGAAATAAAGCCAACCTTATACAAAATCATTCAGGGAATAGAAAAAGAGCAGCTTTTAGGAGGCCTGGGTGGTGCAGTCAGTTAAGCATCTGACTCTTTACCTCGCTCAGGTCTTGATCTCGGGGTCGTGAGTTCAAGCCCTGTACTGAGCTTCACATTCCACATGGAGCCTACTTAAAAAGAAAAGATAAAGAGCATTTTTTTGTGCAGCCAGCAGAAACATGATACCAAAACCTGACTAAGACAATATAAGACAATTAGGACGCTCAGTGGTTGAGCCTCTGAGCAGGGAGCCTGCTTCTTGTTCTACTTATGTCTCTGCCTCTCTCTCTCTCTGTCTCTTATGAATAAATATATAAAATCTTTTTTTAAAAAAAGACAATATAAGACAATTCATTTACGAGTCAATCTCGCTAATGAACTTAGATGTAAAAATCACAAATAAAATATGAGCAAATAGGATTTAGCAAAATATAAAAAGGACAATATATGACAGTTCAGTTGTCTTTGTCCCAGAAAGGATCATTTAACATTAGAAAATCATTCAATGTAATTAACAGGAAAAAAGTTATATGATGATCTCAATGGATCTAAAAAGTATTTGACAAAAAATGTAACACCTACTCATGATTTTATTAAAAAAAAAAAAAACTCCTAGCAAACTAAGAATAAATGCCTTAATCTGATCAATTTTTTTGTACCAAACTGCATAACGAATAGTGAAACATTGCAACTGTTCCCTTTGAGATTGGCAGCAAGTCAAGGATGCCTACTTTTCTTCAACACTGTGCTGGAGGATTTACCCTGTGCAATGAAGCAAATAGATAAATAAATGGCATAAGAGTTGGTAAGGAAGAAAAAAATGTGCCATTACTTGTAGATTATATAATTTGTACATATATATACAAAAATTAACAAGTGAACATAGATTGCTGGATACAAAATCAATATATTCATTCCTTTTTTAAAGATTTTATTTATTTATTCATGAGAGACACAGTGAGTGAGAGTGGGGGGCAGAGACACAGGCAGAGGGAGAAGCAGGCTCCATGCAGGGAGCCCCATGTGGGACTTCATCCCGGGTCTCCAGGATCAGACATGGGCCAAAGGTCTAAACCTAAACTAAACCTAAACCAAATTAATCCGCTGAGCCACCCAGGCTGCCCAATATATTCATTTCTAAATGAAAGCAACAATTAGCAGATGGCATCTTATTTTTTATTTTTTAAAGATTTATCTATTTATTTTAGAGAGAAGGAGAGAGAGAATCCTGAAGCAGGCTCCTTGCTGAGCACAGATCCTAACATGGGGCTTGATCCCAGAACCCTGAGATCATGACCTAAGCTGAAATCAAAAGCTGGCTATTCAACTAACTAAGCCACCCAGGCATCCCACAGATGGCATTTTAAAATAACATTTATGGGGCGCCTGGCTGGCTTGGTTGGTGGAGCATCCACTCTTGATCTCAGGGCTGTGGGTTCAAGCCCCATTTAGGGTTTAGAGAATACTTAAAAACAAATCTTAGGGGATCCCTGGGTGGCGCAGCAGTTTGGCGCCTGCCTTTGGCCCAGGGCGCGATCCTGGAGACCCGGAATCGAATCCCACGTCGGGCTCCTGGTGCGTGGAGCCTGCTTCTCCCTCTGCCTGTGTCTCTGCCTCTCTCTCTCTTTCTGTGTGACTATCATAAATAAATTTTTAAAAAATTAAAAAAAAAACAAATCTTAAAAATATATAAATATGGGGCTCCTGGGTGGCTCAGTGGTTGAACGTCTGCCTTTGGCTCAGGGTATGTTCCCGGGGTCCTAGGATTGGGCTCCCTGTGGGGAGCCTGTCTCTCCCTCTGCCTATGTCTCTGCCCCGCTCTGTGTGTCTGTGTGTCTCTCATGAATAAATAAATAAAATTTTTAATATACATATATATAATAAAATAGCATTTAAAAATATCAAACACATAAGAATAAACCTAACAAAAGCTATGCAATAACACTACAGAGAAAAGCAATGCAATAGTTGAGATAAATTTAAAAAGACAAATAAATGGAAAAAAGAACTGTGTTTCCAGATTGGCAGACTTAATATTTGAAATGTGTCAGTTCTCCCCGATGGATCTGTAGATTCACTCTAAATCAAAAGGTTATTTTGTGGAATTTGATAAGCTCATTCTAAAATGTATATGCACGGTACACCTTAAACTTACACAGCTATATGTCAAGTATATCTCAATAAAGCTGGAAAATAAAAATTAAATGTATATGGAAACACAAAGCATCAAGAAAAGCCAAGGAGTGCCTGGCTGGCTCAGTTGGTGGAGCACGTGACTCTTGATCTCAAGGTTGTAAGTTTGAGCCCCATGTTGGGTGTAGAGATTACTTAAAGATCTAAAAAAAATCTTTAAAAAAAAATGAAGAAAAGCCAAGACACTCTTAAATAGGAACAAGGTGGGAGGATTTCCTCTATTCGGTTTTAAATTTTATTATGAAGCTAGAGTAATTGGAAATGCTGTGCAGTTGCCATAAGCATAAACAGAGACCAATGGATGGAAGAAATTGGGCAGCCCAATATAGGGACCCACATTTGGATGATGCCAGAGATGGCATTATGGAGCAATGGGAAAGGTACTGTCTTTTCAATAATGGGACTGAGACAATTAAGTAATGCAGAAAAAGGAAATTCAATATCTACCTCACATCACCCCAAATATCAATTCTAGGTGGATCGTAGGTCTAAACATGAAAGGCAAAACATAAAGGTTTTAGAAGGAGTACAGGAGTACATCAAGGAACAGATGGCATTCCAAAATAGGACCCAAAAAAGCACTAAAAGGGGCTCCTGTTTGGCTCAGTCAGTTAAGCTGTTAAATGCTGCCTTTGGCTCTGGTCATGATTTCAGGGTCCTGGGATCAAGCCCCACATCAGCTCCCTGCTCCACGAGGAGCCTGCTTCTCCCCCTGCCTCTGCTTGCCACTCTCCCTGCTTGTGCTCTCTGTCTCTCTGTCAAAAAAATAAAATATTTTTTTAAAAAAGCACTAACAAAAAAAATAAATAAATAAATAAAAAATAAAAAAGCACTAACAATAATGGAAAAATTGATAACTGGGATTACACTGAAAAATATTTCACGATGGGGATGCCTGGATGGCTAGTCAGTTAAGCGTCTGTCTTCAGCTCAGGTCATTATTGTGATCCTGGAGACCTGGGATCGAGTCCCACATCGGGCTCCCTGCATGGGGCCTGCTTCTCCCTCTGCCTGTGTCTCTGCCTCTCTCTCTCTCTTTGTGTGTCTCTCATGAATAAATAAATAAAATCTTTCTTAAAAAATAAATAAATAAAAAATAAGTAGCCCATTGGTCAGATAGGGCCTATGGCTTAATGAGCTTATTTGCATTAGCTCTGTAGTCACTGTGGGCCCATTTGCCTTGCTCGAGTTTCCATTGCTCAATCCTGTTGCCTAAAAGCAGCCTCTACACTAAGGACCCCCAAACCTATGCCTGCTGCCCAGATCCCCTGCCTGTTCCCTTTCTACTCCATCCACAAAGACCCTGCTGGGCCTCCAGGCTTCCTCTCAGGTCTCGGGACAGGCTGTTTCCCCACCTGGAATGTTCACTCCCTCTTTCAACCCAACCCCTACCCTCCCTGGAGGTGAGAAACCAACTGCCCCATCTGCTCCCCGACACATTGTGCTGAAATCATCAACAACCCTGAGCTCCTCCAATCCCCTGTGTTACCCTCTGAGCCTCCCAACAGTCTATTCCCTCTGCAGAGAACACTCTTGCCCATGATCTTCTATACTCATTCTTTGGATTCACATATGCACTACTCCAGGAAGCCCTCCCATTCCCAGGCTAGCAGGTACTTCCTCTGGGCTCCCACAGTTCCCTGTGCCTCCTGGATCCCAGTTCTGATCACACTGGGCAGTAAATGATGGTTAATCTGTCCTCCCCCTGGACTGTGAGCCCCATGAGGCAGAGCGTTATGTCACCACTGTGACCTCAGCATCATCCAGCCAGGCCTGGACACAGAGCTGGCTGGCATCAACCCTGGATGTAACCAGCTGAGGCCCGGGTTCTCCAGGGCGTTCAGCATCTGGCACGGGCAGAGGGGCCTTCTGCATCTTCACCTTCTCATCGCCTCCACTTACTCTGGAAGCTAGAGCAAATTGAAATAAAACAAGGGATTAAATGCAGATGGGATTTACTGAAGATCTGGAGACCATGGGTGCATACAGGGAAATGTGACTTCCCCGAAGTAAGACTAGGAGCCAGGAACCCCCTGACTCTGGACCCCACCTTTTGTCAGCTCTCCAAGGGTGGGTCTCGCTTTATGGGAAGATAGAAAACAATGGAACAGGTCCAGGCTGGTTCCTGCAGGCAAACTGAGAACATCAGTGACCTCAGGAACTCCTCCAGAAGTCATGACCTGGCAGGACCAGGGAGCAGGAGCTGAAGGGAGACAGGGTATTCTTTTTCTGTAGTCTGAAATTTTTAATGAGCTCATAATCCTCTACTATGTGTATAACTGACTATGAAAAATTATAGGAGATAAAGGCACTGAGTTCAGGCTGGCTGTTGTGCAGTTTGGGCACCACGCCCAGCTCACAGCAAACACCCAGAGCAAGATAGCAGCGAACTGTAGTGCCCTGTTGACTGTCTGCCAGGGTTGGCCATTAATCAGGCAATGCCCTTCATCCTCTGAGGGAGGCACTAATATACCATCCTCATTCTTTTTTTTTTTTTTTAATTTTTTTTAATTTATTTATGATAGTCACACAGAGAGAGAGAGAGAGAGAGAGAGAGAGAGAGGCAGAGACCTAGGCAGAGGGAGAAGCAGGCTCCATGCACCGGGAGCCCGACGTGGGATTCGATCCCGGGTCCCTAGGATCGCGCCCTGGGCCAAAGGCAGGCGCCAGACCGCTGAGCCACCCAGGGATCCCCACCATCCTCATTCTACTGAGAACAGGAATAGAGAAAGATCAAGTCACCGGCCCAAGGTCATATAGCTCAAGGCCAGCCCAAGGTCATATAGCTCAAGGCCAACGCGGTACTTGAACCCACGCAGCTCTCCGGCCCCACAGGACAGGTGAAGAGGAGGAGGAGGGCAGGGAGCAGTCAGCCCCTCTAGGGTTCTCCTCATCCCGCTCAACTCCAACCCAAAGCAGACACTTGTGTGGCAGAGGGCGCCCCCTGGTGGAGCGGCGGAGCCAGCTAGGGGGTGCAAGGACACGTGCAGATGGGGGCAGAGCCGTTGCAAGGAGCGGGGTACTTTCAGGTTATGGAAAGGTGGGGGTCAAAGAGGGGCTCATTCATTTCGTCATCACCACCCAGAGCGACAGGTCTGTACTGGACAGATGGCGAGTAAGGATCTCTCAAACCCAGAGAAGGGACAGGGAGGGAGGGACAGGAGTGTAGAAACAGCCCAGAACAGTAGGCGCTTAGGACCTGCTGACCTTGAGGATCTTTCTTCTGCCCCTATTTCCTCTTCCGAGGTCGGGAATATTTTAGCACCTCCCTCACATCAGTAATGTGAGGAGAGTAGGATTCGTGCATTTTGTTGGAGGAGCCCAAAAGGGATTCCCTAACCCAACCAGGGACTGAAGGGGAGGAGTCACACTTGATAAGTACTGAGCCTTTAAAGCCTGTGGGTTCAAAGGTGGACAGAAAACCCAGCCCCTACCTTCACGGGCTTACCAAAAGGCGTTGTGTGTTGTGTGTGGGCTTCGGTGCAGGATAGCACCTATACAGCATTTGATGGGTACTACATCTCTGGGAGTATTATGAGCCCATTTACCAAAGATGAAAACTGAGAGATTGAATAACTTGGCCAAAATCACACAGAGACATGGCAGTGGCAGGGCATAGCTGCGTTCAGCTAACTTCTGTTCCCAGAAGTTCCCTCCAAAACTCAAATTTGGACTTCCGTGTCATCCCCACACCACACCACCTCCCCAAACATTTCCTGTTCCTTCTGTTCTTTTTTTTTTTCTTTCTTTTTTAAGTAAGTTCTATGCCCTACATGGGGCTTGAACCTAGGACCCGATCAAGAGCCATATACTCTACCCACTGAGCCAGCCAGGTGCCCTTTCCTGTTCCTTCTGAATGCAAAGATTTTAAGCTAGCTCCCTTGCTGCCCTGGCTTCAACTAACCAATTTTTTTTTAAGATTTTATTTATTTATTCATGAGAGACACACGCAGAGAGAGAGAGAGAGAGGCAGAGACATAAGCAGAGAGAGAAGTAGGCTCCATGCAAGGAGCCCAATGTGAGACTCTATCCCAGGACTCCAGGATCATGCCCTGGGCCTAAGGCTCAACCACTGAACCACCCAGGCCTCACTCTAAACAACCAAATCTTAAGACGCTGCCCTCCACCCTTCTTCCACTCCCCGGTCTCCACCAACCGGCCGAACCACATATTTTCCTCCACCAAGACAGTTCTTGCCTTATGAGAATTCCAAAGTCAGCTGCTGAAACTGGGACATTTTTATCTCATTTAATGTGTCTTCCTGATCAGGTGCCACATCAAGCGGGGTGCCCAGGGGTGAGGAAGATGCCCTGTTCCCACCCTCATCCAGCTTTGGGCTTGGAAGTACACCCAGTGTCAGGCAAATGATCACAGACGGGTAGTTTTAAGAACCTTGGCTTCAAGTGGAGAGTGGACTGGAAGGGGAGCCTGGGAGCCTGGAGCTCTAGGAGGGGACTGGGGTGAACCCGAGAGGGGAGAACAGAGTGAAACCAATGCTGTAGGCATAAGGAACCAGACTTCCATGACTTGACATTTGAAATGAGGAAGTTATGGTGTCCGGCTGGCTCAGTTGGTAGATCATGTGACTCCGCATTTCAAGGTTGTGAGTTCGAGCCCCATATCAGGTTTGGGGACGACTTGACTAAATAAATAAATAAAATGAAATGAGGAACTTCTCAACTAAGTGAAAGATGTAATGCTGTCTGCAAGAGGAGAAAACTGAAATATCCCAGAAATTAATCCAAAGGGAAAATGGATGGCTTTGCATCAAACGCATTCACCAAGGGCAGCCCGGGTGGCTCAGTGGTTTAGCGCCACCTTCAGCCAAGGGCCTGATCCTCAAGTCCCAGGATCGAGTCCCATGTTGGACTCCCTGCATGGAGCCTACTTCCCCCTCTGCCTGTGTCTCTACCTCTCTGTCTGTGTATGTCTCTCATAAATAAATAAAATATTTTTTTAAAAAAAGCCATTCACCAAAATACCTCCCCGGAATTAAATCAAGTGAACCAGAGCAGCAAATATGGATATAAACTAATCTCAAAAACAGAAGAAAAAGGCCAGTTTTTTAATCTGCAAAGGAATACTTTCCCAAGTATGGTGTAAGGATGCACAGATATTAAAAAAAAAAAAAAAAGGATGCACAGATATGTGTAAAAGATAAAAACCAAAAAAGATATCTCAGGCATCAAGATATTACCTGTAAGAGAACAGTGCCCTGGGAGAGGGAGGGAGGGAGGAATATAACATTTAGGAAGGGACACAAGAGACCCCAGTTCCCTCGGGAATATCTTATTTCTCTAAAGAAATAAATGGTTAAAATTAAAATGTAATAAAAGTGGGTGTGCACACACAGTTTAGCAAGGTAATTTCTCTGAACCTGTCCTGTCTCTGTATTTGAAATAATTCTTTCTAAAACAGAAGAAAGAGTGGCTGGTAGGGAGCCCCCTGATAAATGGGTACAGACATGGAGGGGAGGGGGCCGGGGCCATGAAGACCTGCAATTTTATTGTCCTCAGCCTTTGGTTGCCTTCCTATTGTGGATTTGTGGGAGCAGCACCTTACTTTTTTACTACCACCCCATCTCCCTAGCGTCCCTTCCACTCCCCACAGTTTATGGTCATAGAAGATATATGAAAACAAAACAAAACAAAAGAAGGTATATGAAAACAAAGAATGGGGTGCTATGGAAGAGGGATGGGATCTGGGGATGGGATGAGGGAACAGCAGTAGAAGACTTATGAAAAAAGAAAAGCACAGTGGGACACCTGGCTGGCTGGCTCAGTCTGTAGAGCATGTGACCCTTGACCTCTGGAATCCTGAGTTCAAGCCCCACATTGAGCATAGAGCTTATCTTTAAAAAAAATTTTTAAACAAAACCAAAATATAAAAATCACAAAGCTTCCAAATAGTGTCATTTTTTTTAAGATTTTATTTATTTATTCATGAAAGACACAGAGAGAGGCAGAAACACAAGCAGAGGGAGAAGCAGGCTCCCCGCAGGGAACCCAATGGGGACTAGATCCCAGGACCCCAGGGATCATGCCCTGAGCTTAAGGCAGATGCTCAACCGCTGAGCCACCCAGTCGTCCCCAAATAGTGTCATTTAGACCAAGTTCCCAAACCAGGGCTTGATACTTAATCTAACTGCAGTTTTAACCTCCCCAGAAATACAGACTTACCCCAACCTCCCCCAGAAATGTAGACTTAACCAGTCAGTCAGGGACTTTTCAATTAGCACCATGAGTCTGCCACTTGGACCCTCTCCAGTCTCCAAAGAAAGATGAGGTAATCTCCATGATAAGACCCTTGCTTTACCCCTAAGGGAAAGCCACCGTGCCCAAAACGATGGAATGAGGCTAATAACTTTCTTGCCCCACCCTTCTTCTGTAAAAACCTTCCATTTTGTACATTTCTTGGGACCACCCCTGTATTTGCTGATTGATGAATCATTTAATAAGGCCAATTAGAGTTTTAAATTTTACTGAGTTGAATTTTTGTCACTTAACAGATTAACGAATATTGCTGCTTTGCTTCCTGTGACACAGTCAGTTCCCAGATGTTACTCACAGCCAAGGATGCTCTTAGAATCTAGGGAAGCACCAGGGCAGGGGTGCCAGGAAGGAAGCAAGACTCATCCTTAACTTCTCCTTTTACCCAGTTCTGGGTGCTGGGTTGGGAGGCTTTGAGGGAGGGGAAGGCTAGGAGAAAAGAGAGAATCAGGGGGAAGGCGTGGGAGCCAGATAGCAGACCGGATGGATCATGGCTTATCCCCACACAAGTCAAGTTCTAAAACCATAAGGCTTGGCGGATCCCAAGCAAAATAACTGCCCCCACCCAGCAATTTCCAGAACCCACCTACTGAGCCTGCTGGACCCCTAGGGATGGCAGCCTCTAGAGTGATCTAAGAAAACGCATTCAGTAGGAGCTGAATTTAAAGAGAGTCACTCTCCAACCTCATCCAGCCCAGATCAGAGGGTATCTGAGAAGTAGCTGGTAGTGGAGAGGGGTCAACTGTCGGCCACCCAGGGTGAAGAGAGACTGGGATCCACCAGGGATGATTCCACTACTGTAAAATCTATTTTGGGAACCAGACTTTTTTGCTCTTTAGACTCAAGAATTTGGAAACCTTGATTGCTCTTTACACAAATTTGAGAATACTAACAAATTGTATTCATTCATTCATTCAACAAAATATTTATTGGGCACCTACTGTGTGCCAGACACTGGGAAGTCCCCGCCCTTCATGAAGAAGGCAGAATAAAAATGTAAATGCAGGGATCCCTGGGTGGCGCAGCGGTTTGGCGCCTGCCTTTGGCCCAGGGCGCGATCCTGGAGATCCGGGATCGATTCCCACGTCCGGCTCCTGGTGCATGGAGCCTGCTTCTCTCTGCCTGCTTCTCTCTGCCTGCTTCTCTCTGCCTGTGTCTCTGCCTCTCTTTCTCTCTCTGTGACTATCATAAATAAATAAAAATTTTAAAAAAAAATGTAAATGCAGGGCACCTGGGTTGCTCAGCGGTTTAGCGACGCCTTCGGCCCAGGGCCTGATCCTGGGGACCTGGGATCAAGTCCCACGTTGGGCTCCCTGCATGGAGCCTGCTTCTCTCTCTGCCTGTGTTTCTGCCCCTCTCTCTCTCTTCCTCTCTGTCTCTCATGAATAAATAAATAGGGATCCCTGGGTGGCGCAGCGGTTTGGCGCCTGCCTTTGGCCCAGGGCGCGATCCTGGAGACCTGGGATCGAATCCCACGACGGGCTCCCGGTGCGTGGAGCCTGCTTCTCCATCTGCCTGTGTCTCTGCCTCTCTCTCTCTCTCTGTGTGTGTGACTATCATAAATAAATAAAATCTTTAAAAAATAAATAAAATCTTTTTTAAAAATGTAAATGCAGGGCACCTGGGTGGCTCAGTGGTTGAGCATCCACCTTTGGCTCAGGTCGTAATCCTGGGGTCCTGGGATCTAGTGCCACATCAGGTTCCCAGTAGGGAACCTCTTTCTCCCTCTTCCTCTGTCTCTGCCTCTGTCCCTGATTCTCTCATGAATAAAAAAGTAAAACCTTTTTAAAAAATGCAAATGCGTATATGACATGCTCAGGCTACGATGAAATTTTTTATGTGTATAACAAACACATTCAAAGAGTCCTATATGCCAGGCACTATGGTAAGTGCTTTAAAAACTTGTTTCATATTTATTAAATGCCTTATTTATCAAATTGGAGCAGGGTTTGGGGTTGAGAGAGAGAGCTAATCCAGTTTGTGTAGTCTGGGAAAGTCTCATGTGGACAGAACTGGCCTTGAGCTGGGAACAGAAAATGAGCCAACTTCAATCTCCAGATCAAACATTTTAGCCTGAGAGCTAGTACAAAGGCCCTGAGGCTGGCTTTGGTGTTCAAGAAACTGAAAGAAGGGGACACCTGGGTGGCTCAGCGATTTAGTGCCACCTTCAGCTCAGGTCGTGGTCCTGGGGTCCCAGGATCGAGTCCTGAATTGGGCTCCCCGCACGGAGCCTGCTTCTCCCTCTGCCTCTGTCTCTGCCTCTCTCTCTCTCTGTGTCTCTCATGAATAAATAAAATCTTTTAAAAAATAAAAAAAAGAAAGAAAGAAATTGAAAGAAGGCCAGTGTGAGTGGAGTTTCGTGAGCAGAGAAGAGAGTGGGCCAAGATGATGTCAAACTTAGCAGCCAGTGGACAGATTCTGAAGAGCGTTGTAGGCCATCAGTTGAGGCTTGAATTTTATTACCAGGGTAGTGGTGAAGTCTTGTCTTGGAGTCTTTTTAGAATCTTGGAGACTTGGAAGTTTTCTTATCTATAAGATCTTGCAAAAAAATAAATAAAGGGAAACCTCACTAAAATGAAGTTGGGAGGTTGGACGGGGAGAGCTCTCACACCCTACCACTCAAAGTCAATTACATATCCAACAGGAAGAGAAGAACCTTGCCCTTGCCCACTTTACTACACTGGAGGGAGAGAAGAAGACTTTGATGAAGTTCTGGAATATAGGTGAGGTCCGGAGCTGACGATCAAGAAAGAATTCTTGAGTCTTTGGTGCAAACTGGTAGTTTTATTAAAGCACGGGGACAGGACCCGTGGGCAAGAAGAGCTGCTGCCCTGGGCCTGTGAGGGGTGCTAGTTATATACCTGGGAGTCAGGAGGGGTTTGAGGATAGTGCACTCTCTAAGGAATTTTGGAAGCAAGGTTTCCATGACCTTGAGGGGGTAGCTATTGTTGGGAAAAGGGCACTTATTACCGTCTAATAAAACCTGAGTCATGAGACCCTGCAGATGTATATCAGTGGGCCATGTGTTTGGGGGATGATTGCCAACATGTGTCTTGGGGGGTAGAGATAAAGGAAATTTCTTTTTTTTTTTTTAAGATTTTATTTATTTATTCATGAGAGACACACAGAGAAAGAGAGAGAGAGAGAGAGGCAGAGACACAGGCAGAGACACAGGCAGAGGGAGAAGCAGGCTCCATGCAGGGAGCCCAATGTGGGACTCGATCCCAGGTCTCTAGGATCACACTGGGCCGAAGGCAGGCACCAAACCACTGAGCCACCCAGGGATCCCTGAGAGGTAAAGGAAATTTCTAAAGGAATTTGTATATGTGAAAGTAGACTCACAGGATCCTGGGGGGTGGGCTTAGGTTGCCCTTTGCCCTTAGCAAAGTATGAACATTGAGGCAGTTGAGTCCCTAGAGGAATGTCCCTCTGCCTGTTTCAAGGATTTGTCAGTGTGCTGCCTGGGGCTTGTGCTTTGTCCTCAGCTAGCCCTGTTCCCCATCTCGGCTCCTCCCCACCTGGATAGCCCAGCCAATGACAGGCAATCACAACCAGCCAGAGAGGAGCCACTATACTTCCAACTCCCCGTTTGTTCCAATGAATTTTTTGTTTAAACAGCCTTCCTGGGCACCTGGGTGGCTCAGTGGTGGAGCCTCTGCCTTTGGCTCAGAGTGGATCCTGGGTCCTGGATCCCATTCTACCCCAAGGGAATTTGCTTCTCCCTCTGCCTATGTCTCTGTGTCTCTCATGAATAAATAAATAAAATCTTAAAAAATTAAAAAATAAAATAAAATAAATAAGCAGCCTTCCCAACACCCCCACCCCTTCCTCTATAAAAGAGCACACCTTGGCTTTGTTCTCTGGATTTGCCTATCTGTGCTTTGGCGGTTGCTGCTTTCCCTGTAATGCGATTCTCTGCTAATCCCAAATAAACCCATATTTTGCTAATAAAATAATTGGAAGTTTTATTTTTAAATTTAACATTTGTAATCAAAGTCACCTTAAAACATTAGACTCTTAGAACCGGTGCAGTCTTCTAATTTCTATCTTAGGCCAGAGCTGCTTCCCTCAAAAAGCTGGCCACAATGCTCCCTGCAGTCTCCTCTGGTCTTGATTCTAGCCTCTGACATCCAAGGTGTGTGCCCTGAAACCAGGGAAGGAGAAATGTGAAGGGTAGCCTACACTTTGTTGCCACAAAATAGGTGCAACATTTGCTAGAGTTCCTTAGTTCCTCCTTTGCCTTGTTCTGGAGGGTTCCACAAGGTCCCCCAACCAACCTCTAACCTTTCTGGCCACTGGAGCTTTAGTCTTGAGACAGCCAACAGGCATCTCAAACTTAATGAAACCAAATGAGAATTCCTGATTTCCTGACTTCCTGCAAAACCTGTTCCATTCTGCTTCCCATAGGTTCAGGTTCCCTCATCTCCTTTTTCGCCTCTAGAAAAGGCATCACCATCTTTTTCCACTTGCCCAAGGCAACAAAACTAGGAGTAGGGGGAAAAAATCGTTTCACTAGAAAACATCCTCTTAGGTTATCAAATCCCGGTTTTGTTTCCTGTCTTATGCAATAGTCTATTCTCTCTCCTGTAATAGGCTTCCAGAAGAAAACCTCTCCTTACCTAACACCAGAACTGTTTCTATTTAACAGGTTGACCTTGATTCCTTCCTTTACTGCCAAACGTAATTTGTCAGCAAATCTGGCAGGCTCTACCTCCAAGTACATCTCAAATGTATCCATTTCTTTCTCTCCCCACTGCCTCCCACTCTACTCCAAGCCACCAGCATCACTTGCCTGGACTTCACTCACCCTAGATTCTTGGATTTTTCTCCACCTGCTCCCCTGTTGCCCACAACTCATTCACTAGGGGGTAGCCAAAAATATCTTTTTAAGTGCAAAAAGAAAACTAATCTGGGAGGTGGTGGGCCATAATCAGTGCCTGGGGTGGGAGAGGGGGTAGTTGACTGGGAAAGGGCATGAGGGAGATTTCTGGAAAGATGGTAACTGTATCCTATAGGAGTCGGGGGTCACATAGAAATATGCAGTTGTTGGGATGCCTGGGTGGCTCAGCAGCTGGGCATTATCTTTGGCTCAGGGCGTGATCCCGGAGTTCTGCATTGGGCTCCCTGCAAGGAGCCTGCTTCTCTCCCTGCCTATGTCTCTGCCTCTGTGTGTGTGTGTGTGTCTCATGAATAAAGAAATAAAATCTTAAAAAAAAAAAAAGAAATATGCAGTTGTTGAAAGGCATCTTAAACACGCTTAAGATTTGGGCACTTCACTGCATGTAAATTTACCTGGGAAATGCTCGGAAAACAAATATTGAACTCCAGCAAATGATGCATGCTGCTGTTCAGAAGTGAAGTGTACTGGCGTCTGCAACTGTCTGAAATGCATCCAAAAAAATAAGATGGGTGGATGGGGCAAGATGAATAGGTAAGCAACACAGCAAGGATAGTAAAATGTTACTGGTGGAATCTAGGTGGTGAATATACAGGTGTCTACTATATGTTTGAAAGTTTTCATAATAAAATGTTTAATGAAAGTACAAGGCAAACTAAGTAACTGTTCTGCTGGAAACCCTGTACCTGCTTCCTTTTGCAGGAGAAATACAATGCTGGTTGTTTTCCAGGCCCCTGCATACCCCCAGCGCTGACTTCATCTCCTACATTCAATCTTCCAATGCAACAAATATTTATTGAGCACCTACTTACTGTGTGTACAGCTTTGAACCAAACAGCCTGGACCTGACATTGTAACTGTCTTCCTCAATGAGCTCACTGCCCTGGCAAACCTTTGAGCAACTTGAAATTATTGTAATTTATTACTGCATTTGCATATCAATGAGCTCAGGGAAGGCCAAGCCCTTCTCTCTTACCTGCATCTCCAGGTCTAGACAGTCTTGTTTATAGTTGGACCTCGGTGACAGTTGAGAGAATATTAGCTAACCTTTACGTGATGACTTGGTATATACGCACCTGGCCCGGTCTGAAGTTGTTTACACGTGAACCTATTGATCCTGAAACTATCCCCATTCTGCAGGAGTTAACAGAGGCACCCAGAAGCTAGGCCGTGAACTCAAGCGGTCTGGCCTCAGACAGCATGTTCCCAACCACTAGACGAAACTGCTAAGTGAAGGAACGAGTCCATCAATCATTCAGAATGGCTGGAGTTCAAATCCCAGCTCTGGCAGCTTGTTGGCCGCGTGGCCTGGGGCCAACCGATTTATCTCCCCAACCTCGGATTCCTTACTGTTGAAGGTCAAGTCCTCCTCCTGCTTTACCGTAAGGAGGTTAAGATGCTGCAGGAAACTGGCTCAAAGACGCGCACACGCGCACGCGAAGTCCCACCCGGACAGGCGGGAGCCGGGGAGGGCGGCGCGGGCTCCCGGCTTCGGACACGGGGTGTGGCCTCCTGGAGGCAGAGTCTCCGGCTTCCAGGTTCCTCCAGCGGACCCACGCCCTACCTGGGGCCCAAAGCGCTGTCCCGCCCCGAACCCGGGGGACCCAGTAGCCATCCGTGCGCGAGCGGGTCCCGGCACCAGGCGGACCCCGGCGGGGAGCGAATCCGGCCCCCGCGCCCCGTCTCGCCCCGAAGGAGCCGCCCGGCCCCCGCCCCCGACTGGCCCGGCCTCGTGGAGCGGCCGCAAGCGGGAGAAGGAGCCGACCGGCCCGATGGAGGCGGCCGGCACCTGGACGCTGCTGCTGGCGCTGCTGCTGCTGCTGCTGCTGCTGGCGCTGGCGCGGCCCCGGACCCGCGGCCACCTGCCCCCCGGGCCCCCGCCGCTGCCGCTGCTGGGGAACCTCCTGCAGCTGCGGCCCGGGGCGCTGTACTCGGGGCTCCTGCGGGTGAGGGGCCGCGGGGACGCCCCGGCTGCGGCGGGGGCCAGGGCCCAGAGAGGACGGGGCCCCAGGGCAGAGAGGCCTCGGGGCATCCTCGGGGAGGCAGGCCGCGGGTGCAAGGGCAAAGGGACTAGGGGTGTCCTGGGGCGGAGGGGGGTGGGGCGGGGCTCCAGAGCTGAGGGGGCCCCGTGGAAGGGGGTGCTGGGGAGAGAGGACCCCGGGATGCGGGGCCGGCCGAGAGGGGCAGAGACGTCTGCCCGCGGAATCCTGGAGAGGATGAGAGCCGGGAAGCAGGGTCCAGCGGCAGGGGTACGGGGCAGAGGGGTCCACAGAATCCCTGGGAAGTGATAGAAGCAGGGGATTAAAGCGGGAGGCCGCAAGCTGGTGCTGGGATGCTGGCGGGTTTATCCCTGGGGGAGAGGTAACTGGGGAGGGGCCGAGAAGAAAAGGGAGGAGGGGGAGGCTTGGCTGGAGGGTTCCAGGTGCAAGTGTGCGGAGGATCTGGGCGCTGCAGTCCTGTGCGGCTCAGCTAGGAGGGAGCTGGGAGGTCCCGGGACAGCGGGGAAGGAGAGCGGGGAGGAAGACCGAGGCAGTTCTAACCTTTGGGGGGCTGGGGGCAGAGGTCTCTGTCAGAAGGAGTCTGGTGGGGGGAACTTCAGGACATGGGGAAAGGGATGGGGGTCTTGGGGAAAGATGGGGCAGGTGCCCAGCATTATCCACTCCAGAATTTGAAGGTTTAGCAGAGTGATTAAAAAAAGGGGGGGGGGGGGGGTTGCTAGTTTTGAGGTAGAGGCAGAGCTGAGGCGTTAGGAGAAGCCAGAGTCTCAGGTGTCTGTTTTTGCTGCATATGTCTAAGTTGGGGGATAGGGGTGGTTCTGGGTTGTCCCAGGGTCCAAACTTGGGGCTCTGTAGGAGGTAAAGGGTTGGGGGCTTTGTTGCCGGAGGGGACCTGGGAGCCTGATGCAAAAAGAGAACTGAGCCTCCTGAGGGGGCTATTTCTGTCTGGGGCTGGGGCAGTTTCCTCTTAGATGTCTCATCCAGTGACAGGGCCATGATGGGGACATCTAGACAGAAAGAGGCAATAGGCCTGCCCCTCAAAACCCGCCCCATATCCCTCTCTGCCCGCAGCTGAGTAAGAAGTATGGCCCGGTGTTCACCGTGTACCTGGGACCCTGGCGGCGCGTGGTGGTCCTGGTTGGGCACGAGGCTGTGCAGGAGGCCCTGGGAGGTCAGGCTGAGGAGTTCAGTGGGCGGGGGATGTTGGCAACGCTGGACGGGACCTTTGGCGGCCATGGTGAGTCATGAGCAGAGCTGGGGACTGCTGGCTCCTTCGCTCAGAGCCTGCCACCACTTACTGGTGTGACTTCTGTGCACGACTTAGTGTCTCTGGGCCAGTTTTCCATCCATCAAGTGGGGTGATAATACTGCCTATTGCAAAGAGTCATCCTGAGGATTGAATGTGGCCTGGGTGTGGTGTGGTGGTGTTCTCACTGCTCCAGGTGAGGAGCCCAGGACTGGGAGGGACAGGGAGAGCTTTCTAGGCACTGGTAATGGGTGGGAACACGTAATGTGTAGAAATGAATTTCAGCTAAGCCTGAAAGTAGAAGCCTGGTGTTAGGGGTGCTGTGGTGACACAGCTGTGACCAAGAGCTTGCTGGCCAGTGGGGAGAAAGTCCTGTGCCAGGCTGGGATGGGGGAAGGTAGAGGGGTCAGGGCCAAGATAAGGAACCCCTGAGATTACTGGAACCAGAGAAGGTGTCTGCCCCAGCCTGTTTGATAGGAGATGTCCAGGGAATCTGGAAAGACAGGTTGTCTGAGCGCCGACTCCTAGAAGTGAGAAGGGTGTTCCAGGCAGAGAAGTAAAAAACCCTAGAGGTGAGAGAAGCAGCAATCATTCATTCAGTTGACAATTTTTTTTAAAGACTTTATTTATCCATTCACAAGAGACACGGAGAGAGAGAGGCAGAGACACAGGCAGAGGGAGAAGCAGGCTCCATGCAGGGAGCCCGATGTGGGACTCAATCCCAGGACTCCAGGATCACGCTCTGAGCGGAAGGCAGATGCCCAACTGCTGAGCCACCCAGGCATCCCCCAGTTGACAAATTTTTATCACACCTGGCCCTATAGTGTTTACTGGGGACACAGAGGTGACCAAGACAGATGTGGTGTCCTGTCTCACTGTAGGAGAGATAGGCTTGTCCTAGGCCTGGAGGGAGGGAATAGAATTCTAAAATGAGAGGTACAGCTCTGAGAACAGGACACAGGGGAGGGCAGCCCCGGTGGCGCAGCGGTTTAGCGCCGCCTGCAGCCCAGGGTGTGATCCTGGAGACCCGGGATCGAGTCCCACATCAGGCTCGCTGCATGGAGCCTGCTTTCCCTCTGCCTGTGTCTCTGCCTCTCTCTCTCTCTCTCTCTCTCTCTCTCTCTCTCTCTGTGTGTATCTCTATGAATAAATAAATAAATAAATAAAATCTTAAAAAAAAAAAAAAAAAGGACACGGGAACTGTACTGGCCCAGGTGGAGGGAGGAGAGGGGGCCTGGGAGGAATCAAGGAAGGCTTCTGGGAGGAGATGATAATCCCAATGAGACCTGAGGATGAATGGAGTTAGTTGAGTGAGGATAGAGAGGTGAGTGATCCAGGCAGAGGGAACAGTAGAGGCAGAGGCCTCCAGGGGGGATCCTGATACCACTGAGGAAGTGAGAAAAAGCCAGCGCAATTGTAGCTGGGTGAGTAACAAAGCTGGTGAAATGGGTCGGTCACGCAGGGCCTGACTCATACCAGAGTGCTCAGCTTTGGGATTTTCTGGGGGCTATAGATGGAGAGAGGGGAGTCATAAGCAAGATCCTCAGGTCACTGTGCAGGAGCCCGGAGAGGAGACTGTGCTGTCCTGGGGCTGGGGGTGTGGGGAAGGAAGGGGGTGGTTGGAAAAGGCATCCAGGGCTCTCTGGCCAGGGACCAGGGGACAGTGGGCTGAGACAGGAAGGAGGAGAGGTGCTGAGGCCAGTTGGGGACACACTGGGAGAGTGGACGGGGGACACCCTGGAGGAGGCTTCCAGGAGGCCACTAGGGTATGGCATTGTCCACGTGGGACCTTGAGCTCAGAGAAGCAAGGTTTGTCCAGAGCAGACCCTTAGCTAAAGGACAACAGTCCATCCTCCTCTCTCCTGGTTCAGCTTCCAAATGATGTGGGGCAGGGGACCCAGTAGCACTCTGTAAGTGTTGGGAAGGAAGGAAGGAAGGAAGGAAGGAAGGAAGGAAGGAAGGAAGGAAGGAAGGAAGGAAGGAAGGAAGGAAGGAAGGAAGGGGGGGAGGGAGGGAGGGAAGGGTGCTGGGTGGTTCAGTCGGTTAAGCATCTGCATATACCTTCAGCTTGGGTCATGATCTCTGGGTCCTGGGATTGACCCCTGCATCGGGCTCCCTGCTCAGCGGGAAGTCTGCTTCTCCCTCCGCCTCTCCCCTGCTCATTCTCTCTCTCTCTCTCTCAACTAAAATAAATAAAATCTATAAAAAAAAAAAAAAAGGAGGAGAGAGAGAGGAAGAAGAAGATGGATGGATGGATGGATGGATGGATGGATGGATGGGTGGGTGGAAGAAGTTTTCACTCATCCTGGTTCATCACAGATCACAAGGGGCCTGGATAATCTCAGTTACCAGCTTCCCAGGAGAATGTCCCTTCTGCCCCAAGGGTAGGCATTTACTGAGCACCTACTGAGTCCTCAACCCTGTCTAGGCTGGAATGGACTCAAGACAGGGCCTGCAGAGGCCCCGGCCCACCCCACCAGGGCACCTCACTGGGAAGGAGTAGTGCTGGGGAATGGGGAGAGGGGCCAGTCCATCCTTGAGTCTAGCCTTCTGTACAGGGGTTTTCTTCTCCAATGGGGAGCGGTGGAGGCAGCTGAGGAGATTGACCACGCTGGCCCTGCGGGACCTGGGCATGGGGAAGCGAGAAGGCGAGGAGCTGATCCAGGCCGAGGCCCAGCGTCTGGTGGAGGCATTCCAGGGGACAGTAGGTAAGCAGGGTGGGGTGAGCCCGGGGTCCCCTGGGGCGCCCCTGAGCGTGGGGAGGGCCTTCCTTCCTGGGCTCTGCTCACCACCACTTCTGTCTCCTCCACCTTCTGTCTCTGTCCTCCCATCTCCCGGGGAATCTCTGTGTCCCCAGTACTGTCACTTCACTCTTTCTGTTTCATTTCTTTCTCTATTCTTCTGCTTTTCTCTCCTGTAAGTCTGTCTCTTTGTCTCTCCTCGTCTGTCTCCCTATCTGTCCTTCTGCCCAGTCTTTCCCAGCCTGTCTCTCTTGCATGTCTGTTTCTCTGCCTCTTTCCCTGTGTCTCTGTCCGTCTTTCTTGCCCTGTCTGTCTCTCTGGATGCCTGTCTCCTTCCAGTCCCCCTCTCCATCACGGCCCTCCTCTCTGCCCTCTCCCCCCCAGGACGCCCATTTGACCCCTCCCTGCTGCTGGCTCAGGCCACCTCTAACATCATCTGCTCCCTCACCTTCGGCCTCCGCTTCCCCTACGAGGACAAGGAGTTCCAGGCCGTGGTCCAGGCGGCCGGCGGCACAGTGCTGGGGGTCAGCTCCCCCTGGGGCCAGGTAAGTGGGTGGGGCCCCTCTCCAGCCACCTTCCCCAGAGGTTCCCGCCCATGGTGTCCAGGTAACCCCCAGAAGGGCCCTCCACGCTGGTGCAGGACCAGGCCCCAGGGGAACCGCTGCCCTTCTCCCCACAGACCTACGAGATGTTCTCCTGGCTCCTGCAGCACCTGCCCGGCCCCCACACACAGCTCCTCAGCCACTTGAGTGTCCTGGCCACCTTCGCCGTCCAGCAGGTACAGAGACACAAGGAGAGCCTGGACACCTCGGGCCCCCCACACGACGTTGTGGATGCCTTCCTGCTGAAGATGGCAAAGGTAGGGAAAGGTCAGGGTTGGGGGCCTTCGGAATGAGGCTGGTGGCTTGGCTGGTCCCAACTCCCGTATGGCTGGGAATCTATCAGGCCTCCCTCTCTCTCTTCTTCCCCCTTTCTCCCTCTCTCTCTCTCTCTGACCTTATGCCCCTGTGCAGGCCCCACGCCCAGTGGCCTGCCACCAGCAATCCTCCATGTCACTGTACCCCACCCCCACAGGACATGTCATGTCAAGTAGAATCATTTAATTATGGAACCTGGCAATATCAAATTATAGGAATAAAGTCCACTTCCTTAATTATATTAGAACAGGGGCGCCTGGTGGCTCAGTCAGTTAAGTGTCTGCCTTCACCTCAGGTCATGATCACGGGGTCCTGGGATCAAGCCTCTCTTTGGGCTCCCCTCCCTGCTAGCAGGGAGTCTGCTTCTCCCTCTCTCTCAGCCGCTCCCCCTGCTTGTGCTCTCTCTGCGTGTCAAATGAATGGATAAAAAAAAATTTAAGATTTTATTTATACATGAGAGACAGAGAGAAAGGCAGAGGCAGAGGGAGAAGCAGGCTTCCTGCGGAGAGCCCAATGTGGGACTGGATCCCAGGACCCCGGAATCACGCCCTGAGCTGAAGGCAGATGCTCAACCGCTAAGCCACCCAGGCATCCCAAACATTTTATTTTAAAGTAATCCACACCCAAACGTGGGACTCAAACTTACAACCCCAAGATTAAGAGTTTCACATGCAAAAAAAAAAAAAGTTTCACATGCTCTTCCCATGGAGCCAGCCAGGCGCCCCTGCCTTTGCCACTTTTAAGTGTCGAGTTCAGTAGTGTTAATTCCATCCACAATGTTGTGTAGACAATCTCCAGAACTTTTTTCATCTTATCAAACTGAAACTCTTTATTGTTAAACAGCAGCTCCCCATTCCCCCTCCCCAGCTCCTGGCAACCACCTTTCCGTCTCTGAATTTACCAACATTAGGGACCTCATTATTTAGCCTTTTGCAACTGGCTTATTTCCCTTAGTGAGATGTCCTCAAGGTTCATCCAGGTCGTAGCGGATGACAGCATTTCCTTCCTTTTTAAGGCTGAATCCTTATTCCACATTTGGTTTACCCATTCATCCATCAGTGGCCACTTGGGGTGCTTCCCCCTTTTGGCCATTGCGAATAACGCTGCTGTGAACACAGGTGTACAGATACCCCTTCGAGACCTTGCTTCCCACTTACTGGGGTACATACTCAGAAATGGAATTGCTGGATCATATGGCAATACTATTTACATTTTTTTTTTTAAGGAACCTGATACCATTCTCCATAGCAGCTGCACCATTTGGAGCCCCATTGTTGGTGACAGGGCTCTAGTTTCTTCACTTCCTAACCACATGTCATTCTCTGTTTGTTTTGTATAGCGGCCGTGCTCTTTCATTTTCAAAAACATTGCAACCAAAGAGAACTAATATATCAAGAGTCCACTTCCCCACTTGCCCAAACATTTATACAAACCCCCTGACAAAGCTTGAACTTGCTGTGTTACGCTCCAGGCGTGGCTGTGCTGGCCTCTGTTCCCTGTGGCCTGAGTTCTCTGAGCCCCTCTGCCTGGTTTCTCCCAGGAGGAGCAAGACCCGAACACAGAACTGACGGACAAAAACTTGCTGATGACGGTCATTTATCTGCTATTCGCCGGGACGGTCACCGTCAGCACCACGGTCCGCTACACCCTCCTGCTTCTGCTGAAGTACCCTCAGGTCCAAGGTAGGAGGCTTGTGCACCAGTCAGCCTTGGGGACGGAAGTGAGGGCTCAAGAGAAAGAATGTTCAGGAGAACGAACAACCTGATCCAGAGCCTAGAAGCGCGAATGAGCCCAGCATCGGGGATGTCTAAAGAGCCAGAGGTTGGGGGGCTGCTGGTTGCAGTGTGAGGTGTAGTAAAGTGAGAGATGAGGCAGGAGGGGTGCTGGTGGCTCAGTCGGTTAGTGTCTACTTTGGGTTCAAGTCATGATCTTGGGGTCCTGGGATCAAGCCCCATGTCTGGGTCCCTGTTTAGTGGGGAGCCTGCTTCTCCCTTTCCCTGCCTGCTGCCCCCCTGCTTGTGCTCTCTCTCTCTCTGTGTCAAATAAATAGGTAAAATACTTTTAAAAAGAAAGGAAGAAAAGAAAAGAGGCAAGAGACCTCTCAGGGCTGTGTCGCTTTGGTGGTACCTCATTTGCCTGATCCTGAGCAATGGGGAGCCATGGAAAGATGCTGAGGAGGGGAGAGCAGGGTCAAATTAGCATTTTAGAAAAATCCTTTGGGCTGAAAGAGGTAAGATGTGCAAGAGGATGGCAGGAGCCCAGGGAAGAGGATGAGGACCGTCCTGGGCAGGAGAGGACAGTTCTGGGCCAAGCTGTGGGGCAGGAAGAGGAGTCGGGTGGGCAGTTAGAAAACAACCCGGGAGCCCCAGGGAACTAGGGGATCAGGGGACCATGGGGCCACCCTGAGACAGAAAGAATAAGGAGCTGTTTCAGAGGAGACACTGAGGCCAGTTGGACAAGTGTGAGGGACCTGGGGCCACCTGTGAGGAGGTAAAACAAGACACCTGTTTCAGGACTGGAGACAAAAAACAAACTGGGGTCCTTGTTCTCAGGGTCCTTCCTGAGTTCAAGCAGAATGTTGAGCATAGAGTTTGCTTAAAGGAGAGGGAGGGTACCTGGCTGGCTCAGTTGATAGAGTGTGACGCCTGATCTTAGCGTTGTGACTTCGAGCCCCACATTGGGTGTAAGGAAATAAAAAAGCTTGGGGTCATCAGGGCACAGACAGGAAGTGAAACTGCAGGAAGGGTACCTGCCTGAGAGGCAGAACAGGCCATGAGCTCCAGGGAAGCCCAGGATTTTGCAGTCAGGCAGCTGCATTAAATGTTGTCAGGACAGTAGGGTGGACTGACCTGGAAGATGGGGCTTAGGGTCTGGTGGCCTCAGTGGAAGGCCTCAGTCACCCACTGTGACTTCAGCTCTCTAGGCCTCGGTTTCCTCATCTGGGAAATGGGGATGGATAATTGTACCCACCTCACAGGATTGCTGTGGGAATTGAGAGAGGAGAGACCTTGTGCCCAGCACACAGGACATCAGGGACCTGTGAGGCTCAGCAAAGCCTGGGGGACTCCTCCCCACCGCCGCCTCCCCCAAAGCACTGCCACTCTGAGAAGATGGGGCTTCCGAGGGTAGGATCACAGAGCCCCACCCCACCTCTGACCTCCCGGCCCTCTCTTCCTGGGTGCAGAGCGTGTGCGGGAGGAGCTGAGCCGAGAGCTGGGGGCCGGCCGTGCACCGGGCCTGGGGGACCGAGCCCGCCTCCCCTACACCGACGCAGTTCTGCATGAGGCGCAGCGGCTGCTGGCTCTGGTGCCCATGGGGGTGCCCCGTGCCCTTGCGAGGACCACCTGCTTCCGAGGGTACACGCTGCCCCAGGTGGGCCAGCCGTCGGCCACGTCCAGGCGCTGCCTCGCCTCGGGCCGAGTCTGTGGCTGGCTGTGTGTCTGGCTTTTTCTGATTATTGGTCTCTCTCTCTCCTCTCTGACATCTCCTCTTTCTCGGGGTCCCTCTCTCTGCACCCCTCTCCCTCTCTGTTTCTTTCTGTGTGCATTTCTCCTGCCTCTACCTGTCTCAAGGCCTCAGTACAGAGGATTAGGATACCCTCTGTCCAACAGATACCCTAATTCTACCTTCTTCCAAGGTTTTTGGGACAGTCACATGCCAGAGGCTACAGACAGGGAAACAACTTGAGAACTGAGGGCTGGAGTCTCACAATCATGAGTCCCCGGCCCTCCCTCCACTCCCCCCTCCCCCCTGCCCCCCTCTTACCCCCGCATCCCTCGCCTCCCCCCTGCGCCCCAGCTCATGCTCTCCGTTAGAGAGCAACTCATCACCAGCACCGCCAGGGGGCGATGTCTCCCCGGAAACCCCAGGTGCCTTCCCACCGGCAGCTCCCTCCTTGAGCTTCATTGTAGAATCAAACCCAAAGCAGTTAGACCTAGTCCTGGTGTTTTCTGGTCCTGGTGTTTTCGCGCTGGTGGCACCTCTCCACAGGCATCAATGACTGAGGACTTGCTCTGCGCCAGGTATTATTCTAAATGCCTCACACATATGGTTTAATCTTTGGAGCAACCCTATGCATTATCATGCCCATTTTTACAGATGGGGAAACTCGCCTTGGAAGAATGGGAAGACTCGTTGGGGTCACCCAGCCTGCCGTGGTACAGGCAGGATTTACACCCAGGGCCTGTGCTTTAGCCACAGCTATTGGCCTCGTTTTGATAGCCACAGCATGACCCCATCTTCTCCTGGAGCCTCCCTCCCCTTCCCAGCTCAGACCATGCTAGCCATGGTCCCTGGCAAAGGAGGTCCCTGCCCCTCACACTTCCTTCCTCCACTGCACAGCCCTGGGATCTCAGTAACTGCTCCCGGCTGCCACCCAGGGCCCCGGGGTGGGGCACCTTCAACCGACAGCCCTCACCTGCCCACCCTTGGCCTTACCTCTGGAAGTGGGAAAGAGCTGGACTCGGGCCAGGTGGCTTAGGACAACCACAGGTGAATCACAACGTACCCTCAAAGTTTAAAAACAAAATTGACAAAGAACTAGCCCCACCATGTCCAAATGCTATGTTGGGCAAGTTGTTTCAGTTTGGGGGAGGAACCTCTGTTTTCCCATTTTTGAAATGGGAATCATGTTAGAAATTGCTTCGTAGACTTGTTAAAAAGATTCAATGAGTTTGAGTGTGTGTGTGTGTGTGTGCGCGTGTGTGTGAGAGAGAGAGACGTACCTATTGCACAGGAGGTAGTCCCTGGCCCATAATAAGCCCTTGAAATATATTGATGCCATTGTGCTATGTGAACCGGTGCCCTTCCAGACTCTTGTGTTCTGCCCTCGGGCCTGGTGGGGGAAGGATATTTGTCATTCGATTATTGCTCTCCGCTCAGGGCACCGAGGTCTTCCCCCTCCTTGGCTCTGTCCTGCATGATCCTGAGATCTTTGATGAGCCAGAAGAATTCAATCCAGATCGATTCCTGGATGCAGACGGACGGTTCCAGAAGCAGGAGGCATTCCTGCCCTTCTCCTTAGGTATCTGCTGGGGCGCTCCCTGCTCACCTGCGGGTGAGCAGGTGACCCAGTCCTATCCCCCTTGTTCCCTCCTTAGGTATCTGCTGGGGCGCTCCCTGCTCACCTGCGGGTGAGCAGGGGGGCTGACCCAGTCCTATCCCCCTTGTTCCCTTCAGGTAAGCGCATCTGCCTGGGAGAGGGCCTGGCGCACGCAGAGCTCTTCCTCCTCCTCACCACCATCCTGCAGGCCTTCTCCCTGGAGAGCCCGAGCCCGCCGGGTGCCCTGAGCCTCCAGCCAGCTGTCAGCGGCCTTTTCAACATCCCCCCAGCCTTCCAGCTGCGAGTCCGGCCCCACTAACCTTCCCCAACCCCCACCGTGTGGACCAGATGAAGGAGGGAGCTGTGGGAGATTGGTGGCCCCCTGGCGGAGGCGGGCATCAACTTGGTTGTGTCTCCGGAGCCCCCCAGGCAGCCACATCCATGCACCCGGAGCTCCTCTAGAGTCACTCACACAGATAATCGGCCTACATGTCCCCAGGGCCCTGCTTACTCAGCCCATGCAGCTGTTGAGACACACAGTCCTCGCCCCGCCACCAGAGCCAAGAGGCCACTCTGACACATAGGCTTCCTACAGGCATAGATTGAGTTTGTCTGGAATCGTGATCGTGTGCCTAGATAACACACCATCCCCTACATGACACAACTCCCCTGGATTCACAACCCACATGTGGGAATTTGGCTCCTACCTTCATAAGCCACAGAAACAGCTGCTGTGTTGGACCCACAAGCCTTCTTCACCCACCCATCCACCCGCCAATTCTGGGAGCCTGGTGTAGAGAGGTGAACATGCCACTTTCTGGGTCACGTCCCCACACAGAGAGACCGTCCCTGAGTTCAGCCCCAGCATCCCCTCTTGCTGTCACAGCACGATCCAGGCAGATGACCACTGCTGTCCGCATGTCCCCAGTACTGAACCACACAGCTAGCCCACACAGGATACCGTCCCACTCCCAAATATCTTCACTCAGACACACCGTTCTTGGGGGGGGCACATCCCCCACCTCCTCCAGGCCTTCAGCCCTCAAGGACACCCCTCTTTCCGAGCACCTTGATCCTCAAATTCTCCCAAATATAAATATAAGCGCAGCGTGCAATTATGGACACAGGCCTGGGAAGCAAGTCAACTAGGACACACCGGACCCTCTGCTCAGAGAAACACCTCCCCCTCCTGCTGCTTATGTAACCCTATTAAAAGCCTCCCCTGCCTGCCCCTCCTCCCCACACACACACTGACCCACCTCCCCTCCCCAAGTCCCAGTTAGACCCAGTAGAAGGGGCTAGATGACCCAGTAGGGGCTAGATTCCAACTCCCTGGGTCAGAGAAGAGGCCAGCTCTGACGTCCCTGTGACTTGAAAGTCCCCATTTTGCAATAAAAGTTCATTTCTGGCCCTAGGTCTGGCCCATGGCAGGGCCTGGAGTGCCTGTGACAGTGTCTGTCATTGTGAGTAAGGGGTGGGAATGGGGGGTCCGCCCCTCCCTCGAGGCTGGGCGGGAGCTAAAAAACACTGCTCCTGGCCTGCCCTGGCTGTTGACATCAGTACCAGATGTGGAGATGGGGGGAGGGGGGCCTGTCCTGGGCCTGACTTCCGGTGAAGCTGATGTGGGGAGGGGAGGTGTGGGCAGGGAGAAGGTAACCCGAGGAACTGCAGGCTTGGGGTTAGGCTTGTGGGAGGCCCAGCCGGGGAAAGTGGGCAGGTGAGGATCCTGATCCAGGCCCTGGGAGCTCTCCCAGTCAATGGGTTGGTCGGTCCGAAAGCAGCTGGAGCACAGTTCCTAACCCAGCTCTGCCTCTCACAGGCTCCTTTCCTCCAGCCTTTTCTCCACCAGGAAGGCAGACACATCTTTGTATGTGTTAGTTACCTAGTAAGGAAGTTTTCCAGCACACAGAAGTAGAGAGAATAGTACAGTGAACCCCTGTGCCCATCACCTGGGCTCCTTTGATAACTGGCAACTTTACTAGTTTTATTTCTGCTACCACTGTACTACGATTGTTTTTATTTTATTGTTTAAAAATGTTTTTAAGCTTTTGTTTCTAAGTCCTCTTTCCACCCAACGTGGGGCTCAAACTCAAACACCCCCACCCCACCCCGAGATCAAGAGTGCACGCTCCACTGACTGAGCCAGCCAGACTCCCCTCTTACTGTTTTAAAGCAAATCCCTGGGCGGCTCAGTCAGTTAAGTGTCCCACACTTGGTTTTGGATCAGGTCATGATCTCAGGGTCCTGAGATGGAGCCCCAGGGCAGGCTCCAAGGTCAGTGGGGAGTCTGCTTGTCCCTCTCCCTCTACTCCTCCCCCAAATCATGTGCTCTCTCTCTCTCTCTAATATGTTTTAAAAAGCAAACCCCAGAAATCACTGAATATGCATTTCTCATAATAAAGGACGTTGCCCCCACACACAAAGTTTAATGACAGTTTTCAAATATGCAGCAGACTTGAGGGAATGACACAAGCAATGCCTGTGTGCTCCTGCCCTGACTCTCCCACAATAAGTCCACCACCCTGCTGAGCGCACTTCCATCCACCTGTCCTTCCAGATCAGTTTTTAGGTGTTTCAAAGTAAACCACAGACATTGGTTCATCTTCCCCTAGATGCTTCAGCAAAGCATATAACATTAGCTATCAGTTTCCTTTAAAAAAAAAAAAGATTTTATTTATTTATTTGAGAGAGATGACAAGTAGGAGGGAGAGGGAGAAGCAGAAGCAGACTCCCCACTGAGCAGGGAGCCCAATGCAGGGCTGCATCCCAGAACCCTGAGATCATGACCTGAGCCAAAGGCAGACACTTAGCCAATTGAGCCACCACGGCACCTCCTTCTTTTTTTAATTTTATTTTTTGTTTCCTTTTTTAAAAAGTTTTTCATGAAGGATGCCTGGCTGGCTTAGTCCACATAGCATACAACTCTTGATCTTGGAGTTGTGAGTTTGAGCCCCATGCTGAATGTACAGATTACTTAAAAATAAATTAAGGAAGTGAATAAATAAAATTCACACTGAGGGAAGTCTGGAATCAGAAATATCATCACTGGGGAATCCCTGGGTGGCTCAGCGGTTTAGCGCCTGCCTTTGGCCCAGGGTGCGATCCTGGAATCCCGGGATCGATTCCCACGTCGGCTCCCGGCGTGGAGCCTGCTTCTCCCTCTGCCTGTGTCTCTGCCTCTCTCTCTCTCTCTCTGTGTGTCTATCATGACTAAGTAAATAAAAGAAAGAAAGAAAGAAAGAAAGAAAGAAAGAAAGAAAGAAAGAAAGAAAGAAAGAAAAAGAAAGAAAGAAATGCCATCACTTAGGGAAGGACAGACTGTGCTACATCAGTATGAAAGCTGGCATGAATTAGGATCATTTCAGTAGCAAGTAAAAGAAAATCTAAATTCAAAAGGGCTTAATAGGAATTATTGGACCCCAAAGTGAAAATGTAGAATTAGTGTGGTCTTCAGTTTTGTGTGTCTGGTAAAATACATATAACATCATTTTAACTATTCATAATTGTGTAAGTCAGTGGTGTTAAACATGCTCATAACGCTGTGTAACCATCACCACTATCCTCAAAATTTTTTTTTCTCAAAAATTTTTATATTCCCCCCAAAAGGCTCTTTATTAAGGAGTAATTCCTCCCTTTCAATTTATTTTATTTTAAAATTTTTATTCATTTGACAGAAAGAGAGAGCACAATCAGGGGGAGCAGCAGGCAGAGGGAGAAGGAGAAGCAGCCTCTCTGCTGAGCAGGGAGCCTGATTCAGGGCTTAGTCCTGGCACCCTTGGAACATGACATGAGCTGAAGGCAGACGCTAACTGACTGAGCCACCCGGGCACCCTTCAATTGAAAAAAAAAAAAAGATTTATTTGTTTGAGAGAGCTCAAGAACATGGGGTGGGTGGGGCAGAGGGAGAGGGAAAGAGAATCTCTAGCAGAAACCCTCACCCCCAGCGCGGGGCTCCATCTCCCAATCCTGAGACCATGACCTGAACTGAAATCAAGAGTAAGACCTTTAACCAACTGAGCCACCCAGGCGCCCCACCTCCTTTCAGTTTTTTTTTAAAGTCAAGGCAAACACACACTTCACTCCACTCACAAATAACCGAACATGCAAACTCTATATTCACCATTTCCCTGACCATCTCATAAATGTACTTAGTAGTTGGGTTTTGTTCAAATAAGGATCCAAAAACTCACCACACAGTGCCATCCTTTGAACCTCTCAGGTCTTTGAAATTTGTAGCCATTCCTCAACCTGTATATGCCACTTTTTCTTAAAGAAACTAGGTCACTTGTCCTGTATCAATTTTCACCAATTTTCACATCCTGGATTTGGTGGACACCATCTTTGTGGCACCACTCAAGATGTCTTTCCATTCCAGGAATTCCCTGTAAAGTGGGAATTGGATCAGATTCTGGCTCATTCTGGCAAGAGCTTCTCACTGGAGGTGCTGGGTCCCTTCCTGGTGTATCATGGTGCAATAATAATCTATGGCTCGATGTACTGCGGTCAGGTCTTGATTTCTCTGTGAGAAAGTTTCCCATCAACCTTTCACTTACTGGTCTTGGAGGGATCCTCTGACACCAAATCAAACCAAGTTTCTCCCCTGCTCAAGCCCCACCTATCCACCCCCGCCCCTGCAGTGGGGAACCCTCCTGCACTGTTGGTAGGAAGATAAACTGGTATAGCCACAATGGAAAACTGTGGAAGTGTCTCAAAAAATTAAAAATGGAACTACCATTATGACCCAGTGATCCAACTTCTGGGTATATATTCAAAGGAAACAGAATCAGTATGTCAAAGAGAGATCTGCACTCCTGTGTTCATGGCGGCAGTATTCACAGTAGCCAAAACAGAAATAACTCTAGTGTCCATCAGCAGATGAATGGATAAGGAAAATGTGATATATATGTGCGTGATGGAATACTATTCAGCCATGAAAAGGAAAAACTCCTGCCATTTGGCAACAACATGAATGGACCTCGGTGCATGTGCTAAGTGAAAAAAGTCAGACAGAAAGACAAATACTGTATGATCTCGCTTATATGTGGAATCTAAAAAATAGCTGAACTCAGGGAAACAGGGATGTAATGTACAGCATGGAGCCTATAGTTAATACCGCAGGGGTGCCTGGCTGGCTCACTCACAAGGGAATGTGACTCTTGATCTTGGGTCCTGAGTTTGAGCCCTATGTCTGAGGGTAAGTTTTACTCAGAAAGAAAGAAAGAAAGAAAGAAAGAAAGAAAGAAAGAAAGAAAGAAAGAAAGAAAGAAAGAAAGAAAGAAAGAGAAAGAAAGAAAGAGAGAGAGAAAGAAAGGAGGGAGGGAGGGAAGGAAGGAAGGAACGAAGGAAGGAACGAAGGAAGGAAGGAAGAAGGGAGGGAGGGAAGAAGTTCTGTATTACATATTTGAAAGTTGCTAAGGTCTTAGAAGTTCTCATCACAGGGCCCCTAGCCAGCTCAGTTGGAAGAGCATGCAACTCCTGATCTCAGGGTTGTAAGTTTGAGCCCTGCATTGGGTATAGATATTACTTAAGAATATAAATCTTAAAAATAAAATAAAAAGAATATAAATCTTTTTTTTTTTTTAAAGATTGATTGATTGATTTACTCATGAGAGACACAGCGAGAAGCAGAGACATAGGCAGAGAGAGAAGCAGGCTCCCTGCCAGAAGCCTGATGTGGGACTCGATCCCAGGACCCCAGAATCATAACCCGAGCCAAAGGCAGATGGTCAACCACTGAGCCACCTAGATGTCTCTAAAAATATAAACCTTAAAAAAAAAAAAAAAGTTGTCATCACAAGATAAACTCTTGCATTGGTTGGTGGCAGATGGTAACTAGAATTGTTGTGGTAATTATTTAGAAATAGACGCAAATATCAAATCACTAGTTGTACACCTGAAGCTAATGTCCTTGGTAGGCCAAGGCCCTCCCTGACCTTATCATCCATTCCAGATGCTCAGTTCTCCTTGAATTTCTTCACGTGCCTGCCTCCAGGCCATTGAACTAGCTGTCCCTTCTCCCTAGAAGGTCCTTTCCTCCATGATACACTTGCTAATTTATCTTAATCATAACCTCAGAGTGCTCTTCCCTGACCACCCCGTTTAAAATGGAACTCTCGGGCAGCCCGGGGGGCTCAGCTGTTTAGCGCCCGCCTTAGGCCCAGGGTGCGATCCTGGAGTCCCAGGATCGGGTCCCATGTCGGGATCCCTGCATGGATCCTGCTCCTCCCTCTGCCTGTGTCTCTGTCTGTCTCTGTGTCTCTTGTGAATAAATAAATAAGATCTTAAAAAAAAATGGAACTCTCACCCCTTGGTATTCCCTTCACTACTTTGTTTTTCTTTGCTGCCCATACTGTGCCTTGATAAATTTTTATCTGGTTGTGGTCTCTCCTTCCCTGTGAAATATGAACCCCATGGGGGCAGACGTTCCTCTCGCCCACTGTGGAACCCCCAGTTCTGGGCACAGGTGACATTTCTGTTCACCTGTTCATCTCATTTTGTTAAATGCATCTGAAAGCAAATTGCAAGCACATAGTAGGTGCTCAGCAAATTTTTCTTGAGTGAGCAAACACAGATACCAGTTGGCAAGGCACAGCGAGGTGTACAGAGAGCCCTAGGTGTGGAGGGTCCCCCCGCGTATTTAAACAGGTGGGCAGGGCAGCCTGGGTAGCTCAGTGGTTTAGCGCCACCTTTGACTCAGGGTGTGATTCTGGGGACCCAGGATCGAGTCCCACATTGGGCTCCCTGCATGGTGCCTGCTTCTTCTTCTGCTTGTGTCTCTGCCTTTCTTTCTGTGTCTCTCATGAATAAATAAATAAAATTTTAAAAAATAAAATAAACAGATGGGCATAACTTTGCACAAAGTTTGCACCACCCTCCAAAAAAGCCATGATAACTTTTTTTAAAGATGTTACTTATTTACTTGAGAGCAAGAGCAAGATACATCACAGAGGGAGAGGGAGAAGCAGACTCCCCGCTGAGCAGGTAGCCCGACCTGGGGCTTGATTCCAGGACCCCGGGATCATGACTTGAGCCAAAGGCAGACACTTAACTGGTCCTGAGCCACCCAAGCACCCCAAAAGCCACAATAATTAATTGGCCCCTTTATCACAGGCCTTTTATAGGCTGATGGGGATGCAGTGGTGACCAAGATAGACCCTGTCCTTGTTCTTTCAGAGCCCACAGAGCAGCAGGACAAGACAGACAGCAGATACATAATGTGGCAATAAATATATCATGACTACCCATGGGGCGTTGCCAGAGTAAAGGATGGAAGTATTGAGGGCAGACAATGGGAGACCTAGGGTAGACTGGGAAGGACCAGCAGAGTTGTAATGGGGGGGATGACTGACATGGGGGTGCAGGAGGTGGGGACAAGGCTGCGGAAGGATGCTCCAACACCAGTGAGCTCAGAGAGAAGCCTGGGGACAGGAGAGGGAGACGCAAGTTGATGCCAGAGGACCTGAGGTAAATAAGATTTTATCTTGGGGGCACCTGGGTGGCTCAGTGGTTGAGCGTCTGCCTTTGGCTCAGGTCGTAATCCTGGGGTCCTAGGATCAAGTTCTGTATCGGGCTTCTCGCGGGGAGCCTGCTTCTCCCTCTCCCTATGTCTCTGCCTCTCTCTCTGTGTCTCTCGTGAATAAATAAGTAAAATCTTAACAAACAAACAAACAAAAAAGATTTTATCTTGAAAGGTTTGGGGCAAAGGAAAGAAAAAGTCTGATTTGGGATTGAGAAACATTTGTCTTGTCTCACTGGTGACAGGTTAGAGGGAGGAGAGTGGTGGTGGCTGGAAGACCAGGAAGGAGGAGGCTGGACCAGGGTGAGGTCACAGGGAGGAGGGCAACATCAGGCGGGAGAGAGGTCTCTGGAGCTGGGTCCTCCGCAGGGACTTAGTAACTTACTGCAAGGTGGAGAGATGTCCAAGAGGACCCCGAGAGTCTGGCTTTGGTGGTGGGACAGAAGCTGAGGCCCTCAGTGAAGTGAGAAACACATAAGACAGCTCAGGGATGCTTTAAGTGAAGAGCACTGAGTGCCAGGCTGAGGAGCTGAGAGCTCAACCCTGGCACAGTGGAGACTCACAGTTAAGCAGGAGAGGGACGGGGTCAGATTTTTTTTTAATAAAGATTTTATCTTTATTTATTCATGAGAGACACAGAGACAGAGAGAATGGCAGAGACACAGGGAGAGGGAGAAGCAGGTTCCATGCAGGGAGCCTGACGTGGGACTCGATCCCGGGGCCCCAGGATCATGCCCTGGGCTGAAGGCGGCGTTAAACCGCTGCGCCACCCACCCGGGCTGCCCAGAGTTGTTTTTTATGTTTGTTTGTTTGTTTGTTTGTTTTTGAGATTTTATTTATTTTCTCACAAGAGACACACAGAGAGAGGCAGAGACACAGGCAGAGGGAGAAGCAGGCTCCCTGTGGGGAGCCCATTGTGGGACTATATCCCAGGACTCTGGGATCACGACCTGAGCTGAAGGCAGATGCTCAACCTCTGAACCACCCAGGCATCCCGGCAGGGTCAGATTGGAGTTTCAGAAGCGACAGGGGTGGGGAGAGCATGTCCTATACAAGCAGAACGGCCTGGAGCACAGAGATGAATGTCCGACCTCCTCCTGCGCAGACACCCAGGCTTGCAGAGGACCCCCACCCCCATGTGCAAAAACAAAGAGGGATGCGAAACAGATAAACCGTAAAACCGACACACACAGGCACCAGATCCATCTTCAAGGACCAGGGTGCACGGTCCCACCAGACGGAGACGGCCAGAAGGAGACAACAGATGAGGGACAAACAGATGACAGGCAAACACTCCAGGGCACCTTGTCAGCTGTGTTACCGCATGCGAAGAACTGCATGTGTCCTGACATCCTCCCTCTGGCTTACCAAGTGGGCTCTATCCTTATTGCCCCATCTTACAGACGGACACACAGAGGCTCAGGGAGGCCAGTCACTTGCAAGGTCACACAGCGAGAGGTAGAGCTGGGATTCCAACCCGGATCTTTGGGCACCCCTAGTGAGTGCCCCTACCCTGGTGTCCTGTTTCTCTGCCCTCGTGGGGTGGGTCTTTTTTTTGTTACGAGGGCCCACGTCTGCCCTGAGTCTACGCAGGGGATGCCCACCCAGCTGCGTCCTCCCGTTTCTGGTTTCTGAGTTTCTGCGGGCACGGAGTTCCTGATCCGGCTTGTCTGAGTGGGTCCGTGGGCCAGCAGCGTGCCCCTGCACGCCTCCCGCTGTCCCAGCCTCCGAGTGTGGATGACATCTGAGTGTGTGTGTCCCGCCGAGGAGCTGAGAGTGTGAGGGGGGGTGCCTGCCGGGGCTGGGCTGGGGGGTGGAGGCAGAGGAGGGGGCTGTCTCAAGGGCTGAGAGAGGAGTGGAGTTCTGGAAGAATGTTTACCAGACGCTGAAGAGCCTGGAGGGACAGCGCCCAGAGCCGGGATAGAGCCACCCGCACAGCCTCCCTGCCTCGCTGGCCGGGATTCGGGGTGCAGCCTTTGGGGACCCCTTCCCCCTCCGCAGCCTCCCTCCGAGGCCCCTTTAAGACAGGGCCGGTCCTCCCCTCCCCGAGTTAACCCCTCCAAGCCCGGTGGCCCCCGGGGCTCCGGCCTGGTGGGCGGGGGCGGAGGCGGAGGGGGAGCCAGGGGCGGGGAAGGGTTGCCCGAAGTCTGGGAGGGAGAGTAGGAGGCTGGGGAGCAAGGAGGGCGGCCGCTGAGCGAGGGGCCCGCCGCGGCAGGCAGGCAGTGCCAGATCCGGGGAGCCCGCAGCCGGGGGGGAGGGCCGGGGACAGCCCGGCCCTGCCCCCTCTCCCGCGGGGCGCCCAGCAACTTCTGAGGAAAGTTTGGCATCGTTTGCGTGGTGCCCCGAGGATGGGCAGGGTCCCGCTGGCCTGGTGCTTGGCGCTGTGCTGCTGGGGGTGCCTGGCCCCCCCGGGTGAGTGATGGGGGCCCGAGCGGGGAGGACCCCCGTGGCTGGGCTGGGGCAGGAGGGAGCGGTGTGGGGGTGGATGGCAGGTGTTGGGGGGAGTCTGGGCTGGCTCCAGGAGCGTCTGAGGGACACCGAGAGGGAGACAGGGAGGCCCGGAGACAAGCGGAGAGGGGCCGGCGAGAGAAAGGGGCTCAGAGAGGAACAGGACCAGAAACAGAAACTCGGAGGGTCCGAGTCGGAAAGAGGTGGACATAGAGGGCTGGAGCGGGGCTGGGCTTGCCCCGGAGGGCCTTAGGGAGAGGGGCTGAGCTGGGGGCTGCCCCGGAAGGAATCTTCCAGAAAGGAGTAATTAAGTCAGGCAGTGGGTTGAGGAGGGCTGCGGAGCTCTGGGGAAAACCCTCCTCACTGTCACCCCCACACACACACTTGTCCTTACCCCGTCACTGCCTGTCTGCTCCACCTCTGGGCCAAAGTTCTCTGGTGCTGGCTCTATCTCCACCATCTCTGTGAGATTCATTTCTCTGACCTGGTCTCCATCTTTATCTCTCCCTATTTTCTAGATGTCTCTATGATGTCTCTTTCTCTGTCTCTGTCTGTGTCTCTGTTTCCTTCAGTGTCTCTCCCCTAACTTCCTTCCCTCTCACTGTCTCTCTCCTCATCTCTCATCCCCTGTGTCTCTCCAGTCTCTGTTCTTTGCTGTCTCTGACTCCTCTTGCCTGACTTTGGCTTCTCTCCGTCTCTCCTTCCCTCTTTCTCTCTCTCTCTCCTCTCCCTCCCCACCTCTTTTTCATCCTCACCATCCACCAGCCCGATCTATCAAGTCCCTAGAGACCCTAAGGGAGGGCAGCAGGGGTGGGGGAGCCAGGGGGCTGGCCCTGCCGGGCAGGCCGGGCAGTCCAGGGGCGTGGGAGGCTGCCAGACCCGGGCCTACTTCCCGACGGACCAAGGATAGGGGCCCCTGGGAGGATGGAGGCCGGACCCCAGTCCCCTGGGAAGGCTCCCATCCTCCCCCAAGCCTCCACCCTCCACCGCCCCCCCGCTGAGGTCACTTTACAACTATGTGAGCCTAAGGGCCTGGCAGGCTGGGAGGAAGCAGGGGTTCCTAAGCTAAGTCTTCCCTGTCTCCGGTCTCCCAGCAGGCACACAGGCTGAGGCAGACCCCTTTGTGGGGAGTCCAAGGAACATCACCGGTGCCCGAGGACTCACCGGGGCCCTTCGGTGTGAGCTCCAGGTTCAGGGGGAGCCCCCTGAGGTGACGTGGCTTCGGGATGGACAGGTGCTGGAGCTGGCGGACAGTACCCAGACCCAGGTGCCCCTGGGTGAAGACGGGCAGGATGACTGGAAGGTGGTCAGCCAACTCAGGTGCCCAGCCTCCCCCTGACCGGCTTCACCCCTCCTGATCCCTGTCCTCCCCCACTGCCACCTCCAGCACGTGGTGGGTGAAAAGCTATGGGCAGGAGCCCCACCTGGGCTAGGACCCTGGTGTGGCCACTCGCTAGCCGTGTGGCTTGGAGCATGTGATGTAACTCTGGGTTTCACTTTCCTGTTCTGTAAGACGAGTTAATAATACTACCCACTTCTTAGCTTTGAGGAGTTTCTAGTCCAAACCCCCTGTTTCAGTTCTGATTACCCCCGCCCAGTGTCCGGCACTGACCCTTTCTCTCTCTCCTCTTGCCTGGTTAGAATCTCATCCCTGCAGCTCTCAGACGCCGGGTGGTACCAATGTGCCGTGGTCCTGGGAGGAAAGACCTTCGTGTCGCAGCCTGGCTACGTTGGGCTGGAGGGTGAGCCCTGGGCTCAGAGGCCATGGGAGGGCAAGAAACCTGAGTGATCAGAACGTGCTGGAGAATTCAGGGTGTCCCCCGGGGACATGCAGCCTGGGAGTGTCAGCGATCTTTGGGGGTCAGGAATTACTGAGGAATCTCTGAATTACTAGGGGCAGGACTGGGTGAGATGATCTGTCCCTGGGTGGGGGGGAAGACATCTTGGGGGTTGTGGCATGTCCTAGGGTCATAGTGGGGGTAGGACATTCTGGGGATTGGATAAGGGGTCAGAGGTACAATTTAACCCTCTCCCCCACCCCTGGGGCCCTCACTTTACCCATTGGTAAAATGGGATGAGAAGCCAGACATTTTGGAAAAGAGACATGAGGGACTCAGATGTCCCTCGGGTCAGACACTGGCTGGGGCATCAGATACTGGGATCATGTGATCTGAGGGTAGAGGCCTGAGAGGTCAGACATCTGAAGGAAGTTTGGGTGTCCTTCGGGATCAGATATGGGGGGGGTAAAGAATCTGCAGCCTGCAACGTCCTAGCAGTGAGTCAGACACCTGGGGAGGGGGACTCAGAGGGACCTCAATGACTACCACCCTCCCCAGGCCTGCCTTACTTCCTGGAGGAGCCCGAGGACAGAACCGTGGCCGCCAATACCCCCTTTAACCTGAGCTGCCGGGCTGAGGGACCCCCAGAGCCTGTGGATCTACTCTGGCTCCAGGATGCCGTCCCCCTACCTCTAGCCACGACCCACAGTGCCCAGCACACGCTGCGCATTCCAGGTAAGCCTGGGGTTGTAGCCAGCTCAGCACCGAAGGCCAGACAGGATGGGAGTGGGGAGCATGGGCACCTCCCGTGCCTCTGTCCCTCTGTCCTTCATTGTCTGTCTCATTGTCCCCCCCCCCCCCTCTTTCTCTCTCTCTGTTTTCTCTCTGTCTATCTGTCCCTGCATGTCTGTCCCTATCTATCCCCTCGTGTCCCTCTGTATGCTTTCTCTGGCCCCTTCTGTCTCTCTGTCATCTCGTTCTCTGTTTCTCTTTTTCTGCTTCTCTGTATGTGTCTGTCTCCCTGTCCCTCTGTCTCCTCATTCATCCCAGCCTGTCTGAATAGAACCCTTTGTCCTGGGTTTCCTCTGAGCTGCCCCATGGCCCAAATGTGTGTGTGGGCCTAATGCCCCGTTATCAGCCCTTGACCCTAAGCAGGGCATCGGAAGTAACCCTGCCCTCCTCTCCTCCACCTCCTTCAACCTGCCCACCTCTGGATCTGAAAAGCTTCACTGGGGCAGGCCAAGCTGAAAGCAGAGACAGAAGAGAGGGTGGGACAGTCACCGGGAGAGAGAGAACAAGAGACACAGGAGAGACAGGCCACCCGGGTAACCTAAGATGGAGAGAGAGACAGGACAGAGAGGTCTGAGAAGCAATAGAGACTCTCCTAGTTCCATCCCCTTCAGCACCGCATCAATGGGCAGGACCTCACTTGGGATCACGGAACAGTCAGAGGCAGAGCTAGGGCCGCTGGATGCAGAGGTCCCCCCTACCACGCTCACTGAGGAAGGAGAGATTGGGGAACACAACCGGGTTAGGATCAGGCAGAGGGAGGCAGCTGACCGTGGAGGGCTTCAGCTTCTGGCACCTCCAACCTGCAGCCTCATCTGCAGAGATGGGAGGGGAACCTCCTGCCTGAGGGTCTCCCCAGGCAGGAGAGGGAGGTGTCCACATTCTCAACATTCCGGGGACCCTGAGTGTGCAAGGATGAGGTGGTGAGCATGCCAGCCCTTAGAGGGGTGACTCAGGTCCGTGGCTCTGGGGTCTGAGTCAACCTGGCAGGACCCTGGAGATGGGAAGGGAGTGGGGGATGGGCCCCGCACCCCATCCCAGGAAGGAGAAATGCCCCACACACACCCCTCGCCACGGGCATAAGAGGGCCTGCGTGTGTATCAGTGTGTGGTAGAGCTGTAGGGGGAGGCTGTCTGTATGTGTATCTCTGTGTGTGTGTGAGGTCTGGGTGTGGACGCATCCATGTCCCACTGGATCTGCATCTCTGTGTCTCAGTGTCTGTTGGCATCAACCTCCTTGGATGAGGCTGCACTTTAGGGCAGGCCAGCTTCTATGGATTTTTAGTGTGTGCACGCACGTGTGTGTGTGTGTGTGTGTGTCTAAGAATACCAGTGTCAGCCTGGTGTCTGTCCTCCTTTGTGTTTGTGTGTTCACAGGTGTGACTCATTGTGTGAAGGTGGAGTGTGGGTGTGGGGGCGGGGTGGAGAGATGGCAAAGTGAGGGAAGGCAGTGTTTTGTGGCTATTTAGTATATACCTCCTTTAGTCACCTCACAGGTGTGCATCTATGGCTGTGAGTGTGTCTTGGTGGGGGCATCTGTATCCTTGTGGAATCAGGATGTATCAGTGGACAGCTCGGTGTTCCTCGGTGTGTTGCTCCTGACTATGGCTGTCCGTGTGTATTTATGCCTGTGTCCATGGATGTCTCTGTGGTTTCTCGTATGTGTCACAAGGTGAGTGTGTTGGTCTGTGACTCTCACATGGACCCTGTATCTGTGCATGTGTGTGTGTGTGTGTCTGTGTGTATGAAGGAGAGAGATTCACAGCAGGCAGCAACAACTCACAACTGCTTCTGTCCTGTTTCCCTGTGTATCAACCCCAGCCCTGATTTCCTCTTGGGCCATAAACTTACCAACCAGCGTGTATGTGTGCGTCTATGCCGCCTCCGTGCACACGGCAGCTGAGTGTCTGCATCAGTGTTTATGCAAGCGTGTGTTTTTGTATAGTCTGCATCTCCGTATATGTGTCTGAAGCAACCTGAGTGTCCAGCTGTGTTTGAAGGACTGGCTGTGTTTGTTTGCAAGCAAGTCAACATCAACCTCATTCATGTCCTGGTGTGTATCCGCGGGGCTGCCTCGACTTCCATGTGCGTGTGTCGCTCGCGGTGTGTGTGTATTTCAGCCTGGGGAGGGCTTATGTGTTTGTCAGTGTCAGCCTGGCACATTGTGTTGCTAGGTGTTTGTAGTCCAGGTACCCATGTTTGTGTGTTTATGTTTGTGGATATATGTTTGTGTGTGTGCCCCGATGTCAGCCCCTGTGTACATGCGTGCAAGTCGCTGAGTGGATACTGGTGTCCCTGCGCGTTTGCCATCAGCCCTTGGTCACTTAGCCAGTGCCCGGTTTTCTGTTTCTGTGCCAGTAACGGCCCCTGTGTGATTCACTGTGTGTGCTGGGTGGGGGCGGGAGGGGGGCTGTGTCAAGGAATTTTGTCCGTTTATGTGTGTCTGTCCCTCGATCTCTGACTCAGGGCGTGCCCTCTCTCCTTCCATCCCTCTGATTCCCTCGGAAAAAGCGCGGGGGAGGGGGGAGGAGGAGCGGACAGGGAGAGAGAGGGAGAGGGAGAGGGAGGGAGAGGGAGAGGGAGAGGGACAGTGCATCTGGAAAGCACATCTGGAGCAGGCCCGCTCCAGCCGCGGAGGCAGAGCCCGCTGGAGGGGAGAGGGTCCCAGGGCCCCTCATCCCTGCTCTCCCCGTCCTCGAGGTGCGCCGGGCCGAGGAAGGGGGATCCTGGGCCGCGGCCCCCCAGGCCGCCGGAAGTGCCGGAGCGGGAGGGGGCGCCCCGGTGACTCAGGCGGGGGCAGGAATGCTGCGGTTGGAACGGGACCGGGTTCCAGAACTCCCTCCCGCCCCAGGGCTCCTCGGGCGGGCGGGCGGGCGGGCGGGCAGCGCCAGCCCCCGCATGGTGACCCTGGCGGGCCCCCACGTGCCAGGTGGCTGGAGCGGCCCCAGGCTCCCCCCCCTCGGGCAGCCGTCCCGGGGCGCTCCTGCCCTCCCCCGCCGGCGGGGGCTGCGCCGGGCACCTGACCTTGGCGGGGAGCTGTGCCCGGGCAGCGGCGCTGGGGAGCGCCCCTGCCCACCCCCTTCCGTCCTCGGCCCACTTTCCCTGGGTCCGCTCCCTCTGCCGACTGAGAAAAGGAAACTCTGTGTCTGCGGGTGGATGGTGGTGGTGAGAACACAGGCGCGCGCGCGCGCGCGCACACACACACACACACACACACACACGCAGACCGAGCAGGAGGCACACACAGGCACGCAACATCCATAGACACACACAGACCTGCGGTCGCACGTGCAGACTCAGACTTGGTCCTCTTACATCCTGTCACCCACCGTGTGTGTCTCTATTTCTCTGTGTGTGAATCTGTGGATGTTGTATAGCTGTGTATGTCTGTGTTTGTGTGTCTGTGTCATGTTTGTCTCTCAGTGCATGTCTTTGTGCCGGTGTGTGTCTGCCTGTGTTCCCACCAGCACCACACTGTGGAGGGGGGGCAGTCCACCCCCAGACACCCAGAAACAGGTACTCAAGACACATATTGGGACATCTGGGTGGCTCAGTTGGTTAAGCATCTGCCTTGGGCTCAGGTCTTGGCTCAGGTCTCGGCTCAGGTCTGGATCCCAGGACCCTGGGATGGGCTCCCTGCCCAGCAGGGAGCTGGCTTGTGCTCTCTCTCCCTATCTCTCTCTCTCAAATAAATAAATAAATAAATAAATAAGACCTTAACAAAAGAAAAAAGACACATATTAAATCACTTACCCGGAGAATTACACAAGCTCACATTTCTACATACATACATACCCAGAAACACTCATAAGTACACAAAGGCATACGCATAGATTCATTCACTCGTTCAACAGGCACTTATGGAGTACCTACTGTGTGCAAGGCCATTGTAGGCCCTGGGGCAGACAGCAGGGAACAGAAGAGATAGAAACCCCCGCAGTCCTGGAGCTGACAAGTAGCTGAGTGAGCAAGATATACAGGTAATAGGTATAGGTAAAGGTAATAGGTAATAGGTAAAGTATGTGGTGATGAGAAGACCCAAAGAGGAGAAGTAAAACTGAGGAGACGGTAGATGTGGACGTGAGGTCCCAGCTCTCAACAGGGCAGCCAGGGACAGAGCCAAGGAGAAGGGGGGGTCTGGGTACCAAATGTGAAGGAGGGTGGGAGGGAGCCATGTGCACATCTGTGGGAAGACTGATCCAAGCAGAGAGAACAGAAATGCAGAGTTCCTGAGGTAGGAACATGCCTGATGCCTGTTTTCCAGAAACACCCGGAGGCTAGGGAGGGAAGGAGAAGGAGGGGAGCTGCTAGGAGCTGAGCTTTGAGCTTTAAAATGAGCAAACACCTCTAGCTTTACACACATCCATGAGGGTGCTCCTTTGGTGTGTGCCTGTTAGGGATCTGTGCCACTATGTGCATCCGTGAGGCTCTATGTGATCCTGTGTGCGTGTGCACATGAATGTGTGTGTTGGTGTGTGTCTAGGTATGAGTATGTGTGCTTTTGCAAGTGTGTGTATAACTGTGTTGGTGTATGTGCCTGGTGTGTCTATTTGTAACTACCTCTGTGCACACGCATAAGTATGTGTGTTTTAGCATGTGTGTTTCTAAGTGTTGCCTGTGTGAGTATATAAGTGTGTGTGTGTGTCTATGTGGGGTTTTTTTTTTTCTATGTGGGTTTTTATAAATCTATGTGCTAAGTGTGTATGTATGTATGTGTGTATCTGTATGGGTGCTGGTGTGTATCAGTAGGTATGTGTGTTTATGTGGTGGAGCATTAGGACTGAGGCCATCAGCCTCTCCTTGGGCTGGCGATGGAGGCCTGTGCTCACAATTCATCCCGCCCGCCCCCACAACTCTCCCTTCAAGCAGGTGCCCATGTGGGCCGCCCTGACTCTATCAGGCAGAGCATGGTAGGAGGTGGCCCAGCATGCCTGGGAAATCCTCCCTCCCCTCTCTGACACTGGGCCTCTCTTTCTATGGCTCCCCAGGCTTGAACAAGACATCTTCTTTCTCCTGTGAAGCCCATAATGCCAAGGGGGTCACCACATCCCGCACAGCCACCATCACAGGTGACAGGAAAGGGAGCTGGGGAGCTGGGTGTCAGAGGATGTGGGGTCTGGGCCAAAGGTCGGAGCTGAGGTAAAGGGTAGGGTAGGGGTGGAGGGGAGCTTGGGCAAAGGCCCCCCAGGGTCAGTCCTTCCCCTCATCTCTCCACAGTGCTCCCCCAGCGGCCCCGCAACCTCCACCTGGTTTCCCGCCAGCCCACAGAGCTGGAGGTGGCTTGGACTCCAGGCCTGAGTGGCATCTATCCCCTCACGCACTGCACCCTGCAGGTGAGACCTCACATTTGCTCAGCCCTCCTTCCACCACACAGAAGCCCCCATCTCCTCCCTGGGAAACCCGCCCTCCCAGCCATTCATGTGTTGAGAGGCAGTAGAGCCTCAAGTCCCACCAGATGTCCTGGGTTCAAATCCTGACTCCCCCAGCACTGGCTGCAGGAGCTTAGACCGTGACTTAACATCACTGGACCTCAGTTCTCTCATCTGTAAAATGGGCAGATAGGCTTGCTGTAAGAATTCAATAAGTGAATGTAGACAACAAACTTAAAATAGCATCTGGAATACGGGAAATGCATAATAAGCTATCACCTGTTTTAACTTTTTTTTTGTATTAGTAATATTGACTGGCCAGAGTAGGAGTCCTGAGACAGCAGGGCTCAGAGCCATCTCTTTCACCATCGGGTGCCCACAGCCTTATGCTTCTCCCATCCCAGCCCTGATCACTCGGGGTTGTCACTATCTGGGGGTAAGTCTGTCCCCACACGAGACTGGGAGCTCTGGGAAGGCTGGTCCCGGCTATCTCAGTCACCACTGGGTCCTCACGATTGCCCAGTGCTGACCTCAAGTAGGGCACCTTTTTTTTTTTTTTTTAAGATTTTATTTATTTACTCATGAGAGACACAGAGAAAGAGGCAGAGACACAGGCAGAGGGAGAAGCAAGCTCCTCAGGGGGAGCCCAATGCAGGACTCGATCCCAGGATCCCGTGATCACGACCTGAGCCAAAGGCAGATGCTACAGCCACTGAGCCACCAGGTGCCCCTCTAGTAGGGCATGTTTGCTGGAGGAGTACGTGACCTGAAATGCTCTTGACCCAGCTTTCGGCACCAAATTCATTCCAATTCTATACTAAGAAAAACAAATGCAGATCTCTGAGTACAAGACAAAGTTCTGGCCTGATGTTTTCTGAGATTTGGAAATTGGAGTGAGGCTTGGATAGTGCCTGCCAAGACAGATGACAATAATTAATAATGACCAGCTTTTATGGAGCGTCAGTTCCTTACGCACACCCCCTTGTGTGTTTATGGAGCAGGGTCTATGGTTACACCTGCTTTCCAGATGAAGAAACTAAGGCTCAGAGTAGTTAAACAACCTGGCCAAGATTACAGGTGGGAAGTGGCGGAGGTGGGATTCAAACCCGCATCTCCCCAAACCCATACAATCCCCTTCACCTCCTTATCCTTAGAGTCCATTCAGAGCCAGTGCTCCATCGAGTAAGAGCCGTCTTTCTTTTAATTACATGCCCCAGACATAATCTCATTCACTTGTCATTTTAACCCTAGAAAATAAAAATTAAAATTAAAATTAAAAAAAAACAACCTAGAAAATAATCTGCTAATCTTCCCGTTTTCAAGGGAAGGAACTGAGGCCCAGAGAGGGGAAGTGACCTATCCCATTGGCCAAAAAAAGATAAAACTGATTCAATCACCGAGACTGGGCCCATTTGGGAGACCTCAAATGCCAGGTCAGGCATCAGCCGTACCCCTAACCCACATGCGTCCAGTGGCAAAGGAAAGCAGAAGTGTGTCCTCTTCCTTCTCCAGAGCTCACTTCCTGCTGTGCCTGGCCTGGGTGGGAGGGTTCGAACGGGAGGGTGACAGGGAAAAGAGAAGTGGGAGTGGGCATTGGGAGGCTGACTGTCTGGACTTAAGTCCCTCTCTCCCCTTTGCCCCAGCAGAGGTTCCCCTTCCCATCTGTCACTGCAGGTCAGAGAGCAGGCATGGGGACAGCTCCCCCCCACCCATCCTGTTACCCACCAACTGCCCACTCCCTACCAGGCCTCATGGTGCTATCCTCACCACACAGGACTCTGTGTGGCTTCGGGCAAGCTGCTGAACCTCTCTGGGCCTCTGTTTCCTCATCTGTGAAATGGGAATGAAAAAAGAATTTGACCTCAGAGGGTGGTGGTAAAAAGCCAGTGAGTTCATCTAGGATTGCGCTTGTATCAAGCAGGGTGCTTGACACAGGGTCGGTCCTCAAGAAATGTTAGCTGTTGACAGGGTGTGCAAAGCAGCTTACATGCGGTATGTCATTAAGTCTCACACCCTGCCAGGTAGGGAGGACTCGTGGATGCCCATTTTCCAGAGATAGAAACGGAGACTCAGAGAAGTAAAGACACCCACTCTAGGTCACACAGCAGATGATAACCAAGCCAGGACTTGGATCCAAAGAATTTTGGGTCCACACCCATAAGCAGTAAACTCCTTCTGAACACACAGTGTGGCAGTGTAGGTTGGGTCTCCTGGTTGCTTCCTGAGGGGGGATGGCAGCGTCCTTACCGTGTGGGACTGTGCTTGTATGGCTGTAGAGGGTGTGTGGTTCTGTGTGGCAGGGCTGTACAAATATATTGCCCAGCTGTGGCCCCTGCCATGCCGATCATGCTATTCCCAGGGACCAGATGAGCCTCCCAGCCTGTGCTGCTGTGTAGGGTGTGCAGAGTTTCACATTTGTATTCTGGCAACCTCTCACACACACACAAAATAATCACGGTAAGCACTCAGTGTGCACAGGTTCTTCTAAACGCTTACAAGTTAAACGCTTGCAAGTCAACCCTGCAAATCAGGGAACCATCACTATTATCCCATTTTATAGATGAGGAAACTAAGGCACAGAGAGAGCTAGATGCTGGTAGAGGCTGGATTAGAATATCAGATCCAGCATCCGTGTTTAGCACTGAGCTACACGGCCCCTCTGAACAGGGGAGAAGTATTGTTACTATCACCCATGTTCTTTTTTTTTTTTTAAGATTTATTTATTTACTTATGATAGAGAGAGAAAGGCAGAGACACAGGCAGAGGGAGAAGCAGGCTCCATGCCGGGAGCCCGACGCGGGACTCGATCCCGGGACTCCAGGATTGCGCCCTGGGCCAAAGGCAGGCACCAAACCGCCGAGCCACCCAGGGATCCCCTATCACCCATGTTCTTAAATGGACATCCTCACTGTGAGCGGGGCAAAGGTTTTGAAGATAGGTTGGGGTTTCGTTCCCAACGTCGTCAGTGACAAGCTGGTGACTTTGGGCAAGTGATTCCATCTCTCTGAGACTCAATGTGTTCATCTGTCAGTGGAGATGCACACAGTACCCACAGGCAGGGCTGACGTCAGGGTCAAATGAATTCAGATGTGTAAAGGGATTTTCTTTTTATTGAGCTGTAACATACATAATGTACATAATCTTTCATGTACACCTAGATCCTTTATTTTTTTAAGATTTTATTTATTTATTCATGAGAGAGAGAGAGAGGCAGAAACACAGGCAGAGGGAGAAGCAGGCTCCATGCAAAGAGCCCAGTGTGGGACTCGATCTCCGGACCCTGGGATCACACCCGGAGCCAAAGGCAGATGCTCAACCACTGAGCCACCCAGGCGTCCCAATCCTTTTTTTTTTTTTTTAAGATTTTTTTATTTATTCATGAGAGACACACAGAGAGAGGCAGAGATGCAGGCAGAGGGAGAAGCAGGCTCCCCACAGGAAGCCTTGCGTGGACTCAATCCCAGAACTCCAGGATCACGCCCTGAGCCAAAGGCAGACGCTCAACTGCAGAGCCACCCAGGCTTCTCCACCTAGATCCTTAAACATGAATGTTCACGTATTGTCACGAGCCTCCAAATCACCACCCACCAGCTCCCCACAAGTATCCCTCAGCCCCTAGAGATGCCCACTCTTCTGATTTTTTTAAAGATTTTATTTATTTATTCATGAGAGACACACAGAGAGGCAGAGACATAGGCAGAAGGAGAAGCAGGCTCCCTATGGGGAGCCCGATGTGGGACTCGATCCCAAGACCCCAAGATCACGCCCTGAGATGAGAGCAGATGCTCAACCACTGAGCCACCCAGGCGTCCCTACTCTTGCGACTTTTGCCTGTGGTTGAATGTCATCGTCATTCTATTGATGCTGACCGCCTGCCACACGCTGTGCAGCTTGTCCTACTTTCAACCTTTAGGCAGCCTTGGAAGGTGTTTGCTCCTCCAAGCCCCCATGTTCCAGATATGGAAACTGAGGTTCAGAGAGGGGAAAATCTTGCCAGAGGTGGCTTTTGCAAGTGATGACAGAGCCACACCGTGCAACTGGGTGGTCTTCTCGCTTTGCAAATGCAGGTGCCCATGTTACCCCAGCATGGAGCTCACATATACACACACACACACACACACACACACACACATCCTTGCAAAGTTGTGTAATCACACTGGGGCCACCACCAACGACTTGTGTGACTGACTACCTCTTGAGATTTCGTGACCATCCTGTCCTCATGCCCCTTCCCTGTCCCCAGGCTGTGCTGTCAGATGATGGGGTGGGTGTCCAGCTGGGAGAGCCAGACCCCCCGGAGGAGCCTCTCACCTTGCAAGCGTTTGTCCCCCCTCACCAACTTCGGCTGGGCAGCCTCCATCCTCACACTCCTTACCACATCCGGGTGGCCTGTACCAGTAGCCAGGGGCCCTCACCCTGGACCCACTGGCTTCCTGTGGAGACACCAGAGGGAGGTAAGAAAGGGCTGGTCGGAGGCAGATGTCACTTGCAGCCCTGCTGGACCATGCTCACAGCAGTGCCACCCCCAGCAGCTCTTGTCCCCCATTTACCCCATGTGGCCTCAGTCCTTCCCATCCAGTCCCTTGACCCCTCAGCATGGCCCACTGGCATCTCTCCCAGACCTCTTCCCTCTGCTTCCGCTCATGCGAGGCCTGCACAAGTTGCCCACGCGCATGCCCTTTGCACCCTGCCCCTGCTTCCTGGGAACAGGGGAGGGGGTCAGGAAGAGGTGGGGGTGCCAGCTTCCCCTCTTCCCTGTCCTCCAGTGCCCCTGGGTCCCCCCGAGAACGTTAGCGCCTTGCGGAATGGGAGCCAAGCCCTCGTGCGTTGGCAGGAGCCAAGGGCGCCCCTGCAGGGCACCCTGTTAGGGTACCGGCTGGCCTACCGAGGCCAGGACACCCCCGAGGTGGGTGCTGCTGGCTGGGCTGGGGCGGAATGGCTGGGTGGAGGGAGATGGGGAGGACAGGACACGAGTGCAGTTGGGGTAATATGAGACCACACTACACCTAGGAGGGCACATCCTGGGAAGGGGTCCAGGCAAGGGGTAGGGAATGGGAGTGGCTATTTACAAGTCCTTGTGAAAAACATTTCAGTAGACTTACAAATGTACTATCATGATTTTACAGCAGATAATTGTATAACATCTTGAAGAAGGGGTGACTTTTCCTAATTTGCACAAAGGTGGTCTTGGAGCAAGCAGCACCCTGGGTTGGAGAGGTGGGTGGGAGAGAGAGGGTGGGGGGTTAGGAGGGGATAAAGAGAGGAACCTGGGTGGAAAGATGAGGGTTCAGTCCCTCACTTGCTAGCACTTGACGACGGGCTGTGAATGAGGCAATGGCCCAGTCCCGGTGGAGCTGATGTTGGAGTGGGCATGGGGATGGAGAATGGAGGTGGGGGTGACAGTGGGGATGATGGGTCGGAAGAGGTAGGGGTGAAGGGCTAGGGGGTGGGGAGGGGGCTTTGAGAAAGATAGGGACTTAACGGTGAGGGTGAAGTCTTAAGAGTTAGGGGTGGCGGGGTGGGGGCTTTACCTTGATGCTACATCTGGACGTCCTAGGTGCTCATGGACATAGGGCTAAAGAGAGAGGTGACCCTGGAGCTGCAAGGGGATGGGACGGTGCCCAACCTGACAGTGTGTGTGGCAGCCTACACTGCTGCTGGGGATGGACCCTGGAGCCTCCCTGTGCCCCTGGAGCCCTGGCGCCCAGGTAACTCCAAAGTCCTGCTCAGCCCCCTTCAACTGATTCACGAGGACCCTGTCTTGCCCAGATAGCCCTGACTTGCTCCCTGTACCTTTCAATGTTACCCCAATCTGGGCTCTTTTCCTACCCAAAACCTTCCTGAGAGTCTCACCGGTGTCACACCAGTCTTATCCTCTCTGAGTCCTCCCTCTGTCCTTTCTCCTCACAGGGCAAGGACAACCAATCCACCAGCTGGGTAAGGGCTTCACACCCTCTTGCCTCCCTCCTTTGCCTTCATGCCCAGTGAGGACCCCATCACCACAAACATACCCATAGACATTTCTTTCATGTTTCTCAAACTCATCATTCTAATCTTCTACTTCTCGGGTTTGTGTGGTCCTTGATGTTGTCAGGAATGGCCCCCGTACATTGTAGGTACTCAATGAATGGTGGATGGATGGATGGATGGATGGATGGATGGATGGATGGATAGATAGATAGGTGGATGGATGGGTGGGCAGGCAGATGAGCTATCCCCCTCAAATCCATCCCTCTCAAATATTTCTCCAGCAATTCTCAAACACCCTTTGTACCCTCCTAGCACTATTATAGTTCATCTCTTGTAACTCAACCTACTATTCTTAAGGATTCCTTATGTGCCTTCCTGCATTTCTTTGCATACCCTTTCCACACTAATGCCAGCCTTCTGTCCCATTCATCCTATTATTGTCCTTCGTTCCTCACACATGCCTCCCAAACCCAGTGCACACCCACACTTCTCATTCACAGACTGCACACTTTTTACACACTCGCCGTATATCCCACATTGCAAATACTGGAAAATTTTGGATCCACACTATCCCACACTCTTCAATTCTTCCTGCACACAGGGAGTGATGCTCCTTACACATTACTCCCTCAACACTCGCCAATCCTAACCCGTTCCCACTCTGCACACACCCACACCAAACTCCTGGGACACTCAGCACGTACCTACCCATTTCCATCCCTTACATACCCATTCCCACCCTTTGACACCCCATTTCATCTCCTCCCATGCCCACACTCCTCTCACACCAACGTTACATCCTTACCAAAAAGTTGCTCATGAGGTGTATCTAAAATGCCTTAACTACTCCTCACTCACATACCTCTAACTCCTCCAATACCCATCTGACATTCTGTGCACCCTTCTTTTGCACATGTATTTCACTTCTATCCCTCGCTTAATAGAAGCCCCTCCATCATCAGTGCATGTTCCTCAAGACCATTCCTTGGTCGTTTGTCCATGAGCCTCATACTCCTTGTATACTCCTCGCATGCGCTCCACACACCCATCCTACACTCCACACATCCCCTCCCCTGCTCACACAACTTGTGTGTTTTCCACACCCAAGTCCATCTCCCTGGATAAGTAGATGCACCTACCTACTACATGCCTCATTAGATATTTCCACATCTGTCTCCCTCCAACATCATATCTTTGGGTCCTGGGGAGCAGGATCCAGGGCTTCATCCATGACCTGTGTGCCATACCCCCTGACAGTGAGTGAGCCCCCAGCCCCTGCCTTCTCATGGCCCTGGTGGTATGTATTGCTGGGAGCAGTCGTGGCTGCCGGTTGTGTCCTCATCTTGGCCCTGTTCCTTGTCCACCGGCGGAAGAAGGAGACCCGCTATGGGTGAGTTGGAACTACGTGAGTAGGGAGGCTAACTTGGACTGGGATGGAGAGGCTGGAGTCAGGGAGACCATGAGGAGGCTGGTGCGAGATGAGAGATTACCAAGAGTCAGAATGAGGTCAAGGGTCTGGGTAATAAATGGAAGGCAGAAGGTAGAAGTCCAAGTCATACTCAGCAAATGCTGGAGGAGAGGGCGGGCAGGGCTTGGGGTTAAGGGTGGTGTTCGCTTTCACTGTTGTCCGAGAAAGGGGGTTCCACCTGGTCCTGCCCTGCCCTCACCTCCTGCCTATTCCCCCCAGAGAGGTGTTTGAACCAACAGTGGAGAGGGGTGAGCTGGTGGTTAGGTACCGTGTTCGCAAGTCCTACAGTCGCCGGACCACTGAAGCCACCTGTAAGTGAACCTCATACCTCCCTGCCCTGGTGTGGGGATGACAAGTGTAGAGATTGGGGTCTGCCGGGCTTCTTTCGATGCATGAACCCAGAGTTTCCAAAGACCCCGGAATACTAGGATGTGAGAACCATAGACTAAGAACAACAGAATTGTGAAACCACACAGATCCTTAAAATAACAGGGTCCTAGACAATAAGTTATAGAAAGACCAAACTTTAGGGCCACAGGATCCTAGAACAGTATAATGATGATGACGATAATGATGATGATGATGGCAATGAAGAGGACAAGGATGGTTAGATAATTGTAAAGCCAATAATGACAGCCAGCCCTAGCACTTCCTATGTGACAGGTGCTGTTCTAAGTGTCCCACACGTCATTTAATTGAATTCTCACGACAACCCAATGAAGTAGGTAAGTCACTCTCCACTTTCACAGATGGGGAAGCTGGGTACAGAGTGGTTAGTAACTTCCTCAAGGCCACACAGCTTTTAAGTTAGACAGCTGGGCTTTGAACCCTGGTCATTTTGCTCTGAAGTTCATCCTCTTAACTACCTCTTGGAATTCTAGAATGTTAGAGAGTGGAATGGATTTTGGCCGAAACAATCATAGGCTCAATATCATAGACCCTTAAGATCTGGAAAACCATATGCTCTAAGAGCTCTAGACTCTCTGTAGACTGTGGAATTTTGAAGGGTCCCAGCTAAGGAAGGACCTCAGAGTGCACCTTGTCTAATCTCTTCATCTTTCCAGCTGGGAGAAACTTAAATCCAGAAAGGAAAGAGACAGAGTGATGTCTCTTCCCAGGACACAGTGAGAAGGCTGCCGGGGCCCCAGGGAGATATTGGAAGGGGCTGGGAAAGACATTTATTTAGGAGAAGCAAGAATAAGAAGCAAGGAGGTCATGGCGCTCTAGTGGGGTGACATGCAGCAGCAGTTCTCAGAGTGTGATCCAGGTCCCTGAGGGTCCCTGAGACCTTTGCAGGGGGTCCATGAGGTCAAAACTATTTTCATAATAATTCCAAGATGTTATATGCCCTTTAACACTCTCGTTCTCTCACATGTGTTCCGTGGAGTTTTTTTTAGAAGTTCTCTGATGTGTGATGGTTGACACTCTATTGGTTGACAAATGTGTGTTGGTTTATTCTTGTGTTTGAAAAATCTATCCATTTTAATTTTGAATACAGTAAGTATTGATCCATATAATCCCAGTGAATGAAAGCTCTATGTAGTCCTCAGTAATTTTTATTTATTTATTTATTTATTTATTTATTTATTTATTTATTTATTTATTTATGAGACACAGAGAGAAAGAGAGAGAGAGAGAGGCAGAGACACAGGCAGAGGAAGAAGCAGGCTCCATGCAGGGAGCCCGACGCGGGACTCGATCCTGGGTCTCCAGGATCACGTCCAGGGCGGAAGGCGGTGATAAACCGCTGAGCCACCCGGGCTGCCCAGTCCTCAGTAATTTTAAGAATGAGAACAGGTCCTGAGGCCAATAAGTTTGAGAACTGTTGCCATATAGCAATGAAAATAAATTGCAATTACACACAACTAACTACATGACAGCTGTCTCATAGACACTGTGTTGAATGAAAGAAGCCAGACATGAAAGAAAACATAGTACGTGATTCCATGTTTATGATTATATTCCCAAACAGAAATGGCCAATCTATGAGAAGAGAAGTCAGGAAGGTGGCCACTCTTAAGAGGGCAGGTCATGGTCTGTTCTTGACTTGGGTGCTAGTTATATTATTGTGTTTGCTTTGTAGAAATCCACTGAGCTGGGGTGCCTGGGTGGCTTTGTCACTTGAGCATCCAGCTCTTGGTTTCAGCTCAGACCATGATCTCATGGTTCATGAGATGGAGCCCCATGTGGGCCTCCCCACTCAGCTGGGAGTCTGCTTAAAGATTCTCTCCCTCTGCCCCTCCCTGCTTCACTCGTGTGCATTCTCTCTAGAAAGAATAAACTTTTCACCTGGGTGGCCCAGTTGGTTAAGCAGCCAACTCTTCTTTTCAGCTGAGATCATGATCTCAGGGTCGTGAGATTGAGCCCTGTGTCAGGCTCTGTGCTCAGCAGGGAGTCTTCTTGGGGTTCTCTCTCCCTCTCTCTCTGCCCCTCCCCCTGACTCATGCATGTGCAAGTGCTCTCTCTCTTTCTCAAAAAGAAATCACCGAGCTGCTTGATGAGGATTTGTGCAGATTATATTTCAATAAAAAGTCAAGAAATATTTTTGGCAGGACACTGACCAATCAGGGTGCCCACTGGTGCAAGATTATGTGCCAGGCTCTAACCCTTTAGCTGGTCTGGGAGAAGATTCAGGGGGTCTAGAGGAAGAGCGAAGGTGGGATGTGTGCTCAGGGCAGTAGCTGTTTTTGAATGAATGTAGAAATATTTCAATATTTTAACAATGGATACATCCCTCATGATATCCAAATGTTACCTGAGTGTCAGCCCTGCTGCATGGCTCTGTCCACCCCCATCTCCCATGCAGTGAACAGCCTGGGCATCAGTGAAGAGCTGAAGGAGAAGCTTCGGGATGTGATGGTGGACCGGCATAAGGTGGCGCTGGGGAAGACCCTGGGAGAAGGTGAGTCCTCCCCCTGCCCCCTCACCCAGAGTACACACACACACACACACACACACACACACATCCCCCTGAACCATGAAGTCCTTCACTTCCCCACTCCTACCCAGTCACAGGAAATGCAGTCCCCACAAGCCCCCCTGAGGTCAATATCTCCCTCTGGTCCCCCACAGGAGAATTTGGAGCAGTGATGGAGGGCCAGCTCAACCAGGATGACTCTATCCTCAAGGTGGCTGTGAAGACAATGAAGAGTGAGTCTGTACTTGTGTGTCCATGTGGATGGGACCCTTACCCCATAACTGTAGGCCTTTTCCCTATGCCCCCAACGAGGCAGAAGAGCAGAAAAGTGAGTAGCAAATTAGCCCTGTCACAGAATCCCAGGGTTTCTGGGCAGGAAATGGAGTCCACACTAGGTACTTCAAAAGAAGGAATTTAATATGGGGACCTTTACTACAAAGGCATAGGAATGACATGGAGCAGCGAGGCCACCTGGAGATTAGCAGCAGCAAGGCCTGAAGGGCAGAGGGAGGAAGTGGTGTCACCAGAGCCTACGGCCGGGCACACATGGTGGGATTTGGGATCACAGATTTAGGGGCTGCCTTGTGGAAGCTTGAAACACACAGCTTTCACCAAGGCAGTGCTGAAAGCAGTAAGGGACAGGGTGAAATACCCTGACTTCTCCCCCTCCACCCTCCCACCTGCCAGTCTCCCATCAGTACTTCCCATTGGCAAACTCCAACAGGAAAATAGTATGGAAGGGAGCCTGGGAAATCTAGTTTTTGGGGATCAGCCCCCTGAGTTACCTAACAGAACAGGGAAGGTCTGGAATGAGGCACACCTGGCTTCATTAGCCAGCTGTGTGATCTCAGGCAAGTGACTCTGCCTCTCTGAGCTGCCTGCCGTTCATCTGGAAAAAAAGGATCATAATGTCCTTGTTTCCTAGGGTGAGCCAAAGCACTTAATGCTGGGAACCGTATGTAGTTATGTGCAATGAATGTGGAGTGTGGCTGTATTATTTACATGGTCAGGGACGGTGGGAGCCAGTCCAGGGTCACACAGCACAGGAAGTCTGGGACCAAGCCCCTTCCATACAGGGAAGAGGCACTGAGGGTCAGGCTGCCGCTGGTGGTGAGGGAGGAAGGATCCTTTCTGCATCACTGGGGCAAAAAGCCTGGGTTGTGGGGTTATCAGTCTCTCCCCATTCATTCATTATTGAGCACTTCTTACGTACCAGGTTATGCTCTTCACCTCGGTTTGAATCCCAGCCGTGTGACCTTGGGCAACTCGCTTTGCCACTATGAGCCAGTGTCCTGAGTTATAAAAAGGGAGAAATCGTATGGATCCCCAGGGAAGCAACCTAGCATGGTGTGTGCACAGGGACCTCAGAGCCGGACCACCAGGCTTCTGATTCTGCCTAATTCACTTGTAAGCTGTGTGTGCCCTTAGGCAGATTTCCTGACCGTTCTGTGCTTTGGCTTCCCTATCATTAAAACAGGGAGAACCTCAGAGGGTTAAATGAGTTAATATATAGAAAGTGCTAGAGTGTGGCACCAGGTACTTAGTAATCATGTTTGATGAAGAGGATGATGATGAAAGAGAGGAGGGGAGAAAGGGTCCTCCCTCCCCTCCTCCTTATCCACCTTTCTCTCTCCCCCAAGTTGCTATCTGCACAAGGTCGGAGCTGGAGGATTTCCTGAGTGAAGCTGTCTGCATGAAGGAATTTGACCACCCCAACGTGATGAGGCTCATTGGTGAGGGAGGGGCAGATTTAGGGGGCTCTACAGGCCCCATTGAGGCCACTCCAGAAGGAAGACCCCTCCCTCTGGCACTGGGAAGATCAAACCTCTAGGCTCTCTGCTTCCCCCTCCTTCAGAATCAGCAAGCTCCCCTCCTCCTTCTTTCTCTCAGCTTGGAATGTGACCTCTGACCTTTCCCAGAAATAGCTGAGGTCCCCAGGAGGGCTCTGGAAACTTCCCTGGGAACAGTGCTACAATCGGCTTCTCTGAAGCTTGGTCCTTGCCACCCCACCCGTCCCACCCCCAACAATTTGGAAGATTTGAGGGGGAGGGAGAGACAGAGTGGAGGGAGGGGATGTCTTCCCCTCTCTGTCCAACTGGAATGACAGGGGCTGCCTGGCGGTGGGGGGGGCTCAGGCGTCTGTTTCCAGGGTTCCGAACGAGAGGGCTTCCCGGCACCGGTGGTCATCTTACCTTTCATGAAGCATGGAGACCTGCACAGTTTCCTTCTCTATTCCCGGCTTGGGGACCAGCCAGTGGTGAGGGACGTTTCCTTGTCTGGTCTACAGGTGTTAATTGAGCACCTGTTAGGTACCCAGCACTGATCAGACCATGGTGACCAAGAACTTGCCCTCATAGAGCTGTCTGCCGTGAGGGGTCCAGGCAACAAATAAGTTAACAAATAAGCAAGATAATTTTAGGTGCCAGGAAGGAAATAGAGTCAGATGAGCCACAGAGAGTCCAGGCAGTTAGTTTGGGTGGACAGAAAAGGTCTTACTGAGGAGGCAATCTTGAAGGAAGAGGCAACCAGCAGGAGGTGGGGAGACCTGGAGGGAAGGGGTGCTGGCAGAGGGCACAGCATAGGCAAAGGCTTAGAGGTGGGAACAAGCATAATCTGTCTGAAAACCAGAAAGGAGGCCCCTTGCTGGAGTGAAGGTCACATGTCCCAGGCAATAACATTAGATCAACTTGGTGGGGAGGGCAGGAGGAGATTGTACAGGGCCTTATTGGAAAGATGTTAGATTTAATTCTTGGAGCCATGGGACACCACTGCAGGGAAGAAGGGAGGGAGGAGTGCTGGATCTCAGGGTCTTGGCCGACCTCGACTCCCTCCTGCTCTGCCCCCAGTTCCTGCCCACTCAGATGCTGGTGAAGTTCATGGCAGACATCGCCAGTGGCATGGAGTATCTGAGTACCAAGAGATTCATACACCGAGACCTGGCCGCCAGGAACTGCATGTGAGTGTTGAGGCTTGCAAAGATACCCCCTCACTCTCTCCTTCAGGGAGCTGCCTCTCTCTTCCATTCCAGGATGGAAGATGGGTCTAGACATACATACCCTTCAGGCAGGCCAGAACTCAGGACTGCGATAGAGAGGTCAGCAAAGGGATTGGAGGAGCCTTCCTGGAGGAGGTGTGCCTGGAACTGAGATCCTGGAGAGGGGTACTTGGATGTGGAGGAGAGGCAAGAGGGAAGGTTCAGTGGGTGGCATGAGATGAGCAAAGGGGCAGAGATGACCAATGATGGTGGTGGCACTGAAGCCTCATCTCTGTCTCCCTCCCTGCTGAGTGTCTTGCCTGGGGCTGCCCTGAGGGAGGCGCCACATTGAAGAAGGGGACCAGACACCACCACCACCCCTGCCCTGCCAACAGACATGCCAGAAAATAGGGCAGAACTAAACTAAGGTGAGGGTGGTGTGTGTATATACATACCTACATATATACGGTCCTACCCGTCCAATCCATATTCAGATTCTTCAGTTTTCCTCCAAAATGTCTTTGAGGGCTGTTTTATTTTTGCACCAAATCAGGATCTATTCAAGATTCTTTTCCACGGAGTTTGGTTGTTACGGCCCTTTGGGCCTTTTTAATCTGAAATAGCCTCCCCTACCACCACTTTTTTTTTTTTTTTTTTTTAAGATTTTATTGATTCATTCAGGGGAAAGGAGTACACATGTGTGCCAGGGGAGGGACAGAGGGGGAGGGAAAGGGATAAGCAGACTCTGTGCTGAGCGGGGAGCCCTATGTGGAACTCAACACAGGGCTCATTCTCATGATCCTGAGGTCATGACCCAAGCTGAAACCAAGAGTCAGATGCTTAACCAACTGAGCGACCCAGGCACCCCCTATGTTTTATATTTTTACAGCATATACTTTGGAAGAGACCAGGCCATCTCTCTTGTGGGATGTGACATATATGTATGTGTTTCCTTGTGGTGGCATTTGCCTTATTCCTCGTTTCCTGTATTTCCTGTTAAGTAGAAAATGTATGTAAAGGGTTCAATAGACTCAGTGAAATGGAAATTCCTTTCCTTCTGCAACTTGGGCTGATCCTCATCAAGCCCCCCCATGGAACAATGACATTGAAAATCAGAGTAGACAACCCATTGCGGGGGTTTTTTGTTTTTATTCATTTGTTTGTTTATTTTTTAGACAACCCATTGTTATGCACCTGTGCTTTTTTTTTTTAAGATTTTATTTATTTATTCATGAGAGACGCACAGAGAGAGGCAGAGACATAGGCAGAAGGAGAAGCAGGCTCCATGCAGGAAGCCCGATATGGGACTCGACCCTGGGACTCCAGCATCATGCCCTGAGCCAAAGGCAGACACTCAACTGCTGAGCCACCCAGGCATCCCACACCTGTTGCTTTTAAGTTAAAATATTAAGAGGCTCCTGGTCAGTTCAGTTGGTGGAGTGTGCGACTCTTGGTCTCCAGGTTGTTACTTTGGGCCCCATACTGGGCATAGAGGTGACTTAAAAAAAATCTGAAGGGGTACCTGGCTGGCTCAGTAAGTAGAGCATGCAACTCTTAATCTCAGGTTGTGAGTTTGAGCTGCATGTTGGGCATGGAGCCTACTTAAAAAATAAAAATAAAATAAAATATTTTCTTAAAAGGAAGTTCTTGGGGCACCTGGGTGGTTCAGTTGGTTAAGCATCCAATTTTTTAAAATATTTTATTTATTTATTCATGAGAGACACAGAGAGAGAGAGAGGTAGAGACATAGGCAGAGGGAGAAGCAGGCTCGCTGTGGGAAGCCCGATGTGGGACTCGATCCCAGGATCACGCCCTGAGCCAAAAGCAAATGCTCAACCACTGAGCCACCCAGGTGCCCCTAGCCCACGTCTTTGTTAGCTTGCTTTTTTTTTTTTTTTTTTTAAGATTTTTTTATTTATTTACTCATGAGAGACACAAAGAGAGAGGCAGAGACACAGGCAGAGGAAGGAGAAGCAGGCTCCATCCAAGGAGCCTGATGCAGGACTTGATCCCAGGAATCTGGGATCATGCCCTGAGCCAAAGGCAAACGCTCAACTGCTGAGCCACCCAGGTGTCCCTAGCCCACAACTTTGTACATATTGGTTAGTTCCTTTTTCTTTGCTCTGTGGTATTCCTTTATACAGATGATGTCCCACGACATTCTGTCTCTTAATCTGGGTGGCGGTTACATGGGTGTGTTTATGAAACTTCATATGGAGGGAACAAGAAACAATACATTTCCCTTCCATCTGGGGTTGACAGATCCTCACCCCCAAGGACAGCCAGAGTGGGAAATGGAAGCGGAGTCTGAGAGTTGAGGGCAGGCTTCCTGGTAGAGGAGGCAATGCGGTCACCCTGTTCCTCTCCCCAATCTGGGCAGGCTGAATGAGAACATGTCCGTGTGTGTGGCGGATTTTGGGCTTTCCAAGAAGATCTACAATGGGGACTACTACCGCCAGGGACGCATCGCCAAGATGCCAGTCAAGTGGATTGCCATTGAGAGCCTGGCTGACCGTGTCTACACCAGCAAGAGTGATGTGGTAGGTGCACCCTTGAGAGGAGCGAGGGTCAGTGGCCTGTTCATCACTCACTGCAGTGGGGAAGCACAGGGGCCTGACCACATGGGCTAGGCATGTCTGCGGGTGTGGTGGGAGTCTGTGAACGGTGGTGTGGACATGCTGGGGATATATACAGGTTCATGCGTGCATGGTGGCAAGTTCATATAGGGGACATGTGGCCAATTTAGGTTGGGAGAGGCAGAGGTAAGTATACATGTGTGTACAGCCAGGGTGTGGAGGGTGACACATGAGACCATGTGTCTATGAAGTGTGTAAATGTGTGCATGGAAGTTACCTCTGTGAGTGTGCAATGTACCAAGATAGCTATGTACACATGTGTACATATATGTGGGTGTACCCATGAACCTATGTGTTGGGGGGTGTCTCTGTGCAGGAGAGACCAGCTAATTCTCTCCCTTCTGCCCCCCCCCACAGTGGTCCTTTGGGGTGACGATGTGGGAGATTGCTACACGGGGCCAAACCCCATATCCAGGAGTGGAAAACAGCGAGATTTACGACTACCTGTGCCAGGGAAATCGACTAAAGCAGCCTGTGGGCTGTCTGGATGGACTGTGAGGATCCTTAGGACCCCCTCACCCACCCCCGTCCCATCCTAGATTTCACTCCAAAACCCAGAGCACCCCACATGGCCCCAACCCTCTAAAACTTGCACAGAATCCCTCAGGCTGTTCAGGAACCCACACTGAGACCCCCCCACCCCCAAAATTCTAATTCACCCCAGACTCCTGAGCACCTGTATTTCTCCAGTGCTCTTCAACACCCAGGACCCTCTGCCAGCCCTCCAGTTTGCCATATTGGGCTTCTCCAAACTCACAGGTCTCCTCTGAGATATCCTCAGGATCCTTTAGGACAGTGCTTACCAAACTTTGCTGTCTTACAACACGCAGAGGAGAGCAGAACATTTATCCAGCATTTTGAGGGCAAAGTCTGCTCTAGCAAACCCTCCGTAGAACACTACCCAATACCCAGGGAGGTTCCCCAAGACCCTTTCCAGCTCCCGCATGTCCCATGACACCCCTTGGAAACTCTTGAGAATTCCCAAACCCCAAACTGCTAAGGTTCCTTCCAGTTCCATAAAATGCCCCCAAACTCCCAGAATGCTCCCCTTCTGAGCTCCTGCTCAGTCTCCCACCCCTCATTTTGCTGCCCTAGGTATGCCCTGATGTCCCGGTGCTGGGAGCTAAACCCCCGGGACCGGCCGAGTTTCTCAGAGCTTCGGGAAGATCTGGAGAACACACTGAAAGCCCTGCCCCCTGCCCAGGAGCCCGAGGAAATCCTCTATGTCAACATGGATGAGGGTGGGAGTCATTCTGAACCACTTGGAGCTGCTGGAGGAGCTGACCCCCCAACTCAGCCTGACCCCAAGGATTCCTGCAGTTGCCTCACCGCGGCTGAGGTCCATCCTGCTGGACGCTATGTCCTCTGCCCTTCTACAGCCCCTGGCCCCGCCCTGCCTACCGACAGGAGCTCCCCAGCTCCTCCAGGGCAGGAGGATGGAGCCTGAGACATCGCTCCACCTGGGACTCCTTCTCAGGACCCAAGCTAGGCACTGCCACTGGGGGAGCCTCCCCCCCAACTATTTCACCACTCCAGGCCTCATCCTCGACTATAGCCTTCTCTTCCTACCCTATTCCACTTCCATCCCAGATGGATCTTCTCTTTTCTTCATGCCTTAGTGTCCCCATGTGTAAAAGGAAGCGGTTGGGCTGCAATCCCTAGGGGTCCTCCCAGGTCTCATATTCCAAGATTCTAGATTCTAAGGTTCAAAGAGTCTAGATGTAAAGGTTCTAAGTTTCAAAGATGTTATTAGTCTTTGGCTCTAAGGACTTAAAATCCCAAAGTCTCTAATTCTAAAGTGCAGGACTTAAAATCCCAAAGTCTCTAATTCTAAAGTGCAGGACTTAAAATCCCAAAGTCTCTAATTCTAAAGTGCTAAGGTTCCAGACATGGAAGTTGTGAGGCCTATATTCTAAGGTTCTAAGAGTCCATGGCTCTAGATTTTTCTGATTCCAGGATTCTTTTTTTTTTTTTTTTTTTGATTCCAGGATTCTTGATAAAGCCCACAAGATTTTAAGTTCTGAAGCTCTAAGATTCTAGTTCTAAGACCCAAGGCTCTATGATTCTAGATTTTGTTTTTCTAGGGTTCAGAGTCCTCAGAGTATAAGATTCTAGATTCTGCAATTCTAGACATGGAGATTCTAAGGCCTAATGTTTTAAAATTTGATGTTCTAAGCCTCTTAGACTGTAAATCCTCTGGCTGTAAGACTCTATATCGTAAGGCTTCTAGATTTTTGTCTTCTCAAGTTCTAAGATTCTAATAATGGTTAATTATAAGTTCTAAGGCTTTATGATCCTTGAAACTCTTATTATGAGATTCTGGATGCTAAAGATTTAAGATTCTAAAATCTGCCATTCAAAAGTTCTAAGAGTCTAAAGATGGAGGCCCAGAGGTCTAATGTTCTAAGATGTGGTGTTCTAAGACTTAGTCTAAGAACCTAGATTCTGTGTCTAAGATTCTAGACCATATGCTTCAAGATTCTAGATTATTAAACTCTAAGATTCTAATGTTGTTCTGTTCTATGTTCCAAGACACTCTAGACTCTATCGGTCCAAGATTCTGGATCCTTAGCATCTAAGGTATAAGACTACAGTTAGTTGTGACTAGCTAGATACCAAAGTTCTAATCATTTCCAGTGTTGGATATATTTAGTTTCTATGTGGCATTCCACCTGCCTAGGATTTTAGTTAAGGGTCCAAGAATCTACAGTTCTAAGTCTTAAGATCCTAGGCATTGTAGTTCTAAGATTCAAATACTGTCAGATTCTAAAGGTCTATAGGTCTAGAATTCCAAGGGATGATTCCAAGGTTCTAATTTTATAGATTCTTCTGTTTGACTCTCCCCTTCTGAGCCACCTCTGCTTCCTCCTCCCCTTAAGCCTGTGCAATAATGCATTAGGGATGCCTCCTTTCCCCAGGGGGCAATTTCCCTCCTTTTGGGCCATGCTGCCCCCGCCCTGAGCCAGTCCCTCAAGCCCCCTGTACAGAGGTGTGGACTCTGGCACTTCCAGAGGGGCTCAGATCACATAAAACTTTATAACCACACTTCTGTCTCCTCTTGTTTCCACTCAGCTGCCATGTAGCCCCCTCTCCCTGGCAACTTCCCATCAGTAAAAAGAAAGGTTTGGCGGGGTCTTGGAGTTCTTCCTTTACAGAGAGGGCAGAAATGAGCATCCATATAAACAAAAAGACATGCAAACAGCAGCCTCTCCGAAATCCCTAGTGAGGAACAGGCACTCAGAGACTCAGTGTCAGACACACTCTCCTCCGCACCCCAAAGTAGCAAACCCATTAGGATATACTCAGGCATACCTGGCCACGAATAAGAGAGATGCTGAAATTCAGACACTTGTAGTAACAGATGCAAAAGATTACACAGACACAAACATATTTACAAACATATGAAAGGCAGATATACTCACCAGGGATAGGAAGAAACCCGAGTAACACAGATTACAAAGAGTACACACAGAGCACAACAGGTACTCACAGACTTAAGTGTTCAAATTCACAAGAAAACACAGGCACAGGACACCTCCGATCATCACGGGCCCACAAAGGGATTCCTGCCAAGGCAAACCCACTGTGCTTTGCATGCATCCTGGGCCCGCGATCCCGGGTGCACCCGGCAGCACATGGAGAAACCCTTGCCAGCGCCCGGACGCCCCCCGGTGGCGGCTCCTGAGAACCGGGGATAGTTCAATCCCGGCCACAAACTTTTTTTAGAACAAACCCTTGTGGGAAGCTGGGAGGAGAGAGGAAGTCGGACGTTGGCGAGGGGCGGGGTGTCTGGACTGGAACCTCCGGGCCCACGTGAGTGTCTGCCCCGATTCTGAGTGGGTGCTGTGTGTCGGGGTTGCCGTGTCAGCTCGTAGCGTAACTTGTCCTTTGTCTTTATCATTCGGTGCCGCCTGCCAGTGCGGACCTTAGCGGCCCCTTCTACGTTCCCCTTAACTGATGCATCCAATCTGACCCACGGCCACTTGTTTATCTCGTCGCGTGTGTTTTTGTCCAAGTAGAGGTGGTGTGCGGCTTCCGTGGGCGTAACGGTGCGGCTTAGCGGGCAACGGGCGTTTGCATCGCACCCCCCCCCCTTTGTGTATCTTTGCAGAAGTTTTGTGTGTTTTGAGTTAAGAGGCAACAGGTGGTGGTGCAGCGCGGTAGACACTGCGAAACTCTGGCGTTTGCCCTTGCAGCGTGAGGCTGAACTACCAACCTGTGTGTCTGAACTTGTCAGTCTCAGACGCCAAACAGCCAGAACTACTCGACAGCGGTTTAGAGGATTTGGAGTGGAGACCCGCGAACTCCTGGAGGTCTTCCCGGAGGGGAAAGGCTCTATGGTCGCGCGCAGAGCGCCCACTCCACGTAAGATCCCAACCGTAGAGAACGGCGGCGGCGAAGCTATGACCGTGGCAAGAGGCGCCCCTTGAGATCAAAGGGAAGAGGGTGCGATTTCCTTTACAACTTTTCTCCCGTGTGTTTGCTTAGCCTCTTTCAAACCCGCGGGACTCTCTGAAGCCAAGTTTCCTTTGCATAAAGGCGATGGAGTTAGAAGATGGATAATTTATCTACTTTATCTCGCCGCTCCCCGCCCCCCCCCCCCCCCCCCCCCCCCCCCCAGCGACATTTGCGAGGCCGTGCGGGGAAGAACGGCCAATCTGGTTAGCTTTTTCCAGCGAGCCCAACTGTACCCGCTTTATAGGATAAAACAGTCATCGCGATTGGCGGGCAGATTGTTTTGAAACCGCCCTAACGGCAAGGGGCGGGCCCTTGGCGAATTCATCTTTCCGGTTTCTTAAAGGCGACAGCGGAACGGAGGCGGGGGGAGTGGGTCGGCCGACCCTCCGTTTGATTGGTTCTAGTCGTTTTACCCGCCTGGACTCCTCTAGGGGCGGGAGATCTCGACCAATCAGGGTAGGTGTTACAGGAGCCCCCAGTTTGATGAAAGGACCGCTCAGGGAAGGCCGAGAGTGTGTGTCTGTATATGTGTGTATGTGTTGGGGGGCGGTGGGGGTTCATTCTAAGATCTCGTCGCTGATTGGGCCAAGTCTTTACTCCTTTTTCTTCATTTGACCCTACGGGAGCGGGCGCGCGGGCACTACCCAGTCACCGCGTGCTCCGCCTCCCGCCTTTTCCCGCCCTCCGCCCTGGCGGCGGCAGCGACGTAGGCCAACGCTTCCTCTCTGGCGGCTCCAGAGCCCTTTCATTGCCGTTCTTTTGAGAGCTACGCTCTGATTGGCTGAGCTTCCAGGCCCGCGCCCGTTGTCTCCACGCGGTGGCCAATCGGCACCCGTGTTGCATCGCATGGAGACACGGAGGAGGGGGAGGCGGCGGCGGCGGCCATTTTGAGCCGCCGCCGCCATTGGAGCGGGCCCCCCCCCCCTTTCCCCCTTCGCCTCCTGACAGGAAAGGTTTAAGGGGGACAGAGCCCTGGGAGGCCGGGCCGGGCTCGGGGGCCGCCCCGGGGGCCCGGGCCATGGATGTGCGCCGTCTGAAGGTGAACGAACTTCGCGAGGAGCTGCAGCGCCGCGGCCTGGACACTCGCGGCCTCAAGGCCGAGCTTGCTGAGCGGCTGCAGGCGGCGCTGGAGGCCGAGGAGCCCGACGACGAGCGGGAGCTCGAGGCCGACGACGAACCGGGGCGACCCGGGCACAACAACGAGGAGGTCGAGACCGAGGGGGGCTCCGAGCTGGAGGGGACCGCGCAGCCACCGCCGTCCGGGCTGCAGCCGCACCCGGAGCCTGGCGGCTACTCGGGGCCGGACGGACATTGTGAGAGTGCGCGGGGCGGGGGTCGGGGAGCCCGGAGTGCGGGCCGAGGAAGGGCTGTGGGACGCGGAGTCCGGCGCCTGAGGTCGGGGAGACGGTCTGAGAATTGGGGGATCCCGCTGCCCGCCGCTGAGAAGGATCTAGGGCCGTGGGCCTCGGGACGACGAGAGGGTGGACCCTGGCATTCGGGGCAGGGGAGATACTGGAGTGGGGGCTCTGGGTTTCGGCGATGAGGAAGGTCCGGTGGGGGGAGGGGGGAGCGTAGAGGATTCCGGAGCCTAGGGCTCGGAGACCGGAAGCTGTGGTTTCTGGAGCCGAACAGTCGGAAGAACAAGAGGTTTTCTAATCGGGGACTGAGGAGGGTCTTGGAAATGACGATTATTTCAGGGTTTGGAGCTGGGTGGGCTTAGGGACTCTGCTAAGCCCAGCGTCTCGGCTGGGCGTCGGGAGCCGTGTATTTTAGAGCTGGGAGAGTTTTTGAGAATAGAGGATCTTGGAGTTTGCTGCTGGGTGGGGTATGGGGAATTCTCTTGTTTGGTACTCGGATGGGTTGGTGAAATGGAGGTGCTGGTGTCTGGCCAGGAGGGAGCTGATAGACTGGGTGCTCTGGTATTTGGCTAGTGAGCACTTAGGGAATGTGGGAGACTACCATGTGTTTGGACTGTGGAGGACCCACCTCTTTCTGAGGATGGCCTGGGGGACTCAGGGCTGGAAGGCCAACGTTGAGGCAGGGCCAACTTGGGCATTTGGTGCTGGGAGATCTGGGGACCTTCTGGTTGACTTCCAGAGGAGGTAGGTATGGGGATCCCGGGTCACTGGAGGCAGGCAGGAGAGGGAAGAATGCTTCGCTGGGCAGGGAACCTAGAGGTATTGAGCTGGTAGGTTCTGAGGACCGGTAATTTCAGCGGCTACTGCTGAATGGTTTTGGTTTAACACTATGGATTGTTTGAAGAACAGGAGGTAGCTGGGGGTGGGGTGTGGCAGAGAACAAATTGGTGGAGCTTGAAGTTGATGGAGTATCTGTGGGACAGAGGATCCTTGTGTCCAGTACAGGAGTGTATATGTGGTCTAGCATATAATGGGAGGGAAGAGACTCTAGAATGGAAAGATAAAGAAAACCTGTTGACTTGGCTAGGGGCCTCTGGATGGAGTGAGGGGAGTGTTTCTGAGGCTGAGTGTCTTGTCCATGACAAAGCTCCTTGGTCCCCAGAAACAGTTATTTGCGTGCCCGGGGATTGGGGGTCTCTGGTGTAATAAGGAATCATTGCATGAGCCAGAAGTTATGACTCAGAATGAGAAAGGACAGGGTAGATGTAAGATTATCTGAAGAGAGAAGACCCTGGAATGGAAGGGAAGAATTCTGGAGTTAGAAAAGCATGGTTTTCTAGCAGGACTGGGGAGCCGGGATTGGAGAAGTTAAAGAGTAAATAGAAAGGACTCTGGCATCCAGCGTTTGTGGTTTCTCTGAAAAGAAGGTGCTATGGGGGTGAGAGAAGAAACAAGAAATTGGGTTGGCATTGGGTGTTTACTGACTTGGTTCATGAGAGGTGGGACGTCCTGGAGTAAAGATTTGCAGTGGGGGCAGCCTAGGGATTGTCCAGGACCCATGTGCCCCTGCAGGGAAGAATACTTCCCCTTGCAGAGACCTATGTAGGAAGGAGAAGTGGCCAGTGTGCTTGTCCAAGGCAGGAGAGACCCTGGCAGGAATGCCTAGGAGGAAGGGCCAGTGATCAGAGGTGCCTCAGAAGAGGGCATGTTAGACTTAGACGGACTTTGTTTTAAAGATGGCTCTATGACTTGTGAGCCCTAGTTTCTTTGTGTGTATGACAGGGGTAATTACAGTGCCCCCAGGATTGTTATGAATGAGGTCACATGTGTAGGGGTTTTAGCACTGGGCCTGCCTATTATTGGGAGGCAGATGTTTTAAAGAGCGGAGGACCCCACAATCATGGCTTATTAGGGTGAAGCTTCCTCCTTGAGCACAGGAGAAATTCTTAAGAAGAGATGTGAATATTTGTGGGAAGAAGAGCACTGTGCTTGGAGCCCCAGAAGAAAACCAAATGGTTTGATAAGCCTGCCCTGTGTTCCAATTAAGGAGATATTCTATTTCTTCCTTTTTCTACTAACCCCTACAGCAAAATCCTCTGAGCCCGCTTCAGGCCCCACTGCAACCCTTCCTTCAAGCTCTGGTAAACAGGGCTGTAGCAAAAACCACGTGATCTGTTACTTTCCTCCCTTTGGGCTGCACCTGGTTTGTCCCCAGATGTATTTGTCCTCTGCGAAAGGATCCAATCAGTTAGCAGGTGGAGAAGAGTCTCCTTCCCTCTGCTCCTGTGGGTTCTGGCCCTAGAGGCACCTAGCAAAGCTTGCTCCTGGGTGGAAAGCCAGCTTGCTGCTCATCCTAGGTTTCTAAACTTCTCTCTGGGTTTGGCTATAAGGGTCTTGAGTTTCCTACTCTGGTTTTGGTCTTACCTCGGAGCTTTCACATGTTATTCTAACCCCAGGAATGTTTTCTCTATTCTCGTCACTGAGCTCTCACCTATGTATTCTCTGAGCTGAGGCTTATCTTACTTTCTGGGTCCCTGTCTTAATTTCTTTATAGACCTGAACACAATTAGAATATGCTTTTTGTCTCTTAAGTATTTGTTGAACGTACATCCATTTCACTAAACTGAAGGCTTCAGCGAGACAAACTTATTCTTAGCCGTACCCCAGGGTCTGGTGTATAGTATGCACTCTATGGATAGTTAATATTATTCTTATAAGTTTCTATTCTTCGTCTTATTCCATAATATACCTTCTCAAAACCCTTCCCATCTAGCTCCAAATATTTCAGGACTTACCCCTAATGAGTCTAAAAGGCCACTGTTATGACTCCTGTTTTCTTAACAGTTCCTTTCCCCCCTTCCACCCCAGTTCCCCTTCAACTGGTATGGTTACCCTTTTATCTTTGCAGCTATCGTGGGGTGGAAGGGATTCGTAGAGAGGGTGGACTGTGCAGATGGTAGTGAATTGGGTCCAGCAGAGGACTCATATGTGCCCTGAGCAGTTTTTAAGGTTGTGCTCTACAGCCAACTCCCTACACATTATACCATGTCAGAGTACAGCCAGACTGGTGGTTTTTAAACTGTGCTACGTGGAATCCAAGGTGTCTGTAGAGTTGCCCCAGCCTTGGAGTGAGGACTTAGGGAGTAAGGTCAAGCTGGATACCTTCTCTGACCTTCCCATCTCCTTACTTTAACCAGAGCAGTTCTACTTCATTTGGTTTAGTTTGTTGGGATTCTGTACAGCCCAGTCACAGATGCATCACCAACCATTTGAGGGACTAGAGGGCATGTCCTCAGGCAGCTGGGGCCGCTGACTGCCCAATATGTTTCTATCTGAAGGCATTGCCACACCTCTTAGCCTTTGGCAGGCTATCCCCAGTGGGGATAACATTGTGTAGCACCAAAAAAGCCACCTCTGGTCCCAAGAAGCACCTTCTAACTGGCCACTTTTTGTTTTAAGATGTCATGGACAATATTACCAGGCAAAACCAATTCTATGAGAGCCAGGTCATCAAGCAAGAGAACGAGTCTGGCTACGAGAGGAGACCGCTTGAAATGGAACAGCAGCAGGCCTATCGCCCAGGTGGGAAAGTGCACATGTATACTTCTTTTGAGGGAAATAAGATCTGTACGTGGCTCATCCCCTCTGCTGAAAGCCTGTCTTTCCAGAGAGATTTTGCATCTTCCTCTTGGGCAGTCCATTTGGGCTCTGTCCCTCTGGCAAGGTTCTTCTGAAGGAGAGAACTTAATCCTGCTCCCAGGTGTTAAGAGAGGGGAGTGGTATCTGTTTTCAAATGTTAGTATCAATACTGGGGAGAGTTTAGACTCGGGCCAGTATTTAAGTCTTATTTAAAATCTTAGAGGGATCCCTGGGTGGCGCAGCGGTTTGGCGCCTGCCTTTGGCCCAGGGCGCGATCCTGGAGACCCGGGATCGAATCCCACATCGGGCTCCCTGCATGGAGCCTGCTTCTCCCTCTGCCTATGTCTCTGCCTCTCTCTCTCTCTCTGTGTGACTATCATGAATAAATAAATAAAATCTTTAAAAAATAAAATAAAATAAAATAAAATAAAATCTTAGAATGTAGCATTCAGCAAGGACCTTCTAAATCTAGTCCAGTTGTTCCCATGTTATGAAGAATATTGTTCCAGGAGATATCATTAGGGACTTCCCAGGAAAGGGTTCCTTGGCCAAAATATATCTGGAAAATGCAGCACGTGCTGTCCCATCCCTGGGAGAGTCACTGTAAAGGCTCTGAGAAGTCCTGGACTGAAAAAAAAAAAAAACTCTGTGTCACATTGTTTAAACTCATGGTTTCCCAGATGTGTAAATGTGTCTTTTCAACAAAGTTCCCTGCAGTGTCAGTTTTGGAACCACAGATGTACCTTAGCTCTTGCCTCTCATTTTACAGACTGGGGAGGTGGCTTGTCTGATGGCAGAGCTGGGGTTAAAACCCGGGAAACTGGAGTCCAGGCCACTGCTCTTGGTTAATGAGGAGCATTCCCAACCATTTGTGTCCTACTGTTTGAAAAGCAAGCTCCCACTGTTGAGTAATGATGGAGCCAGGACTGCCTCCCAGCTTGTGCTCCTTTCACTGTGTTGTGGCCCCAGTGCCTTTTCTTAGTGAATCTAGTTGAATGTATCTAATTTCATTCTTGGTTCATCCACAAAGTGAAATGCCCAGACATTTCTTGTGGGTGGCTCAGGATTGATTGATTGATTGATTGATTGATTTTAAGATTTAATTTATTTGTTCATGAGAGACAGGCAGAGAATAGGCAGAGGGAGAGGCAGGCTCCTTGTGGGGAGCCCGATATGGAACTCGATCCTGGGACTCCTGGATTGCGCCCTGAGCTGAAGGCAGATGCTCAACCTCTGAGCTACCCAGACGTCCCTGGCTTAGGATTTTAATTTTTTTTTTTTTTTTTTATTCAGAGGCGGAGAGAGAGAGAGAGGCAGGCAGAGAGGCAGAGACACACGCAGAGGGAGGAGCAGGCTCCATGCAGGGAGCCCAATGTGGGACTTGATCCCAGGTGTCCAGGATCACACCCCAGGCTGCAGGTGGTGCTAAACCGCTGTGCCAGCGGGGCTGCCCATGGATTTTAATTTTAATGTAGGTTAAACTGTAGATTCGTGTCAGGCTCTGTGACACTCGTGGGATCTTTGGCCCAAGGAGAGAGTCAGCCTGAGACTGGGCCTTTCCCTTGTTTTACAGCATGTTATCCTATCCTTTCTATTTGTGGTGTGACTTAATAAGGCCGTCACACCTATAGGCTGGCTTAAGTGTAGACCCCTTCCCTTTCCCAGGGGTGATTCTGGGCTTTGTGGTAGAATGATTGAAGCCAGTGGAGTTAGCTATAGGACCACAGTGTCCTGTTGAATTGACCTTCCCCCTCCCTTTCCCTTGCCAGACTGAAGAAGCTTTGTAAGAACTGAGGTGGAAAAGATCTCTGGGAGGAGAAATTAAAGAATGTCAGATCATGGGATCTCAGCTTAAAGGAATCTTAGAAATTTTCTAGGGCTATCTCCCACTTGGTATGGGCCAAGGTAGCTGCTAGCTTTCATGGGGCCTTTGGCAAAGTAACCAGAGGCAGCCATTCCACCTTTGGGTGGGCCTGTAAGAGAGCTTGCCTTTATTTAGTGCTGAAGCCCCTCTCCCTCCCCATGAGGCCTGAGAATCATCTGGCTGACATGGGTCACCCCATCAGCAGTCAGTGCCAATGTGCCTGGCTAGCCATCTCCGGCCTCCCTGTGCCCTGGCTCTGTTCTGCAATGCAGCCTCCTTGGCTTCCTTGGCAGGCTTCTATTGAACCCAGCAAGCTGCTTATGCCCAGTCCATCATCACTGTAGTCAGGATCCTGTGAGCATCTCCTAAGGTCGGGGGACCAGAAAAATGATAGCTAAGGAGTTTCCTATCTTGATCACCTGGATTTGTCCTGACTGTAGAAGTGAAGACTGAGATGAAGCAAGAAGCACCCACCAGCTTCCTCCCGCCCGAAGCTTCTCAACTCAAGCCAGACAGACAGCAATTCCAGAGTCGCAAGAGGCCTTACGAAGAAAACCGGGGACGGGGGTACTTCGAGCACCGAGAGGATAGGAGGTGGGTGTGTGAGGTGATGGAACCCCTTTTCCAGTGGGTTTCTGTGCCTGTAGCCTGGTCCCCATGGGGACCTTTGTACTCAGCCAAGGGAGCAGAGCTCTTCCTGCCCTTACACATTTGCTTAGTCCTCCAGGCACTCATTGCCAGATTTAGCTTGGCTAAACTTTTGCTCCTTCCTTCAGCTCTTCCCTCCTTGTTACCTGCAGGGTGAAGTCCAAACACTGCCTTTCATGTGTGAGATGCCAGCCTCCCTTTTCAGTCCTTTCCCTCACTGCCTGGTCTTCCTGCACGGTGTCCTACTATTCTTCATGGCTGCTTAATATTCCCTGATGGAAAAGATTTATTTCCTGACTCTTTTCCCAAACACACCCTTCTGTCCATCTCTCATTCATTCATTGATTGTCACACTCATGCTCTTTTCACAAGGTACCTGCCTTTGGGCTGAACACAGATACGTGATTTGGACGGTGGGTTTTACCTTCTTTTGATCCCAATCTAGGGCCTGAGACAGGCGCATATGTAAGTAAGTCACCACCTAGAGGGGCCAGTAGGCAGGGTGCGTTTCAGTGTCGGATCAGAGTGGGGAGTGGCCTATCTGCCCTGGTCATTTTCCTTTCCTGACAAGCTCTCCCTGTGCCCCTGCCCTTGCCCCCCCCTTCCGTTTCTGCACGAAGATTTTTCTGATCACGGAAATTTAAGAATGACCATTCCTTCTCTAGTTATGTGGACTAGTTGTCTGACAGGTTTTATTTCCTACTTGGTGGAGTCTATTCTCTCACCAGCTTGTGACTCAGACAGGGCCTGGGTCTGCTGGCTGCGACTAAAGGTAGGATGCGGAACTACCTCCGAGGAGTTTCTCCCAGTGCCTTCTGCAGAGCAGAGGCCTAGGCTACTAGTCTGTGGAGAGAGAGAAGGAATACTTGATCTGATTTGTGACTGGCAGGGATAGCTTTCTAGGATGGACTTAGTGTGTGCTGCACTCCTTCTTTGTACAGGTCTTTGTGCTAGCCAAGGGCCAGAAAGGCATTCCACCAGAGGGAAGCCTCCCGGGTGGGCTTTGGTATTTGATCCGGGCACATGGTGGACAAGGATCTGATGTTCCAGGCAGGACCCTGGGCATTAGGCCCCATTCCTTCCACATCTCTCCTTTATTCCTATAAGGTGGAAACCAGCAGTATTTTAACATTAGTCCCTTTTTGGTGTTTTTATTTTTGTTTTTTAAGATTTTATTTATTCATGAGAGACACAGAGGGAGAGAGAGGCAGAGACACAGGCAGAGGGAGAAGCAGGCTCCATGCAGGGAGCCTGGCGTGGGACTCAATCCTGGGTCTCCAGGATCAGGCCGTGGGCCGAAGGCTGCAACAAACCGCTGAGCCACCTGGGCTGCCCCCTTTTTGGTGTTTTGATGGGAGATGAGTCTCATTCATAATTTAGGACACTTGACAGAAAGACTGAAAAAATGGGTCATTTCAAACACTTGTGGATGTGGAGTCCTGGGAAGATGTGGACAGATGGTGATCACTGGGGTTGATCTGAGCCTTTGCACACTTCCCTTCCTGGCTCAGTCCCCTCTGGGCTACTGTATCCTCTCATCAGCAACAGAACCCAGTATATTTTTATTTTTTTTATAAGTTTATTTATTTATTTATGATAGTCACACACAGAGAGAGAGAGGCAGAGACACAGGCAGAGGGAGAAGCAGGCTCCATGCACTGGGAGCCCGACATGGGATTCGATCCCGGGTCTCCAGGATCGCGCCCTGGGCCAAAGGCAGGCGCCAAACCGCTGCGCCACCCAGGGATCCCCAGAACCCAGTATAGAGGCAGCTCTCGACACTCCCAGAGTATGGGTCAGAATCTTGGAGTATGCGAGAAGAGTCATCTTTGAACAAGCTGGCCAGTTAATTGTGCCGGCCCTTTCAAGCAGAGTATGCCCTCTCTAGTCCCCATCCCCACCCTAGGAGTTAACAGTCATTGCTCTCATGGCAAGGGTGTGAGGTGGCCGAGTTCTTTTGCTAACCTCTGTGGGAAGAAACTGAAATCCAGGAAGCAGTCTGGAGGATACTTGTAAATTCTAACAGAACCTCCATTTCCCTTCCTCTCTGCTTATCCAATCCTTCTTATGGGACTTAATCCTTTTTCTGACAGGGGCCGTTCTCCTCAGCCTCCTGCTGAAGAGGATGAAGATGACTTTGATGACACCCTTGTTGCCATCGACACATGTGAGTCCTTGGGATGCCTGTCTAATTCTACTTTGCAGTCAGTATTGGGAGACTGGTATGAGAGAAACGAGGCTCAGGAGTGAGGTATTGGTTCAGAGGCCAAAGGTCTCCTCCCACTTTTAGCTGGTATCCTGGGCAGATCATTCTGCTTCTCTCACCTTCTCTTTAGGGAGGCATAATCCTGCCCTGATGACCTCAGAGGACTTTCAGTGACACTCCTCAGAATGGGTATGAGAGCATTTGGAAAACCCCGAACACCCAAGGGGTTGTCATCTAATCAAGAAGGGAACCTGAGTGCAGCTGAGGAAACTTAACTCTTTGACTACCAGTCCACCAGTTTCCATCTGCTGCTCACTTTCCTGGTGAAACCAATGCCACCTTGTCCTCTGAGGCATTAGCCTGGCCCTCCCTGTTCTCCGTCCTCCAGTTTCTTTCCACTGGATAAGTGGCTTCCCGTTGACTGTGCATCAGGTGTAGTGGGTGTTAATAGGCCCTGCCTCTCATCAGACAGGATCTCAGCGGTAGAACTTGGGAATCTGACTTTAAAAAGAAGCCCAATCAGGTATGAGAAGACTGTACTTTCAACAGAGCAGAAACTCACCAGTAATTCATATATTTCTTTACTTAGCTCGTGTTTATAGAGCAGTGGCTGTGTACTTTGGAAGAGAGACGGACTTCTCTTACATAGTCCCCTCTATCACAGGATCTCAAAGCCCGTATACCCAGAGTAAAACCAAACTTTTTTAAAAGTATAGGATGGCAGTAGTCAGTGAAGTGGTGGCCGATCAAATGCCAAATGTACAGACCACAACTCGCAGCCTTTTAAAAAAAAAAGGCAGCCTGCTGGATGGGATGGTCAGGAAGGACTTTCTTGGAGGTCTGACTGGCTCCTTAAAGAATGGGAAGAATCAGAGCTCCAGCAGGAGAGTCTGAGGGCTGCAAAGGAGGTGGGAGCCTGCAGTATACTTGGACAGTGGTGCCAGAGTGGCAAGTGTAGATCCAGGTCAGATGTTTGTGCCGCTGTTGGCAGCAGGAGTCTGGCTCCCAAACTGATAGCATTAGCATGGAGAAATGGTTAAAGTGTATGGCTGTGGGATCAGCCTTTTTTTTTTTTTTTTTTAATGCTAAATCCCTTGAACATGTTGAGGTACTCTTACTATCAAATGTACATTCCTTCCTGCAAAGTGCATTTGTGCACAACTTCTAGGGGTTCACCTAATGGCCATCTTTGGCCTCACCAGATGGAGAGCCCAGTTCCTATGTCTAATGGCAGCTTTGATCCTGTGCAGGCCAGTTTGCAGTAGTCTGGAGCCTTGCTACTAAATGGGAGAATGGCTGGCTGGTGTTGGTTTGTCATGAACCATACTATGTCTGCTTGTGTACTCTGGTTAACACTTTCGGAGGACTTAACCTTTGCCTGTGCCTGTGCCTGTCCCTTTCTTGGATCTTTAAAATATCAGCCAACTCCTGGCTTTTTCCTCCACAGATAACTGCGATCTCCACTTCAAAGTGGCACGAGACCGGAGTAGTGGCTATCCTCTCACAATTGAGGGCTTTGCCTACCTGTGGTCAGGAGCCCGTGCCAGCTACGGAGTCAGAAGGGGCCGTGTGTGTTTCGAGATGAAGGTGAGTGGGAGGAACAGACAGGTTAGGTACAGAAAGCATGTTCATCCTTTAGAATGAGCCTGTCATTAGGTACTTCGGTCAGAGCCATTTTTTTTTTTTTTTTTTAAGATTTTACTTATTTATTCATAGAGACACAGAGAGAGAGAGAAAGAGAGAGAGAGAGGCAGAGACACAGGCAAAGGGAGAAGCAGGCTTCATGCAGGGAGCCCGACGTGAGACTTGATCCTGGGTCTCCAGGATCACACCTCAGGCTGCAGGCGTCGCTAAACCACTGCGCCATGGGGGCTGCCCGGTCAGAGCCATTATTATAAAAAGAGATTTAATAGAGCATAGACTGCATGTCAAAGCAAAAAAAAGCATGGTGGGCTCTAGAGAGTTATGCCATTGCTAAGTGTCCCATTGGGAAGACAAGCCAATCATACATTACCTCATTGAGCTGATTTTTCCTTGGTGGGATTTTTTTTTTCCCTCAGTAAGATTTGATCCAGGTATTATACAGCCAACCTTACTAGGGATGACTGGTTGTAGAACTGGTAAAAAGAGTTGTTTGGAAGAAAAAATGAGCTAGAAAGAATGTAAGTGGGCCCTTAGAGAGAGGCCAGAGTTAAAGAGAGGCCAGAAGGAGACCTGGGCAAAGAACAGTCCTGCTACCAGGCAATCCTCTACCATCGTCTCCCATGGTGTGTGACAGGTTATATTTAGGAAAACAATATGTTCTTATGTTCAATGAAATTGAGACAGCACAGAAGACTGTAGGGTAAAAAACAAACAAACAGAAGTTAGACTCAAACCCTCCCAGTCCCTACTCTACTCTACAGAGAAAACACGTGTTGACAGTTTCTTGCACGTCCTTTATTTATCCAAACTTGTTTAGAATCACTAATATTTACAGAACCATTGACATGCACTAGATAATGGTGCTGGGCCCTTTACATGGACATCTGCATTAATCCCCAAGGTACCATCATGAAACGGGCACTGTCCTTCCCCCTTTTTTAAGAGGGGCGAGTTGACACTGATACCATTTTTTATTGACTAAGTCTGTCAGTTGTGAGTTGCACATTGTTTTGTTTGCCGCTCAGAAACACTGTCAGTAAAACTGCCAGAGTGCTGTCTTACCACATCAATTATAAGATCTGCCCTGATTTGGACATGTCAAAATGTGGAAAACGTGCATCCAAAAGGTAGCAAAGTAGAGTAACTTTACAGAAGCTACCAATTAATACACATAGGTGTAGGTGTTAGGCAGTCTAACCTGTAAGGTATGTCAGAGGTGAGGTTTATTCTTTCTGCTTCTTGTACTTAGTACTGTGTCTTGGACAACATGTTCCATACCGATCCCTTAGCCCTGGTTCATTCTCTGGCTGCTTCACCTATTCTGTGGCATGGATGTGCTGTAATGTGGCGGTGCCTTACTGATGGTTTGAGGGGGGTGGTTTTTCATATAAATAGTATCACTTTGAATATTTGTGTGTGGGGGGGTGTGGTCATACATACACCTATGGGTGCATCTGTAGAGTAAACTGGAAGTTGAATTGCTGGGTTATAGAGCATATGCATTTGCAGTTTAGATAGAGGTTGCTAAATTGCCCTCCAAGAACATGGTGCCAATTTATCCTTCTACACTAAATATGAGAGTCCCCGCTTCCCACACAGCATGTTAAAATTTTAAAAAATTACTGTACTTTGAAATGCCTATCTCTGTGGCCCTATACTTCCCGAGCCCTTCAGTGGCTCTGCTTTCAGGGCAGCAGGCCCTTCTGAGCAGCTTCAACACCTTTTCCCCAGCAACAGAAGCCACTGCTGATTTTTAATGCCTGCATGCTTCTCTCTTGTATTGCCTTATAACCTGCAAGTCTCTGAGCATCAGTTCTGAGCCCTCTAATTCTTTGTCCCCAGATCAATGAGGAAATCTCCGTGAAGCACCTTCCTTCCACAGAGCCCGACCCACATGTTGTCCGCATCGGCTGGTCCCTGGACTCTTGCAGCACACAGCTGGGTAAGGGGAGGTCAGCCTAGCAGGCCAGAGAGTGGATTCTCAAGCTCCCTAAGCTCCTCTTCCCAGCGTGGGACTCAGAACACAGCTAGCCTGGGGTGGAACACCTGCCTGTCTTCAGGCATATAAGATTCAACTGAAAGGACTACAGTCAACTTTACTATGAAAAATGTATTCATCTTTTAGGAGAGGGTCCAAAGTTCTCTTCAGAAGGCTGATCCTTTTCTTTCTTAAAGATTTTATTTATTTATTTATTCATGAGAGGCAGAGACATAGGCAGAGGGAGAAGCAGGCTTCCCGTGAGGAACCCGGTGTGGGACTCAGTCCCAGGACTCTGGGATCACACCCTGAGCCAAAGGCAGGCTCAACCACTGAGCCACCCAGGCGTCCCTGATCCCTTTCTTTAGAAAAATCAGTTGTCTTCTGTCCTCAAACCATGCTGAAAAGAAGTTCCTCAAGCCCTGTTTGATTCTGACTGGGGTTTTCTGTCCAAAGCCAAACCCAGAGTAAAAGGGGAAGCAGGGGGCTGGTTGGCAGAGGCAGAGGCTGACCATTGAGAGGTTTTGAATGTTTAACAGGCCTCCAGGCCTCAAGTGACATCCTGGCCCCGGGTGGCTGATTTCAATGACTATTGCTGAGACCTTTTGCTTTGGTCATAAAAACATTCTGATTATGAAAGTAGTACGTGCTCTTTGTAAGAATTCAGGCCACATGGAAGGGGGGGTGGGGAATGAAAATCCTCCCAAAACTGTGAGATAACAACCAATGTTAACATTTTTATCTACAGTCTTCTGGCCAGTTCTTTTGTTCTTTGTATATCTCAAACTGGGTCACACTATGTGTACTATCTCATAGCCTGGTTTCTTTTTCCTACTTAATAGATACCAGGCATATTTTTGTAAATAAGTAGAGCTGCTTGACCACTACACAATTTTCCATTTTATACTTGTGTCACTTACTTGTTAAGTGTTTTGTGGATCGTGTAAGTTGGTTACAATTTTTTTCTGTTAAACTCTTGAGCCATCCTTGTGTGATGATCTGACCATTCACTTAAGACTGACCCTTAAAAGTAGAAATGTTAGGTCAGAAGGAGTGTATAGTTTCATTTGGATAGATATTCACACTTTTTACTTCAGATGCCTATGTCCTCTTGATTTCTCTCTTGGTTTTTGGGTGTAAGCGGTGGGTAGTTGATACAGGTAAAGATTCAAAACCCAGAACGGTCAGATGTCCAGGGCCAGCAGCTGGTATGTTGAAGCACTGGGCTTGGAATTCATACCTGTTGGTTCCTGCTTTTCTGGCAGGATGCGCCTTGGGTTCCTGGCCAATGATTTCCATATAACCCAGGTGTCAGGCAGAGCCCTCAGGATCTCACTCCTCCTCCCATTGGCAGTCTTAACCGGCCTTTGCCTGTTTGTTCCATCAGGTGAAGAGCCTTTCTCCTATGGCTACGGAGGCACTGGGAAGAAGTCCACCAACAGCCGGTTTGAGAACTATGGAGACAAGTTTGCAGAGAACGATGTGATTGGCTGCTTTGCGGTGAGTTCCGGCAGCCTATGGGAGGGTGCAGAACCAAATGTTGGTCCTATCAGCCAAACCCGTAGGCTTCTTTCTTAGAATACCTCTGTCCATCGTCTGCCTCGTGTCCAGCGTCTCTTGCTACAGCTTTTTGTCTCTCTTTACCAAACTGGAATGCTGGCTGGCTTTTTGGGCAAGGTGCTGCCATTCTCCTTTCTCTGATCTTCTGTGCGAAGCTGTCAGATGGCACCTTGGAGAGGTTTGGGGACATCAGGTGTGTGTAGCCTTTCCTCCGATCCTAGGTACCAAAGGGACATTTTCTGAACAAACTGAGGATTTCTTTTCTTTCTTTGCTATGGAATACCCTACCTGCTCTCAAGGGCAGTGCTGTTGGCTCTCGCCCCACTGTGGCATCCTCTCATTCCCAGACCTCTCCCTTCCTTCATATCACACTGGTGGAGCCAGACTTCCTACAGTGCACTGTTTTCTAGAAGGATGGTGGTGTGAGTAGATGCAAAACAGAACAAGATAGAGAGTGGCTCCCCTGCAGTCCAACTTCAGTCCCTGAGAACAGTGACTGACCCTTGACTTTTTTTTTTTTTTTTTGACCCTTGACTTTGCTGTACACTATGGCTGCCAGCTATGGGGCCAGACTCACTAGACCTAGTTCTGCTTGTCCATTCAGCCCTGGGCAGCCTCCCTCCCAAATACTCCCCAAGTATTTCAGCATGCTTTCAACGAGAGTCGACCCCTACCTCAGAATTGTGTGTAGGGTCAGTAAGCCAATTCTTTAGAAATACTTCTAACAATGCCTGGAGCATATGAAGTGTTCAGTAAATATTACTTAACATTTTTATCATTAGGTGTTCTAGACATTGTAGAGCGTGTCACAAGACCTCAGGTGGGGTGGCTACCTGGTGCTTCCTCTTGATCTTGTTCTTCTCCCTCCCTCTTACTTGTATCCATGTACTGTTTTGTTTTTCCTCATTCTCACTTTAAAATGATTTCAAACTCAAAAGCCCTAAGAAATCTCAGTCCTGCCCAGATTATAACATTTGCCAATTTGCCTTTACCATTTCTTAAACATATATGCATATGTGTCTGATTTGTATCTGGTCTACTTGAGAGTAGGTTGCCTATATCATGTCTTTAGTTTTTAATCTCCAGTCTGCATTTCCTAAGAATAAAGCTGCTGTCTTAACCACAATAGTTATCAAATTTAACATTGATGTAATGCTATTATCTACTCCACAGGCCGCATTAAATTTTGTCAGTTGTCCCAACAGTATCCTTAGAGCAGTTTTGTTCCTCATCCAGGATCCAGTCCAGGATCACGGATTGCATTCTCAAAGCTTTTTTTTTAGTTTGAAATAGTTTATCAGTTTTCTTTTGTTTTTCATGACCTCATTATCATTTTAATAAAAAACATGTTTTCTTCACCAAAAATTCACCACATTTATGCTCTATAAACTGCTCTAAACCTTGCATTTTTTCCCCATTTAACAGTCAATCTTGGCTGTCTTTCCTTCTCCACACAGATAGTATAGATCTAGATCAGTTAAAAACATTTTTGAATAGTTAATGAATTCATATGGCTTCCAAAGATATCAAGAGAGATATATCAAAAGATACGCAGTGCAAAGTCTTCTTCAGACCTTCCCCTTCTGCCCATTGTTCACATACCCCCTCCCCTCACAGGAACCCACCAATCTTAGGATTTCTGTATCCAAATACAAGAAAGATGATTGTCATTTTTCTTTTGTGCAAAAGATAGCATAGCATACCTGTTATTCTACATTGTTTTTGCTTAATTATCTTAGAGATTTTTTTTTTGTCACTACCTAGAAGACTTTTTGTTCTTTCACATAGTCTGCAGTCATTGTGTGGACCTACCGTATTCACACAATCAGTTCTCCATTAGTTGGCATTTGATTAGTTTCTCTCTTTTTTTATTAGGTGGCGCCTAATATTCTGGCACAGGCACCAGTTTACCCTGCATTAATTTAGCCAATCTCCTGTCGCGATGGCTGGGGAAGCTGTTTGCTGGGGTAGTCAATGCTGCAGTGACAGGTTTTCCTTTTCCCACTTATCAGAGTATCTTGAGGATCTTTCTGTGTTTCCACACTTGGATCTCCTCTTCTCCTCTGTCCCATAGTCTCTCCCACTTCCCCATTGGGGCACAGTTGGCAGTGCTGTGTTAAGTGATTTGTATATACATCTTTGCATTCTTGTGGGAATCCACCTGAAGTGTTTATTTCTGAAAGTGTAATTTCTGGGTCAGAGGTGGGTTTTTAAATTTTGATCACTGCCACCAAGACCGTGCTCCAAAGAGGCTGTGTCAGTTTAACATGTCACCAGCATGTTAGGGCAGCATCCCCCATACTGTCTCCCATCTGAGCATGAGGCTCTGAGTCTGTGCCAGTTTAGAACTATAGGCCTTGACTCTTGCTGCAGCTAGATCATTCAGCCAGGGACCCCTCTACTTCTGTTTTTAAGATTCTATGCCCAGTTTCCTTTTTTCAAAGGGTGCCATAACTTTTTAAAAGGCTTGGGGTGAGGGGTTGGAGGAGGTGTGAAAACCAGCGGCCTGAGGGAAGCCAAGGGGAGCCCATTTGTGTTAGATCTTGAGTTCTCAACAGTCACAAAACACAGGACAAAATGGCTGCCAGGCAGTGAGAATAAGATAACCCATTTCAGCAGACCGTAAGGAGTATTGTACTTGGAGCCTTAGGGACAACACAAGGAGGTGTGAGAGATGAGGCTGCAAAACTGATGGGCTCTGAATAACACTGGGCATGATGACTTTGAGGTTTGAGGCCCTGGACCAGCACCATGTATTCTAGCAGGAGTGACAGGACCACACTTGCCTCTTGGACAGGTGGCCCCAGCGGTGGTAGATTGTCAGTTGAGGGAGCTGGTTTCTGTACAATATGGTAAATTTCCTTAGTGAAGCTGGTGGCCTTAAGGAAGGCTGACCCCCTCCCCCGGATGTTCATCTCCATGGTGGAGCAGTGGGGACCTGGGCCACTCTTGCTCAGGTAGGAAGATATGGCAAGGATCCTGCTGCAGGGATTGGGCAGGATTCACTCTGGCAGATGTTTGTGTGTCTACTCTGCATGGCCTTGACCTCTGTGAGCACTTAGAGATGAACAGGTAAGCACTATATAGAGCTGTGTCCTGTGAGCACTGAGGACAGTGGTGAGGAAGCTACTTAGGGAAAGGGATTCTCACCCCTTCTTAAAGGACAAGTCCCAAGGTGGTCTCCCCATCAAGGAGGGAAGGAATATCACATCTTGGACTTTTATATCAGGAACCTGACCTTGTACTTGGCTTTAGTCTGGCATCTGATGACAAGTTTTGAGTCTCTCTTAAATGTAAACCTTTACCCTGCACCCAGAGTGATCATTTTGAAACCACTTTGACGGGCCATTCCCCTGTTCAAAAAAGGTCAGGGGCTCTGCTCTGCCATCAGCATGGAGTCCACACTCCTGAGGTGATTGAGAGCCCCTCACAACGCTGAGGGCAGCCCATGATGCCTGGCATCATTGCTCCTATTGACCCACTTAATCCTCAGAACAACCCTTTGCAGCAGAAAATCTTGTCACCGCCCCCCCACCCCTTGTTTGATAGGGAAGCTGCAGATGAAACACCAGGGTCACACAGTGTGTAAATAGGAGAGCTAAAGCAGCCTGCCTTCCCAAATGGTCTGAACCACTAAGTTCTAAGCTCCAGCTGCTCCACAAGGACTCCGTAGTTGTTGAATGAACAGATATGCCTGACTTTCCCGCTGCACCTGAAGTTACTTCTCCCTCATCTTTTATGCTTTAGCCAGGCTGACCCTTTGTTCTCTCACCATCAGATTTATAAACAAGCCACACTTCTCTGTAGGACACTCTCCTCCCACCGAAGACTTGGCTCGTTTCCATGTATTGTTCAGGACTTGGCTTACAGGTTTCCTCCGAGAATTTTGCTCCCAGATAGGTGCTCTTACCGAATCAGGATGGTGTTCTTGTCTGATTCCCCACTAGGCCCCGAGCTCTGTCAGGCCCAGGTCACCATAGACGTGTACATAAGGAAGAGCAGGAGCTGTGCAACATGTGTTGAACAAACATGAGTGCATTTGTAGAGCTGGGCTTGACTCAGAAGGCCCTGTTGTGGCTTGCTTTCCAACTGTTCTCTTCGCAGACTGCCCTGACTGGGCTTGAGGAGAGACAGAATCGTCTTTTCCTTCACGATTATCTCAAGCTCGGCACAAGACTTGGCACTTCCTAATAGGACACATGTCACATCCCCTGGGTTTGGGAGCAAGGAGGGCTTTGGCTGCACTTTCTCAGCAGTTCCCTGGTGGTGCTTCATGTATCTGTGCTGGGGGAGGGAGGCCCTTAGTTGTGGGCAGGAGGCTGTGTTTCCATTCCCTGTGTCTGCTCCCACCCAGCTTTGGCTCCTAATGCCTAAAGCAGAGCGTTGCCAGTTATCTTCCTTTGGCTTTTTCTCCTAGGACTTTGAATGTGGAAATGATGTGGAACTTTCCTTCACCAAGAATGGGAAGTGGATGGGCATTGCCTTCCGAATCCAGAAGGAAGCCTTGGGGGGTCAGGCCCTCTACCCTCATGTCCTAGTGAAGAATTGTGCTGTGGAGTTCAACTTCGGGCAGCGGGCAGAGCCCTACTGTTCCGTTCTCCCAGGCTTCACCTTTATCCAGCACCTTCCCCTGAGTGAGCGGATCCGGGGCACCGTTGGACCAAAGAGCAAGGCAGAATGTGAGGTGAGTGGGACTGGAAGACCGAATTGGAGGCCACCACTCAAGAGCCACGTCCGCTGCCAAGGCAGAGGGGAGACACGCAGCCAGGTGATGAAAGGGGCACAGCCTCTCTTGAAGGAGTAACCGTGGGGCCTCTCCTTCCAGGCTTCCCAGAACTAGGAGAGAGAGGTGAGGGTGGTAGGTGTGGCTTGGGCTGAAGAGGGGAGGGGCTGAGCTAAGAGACCTAAATCTTGGAAGGGTTCCCAAAGGAAGTTGTCATGTGGCTTCTTCCACACTGCATTTTCAGGGAGTCCAAGACTGTCCAAGAACAAAAAATGACAGTTGATCTTGGGGGTGATTTGGCTGCAGAAGCTGTACTGGCGAGCTTTGCTCTCAAAATAATGTTTTTTCAGATACATAAGTGATTTTATGTTTATTCAAAAAAAAAAAACTAAACATGAAGATTAGTATCCAATAATTCCACTGTCTGCAAATAAGTTCATCGATAGAATTTTCAAGTTTATGCTGTCCTTTTTGCTGTGCTGGGTGCCTGTTTTATACACACACACGCTTATAATTGAGATTGTAAAGTATAAGCATTTTGATATCCGCCCTTTTCACTCAATATTATTTTGTCAGCTTTATCCTATTACATGAACCCCTTTTTAAAATCTCATTTTTAATGGCCTTACAAATGAATCATTCCCCTCTTGGTGGGCATTTAAGTTGTATCTAGTGTTTGGCAAATTCTAAATGTACTAAATAAATAAATACCATGCTTGTACTGCTGTGTATAGTTTGTCCCCTTCTCAGACTCCAGGAAGGTTGTACCACTACTCACGGCCACTACATGTGCCATTCACAGTGCATGACCCTCTCTGGGCTTTTCCCTGTCAGCCACTTAATCCCGCCTGAACAAAAACGTAAATATTCATGATAATAATACATGATTTTGTGCTCTCCCCATGTGAGGCCCTCTGTTAAGCATCTGACTCCTCATGTCTTTGAATCTCAACAGCAGCACTGTGAGGTAGACACTATTATTGCTTCTGTTTTCTGGAGGCAGCCATGAGGATTAGAGTTACCCTTGAGGTCACCAGTGAGTGAAGATTGTGCCAGGCTGCCATACCACCTGCTGCTACTGCTGCAGTGTCACTCTGTCCCATTCTTGTAGATTCTGATGATGGTGGGCCTGCCCGCTGCTGGTAAGACCACATGGGCCATCAAACATGCAGCTTCCAACCCCTCCAAGAAGTACAACATTCTGGGTACCAATGCCATCATGGATAAAATGCGGGTAAGCATGGTTCCTGGTTTCTTTGTAACCACTTCCCACCCCTCAAATGCTGCTTGGCAGCCAGGACCACCCACCATTTCACCACCCTCTGCCTGCAGGTGATGGGCCTACGCCGGCAGCGGAACTATGCTGGCCGCTGGGACGTCCTGATCCAGCAGGCCACCCAGTGCCTCAACCGCCTCATCCAGATCGCCGCACGCAAAAAACGCAACTACATTCTAGATCAGGTATTTACTGGTGACCATCATGTCCCAGGAAAGGGAAGGGGTCTGTTGAGTGCCTCAGAATTCTCTGGTCCTTTTATTTTTTTTTCTCCAGAATGTCTGGGACTGCAGTGCTGATCAGGGAGTCAGCCATACATGATGACACAGTCCCAGACTCTTAGCATAGTTGTCTGAGCCCAGTCTGTGGGTAAGGTCTGAGGTCATGATCCAGATGTAGCTCAGGCTCTCAGCAGCCCAAAGAACATCATCAGGTAAGAGCTATTTAGTAAAATGGAAGGGACATGGTTTTCTGAGCCGGACAAACCTCGGCTTAAATCCAAGCTGTGCTACTTCCCAGCTAAGTGACTGTGGGCAGCTGGTTTCATCCTTCAAATCTCAGTCTCCTGGTTGGGAGAGATCATAATGGTGCCCACGTAACACACGTTTTGGCAGATAGTAGCTGGAGATTGTTGTTAATTGCTCTACAAAATAGGTATGTCCTAGCTGCTGTTAGCCTGGTTTTTGTTTGTTTTTAAATATTTTACTTATTCATGAGAGACGCAGAGAGGAAGAGGCAGAGACACGGGCAGAGGGCGAAGCAGGCTCCGTGCAGGGAGCCCAACATGGGACTCTATCCCAGATCTCCAGGATCACACCCTGGGCTGAAGGTGCTAAACCGCTGAGCCACCCAGGCTGCCCTGTTAACCTGTTTTTATGACTGTTGGATACATACCTAAGTATGTATTTTCTACCAGTTATGAGGAAGGTTCTTAGCATCAGGCAATCTGAGAACCTTTGAAATTAAACCATAATTTTGTATGCAAGCAGAGATATGTCCTTTAAAAAAAAATAAACTGGACATGGGCAGCCCCGGTGGCACAGCGGTTTAGCACCGCCTGCAGCCCAGGGCGTGATCCTGGAGACCCTGGATCGAGTCCCACGTTGGGCTCTCTGCATGGAGCCTGCTTCTCCCCCTGCCTGTGTCTCTGCCTCTCTCTCTCTCTCTCTGCATCTCTGAATAAATGAATAAAATCTTAAAAAAAAAAAAAAAAAAAACCTGGACAGTTTTGAGTTAGGATAGGAAGATTGTTCATGGCTTTCAGCATTCTCAAAAGAATGAGTGACCCAAACATGGTTAAGGATCCCTTTCTCAGAGTAATGAATTCCTTAGGTTGGGCGCCTTGAGACGTCCTTCTTGATACTGTCCTAAAGGCTGTCTCAAGTAGTAGATCCTTTATTTTGGGATCTCTGAACAAGCCTCTGCTCCCCTTAACCTTGTGCACGGGCTTTCTTAAAAATCTGTGAGTGCAAATACGAGTAGCACCCCCTACCCCCACCCCACCCCAGCCCTTACTGGAGTGCCTTCCATGCATGTAGCCCTGGATACTTGATTACCATGAATTCAAAGAGTTCCTGATGAGGGTGGAGCTGGTGGGGGTAGGCTTGTCAGAAGGGTGGTTGGAAACTCCAGGGAACCAAGTTGGCTTTGTGTAGGAGTAAGCATCTTCTACAAAAACAATTGAGCAGGAACTCCAGGTTGGGCTTGTGGACACACGGAGATTTGGGGAGAGTGGTGCCGAGAAAGCACAGAATTTCTGTGCCCATTCCCTATATCTTGCCCTATGTATCTTCCACCTAGCTGTTCTCGAGTTACATTCTTTTCATAATAAACCAGTAAGTTGATGTGTATAGCGGAAGAAATGAAGTCTCATAGCCAGCATTTGAAAAGAGCACATAATAAGAACTAGGGTTTTTTAAGTAATTTTTTATTTTTATTTTTTATTTATTTATTTTTTTAAGATTTTATTTATTTATTCATGAGAGACACACGCAGAGAGAGAAGCAGAGACATAGGCAGAGGGAGAAGCAGGCTCCATGCAGGGAGCCTGATGTGGGACTCGGTCCTGGGACTCTGGGATCGCACCCTGAGCTGAAGGCAAACGCTCAACCACTGAGCCACCCAGGGTTCCCCTAAATAATTTTTTTAAAGATCTATTTATTATAGAGAGGGCACACAAGTTGGGGGAGGGGTAGAGGGAGAGGAGTAGGGAGAGAGAAGCCAACTGAGCCAACAGCAGCCAACTATGCCTGCTGAGTGTGGGGCTTGATCTCACGACCTTGACATCATGACCTGAGCTGCCATCAAGAGTCAGACACTAAAAAAAAAAAAAAGAGTCAGACACTTAACCAACTAAGCCACACAGGTGCCCCAATGAGAAATTAGTTTTTAAAGATAAAAAGAAGCTATTAGCTGGTGATAGTTTTTTATGGTAGACAAATTAAAAGATCCTGAGAAGTTAAGTGTTGAGTGGAAATATGTGGTTTGCTGATGAAACCGCATACTACAAAACCTTAAAAGTTGGCCAAGGCTATGCCACACCTTTGGCTCTCTTACATGATGGTGGACATGTGAGATTCACCCTAGATGTTGCTTTTCTAAAAGATGGACCTGAAAGGTGTATTTTCATCCAGTGAGCAATGCTGCAATCATAAGATTGAGCCCTGAAGACTCCCATTTGTAGAGAACACAAGACATGAGACACCTGGTTTGGTCAGTGGTTGCGTCTGCCTTTGGCTCAGGGCCTGATCCTGGATCCAGGGATTGAGTCCCATATCAGACTCCCTGAGAAGAGCGTGTTTCTTCCTCTGCCTGTGTCTGTGTCCCTCATGAATAAATAAATAAAATTTAAAAAAAAAAAAGGACATGATCCTATAATACTAAACTTTGATAAAAATAAGTCATTGCAAAAAAATAAAAACTTTAAAAATTTTTTTAAAAATAAAAAAAAAAATAAGTCATTGAGCTAATGAAAAAAAAAAACACAGTTGAAAACAGTTGAGCACAGGATAGTCTAAGGGACACCCAAGGTTACTATCCCAGCTCAGCCCCATTCATGATGCGTATAGCCAGCCTTTTCCCCCTTTAAAAGACTTTGTCTTTTATTTTTCTTTCTTTTTTCTTTTCTTTCTTTTTTTTTTTTTTTAATTTCAGTCTTCTACACCCAAGGCTCAAATCTATAACCCCAAGATCAAGAGTTACATGCTCTACCAACTGACCCAAAGATTATGTTTTTTAAACAAGCCTCATTTTGCCACATACTTAGGGTATTTTGAAAGTATAGTCCACCTTGACCCCAGTGTGATTCCAGGTCCTGAAAAATAGAGAACTGCACCCTCAGGATTCCTTGTTTGGATACCCAAGAATCCTTGCCCTTTTTTTTTTTTTTTCCTCTGTTTCCTAATTAAATCATTTGTGAAACCCATTTCAAATATGTGGCCCAGTGGAGAAGGATTATAATCCTAGGGGAAAATGGTCTTTAATGTCTGTATTCAACATTTCAAGGTGGGCTTTCCCTGGAAGTCAAGCCCCCAGCATCTCAGCCAGGCACAGAACAGCTGAGGTCTGAAAAGACTCACTGTTGGCCTTCTTGGTTTGTGCTAGCTTGTTCAGGGACAGGGTCCAGGGCTGTACCAGGTGCACCTGTACTCTTCAGGGCTGCTGGCCTCCTGGTGGAGGGACCTGCAGGTCAAGTCAAGTGACCCAAGCCAACAGAGAGGCAAAATAACCTAAACTCTGAAGGAGGAACAGGAGAGTTCTCTGATTAACCACAGATTGGAGGATTGAATAGGGGCCTGAAGCTATAGATTATTCAGGCCTCAGAAGAGGTCTGAAGCCAGTGATTTGACCTATTGTGGGCTTAAGCCCCAGAAGTGGGTTCCAGAAAACCGTGGAGGTAGGATGTAAGATTCAGAGCAGAACCCTGGCCAGGTGCTGGCACTTCCCACTCCACCAACTTCAACAGTGAGGGATAAGTCGATGTATAGCTGAATCCTGAGCTAGATAGAACTCCCAGAGCAGAGACAGTACCGCCGGCAAAATCCCTACAGTCCTAGGGTCTTAGCTTAGGGTTATCTTTTCCCTTTCCCCTCTGATTTTTCCTAAGTGGTCAGACCTCCTCACATTTGGCTCTCCCGAGGTTGGCCTCAGAAATGCTCATCCTTAGAGGGAAGGAGAAAGAGGCTATGTGAGCCAGAATTCTGCCTTTGGCCAGAATCCCAGCCCCTATCCCAGGCTGTGTCTCATTGAGCACAAGCTCTCAGGTGTGTTGGAGCCTGGACCTATATATCATGATGATTTCAGTACTCTTGATATGGGGGTGTTAGAGCTGTGGGACATCTGAGGAGGGCAAGAAAAAAATAGCTGGATTTGGGGGGGGAAGCTGAGCCCTCATCAGAGAAAGGAACCTATTTGAAGTAATGTAGTCAGTTTACTGGTAGAACAGGTTTTAGCTGACCTCCCAGAAAAATCACAGCCAAGAATGGTGGGGTCTATGGTGGAAAATTAGGAAAGCTGTCTGGAAATGGGGTGCCTGGCAAGGATATGGACGATGATAAAAGGAGTTGAGACTTTGTCCTGAGGGCAGTGGGGAACCAGGATCATGTTTTCATCAGAGAGGGACATGGCTAAAGGCGAACAGAGAAGTAGGAGGCCACATTGCCTCAAGTGCTCTTTAGGGCCCTTTCTTACCCATGGAAAGCCTCTGGAATGAGTTCCTGCCTGGCCTGCCCCTGGCCTACCATAGAGCTTTGAGATGGTGCAGAGCAGGGGCAGGAACTCTCCTGAAGGCTTTGAGAAGGCCTCTGCAGGGCCATGTATGAGGGCCCCAAACCATTCCCAGAGTTGAGGGCTGCAGGCAATGAGTTCTCTTAGGGCTCTCACAGCACAGAGCCAGGCCAGGCAGTAGTAATCAGAAGCAGAACTGGATGTGACAGCATTGCCAACCCTGTCTCAGTCGTCAGAACCTGTGGTATTAGTCCTAGTCCTGCTTTGCATCCCCGTTGATGATGATGACCAAGAACAGATAGGAGTTAAAAGCCTAACCATTGGGAACCTCCCCATGTCCTGTCAGCAGCTGTCAGCAGCCGCTTTCCCAAGTCCCATGCCATGCCTTCCCGTGAGACAGAAACCTAGAGCTAAGAGGAGAGGTCCAGAGTAAACCGCCTCTTGATGGCAGTTGTTGTAGAGAGGGAGGTGTTTCTCTTCTCCACCTTCCCCATCCCCAGAGCCTCAGCCTGTTGCATTGTTGACAATTCCAGACAGTTCTCTTCCTGCATTTGTGGTTCCTTCCACTGGGTTTACCTCTAAGCCCAGAGTTCTTTTGTCACTGACTTTGTCACTGGCTTTAAATGTGCTTCTCTGGGGTCCAGCCAGGTTCCTGTCATGGCCAGCCTGACCCTACTAAGCTCTGGACAGGAGACAGTGGGACTCTCATAGCCGGAGTTATTTCTGCTACTGTATTTCTCCCTCATTCCCCCAGACCATCATACACCAGAACTGCCCACAGAACTTCTTGGAGAAACTCAACTCCTGTCCTTTGGCCCACTTCGCTGGGGATTGAGGATAGCTAGGGAGCCAGGGAACACAGCCCCAGACCTTCTTAGAGTCAGCATCTCTAAGCAGGGTGGGACCGGGAGAAGCAGGAGCTGGGCAGAGGGATCCCACACAGCTGGAAGAGCTGACCTAGCTGTTGTGCTGGTCTCCTAGCAACAGCCACCAGCAGCCCCCAGTGACCATAGCATTGCTGGGCCAACCTAAGGGCTCTGACCTCACTGTGTTTGCTGTAGCAACAGCCACCAGCAGCTAACTCCCTTTCCTCCAGGAAGCCAAACATTTGGATTTCTGCTGGCCTGGTTCAGACTCTCTTCTTCCCTTCCCCAAGACCAGGAATAAGGGGAGGGAAAGACACTCTTAAAAACACTCGCCAAGTGTGTTCTCAGTACCTCCGTTCCAGAGTGTCTGAGGACCCATCCCTCAGAGTCTAGCCACTTCCCAGGACAGGGGCTGACTATTATTAGGAGTCCAGTATGCTCCACCCCCACTCCTCCCACTCCCATGAAGCTTCAAGGACTAGCCTTCTTGACCACATTGCTTCTATTTTCTGCCCCCTCATCAGCACATTTACAGGGCAGGTCTGCCCTTGGAAAATCTCCAGGAGGTGTTTATCCCTGTCTTTGGGGTTTGAGGCAGTCAAAATAGGATCATTTCTTATGGGCAAGAACCGTGGAATGGGTTGTCCACAGAATGGTCTGGAGCCACAGTCACTCTGGCTTTTGTGCCAGGAGAAAACCTCATTATTTAGCTGGAGGAGGCCAAATTCTATCTTGTTATGATCAGATGCCACCTTGTTTTGCTTTTAGGAATGAGTCCAGGAAGAGCAGTGGGAAGAGGGACTTTTCCTCTGTAACCTGATGTGCCTCTTAACCACTTGTGGCCCACGGCCTCTCCAAGGGCCAGTCTTCAGGGCCCAGATCCCAGCATGGGTGTGTGCTTGCAGCATAGACTATCCTCCTCCCTTTCCTTGAAGGGTGGAACATTTTCCCTGGGGCACGGGGAAGAACATCCCTGCCTGTTGTGTGTCAGGATCAAGGGTCTGATTGGTTTAGAGAACAGCTGCACCCACAGCCCAGATCTCCCAGCAGATGTGCACTGGGGTCCTTGGCCTCTGGCCGACCTACAGCCCAGTATCCTCTTCCTTGTGCCTTGGGAGAGGATCTCTTGTGTCTTGTCTTTTCTTCGAATTTAACTTTCCTTGGTCCTTTCCATTGGGAAGCCTTTCCTGGGACAGTGTCAGTCCTATTGGCCATATTTTCAGATCCACCCTATGTGTGTTGACTTGGAACTTTCCCTGCCCCCTCCTTGCCACATGCCAGACACTCACATCTGCAAATCCTCATCAGAGCCAAGAGGAAGATCTGATCCCTCTCTTTCAGATGAAGAAATTTGAGACACAGGCTAATTAGGTGACTTGTCTAGTCTCACAAATAGTAGGAGGCACAGCTGGGATTTCAAACCCCAGCTTCTTCCCCAAAGCCTGTGTTCTTTCTACCCTGTCTCACTGTACCTGCCTTTTAGAGTATGAGCAGGGAGAGGGAGAGAGAGAATCCCAAGCCCACTTCATGCTGAGCACAGAGCCTGACTCAGGACTCAGACCCACGACTCTGAGATCACGGCCTGAGCCAAAACCAAGAGTCAGATGCTTAACCAACTGAGCCACCCAGGGGCCCCTGTCCCTGCCTTTCCTTTTTTTTTTCTTTCTTCTTAAGATTTTGTTTATTTATTCATGAGAGACAGAGAGAGAGAGGCAGAGATACAGGCAGAGGGAGAAGCAGGCTCCATGCAGGGAACCCGATGCGAGACTTGATCCCAGACTCGAGGATCATGCCCTGAGCTGAAGGCAGATTCTCAACTGCTGAGCCACCCAGGCGTCGTCCCTCTGTCCCTGTCTTTCTGATGGGAAGTCACTATTAATTTGATCTTCCCCTGGTCTGGATCACTTCACGTTTACTTTACAGTGAGACTAACCATGGCATACCTCCCTCCCCAGTAACAGCCATAACAACAGTGGCTCCCATTTGTTGAATGTTGGCTGTGAGCCAGGCCCTGGGCTAACCAAGGGCTTTTACTCAACATGAATTCCTGAAGTCTTAATAGTGAACATATGACATTCATACTATTTTCCCCTTTCAGGGCTTGAGACTCATTAAATGCAAAGTCTGTTGATTTTACAGACAAGTAGGTTGAGTGGAACTTGTTCACCCAGGGCCATGGGGGTGTGACCTGACCACACTCTAACTTAGGTTAGAGTTGGGATATGCCAAGCCACCCACCCACACACACACTGCCTGCCTCTATCAAGACAGCTCCCATGCTGGAGGCTGCCTCAGAAACCCCACTCAAGGTCTTAATTGTGTTTGGGGCAGTTGTTCTATTATCCTTTTCCGCTCAGTCTTTAGCAGCCCTGGCAGGGAGGCATTTCATCTGATTTACAGATGAAGCAACTATAAGGACTGGCCAGAGTGAGTTAATGGCCAAACTAGGACTTGACCCTGGGCTTTTCCACCCTATCAGGATGGAAATACAGTATTTTTTGTGTCTCTTGGTACCTGCCCCTCAAGGGCTTTTCCCTTGAGTCCCTTTCAGAGCCGCTAAAAGTTGTTCAAAAGCAGGTATTTAAAAAAAAAAAAAAAAAAAAAGCAGGTATTTTTTTTTTTTTTTTTCAAAAGCAGGTATTCCTCAGGACTCCTAATTCTCTTCAGTGTCTTAAGTTTGGATAGGGAGGATACCTGTATGGTGCCTGGGTCCCGTCTCCAGAAACGAGTTTGGTAATTCCTGAGTGGCATTAGGGCTATTCTCTTTTCCAGTAGCATCCAGGTGATTTGGGTGTACAGGCTGAATCTGTGAGCCCTGGGGTGCCACAGGTCTGGGTCTCAGTTCCAAAGAGCACATAGAAGGTACTCAGTAAATGGAAGCTGTTGGCAACTGCTACTCTTGGTCAGGTGTGTTCTAGAGCACCACTTTGTGCCAGAACCAGCCCAGGACACACCTGTGCATCACCTAGAGGAAGGGAACAGAACGTTAGCAGCAAAACTGCACTTGTGAAAAAGCATGGGCTGTTGCCTTGTCCTGCTCTCTGGGTAGAAGCCTGTGGGTAAGCCTGATGGCTTTAGAGAAGGACTAGGGGAATAAAAGAACCACAGTGTTGATGAAAACAGTCCACAAAACTGTCAGAAGGGGCTGGTTAATTATGGCAACCATTCTGTAAATATTATATAGCCATTAAAAGAGAACACTGGCCCAGAAAAACGTTAGAGAAACATTAAGTGAAAAAAGCCTTCCAGAGAGTATGTAGCATGATTCCATTTGTATTAAAAATCACACACATCGGGATGCTTGGATGGCTCAGCAGTTTGGTGTCTGCCTTCAGCTCAGGGCTTGATCCCGGGTGCAGGGATCAAGTCCCATATTCGGCTCCCTACAAGGAGCCTGCTTTTCCTTCTGCCTAGGACTCTGCCTCTCTCTCTGTGTCTCAGAATAAATAAAAAATTTAAAAAAATCTTAAAATAGAATAAATAAAATTTATTCTTAAATTTATTTATTGTTAGAATAAATAAAATCTTAAAAATCACAAATCTGTGTTGATTTCAACAGCACATACACTAAAATAAAATTGGAACGATACAGAGAAAATTACCATGGCCTCTGCTTGAGGATGACACGCAGATTCGTGAAGCGTTCCATATTTTAACTATGACCAATTTCCCATGTGTACCTCTAAGATTTTTCCATCATATCTCAAAGTAAATGCTTTAAGAAAGAAAAAAATTCATACAGATCTTTCTAGAAATACATAAATTCAGTTCGGGTCATCTCTGGGAAGGAGGAATGGCAGTAAGCAAATAAAGGGATTCTTAACAATAAATTCTTATTCCTCTGAAGTTTTTACCATGAGCCTGTGTTTCTTTGGAATTGGGGAGAGGGTATGAAGTGGCGTACCAAGAACAGATAAGAGTTAAAAACCTAACCATTGGGAACCTCCCCATGTCCTGTCAGCAGCTATCAGCAGCTGTCAGCAGCCGCTTTCCCAAGTCCCATTTTCTGAGGACTGGCTCAAGAATATTAAGAGCAGTAAAAAGAGCAGTTTCCTGAGTTTTTCTGCTTAGGAGAACTATCATTCTTTTCTCAAATCCTGGCCTACATAATACCTGACAAGAAAAAGCCCAAGTTGTAATGTACCATCTCTTGCCTCTTTTGTTATCTCCCCGTAGACAAATGTTTATGGGTCAGCCCAGAGACGAAAAATGAGACCATTTGAAGGCTTCCAGCGCAAAGCCATTGTAATTTGTCCCACTGATGAGGACCTAAAAGATCGAACAATAAAGCGAACCGACGAGGAAGGAAAGGATGTCCCAGATCACGCGGTCCTAGAAATGAAAGGTAGGAGATGAGCCGTTCCCAGGGGGCCAGCACAGCAGGCTCCTCCAGAGAAAAGCTCCTTCCGCAGTCCCTTCCTCCCCAGCTCCTGGCTTATTCCTTTTTTGATCTTGTCCATTCTTCCCTTACTCCTGTTCTGCCCTTCCTTGTCTGGTGCAGCTGTGAATGGAAGAGCTGCTGGCAGTCCTGTAGCACAGTTTTCAGACTAGTTGGGGCTGGGGCAGCATGAGGGAGAAGATGTGTGGGAAAAGACAGTGAGAGCCCCGCACTCAATACCACCAGTGGGGTACTGAGCAGGCTTCAGTCTCCTCCTCTGTAGAAATAAGAATGCTGGTTCCACGTGCCTGGCCCACCTCCTGGGGAGGCTGGAAGGAGTGTTTAAATTTGGTGGCACTTAGCCACCTCTTCAGAAGAGAGGAGGGTCTTTGTTAACTCTTGATCATTGTCAGAAAGATTGAGACTCTTCTCACTTTGTTACTCACTTCTCATCCCCTCTACCATCTCCCTTCTGGCAGGCCAGTGTCCTGGGGGTGTAGGGGACCAGACCTCAGAAGATAATGACCTCTGTTCCCTCTGGGGCCCTGACTTCTTCCTAGCCAACTTCACGTTGCCAGACGTCGGGGACTTCCTGGATGAGGTGCTGTTCATTGAGCTGCAGCGGGAAGAAGCAGACAAGCTGGTGAGACAGTACAATGAGGAAGGTCGCAAGGCTGGGCCACCCCCTGAAAAGCGCTTTGACAACCGTGGAGGTGGTGGCTTCCGTGGCCGAGGCGGTGGTGGAGGCTTCCAGCGCTATGACAACAGAGGCCCACCAGGGGGCAACCGAGGAGGCTTCCAGAACCGAGGGGGTGGTAGCGGTGGAGGAGGCAACTACCGAGGAGGTGAGACATCTCAAACAGGGCTCTCTCCGCTTTTGGCTCCCAGAGCAGGGTTGGGCTTTGTGATTGCTTACTCAGTCAATAGATGAGACTTCTGTAGGACTAGCTATGGGCTGAATTCTGGTGGAGAACCACAGCAAGTCCAATTCTGGGCCCTCAGGGGAACTCTCCTGCTGTCTTGCTTCCCCTGGGCATTGTTCCTGAAGCCCATACCCCTTTGCAGGTCACTCTAGTATCATTGGTGAATCTTCCCTTCCATCTGACCATGAGTTTATTGCTAGTCTTGGGTTCCAGGTCAGGACCTAGTACAAGATCGATGTTAAGACTGTTTTGGGTACTAGGTGTTAAATAGAGAAGTGGGCTGAAAAAGGTTAATTTGCCCAGCTAAATCCAGAGATGGGACCAAGTGGTCCAAAGCCCAGGCTTTCTGTCACTAAGTTCTGCTATCTCTGAAGCAAAGTGTATGATGATCTAACTAGCATGCCCAACTCTGTTTCAGTGTTATGCTAGATGATTCTGGGGACACAGCCATGACCCAGACAGACACATCAGCCTGTAGTGACAGTCCAGAAGGATTCTGGGCCGAGTGGCAAAGCCCAGGGTTAGTGTGGGCTTGGCTGATACCTGATCCAGCCTGGGAGGGAGCTCAGGAAAGGCTTCCCAAAACACCAGTGGCTAAGCTGAGGTCCAGAAACCTGTTGGAGCTGGCAGGGGGAAGGATTCTGGGCCCAGCCACATCTGTTCAACGACTCAGGAGAGACCGGCTGTGTCCGGTACTTAGTTCCCCTCTTCCTGACCACCCCTTCCGATTGGTTCAACAGCCATTGAGTTGCTGGGGACACAGTAGAAACCCAAACAGCCCTGGTCCCAAGCTCACAGTCTAATGGGCAAGACAAGCCTGTCTGCAGATAACGATGACTTAGTTATTAAGGCTGCATGGCGGTGGGGAGGAGCCCGGGGGTCTGAGGGTTCGGAGCGACCGGACCTCTCCCTGGCTTCTCCGATACAGGCTTCAACCGCAGCGGAGGTGGTGGCTACAACCAGAACCGCTGGGGTAATAACAGCCGGGATAACAACAACTCCAACAACCGAGGCAGCTACAACCGGGCTCCCCAGCAACAGCCACCACCCCAGCAGCCGCCACCGCCGCAGCCGCCACCCCAGCAGCCGCCGCCACCGCCCAGCTACAGCCCTGCTCGGAACCCACCAGGGGCCAGCAGCTACAACAAGAATAGCAACATCCCTGGCTCAAGCGCCAATACCAGCACCCCCACTGTCAGCAGCTACAGCCCTCCACAGGTGAGAGAACACGTGTGTGTGTGTGTGTGTGTGTGTGCGCGCGCGCGCGCGCACATAGGCCAAAGGAAGTGGACCTGGGGAATGGCCAATATGTGCTCAGCCAAGATGGCTCTCTGCTTTTCCCTCCAACCCTGTCCTTCTTCCTGGCAGTGCTTTTGACTCTGACGGACCCTAGACTAGATGTTCCTTCCAAACCCAGATAAATTGGGAACCTACCCATTCTCCCAACCCCTTAGGGTTGTGTGCTGTGAGCATTGGTTGCTCCAGCAAGTACATTTCTCGTGGTGGTGTCGCCTCTGCTAAATCCTGGAGGAAGTACTTGATTGGGTTTCCTTTTCCCTAGGTTGGAGGAAGGAGCCAACCCCCTTATCTCCAGCATATGGAGACAGACCCTAAGTTTGGGAGGTCTTGCCCTGGGCCCTGAGAGCTTCACTCTGGAGCAGCTTCTGGCTTGGTTCCAGTTCTCCAAAAGCTGGTGCTTGGGCTCTGGAATGCACAGGCCCCTGTTAACCAGAGCAGTCCATAGCCGTTTCTTGAGTGTCTTTCAGATGCCAGGCCTGAGAACAGCTGCCAAGAGACAGATGAATGGCTCCCAGTCCTGGTCTAACCAGAATATTTCCTAGAACAGGATGGGAAGGCACAGATTCAAACCCCAGCCCCACAACATCTTGGTTCTGTAACCTTGCACAAACAGTTTAACCTCTGTGGACCTCATTTTTTTCATGAAGGACTAGAGTTGTTAGTAGAACTCATTTTCGAGGTTTGTTGCAAGGGATGGGTGGTATTACAACTTTGTGGGTAAGACTCTGGAACTAGACAGACCAGAGGCTGAGTCCCTGCTCCACCACCTTTTACTGTGTGACTTGAGCTCAGTAATTTCACTGCCCTGAGCTTCGGCTTCTTTCTCTGTAAAATGAAGCTAGTAGAACCTGCCCCACAGAGTTGATGGGGGGATTAGATGGGTTAATGATACCATCTGCACGTGGGAAGCACTTGGGAAATTGCTACTACTTTTCTCAGCCGACCTTCCCAAACAACTAACCACCATTTATAGAGTAGCCAGTGGCTTGTACACTCAGGCTTACTGAATACACAAGGCAATCTGAAGGGGTAGTTCTGTTGTAATTATCATTTTACGGGGCGGGGAAGCAGTGGAATTTCAGAAGATGCTTCTGCCTTGCTCCTCCAGGGTCTTAGAGCTGGGAGTAGAGCCCAAAACACAACCCTACCTCCTACCCTGTCTCAGCATGCCACAGAGCTGACCCATTTCCTCAGCCTTCAAATAACCTCCACCAGGGAAGTTCCTTTGTGGCCCACTGCTTATAAAGGTCCTTTCTCCATCCCAGCTAAGCTATTTCACAGAGCCCTGGTTTTCCCCCCTATTTTCCAGCCGAGTTACAGCCAGCCACCCTACAACCAGGGAGGTTACAGCCAGGGCTACACAGCTCCACCACCTCCACCTCCACCACCACCTGCCTACAACTATGGGAGCTATGGCGGCTACAACCCGGCTCCCTACACCCCACCACCGCCTCCCACTGCACAGACCTACCCTCAGCCCAGCTATAACCAGTATCAGCAGGTAGGTGCCAGATTTAGGAGGGAGTCTGGGACTTGGGGGGCGGGTGCATATAGAGAGACTTCTGGGGGACCCACATGAATGTGTATTCCGTGATTGGAGTCCCTATTTATTCCTGCTGCAGAGATGGGCTGGCCTTGAGCTGGCATTCATCTGATGTAGCCATTTCATTCAGTCAACACTTCTGCACTGGCTGCTAATAAATAACCGTATCTGAACCTCTTCTCCCCAGTAAAGCCAGCAAATGGCATAGTAGAGGCCTCCAAATCCTGCTTCAGCACCATGGCCAGTGTCCATTCCCTTGGTTGATGCTAGACCATCATACCTGTTGCTATTTGGAATATGGTATCTACCTACACCTGGAAGGACATTAGGTTGGCAGGCCAGGAGGTCTGGGCTGTAGCCCCTGACTCCCCAGCAATGTGGCATTAGGTCAGTCACATGTCATCCCAAGGGACCTTGATTTCTCTGTCAGGGGACCCGTGTGTTGGCTATCGTCAGCACGCTCATCTCTGCCCTGGGTGAGAGTGGGGTCAAAGCAGCAGCCATATGTGGATCTGGGTAAGGACAACCTGGTGCTCTTGGTTTCTCTCTCCAGTATGCCCAGCAGTGGAACCAGTACTATCAGAACCAGGGCCAGTGGCCACCATACTACGGGAACTACGACTACGGGAGCTACTCCGGGAACACACAGGGAGGCACGAGCACACAGTAGCCAGTGTGCTCTGGAGGCCCCTGCCGGCTTCCTCCACCAGCGCCCACCTCGGCCCCCTCGTCTACCCACCCTGGGTCCTGTGGTGCTGGGGGACGGGTCATCCGAGGGCTGCCTCCTTTCAGCCCACTGCCTCCCCTCTGAGGGGCTTCTTCCCCAACACAGGGCTGGGCATTTTTCTCTGGATTCAAACAGGCAACAATGACCTTTTATTTTCTGTTTGTCCCCTTACCTTCTTCCTCCCCCTCTTCCTCTTCCTCCTCTTCCCTTCCTCATTTTTGACTAAAGACACATACCCCCCTTGGTCATACAGTGAGGCTACAGTGGCTGAGGGGGGCCCTTCTGCCCACCTCTCCCAGCCCTGCTCCAGCCCCTCAGCTTCCAGACCCTCATGCAGTTGGTTGTACATTCTTCCAGGAGCTGTTTTACTGTCTACTTTTCAGGATTAAAAAAAAAAAAAAATCAAAAATTAAAAAAAAAAAACACAAGTTTAAAAAGTAAAATGTGGAGGGAGGAAGCAGTGACAGATATTTTTTGGTAATTATGCTTTTTTTTTTTTTTAATTTTTAGAATATCTGTTTTTACTGTGGCTGTTGATATTTCATCAGGATAACCATTTCTTTGCTGAGTTCAGGTGACTGAGGAAGAGCCACACCCTCAAAACAAAACAAAATACACACAAAACAAAACCACAGAATCATCTTTAACCTAACTTTTTATACGATGTCTCAGTTTCCCGTAACCTTGCACACAAGCTTCTGTGTTGAGTTGAATTGTAACTGCTTTTTGTATTTGGAGAGAGTGTGACTATTGAACTTGAAACCTTTTATTCCGGGCGTCTTGGTAGTTTCTGGTGGGATTAAGCGGGTGAGAGGGAAGAAGGGGAGGTTAGGGGGGGCTCCTTCCCTTCAGAACATGAAATTTCTCCCACCGCCTCCTCTCCAGAGGTCTCCCAGGTGCCAGACCTAAAGGTTTTTCCTACAATGATCCTCTGATTATTTTTACTCCCCCCTTGACCCATATGTTTTAACAGGATTTTAACAAACTGCACTTATTAAGAAATGTGTTTGCTTTGTTTTGTTTTCTTTCAATAAACGACATGGCACCTCCTAGCAGGAAGGAAGCAGGGTTGAAACCCTGAAGTGTTACTGCAGTTGGCCTTTAATTGGGGTGGGACCTTTTCAAGGGGACATTATTTACTCATCCATTAAACACCTACTGAGGGATGCCTGTGCCTGGCCCTGTTTTTGGTGCTGGGGATGCCCCCCCTTAAACCTGGGGCTCTCAGTTTAAAATCCACTAGTTCATTTTAAAATGGTTCCACTTCTGGTCCACTCACAGCCCCAAATCTCTCCTGGAATTTGTGTAAAGAAGGCATGGCAGGTCCCTAGGTAGAGCTGATGGGATGGAGACCACGGCTGGACTGTTGGGGGTTATCATTGGGTGTGACTGCCCATCTACCTCGGTCCTGGCCTTGGATGCTGGAGTTAGGACAGGTCCTGCCCGCACTCCTGGATCCAGGCCAGTGGGGATTCCAGGAACTTTTTTTATCCAGCAACTATGTGTTAGGTACTTGCTCTATGCCTCACTCTTTCAACAGTGCTGGGAATATAGCACGGTTAGGGCAGTTCTGAGCCCTGCTCTCGCATGTCTCCCAGTCCAGAGGTAACACAGACTTGCCATCAGACGGTGACAGCACCAAGTGGTCAGCTGTGAAAGCCTGAGAGTGGGGAGTGTGGTAAGGGGAGATCTTCCTGGAGAAGGGAACAATTTTTTAAATAGCCAGGGTAGAAAGACTGTGATTGCATCGCTATAGCCCAGTATCCTCCTTCCCCAGCAACTGGAGTCATTTTCTTTATCACTTTGGGATATATGGTGTTCCTGGCCCCTTGTGAGGGACAGTGCTGTGGCACAGGAGTGCCATCTCAGTCCCATCCCTTCCCTTACAGGAAGACCTCAGAGCCTTAGGAAAGCAATGGCTGCAAAAGGAGGAAGGCTGACTAGTTTGGAGGTCAGGGATGTGAGGTGGAGCCAAAATTGGTGGCCAGTTAGACTAAAAGGGACTCAAGAGTGCCTCCATCTGCCTGCAGGAGGGGAAGGGCCTCAAGTCTATCCAGGAAGTCCCCTTCTTTGCAGGTCCACGTGTTGGGCAACAGCACCCTCTGCTGGCCTCTCTGGGCAATCTCAAGTGGCAGTTCCCACCTATCAGCTGTGACAAATGGGCATCCAGATTCCTTATCCTGGCAATGCAAATGGGAAGTTTTTCAGCTCCAGTCCACACGGTGTGGATCAGTGCACCAGCCTCCTCACAGATCTCCCTTACCTCCAAACCCTGATGCTTTCCCTGCCCCAACCCCGCCACCCGAAGGATAAAAGAACACAAGCTACTTAGTGTGGCTTAGGAGGCCCTGTGTGCCTGGTCTCCAGTGACCTTTCTGGCTTCACCTTTTGCTACTCCCCCTTTGAACTTCAGACTGCTGGTTTGTTCTTGGGGAGTCACAAATCTCAATCCAAATGCTATCAACTCTGCTTTGGAAAATGCACATGTACATGGAATTTTGCAAAAATATTCAAGAAGTTCTCAGATCTGCAGTCCAACCATGGCCCTTAAGTTCTAACTTTTTTATTCCCTAACCACACAGAAAGCCTTGCAGTAGCCAGAAACTTCCATGCAAGGTCTTTACCTTGCCCTTTGCTTCCTAAAACCTTCCACTTTAATTCCTATTCATCTTTCAGGTCTCAGCTTGAGTGTCCCTTCTTTCTAGAAGGAAAACTTCGTAACCCTCCAGGCAACCCCAGGAGAGCCTGGGCCAGTCAGGGTACTCACCTGTGATAGGTCTGTCCACTTTGTTGCTAACACACCTGAATGAGTCAGTACCCATCACCCAGAGCAGATCCAGGACCAGGGTTATCACCCTTCACATCTGCAATTCTTCAGGTCCTGGAACACACCGGGAAGTTCTATCTGATCTCACCACCCATATCGTGCTAGTCCGGGACTGGTTTTGATGACAGAAGTAAGAGACAAAGCTTAGTAGATACTCTTTGAGGTGCTGAAGGAAAAACGGATGGAGTCTAAACCAAAGTACAAATCTTCAAGAGGCTCAGGACTATGGCCATTCAACCATCCATCCCAGAAGTAAGCATGCCAGGCTCTGGAGTCAGCGGTGAGCAGGTTGAACGAAGGGTCACATCCTTTCTGATAGTGCAATTCCGCAGCAGGTCGGATGGGGGCGGGGGGGTTGGGGCAGGGAAAATCACTGACCCGGGCGCCCTTTAGGTTCCCGGCTGCGGGGGGCGGGGCCAGGGGGCCACGCATGCGCATTGGAAGGTCCGCCTTCAGCCCGGAACTGTTGTTTGGGACTCCGCCGAGCACCCGGCCCCCGGAGTGTGCTCAGCCGGAAGTGGCCGTCCAGGGCTCGGGCCCGGGATTGGCGTGCAGACCCCACCGCGGCGGCTAATTAGTGGAGAATGAGTATGGAGGCCGTGGCGACCGCGGCGGTGGCGGCGAGGGAACCCGATGAAGGTGAGGTCCTGGCCACGCGGAGGTGGCGGGAGGGTGGGCCTGCGGTGTCACTGGGAAATGATTCCCCGTCGGCGCGCAGGAGGACTCTTTATAGGGGGACGCTTGCGGGTTTACCAGTCCCCCTCGCCACTCTGTCCAGATTAATTCCACTCTTGTCGCGGGCTGCCGCCCTCGCCCCGTCCCCTGCCCCGAAACTCTCCCCTTCAGAGTTCCAGGCCAGCCCTTTCCATGTGCCAGGCTCCATGTGCCGACTCCTCACCAGGTATCAGGTCAACCCACACCTGGCCCCTGCCCACCACCCCCCCCCTGCGTCGCACTGCCCCTTGCCTTGCTCCAGGCGGGCCTTCCTCTTGTCCCACGCAGACTCCGCTGATGCCACATGTACAGCTCCTCCGCTTCGTTCTCATTCCCCCGAAGTCCACAGTGCCGTCTGCGTTCTTAGGTCCCTAATCCGTTTCTGTGCTCCCTCCATCTCTCTCCTTTGCATTTTCATCTTATCTCCCCTGATGCCTTCCCATCAGTATCTAAAACGCCTTCCTTCTGCTCATCTTAAAATTTCATGCCTGGGACCCTTGGGTTTCTCAATGGTTGAGCGTCTGCCTTCTGCTCAGGTCATGACCCCGGGGTCCTGGGATCGAGTCCCTCATGGGGGGGCGGGTACTCCTCGCAGGGAGCCCGCTTCGCCCTCTGCCTGTGTCTCTACCTCTCTGTGTGTGTGTCTCTCATGAATGAATAAATAAAGTCTTAAAAAAATTCCATCCCCCTGTTTTAGATTCATCCCAGGTGGTGGGAGATGTAGTTGAGAGGTTGGCTGAAACATCACTGGCCAAGAATTGGTCATTGTTGAAGCTGGATGATGGGTATATGGGTATATTGTATTCTCTACATTTGTGCATGTTGGAAATTTCCCATTAAATTTTTTTTGCTTAACCTAAAAAAATCTATCGCTGGATTCCATGGGCCTTAAGATACCGTGTATCTTCTTCAGAGTCCTCCACACCTGCCTCCATTTCTTCACCTCCCACTGACTTGCAGTCCAGATTCTGCATCCACAAACTGCTCTGATCAGGGTCACCAGTGACCCCACCCCCCTCGGTGTAGTTAAAAGGAGTCACCCCAGTCAGGTTTTCTCTTATTAGACCACTTGGAGAATTCAATGCCATCGACCCCTCCATCCTTCTTGAAAGCTGTCCTTTGGTTGGTTGGTTTCCTTCTTTCTGAGATTTATTTATTTATTTGAGGGGGAGGGCAGAGGAAGAGAATCTTCAAGCAGCCTCCCCACCAAGTGAGGAGCCTGAAGCCCAACTCCATGCTCTGTCTCATGACCCATGAGATCACGACCTGAGCCAAAACCAAGAGATGGACACTCAACCAACTGAGCCACCCAGGGTGCCCCTTTGGTTTCTGTGACACCACTTTTTGCCTTTCCCTTCTCTCAGCTCCTCCCACTCATCCTCTCACAGTTTCCTATGGCTGCTGCAGCAGAGGACCACAAACTGGGGTCATCTTAAGATGCAGAATGCATTTTCTCACAGTTTTGAAGGCCAGAGGTCTGAAATCGGTACCATGAGGCTGAAATCAAAGTGTTAGCAGGGCCGTGGAGGGCTCCCTCAGAGGCCCTTCCAGCTTCTGGTGGCTCCTGGCGGCTCCTGGCATCCTTGGCATGTGGCCACATCACTCTGATCTCTGCTTCTGTCCATCTCCACATGGCCTTCTCTTCTCTGTATGTCCAGTCTCCCTTGGACTCTCTTATGGACCCTCCTCATGACATGTAGGGCCCACCTGGACAAGATAATCTCCCTGTCCCAGGATCCTTTAACTTCATCACATCTGTAGAGACCCATTTTTTGGCCATAAACAGTCACACAGGCTCCAGAAATTAAAGCGTGGCTGTCTTTCCGGGGCCCATTTTGTAGCCTTCCATGGCCTTCTTTGTAGGCATGGCTTCTCCCCATCCAGTCAGGCTCTCCTAGCCTACTCTTCTCCCATCCTCACACACTTCCCTTGCCCTCCCCAAGAGCTCTCATTTCCTTTAGCTTTGGTTCTTGACTTGGTTCTGCTGACTCCATGGCTCTGTCCCCAGCCCTATACTTTTCTCCTGAGAAGTCGCTAGCCCCACACACCAGCAGTCTCTTAGATGTCTCCCCTTGGAAGTCCCCTGGGCCCATGTCCCAGACTGGCCTCAGCATCTCTGCCTGCCCCTGCCCCAGATCTGCTCCTCATCCATTACTGTCTCAGGGACATTTTGATTAGTTCCCAGACCAGAGCCCCAGACCTGAACTGGTTGCACCCCTCGCCTCCCAGCCCTTCAGCGCCATGGCTTGTCTACTCAGCTTCATGAACATCTTTCTAACCACCAACTGCCTCCTGTGCCCTCCTCCACGGCCCCTGCCCTGGTTCAGCTTAGTTTTCTCTGGTCCCTCTCTGAAACCCACTGCACTTGTAACCCTCGCCCCCTCCCTCTTCCCTGTCCCAGCCAAACTGCCCAAAAGAGTTGCCTGTACTTTCTGTCTTCTCTTATTTCCTGCTTGCTCAGCCTCGCTCCAGTTCCTACACATTTTGAGAAGCATCTCTCAACAAGGTTTGCCTGTTACCAGTACCTGTTTTGTCTTTGACCTTCCTGTCTTCCCCATCATACTGGCTGTTCCCTGAGGGCAGGAGTTGGGCTGGCTCATTCCCATGGATCTTCAGCATGGCCCAGTTCAGGGCCTCACAAGATTTGGAGTTGCTGAAAAGTGGCTAGATGAATGTGTGAGTGAGTAGGAGAGAGCAAGGGAGTGAGTGAACAATTTAGTGGATGTGTTAGTGAACAAGTGAAAAGGCAAGGAATTGAGTAAGTCAATGAATGAGGTGGTGAAGGACCAACTTAACACACTAAACACACTCCTACCTCAGGACCTTTGCACTGGCTGTTCCCTTTCTGTGGAACTGTCTTCCCCAAAAAATGTCGTGGCTCAGTCTCTCAACACCTCAGGTTTCTACTGTCACTTTTTGGCAAGGTCTTCTCAGACTGCCCCATTTAAAATTGCAGCCTGGGGTGGCTCAGTCAGTTAAGCGTTTGACTCTTGGTTTAATTTCAGGTCGTAAGATCGAGCCCCACGTTGGCTTGTGCTCAGCACAGAGTCTGCTTCAGATTCTTTCTCCCTTTTTCTCCCCCTCCCCACCTCCCTCTTCCCTCTTTCAAATAAATTAAATTGCAGCCTGCCCACCACTGACCCCATTCCCTCTTCCTTCCCTCTTCATTTTTTTTTTTTAAAGGAAAGGCTTAATTTAAATTTTTTTAAGATTTTATTTATTTATTCATGAAAGATACAGAAAGAGAGGCAGAGACATAGGCAAAGGGAGAAGCAGGCTCCCCTCAAGGAGCCTGATGTAGGACTCGATCCCGGACCCCAGGATCATACCCCAAGCCAAAGGCAGACATTCAACCCCTGAGCCACCCAGGTGTCCCTCTTCATTTTTCTACATAGTTCTTAGAACCATACAACAGACTGTATGTTTGCTAACACATCATGTGTTTTCAATAATTCTATTTTTCATTGTTCATGTCCCCTACTAAAATGTCAACTTTGTGCTTACTGCGGTATCTTTAGAACCTAGAACAGTGCCCAGGAGATAGTAGGTTCTCAGTAAATGTAAAATGAGTTCTTTCTACCCACTCCACCTCTCCCGCATTCCCATCTCAGGACTAACAAATCTCCCCTCTCTCCATAGACTGTACACAGGCCAGTACTGGGCACTGGGGAGAACTGAGCTGGACACCTGTCCCACCCAGACCCCAGAACAAGGTGGAAGCAGCAGAGAGAGCACCAGGGGCCCCAGATGATGACTCCCCTGGGGCTGAGAATGCGGCGGTGAGTGCCATGCTGCGTGCTGTGGCTGCCAGCCGCCTGCCTGTGTGTAGCCAGCAGCAGGGCGAGCCTGACCTGACTGAGCGGGAGAAGGTGGCCATCCTGGGCCAGCTATACCACGAGAAGCCACTGGTGTTCCTGGAGCGCTTCCGCACGGGCCTCCGAGAGGAGCATCTGGCCTGCTTTGGCCACTTGCGCGGTGACCATCGTGCAGACTTCTACTGTGCCGAGGTGGCCCGGCAGGGCAGTGCCCGACCCCGCACTCTGCGCACCCGCCTACGTAACCGACGCTACGCTGCCCTGCGTGAGCTCATCCAAGGTGTGGGGACAGGTGGGCTGGGTGGGTAGGGATACTGAGGCAGAGGAAGTAAGAAACAGGATGCAAGGACAGAGACGTGGGCAGAGGTCCTGGGAGATAAGTTTTGAGACACGGACACAGGGAGGTTGAAACAGAAACATGAAGTGATGAGGCAAGATAGGTAGAGACAGGAACCCAGGGAAGAGAATGGGACAAGCAGTGAGAAGGGCCAGAATTTAGTAGATGACATCAGTGGATCACAGACACAGAACCCAGCACTATGATGGCTGGTTATCCCTCAGGGAAACACGATTCCCTACCTCACACCATACACAGAGGTGCTGAGGAAACCCAGGACAGTATGTCTGTGACTCTGGGGACAGAGGCCCTCTGAAACAAAGCACACATGTGAAGGCCATGAAGGAAAACACCCATACCTTTTTGACCACAGCAGAATTACAAGCATCTTTCTGAACAAGGACACCAGAACTGAAGTTGAAAGATGAGAGCACACAAAGCAGAGAGTGAGTGAAGATTCTGGTTAGGGAAAAGACACAGGCCCTAGAGCAAGGGAGGTGGAGAAGATAGGACTCTGTGACAGGCAGGAGTGAAGAAAGATGGGAGGGAGGAGGATCGAATGAATGGGGTAAGGGGGTGACAGACACAGAACCCAGGAGGGACAGGAGGCAGAACGGCAGAAACAGACTGAGGGAGAGAGGCTGACAGCCAGAGAAATGGAGAGAGAGAAACACTATGGTGGGAAACACCAGAAACAGATGGATGAGGGGGACGGTTAGAACAGGGATGGCCACAGACCCCAGCGCTGCAGAGGCCAGGATTCTGGTTAGATTCTTGCCCTGGGCCCTGAAAACAGGGCTGGGACCTGTGGGTAGGAGGGACTGGGCAGATTTAACTGTTTTCTGAGGGTCAGAGCCACCCTACAGGAACAGGCAGCCAGGGGAGACTCAGAGATCCTGGGTTTGAGGGTGGTGGGGAAGCCAAGCCCACCTGAGGGAGGGCTACTGAGAAGAGCACTCTGGGGGAGAGGTGAGATCTGGGGTCTGGAAGACCACCAGGGATGCCCACATCTGGCATGTCCAGCTTGTGCACAGACGGCCACACATAGTCTACATCCTGGCTCCTGTGTGCAGGCCACTTGGCTGTGGCATCCTTTTTTTTTTTTTTTTTTTTTTTTTTTTTTTTTTTTTTTTAATTTTTTTATTTATTTATGATAGTCACAGAGAGAGAGAGAGAGAGGCAGAGACATAGGCAGAGGGAGAAGCAGGCTCCATGCACCGGGAACCCGATGTGGGATTCGATCCTGGGTCTCCAGGATCGCGCCCCGGGCCAAAGGCAGGCGCCAAACCGCTGCGCCACCCAGGGATCCCCTGGCTGTGGCATCCTGCACGCCGACTCCCAAACACGCCCAGTCATGCATTCAGGAGGCTGTGTATACCTGTGTGACCATGGACACCAATGGGCAGGGATGTGTGAACTCTGCCCAGGCATAGCTGTGCACGGGCCCCAGGCCACCGGTGCTCGGGGGCCAGAATGTACATGGCTGACCATGCACGCGTGAGTACATGTGCTGATACAGGGCTGATTGCGCACACATGCTCAGATGCATGTGCGAGTACTCCAGTCACGTGACCTCAGTCCCCTGCACGTTTCCCTACGTGTCTGAATGTACACACATACACTTGCACTTGTGCGCTCATGGCTCCCTACAAGCATGATCACGGACATGTGTCTGCTCAGACATGCTCATCCTGCACCCAGGCCCTAGCTTCACGCATAGACCCCTGACCCCATACGCACCCTGTCTCTGCAGGCGGCGAGTACTTCAGTGACGAGCAGATGCGGTTCCGGGCCCCACTGCTATACGAGCAGTACATCGGGCAATACCTAACCCAGGAGGAGCTTAGTGCCCGCACCCCAACCCACCAACCGCCCAAGCCCGGCGCCCTCGGCACACCTGCCTGCCCGCTCTCTGACCTGCTGCTCCAGTCCTACCAGGAGCGGGAGCTGCAGCAGCGGCTGCTCCAGCAGCAGGAGGAGGAGGAGGCCTGCCTAGAGGAGGAGGAAGAGGAGGACGACAGTGATGAGGAAGGTGAGGGACAGTACCAGGGAGCCTCCCAGGCTGGGCCTCTGACCTGCAGGAGCAGACCTCGCGTCCCTCTCCTCCCTGCATGGCCTGAGTGCCCAGACTATTCCCAATCCTTCCAGCATCTCTGTTCCCCACTCCCCAAAGGCACCCAGCAATCGCTCACCTCTAGGCCATTGTTCATGCTGTTCCCTCTGCCGGGAATGCCTTCCCTTTACCACACTCCAGGTAGCAGGTCCTGACCCTGTTCTGCAGCCTCCAGAGCACTGTACTGTCATTGTGTCTGGCATGGGCCCCAGGAGGGCCGGGCTGGGGCTGTCTTGGTCACCACTATATTCCTAGTGCCACCAGCACAGAGGAGGTGGCTCCCAGGGTCTGAGTGTTCAGCACCTCCCCAAGTGGCCTGCTCACATCACCCCCACTGTGGGTGTCCACCCTTACAGACCAGAGCTCCAGCAAAGACTCAGAAGCCTGGGTGCCTGACTCAGAAGAACGGCTGATCCTGCGGGAAGAATTCACCAGCCGGATGCACCAGCGCTTCCTGGACGGCAAGGATGGGGACTTTGACTACAGGTGACTGGGGCCACACTCCCCTTCCCCCAGCCTGGCACCCCACAGCCCTCACTCTGCTCAGATGGCATGAGGGTTTCACATCAACCAGAGATTGGTGGGTGTCCTTGGTTGAGCTTTGTCCATCTCTGAGTCTCCGTCCCCTCACCTGATGAAGGGACTAAGCAGGGCTGACGATCAGCTCAAACTGGATAAAACATTGAAATATTTCCATTCAGGTGAGTGGTGGTGGCCTTGTAGGATGCCACCACCCCAGGCCTCCCCAGGTGTCTCCCAGGCACCCCAGCTTCTTCCTCAGACTTCCCTGTGCTCAGGAAATAACCCCTGGCAGTCAATGTCTGGCACAGGGGGTACTTTGGGGGCTGCCCCCACAGTGCTGCTCGTTGACATCCCCATTGTAACATGGCAAGACACAGCCACTGCTTTGGAAAGGATTCTTGCCATCAGTGAAAAGGACACAGGAGCAAAGTATCCAAGATAAATGGTTTTGACAACTGAGGCAGTCTCGCCTTGTGGGTGTGCCAGCCAAGGGCCGGCTTCAGACCCAGCCCCAGCAACACACGAACAAGTGGAGCCTCACTGGCTGAGTGGGGAGCGCCATTGCCACGGCCCCCGGGAGCATCGCAAGCCTGATCTAGGGCTACCCCCACCCCACCACCCAGCTCTAGAGGCAAGGCTGGTTGATCCACTGCCAGCTGTGGTAGAGCCTCTGGGCCCAAGTTCCCACACAAAGCGGGGCACAGAGTTCCTGGGCCGTGGGGAGCCCTCAGAGAGCCAGGTGCCCATGAGGAAACTGGGTATGACGTAAGGGAGAGGAATGAGTGGTGAGCAAAGCCCATCCCCTTGGAAGGGCCACTGCTGGGTAGCAGGGCCAGTGGGTCCCTCATCTGCTTTCAGCTGCTGTGTGCTGAGTACCTGCCGTTTCCAGACTCCTGGGCTAAAGCAGTGAACAAAACTGACAAAGGGTTCCCTGCCCTGAAGAGAGTCCCATTCTAGTGAGGAAGCAAAAGAAGTATTTAGCATCTAGTACTGATGGGCCTGTAAAGAAAATAAAGGCAGGGTCCAGGAGTGGGGGGTTGGGAGTAGTGACGAAGTGGCCAGGGAAGGCTCTCCAAGCAGGTGACGCTTCAGCACAGACTTACATGATGTGAGGGGTAAGCAACATAAATATCTGGGATGAGAATGTTCCTGGCAGGGAGAACAGCAGGTGCAAGGGCCCCGAGGTAGCTCAGAGGAACAGCAAGGTGGCCCAGGTGGCTGGAGCAGTCCACGAGGGGCGAGGTAGGTGGTCTCATCAGAGGTTGCGGGACCAGATTAGACCGCTTTCTGCACCCAGGCAAGTGTGGTGGAAGTCATGGAAGAGTTTGGTGTTGAGCCAAGGGTCCTTGACAATTCAGGATCACTGGTCACCTTAGGGTAGACATTTCTCAGCACTGTTGGCGTATTGGGCCAGATGATTCTTCATGTGGAGCATCATCCTGTGCACAGTAGGGTGCTGAGTGGCTTCCCTGGTGTCGAGTCCCCACATGCCAGTAGGAGCCCCCTAGCTGTGACAACCAGTGTCTCCAGTTATCCCCAAACGTCCCCGGAGGGGAGAATCTTCCTGGTTGAGAACCACTCGGGAGTGTGAGTCCTCCTGTCACCACATCTTCCAGCTTTTTGAGAGAAACCAGAAGTTTTTTGTTTGTTTTTAAGATTTTATTCATGAATAATAAGAGAGAGAGAGAGACAGAGACACAGGCAGAGGGAGAAGCAGGGAGCCCGATGTGGGACTAAATCCGGGGACTCCAGGATCACGCCCTGGGCCGAAGGCAGACGCTTAACCCCCAAGCCACCCAGGTGTCCCAGAAACCAGAAGTTTTTATGTAAAATCTCTGCTTTGGAAAATGTTGCCTTTTGTTTGAAGCTCTGAGAGACTCTGTGCCACCCCTCCAGGGGTCAGCTCCCATTTACAGCTGCCAGCATATGGCGTTTGACTTTGGGGGCCCACAGAGCCAGCCCCTGACAGCCCCCTCCATCTGCAGCACTGTGGACGACAACCCCGACTTTGACAACCTGGACATCGTGGCACGGGATGAGGAGGAGAGGTACTTCGATGAGGAGGAGCCTGAGGACGCACCCAGCCCAGAGCTGGACGGGGACTGATGGCCTGGCCACCTGCCCCACCCACGACTCCCTCTAGGGCACAGCCTCGCTGGCTCTGGTGCCATCCCAGCTGACTCCCTGCCCCTCTGTGTGTGGGGTTCCCTGCTTCCCCACCCCCCCCCGCCCTCCAACCCCCACTCCGCCTGTGTCTGTCTCTCTGGCTCACTCGCTTTTTCTCCCCGCTTTTCTCTTGCTTTCTGCATCCCTTCCTCCCTCTGCACCTGTCTTTCCTCTCTGCCTTTCTCTCTGTCCCCTTCCCTGTGCCTCTCTCCCCACGACAGGGCCCAGGCCGAACATCCTCCCCTTGAGCAAGGCCAGTGGGCCCCTCGTAGCTGTAGGCCACGTGAGGCCAGGTGGATGGAAGTGCCCAGTGCAGGGTCCGGGTCTGCCCCCGGCCTCTCCCCTGAGCCTCTTGTTTCTCCACCTCTGCACTGCACCTCTTGCCTCCTTGCCTCTGTTCCATCCTGTCTCCTTCAGCCTCGCTCCGGGGCTCTGGCTCTTCCTGCCTGTACGCTCCCATCTCTTGCGCTCCACGCTGTCTCTGGCCCTCTGTCTGCCTCTCAGCCTTTCTGTCTCTGGTTTCCATGTGGTCCCCCCAGAGCCCTAACTGCGGAGGAAGGTGGCTACCAGCAGTCAACTCTCCGCCAGGACCCCGGCTTGGGAGGAGGATGCAGGGGCATCACTGGGGCCACGAGCCTGCCAGCTTGGGTGTGGCGGGAGGGGGCAGGGGGCTCTCCCCTGTCAGCCCCACACCCCCGTCTGCTGGCCACAATGTTCCCTTCCTTCATTTCCTCCGCCTCCTTCTCCCTCTCCTGTTTACACTCCCTGAATACGCACAGGCTGTTATCATGGGTCCTGAGTCATCCCACACACAGCCTGCCCCAGCATCCCTGCCCCCAGCTGGCCACAGGGCCCGCCCCACAGAGCCCCCTGCCGCCCCGGGCTAATGGGAGCCAGATGGCCTCCCGGTGACTCAGCCACTGGCCTGTGGGAACCCAGGCATCCCGCCTTCCCATGCCCCCACACCCGGCTCCTGCTACCCCAGCAGACACACATGTGGAGACAGGGTTAGCTTCTTACGTGGGGGTGGGCGCCACAGGTCAGAGAGGCGGGGCCTGGGGACCCTTTGCTCCTGGAAGCCAGAATGGTGGCACCTCGCCATAGCCAAGCCCACAGGACCCTCAAGACCACTTCAGGCAGGCAGCCCAGCGTAAGGGGAAGACCCCGAGGCCTCCTGGGGCCACAGCTCTTGACCCTTGGGCGTCAGCTCTGCCCTCTGGGTCAAGCAGGACTAGAGCCAGACACAGAAAGTGAGAGCTGGCCTAGAGGCCGAGGGACATTCACATGGAGAGACTTAAGTATGGAAGCATCCAGTGACTGAACAGCCCTGTCCTTTGCCGGGCCCGGCGCCACACTGAGTCCTCCAAGCAGCCCTGTGAACCGGGGACTCACCTCCATTTCATAGGTGAGTCAGGGGAGGCCAGAAGGGAGATGTCACTTGGTGAAGGCCGCCCGGCCAGTGGAGATGGAACTCTGGGTCTAGGACCTCACAGGTGCTGGAGACCACTGTCGTAGGCTGCGTGTCAGGAAGACCAAGGAGGAGCTGGCTGTCAGGATACCAGCCGCTAAGCTTCGCCCCCTCCCCACGCGCTTGGCACCGCCCCGCAAGGGCTCGGAACCGTCTGGATGTGTGTAAGTCAGCACCTGGACCGGAACCATCACGGCGCTCCTGCGCCCCACGTACCGCCGCGTCGCTGCCCCGGCTCCCCGAGAAGCGCAGCATCGCCGCCGGCCCGGCTTGCCCCTGGGGTATGTGTGTGCCCGCAGCCCGGGAGGGTTTGCTAACACAGGAGCAGCCCTCCGTGATGTGTGCGGGTTTCGTCCGTCTGTCATTTGGTCATTAATGCTGTTTGTGATATACTTTGCCGGACGTAGATTCGTTACATAATAAAGTGATGAGAGACAACAGCAGCTGAGTCAGAATTAGGGTTAGTCAGATGGCGGAGACGGGAGCGTTGGCCGCTGAGACAGAGGTGGGGCCGGTGGAGAGGGCCTGTGGGAGACACACCCCCGACACAGCCCGCTGCGACCTGGAGGTGCCCCGGGGGGCGCCTGGCCCTCCGCCCCCAGCCCTCGGTCGGGGTGGACGGAGAGGCTGAGTCAGGGAGGGAGAGCCCCTCCGTGGGCATCCGGCCCCCACCCCGTCTCCTGTGTGTCCTGGCTGGCCCTGCCGGCCGCCACCCGCACCCCTGTCTGACCCCCCTGCATCTCCTGCCTTCTCATCCTGTCCCTCCCACCGCTGCCCCCCTCCCCTCCCTCCTCTCAGCCCCTTGGGCCTCCCCGGCTGCTCTGATCTCCCATCATTTCCCACCTCCCCTCTAGCCCTCTACTCTCCGCCCCCCTCCCCGTCAGTCCTGCCCAAGAAGTCTGCCACCCTCTGGCTTCCCTCCCGTTCAGCCCTCCACACGGGTCTCTGCACCTCGCAGACCATGCCTGTGCCTTCTTACCAGAGGCTCCACCCCCTTTTCTCCCTCTCCCTGGGGTCCCCGGCCTGCCCCCTCACCCCGGGGCGGCTAGTCCCTCTTCTCGGTCTCCCAGACCCTGGGAAGCCCAGTGAAGATGTTCAGGTCAGAGGGTCACTGGTGGCCCCTGGGAGTCCAGGATGAGGGGTCACCGCCACACCCCCATCCAGAAAGGGGGCGGGAAGGGGCAGTGAGGCTGTGGCCTGTCTGGCCAGAAGGAAGTGTCTGCGCTGTGGCCTGGTCACCCCCGCCCCCAGGACCTGCTGGGCTGCCGCCGCCCCCAGGCTGGGGCCGAGTAAACACAGCCGCCGGCAGCTGGGATATTTATACCAAGGTCCGGGCGTGGGTCCAGTGCCCACCACAGCCCCTGCCCTGCCCGCCTGCCACAGCCAGCCCCGAGCCAGCGTGGCACCAGCCGGCAAGGGGACACACCGCAGACGCAGCCTCCACTCAGCACAGAGGCCACTGGGCGTGTCGCTCAGGATGCCAACGGCTTCCCTGGGGACACACCATGCCCCCCCCCCCTTGCTCCAGCCCTGGAAACACCAGCACAAAACGCAGACCTGCAGGACACAGTGCCACCCCCCTGAAAACTCAAAACACCTCGAAGATCACATGATGCAAAATAGAGACCCACACAACAGCTCACACACCGAAGTCACCAGCCCACATGTGGGGAGACAAAACGCAAACACCATCTGCTCCTAGAGCTGAGGATACCAGTCCCTGAATGGACAGATGGACACACACACACACACACACACACACACGAGGAATATGACAGCAAGCATGCTGGAGACACACCCCACAGACGCAACGTGCTCCGAATACCAGTGATGCACACACTGATCCCAAACATCACCCAGAAACAAGCCGCCCACAGCACACAGACGCTGCGAACTGCCGCACACAAGCACTGGAAAGCCAGCTCCCACAGCAAACTCCTGGAAACACCTTTCTCGCAGACGTGTAAACATGCACAGAAAACATCCGCATTTCAAGTCAAACTTCCCGCAGAATGCACGAATTTACGCCCCGAGAACAACAGCAAAGGTGCTGAGAAAAAGCTCAGACACACAGCCCGCCCCAGGGAGACGACCCACTCCTGCACACAGACTTGCTGAGACACACAGTGTCATGTCACAGAGCCCAGAGAGAACACCAGCTTCTAGACCGAAACACAAAACTCGGACCCACGGAGGGGACACGTGCTGGGGACACACTCTGACAGTACCTGCCCACACTCAGCACAGCTGGAGGGCATCTCAGGGTGGTTAGAAACCCCCATGCTAGACACAAAACTCAGAGCAAAAAGCTTGCGCGCGTGCGCGCGCACACACACACACACACACACAGGGGTCCTGAGCGTGTTCAAATATACATTAGAAACACAAGATACCAATCAGGTTTGGAGGAAGGGGCTTAAAAAAAAAAGGAAGGGGCTTTCTCTCATCCCCCTCCCCCACCCTTGCTCCCCCCACTCCCTCCAGATGACCTAGCTCCCAGGCCTCTAGGGGAGGGGGCAGGAAGGCCTGAGCTGGCCTCCCCGCCCGCTTCCTGCCCCCGTGGGGGCCGGACGGGAAGCTGGGGCTCCGGCCGGAACCCAGGCTCCCCCCACGACTTCCCTCCCCTCCAGGGCTGCCCGCAGAAGTGGGGGAGGGGAGCGGGGCGCCCCGAACCCCCGGTCCTGCCCCGCCGCTTGGCTAGGGGCCAGGACTCCCTCGTCCCAACGGCCCCCAGCGCCCCTGCGGCCGGAGGTGCCGGGTAGCAGGGCAGGGGCCGCCCGCAGGCAGTCCAGGAAGGTGCTGAGCCCGCAAGTTTCCCTTCCTGGGCGGCCTCCCCGCCAACTCAGCCGGGCCAGCAGGTGGGCGGGGTGTGTCACGAGGGCGTGGCGAGGGCTCAGGCGACCGCGGGGCGTGCCACCCCCAGTGTGCGGCCAGGACTTGTCCTCGGGCCCAGGCACGGGCTGGGCGTGCGAGGGCCGCGACCCTGGGGGTGTGTCTGGGTGTGTAGGACTGCTCCGTCTGGGACCCGGGGTGTGACAGTGTGTCTGGGTATGACAGGCCAGCTGCTGTCTGCCGGGCCTCGTGGGACTCCCCCGGCCTGAGTGTGTGGGGCCAAGAGATGTCAGACTGAGTGGGCATGACGGGCCTGCAGTCTGTGTGACCCTGACGTGTGTCTCTATGTGTGGTGTGTGTCTGGGTGGGACTGGGCTGTGTCAGGTGGTGTGCGCGTGCACTGTGCCTGTTTGTGAGCCTGACCCCATGGAGGATGTTTGTGTAACTGTTGGTGGGTCCCGGCAGGAGTCTCTGTTCCATTTCCTGACGGGGCTCCGATGCTGGGAGGTGCATGTCTGTGCGTGGCACCGTATCCGGTGTGCAGTGGTCGTGACTGTGACCCTGCAGAATGCATTTGTGCGGCTGTGTTCTGCTGTGTGCCGGGGAGGCCCCAGACTGGGCTGTGCACATGTAGTGGGTGGCATGCATGGGCTGCGTCCACCAGGTGTCAGGAGTTTTTGTGTATCCCCTGTGGCTCAGAGAGGTGAAGGTGTCTGGGGAGACTGTGGGACACTGTCCATATAACAACCTGTGGAGAGTGTGAACGCGTGTGTAGTTGTGCCGCATTTTCACAGGGCTCCAGTGGCTACGGTCTGTGTCACCACGTGCTTGCAAATGTCTCCACACAGGAGGCTGGTGAAAATGGTAGCATGTCCTTACACAGTGACCCCCACCCAGGGTGATCCCTGGGCTAGGAGCAGAACAGGACCGGGCCCTGGGGAAGGGCAGGAGATAGTGGGGGGGGAATCAAAACCTGGGACACAGAGGGGAAGCTGCAGAGGCAGAGAAAGAGGAAGGAGGAGAGAATTCATGGGCAAGCCCCTAACAGATGGGAAGAGACAGGGCAGCAGATGGAGGGCCACCCTGGCTCAGGGCACTGGCATTTCCCACTTGGACAAATGGTCGCCCTGCAGCTCCCCTTACCCTCATTCAGTGGAGGGACCCTCTGAACCCCGAAGTCAAATCACACTCCTCTTCTGTTCCAAACCTGATGTAGCACCCATCTCCCTTGAAGTACAAGTTCTCACAGGCCCCCAGAGGCCTGATGTGGACCGGGAAGCAGTCCCAGTGCAGGGGTTGCAGGCCTAGATCCTCAACTCAAGCTGTTTCGGTTCGAATCCTACCTCTGCCACGTGCCAGCTGTATGACCTTAAAAAGTAGCAAACCTCTCTGTGCCTCAGTAGTCCCATCTGTAAAGTGAGCAGCAAAGGGTCTCTGTAGCAAGAGCTGGCAATTTTTTTCTGTAAAGGGCTAGATAATAACTATTTGTGACTGCATACAGTTTCTACTCAGCCCTAAGTGATGTACAAAGGAATGGGCATGGCTGTGCTCCAATAAAACTTTATTTACAGACATAGGCAGCAGGCCAGAATTGGCCTGCAGGTAGTAATTTGCCAACCCCTGCTCTGCTGGGCTGTGGGAAGAATAGGGGAGCTCCTACACCCGTACCTGGCAGGGGGACTATTATCACTCTCTGCCGCTTGATCATTTATCAACTGACTCAGCACCCAACACCCTTCCCCTTGTCCCTCCCCTCCAACCACATTGGCCTTTCCTCCTAGTGTTGCTCACTCCAACTTCATCCTCATGGCCAAGCTCTGCCTAGGTCTTCCTACCAAGAACACACTCCCTCAGGGCTCCCCCCAGACTGCCTTTTTGACTTCCTTCAAGTCCCAAATGCTTACCTCCTCCAAGGAGTTCTCCCTCCTCCTCTCAGTCTATCCTGCTTTCCTGTCTTAGTGTCGCTTTCCAGATCTACTTCCCAGAAAGTAGGTTCCAGGTGGGCAGGACCTATTCCCTTAATCTCTCTGGGCTCTGGCTTCCTCACCTTTACACTGAATGTTATCTCACATAACACAGCATCTCAGAGCTTTGTTACTGTGATCAATGTGTTAATCAATTTAAAACATTTGGAACCGAGCACTAAGTGCTCAATAAATAAATCTAGCGTCCACCGGGGAGTACTTGGAGCTTAGCGAGTGCTCCGCAGGTGTCGGTGGGAGGAAACGAATGAGAGCTACACGAGGGGGCAGATGGAGCGGGAAGCCGGGAACGTCGGGAATGTCGGGAGGGGGACCCAGTCAGGGACCCAACGACACACAGAGACCCCAGTCCTCTCTCCACCTTTAATGGACCCCGGGGATGGGGGGGGATGCCTGGGGCGCGGTGTCCTTAAATACAGCCCGGCGCAGCGGGCGGGGGCGGGGCCGGGCCTGCCGGTGGGCGGGGCCTGCCGGACGGGGCGGGGCCTCAGCTGCACTTGCAGGAGCGCACGATCATGTTCGACAGCTGCTCCACCTTGGGCTTGCGGCCCACGTAGTACACGATGGGCAGTGGCTCCAGCGCCTGCGGCACGCAGCACGGCGCCGCCGACGCGCCCGGGTTGTGCTGGTTGTACAGGGCCAGGACCTGCGGGCGGGGTCAGGGCCGGGGGTCGTGGGCGGGATGTCCCCACCCGCCCCCTGCCGGTCAACAGCCCCCCCCCCCCCCCCCCCCCGCCCTCCCTCCGTCTCATCTCGGTCGGATGGGCGTTCAGTCTCGGCCTCTCCGCATTTGCCGCTCCTGCCCGGTCTTCGGTCTCTGCATGGCGGGCGGTCTGTGGACTCCGGCCTCTTGCTCCCCTACCCTCCTCGGTGGAGACGAGGGTCTCCCCAGACATCCGTCTCCCGCTGCGCCCCGTCTCTACCTGCTCAGACCTTGTCTCCATCCCCTCAGATCGATTTCCCGGTCTCTCTCCACCTCTAAACTGGCCAGTTCCCCTCTGTCTTTACCTGTTCGTCTCCCTCCACTCCCTGGGTCCCTGCTTGCTCCCCAGCCCGTGGCCAGACGCACCTTGCTGTACTGCGTGTCCAGGCTCCAAATGTAGGGGCAGGGCCCCAGGCAGAAGTTAGCGTGGTAACCCTTGGGCTCATGGATCCACTTCCAGCCCAGATCCTTGCGGAAGTCAATGTAGAGCTGCCGGACGCAGCAGTTCTTCTCCGTGGAGCTGCAGGCGGGAGGGAGGAGCTGGGGTCAGGAGGGGCTGCTGCAAGGGCAGCCGCCCCCTACCCACCCCCGGGAGGACACCTCGGTTGCCCCTAGCACAGTCCCCATCTCGGTCTCCCCTGCACCGCCTGTGACAATGACAGCAATAACAGCAATAGCAACGATAAACACTAACACCGACAGCACTCAGGCTAGTCCAGCACCCCGCTAAGTGCACCATAGTAAACCTTATCTCACGCAAAGCTCAGAACAAGCCTGTAAGAAGCCAAAGGACTGTCCACATGCATGCACTGAGTTCGATGTGGGCAACAAATGTTTGTTGATCCCGTGTGCTTGGCTGGGATCTACTAGGGACTCAGTACAAATGAAACAGAAATCCCTGCCTTCTGGGGCCACATGCTAGGGCTTGTCATGTTGCTCCTCTGAACAGGGCTCAAACACCACTCAGGGCAAATGCCCAAGTCCTCACCAGGAACCACAAGGTGCTTCCTGGTCTGGCTGGCTGATCTCAACTCCCTCCCCACTTTCCCTGACTCCAGCCACACTAGCATCCTCCCGTTCCTCAAACACAGCCCTGTCCCAGGACCTTTGCACTTGTTCTTCCCTCTTCCTGGCTTGTTATTCTGACAGATACCCACTCTGGCTTGGTTCTGCAGTTCATTTAAACATATGCTCAGATGTCTTTTACACAGGGAACCTCTCCTAGAACACTGGCTGACATGCAGCAGGCGGTCCATAAATATCCAAAATACCAATCCAAATGATCATGAATTCCACTCAGTATAATAATGGCATTTTAGTTATGGAAGAAAATTTGACAATGTCTGTATCTGAAGTAGGGCAAATCTTTTTTTTTTTTTTTTAAGATCTTATTTTTGGGGACACCTGGGTGGCTCAGTCCAGTTGAGCATCTGCCTTTGACTCAGGTTATTATCTCAGTGTCCTGGGATCGAGCCCCACATCGGGCTCCCTGATCAGTGGGGAGCCTGCTTCTCTCCCTCCCTCTGCTTCTCCCCACTGTGCTTTTTTTTTCAAATAAATAAAATCTTACTTTAAAAAGATATTTAATTTTTAAGTAATCTCTACACTCAAATGTGGGGCTTGAACTCACAACCCTCAGATCAAGAGTCGCATACTCTACTGACTAAGCCAGTCAGGCACCAAGTGGGACAAATCTTGATACCTGTTGAAGCTGGATGAGAATTCATGGGACTTCATTATACTATATCTTGGTTGCTTTTGTCTACATTTCAAATTTTCCATAATAGAAGAAAATTTTAACCAGAATGGAAAAATAGTCTCCAATATCTAGTTTTTTTCCTCTTCCTCTATTTTCCATTTTTTAAAAAAAGACTTTATTGACTTATTCATCAGAGACACAGAGGGAAACAGAGACATAGACAGAGGGAGAAGCAGGCTCCTCACAGGAAGCCCAATGTGGGACTCTATCCCCAGACCAGGGTCACGCCCTGAGCCAAAGGCAGACAGTCAACCGCTGAGCCACCCAGGCATCCCCCTCTATTTTCCTTCTTAAAACTTATTGCCACATGGGGCACCTGGGTGGCTCAGTCAGGAGAGCATGCAACTCTTGGTCCCTGGGTTGTGAGTTCAAGCCTCACATTGAGCTCAGAGATTTTTTTTTAATTTTTATTTATTTATGATAGGCACACAGTGAGAGAGAGAGAGGCAGAGACACAGGCAGAGGGAGAAGCAGGCTCCATGCACCGGGAGCCCGACGTGGGATTCGATCCGGGGTCTCCAGGATCGTGCCCTGGGCCAAAGGCAGGCGCTAAACTGTTGTGCCACCCAGGGATCCTGAGCTCAGAGATTAAAATATATTTTTTTAAATATCTATTTATATAATATATTTTATACAATATATGTGTGTGTTAGGTTTTTTAAAAACACGTTGGAGAATAGTGATGTATAACACTCTACTGTTCTGGACTCATAATCTCTGTCCCATGCTCAGAAGTTAAAGCCAATCCTATGCAGCTGGAGGCCCAGGCTCCTGCTTGTCTGGAAGGAACTGGGACCTTTTATGTGCTGGCTTCTGGGGCCATGGCTGAGCTGGGCAGGGACCGTGGCTAAAAAGCTTGATTCACGGGCAGCCGAGAATGCTTTATATTCCAGGTACATAACGTATGAAAGAAACACTATGCAAAGCTACAAGTGCAGTATGATCCAAATTCTGTTTTGCATAAAAGGACTGGAAGGAACTATATTCAAATGTTGACTTTTTATGTGTGGTGGTATGATGGGTAATACCTTTCTGTATTTTCCAAATTCTTTTTTTTTTAAGATTTTATTTATTTATTCATGAGAGACAGAGACAGAGAGAGAGAAGCAGAGACACAGGTAGAGGGAGAAGCAGGCTCCATGCAGGGGGCCCGATGTGGGACTCAATCCCAGGACTCCAGGATCATGCCCTCAGCTCAACTGCTGAGCCACCCAGATGTCCCTGTATTTTCCAAATTCTTAACAGTGGGTATGTGTTACTTTTAAAATGGAAGGAAGGAAGGAAGGAAGGAAGGAAGGAAGGAAGGAAGGAAGGAAGGAAGGAAGGAAGGAAGGAAGGAAGGAAGGGAGGGAGGGAGGAAAGGGGAGGGGAGGGAAGGAGAGAGGAAAAAACATACAGTGCCCTCTCCACATCCACACTACTAAAGGACTCTACAATTTGGGCAAAATAAAAAATATATGGCTATGTATAAGTGTTTCAAACAGAGACTATCTCTGGAAGGAGACACGAAGCCAAGAAAACTGGCTGCCTCCTCTTCAGAGAGGGGTGGGTGTCAGAGCTGGAGGGTCTCTGAGAATCCTTTCTAGATTTGGTCCACATTCACCTATTTACCCTTTCAAAAATTAATCAACAGAGAATGAATTATCTCCAAACCCTAAGAGACAGGCCTTATTATTATTCCCATTTGAAGGGTGAAGAAACTGAGCCCTGAAGGAGGGAGTGCTGCCTGCCCACACACAGCGGGTAAGTGGAGATTGGGGCTGGGTTCCCACCCAGGAGCCTGAGCATGGCCATGTCAGCTCAAGCAGAGCGGGAAGAGGTGATGATACAGCATTTCCTGGGGCAAGACAAGGCCTCTGCAAAAGCCACAGAACCCTGAGAAGGGAGCCAGGAAACCAAGATCCCTATGAGCTCAGCCTGGTCCCCCCCCCCCCCCCCCCCCGGTCTGTTTGAGCCTCAGTTTCCCCATCTGTCCAGAGACACAGGGGATGTTAGGTCAAGTGAGGTGCTGTTAAGGGCCAAGGAGGTTATCAGGGAGTCCATGTTTGGGTTCAGCAAGGATCCTGAGCTCCTGGGGCTCCTGGGTGGCTCAGTGGTTGAGCATCTGCCTTTGGCTCAGGTCATGATCCCTGACGGAGGGATCAAGTCCCACATCAGGCTCCCGGCAAGGAGCCTGCTTCTCCCTCTGCCTGTGTCTCTGTCTCTCTCTCTGTGTCTCTCATGAAGAAATAAATAAAATATTTAAAAAAGGGGGGGGAGATCCTGAGCTCCCAAAACCATAGGCACATATGTGTGCATTTATAGACCTATTTTTGGTGAAATTTCCTGGCTTTCAGTTTCTCAAGGGGGTCCTAAACTCAAAAAAGGTAAAGAACCCTCATCCAGAATAATCTTTCACTTCTGGCTCAACTCCAGCTGCTGGGGGTGTTCTGAGGTCCTGAGATTTGAATAGTCTGTGACTCTTATCACCCACCTGGGACATTCTCCATGTGGGGTCCCCACAGCAGCAGATGTACCACCTGCAAACTTGTGCAAAATGCAAATTCCCTGGCCCCACCCCCAACCTAATGAACCAGAAACTGGGGGTGGGCTTGGGCTGGGGGACAGTAGGCCATACTTAACAAGTCTGCAGGTGACTCTGAGGCGCTGGGTAACCCATTTGTTCAGGGCAAGTCTGAGGCCTCTTGCAAAGCTTCTAAGTACAGTGGGGTGGCCATGCTCAACATGGAGCTTGAACTCACAACTCTGAGATCAAGAGTCACACGCTCTACTGACTGGGCCAGCCAGCCCCCGCCCCCACCCCACCCCCGGCTTGAGAAGCTCTTGCAGAGCCTTTCTGCCATCAAGTCAGGGCTGGATAGGTAAAAGAAACCCACTTGGGGACCCAGGACAGGCTTAAGGGCGTCACATTGTCCTTGGGTGCCGGGGAAGTGTTCAGGGAGGCTAGTTGCCACAATCTCACATCACCGCCAAATTCACTGCATCTCTGCCCCTCCCACCATCTCCTCTCCTGCTGGATGATTTCAAAGTACAGACCATCTACCATGTCATATCATCCATAAATATTTCCCCACACATCTCAAAAAAAAATCAGGAATCTTTTCAAACATAACCACAATACCACATAAAAAAGAATTCCCCAATTATTCCTTGATATCATCAAACATATAGAGTTCATAGTTCCCCAACTATCTTGCAAACATTTTTTTTTGTTTTCATTCGCCTGCAGAAATAAAGATCCAAATAAGGTCTACAATTGGTTGATGTATCTATTCAGATCCCTTTAGAAATCTACAGAACTGTCTACTTCACCCCCCCGACACCTAGCTTTGCATTGCATTTGCTGAAGAAAGTGGGTCAGGTTTCCCACAATCTAACCATTGCTGACTGCAAGCACATGGTGTTGTTTAACATGTTCCTCGGTCCCTGCGTCTCTGGAAAATTGGTAGTTGGATCTACTGCCTTGATCAGCTGCAGGTTCAATTTTTTGGTCCAATTTCCTAGGTGACACCATGACCCTACCTAAGGAGGCTCACATGGCTGGCTGCCTCCCTTTGTTAGATTTATTAATGTCACTAGCACTGAAGACCTCAATCCGTGCATTCATTCACAGGGTTGCGGGTCTGAAGGCTGGGGCTGAGCCTGGGAGCAGAACTGACTTTCCAACAGGAGAACAGCATATAAGAAAGCCCAGAGGTACCATCACAATATTAGCCAGGGGAGGGACAAGGTCAGGTTATCATTCTAATTCTGCAACACCTGAATCTGAATTTCCACATTTTAAGGAAGCCAATTTCTCAACTTTCTTAGATTGCAATATTCCAGCATCTTAGGGTTCTAACCCTCCAGCAGCATTTCCAACTTGCTGGGATTGCCACATTCCCACTCTAGGATCTTGCCATTTAGAATTCCAACATTACAATATTGCATATACCAGCGTTCCATAATCCTGAGCCCATCACTCAAGAGGTCCAAGCTGCCACCTCCTTAGATCCCAGCCTTCTGAGATTCTAACATTCCAACACTGAGCCCCAACCCTCTAGGATCCCAATACTCTGGCTTTCTCCAACCCCAACATTTGTGGATGCTAGTATTTCAACATAGGCTTCCACCATTCTGAGCCCAATAGTCAAAGACTCCAATCTGCCAATGAATGGCACAGGACTCCAACATGTGTGATCTTCTAATTCTGAATCCCCAAATTCTAGGAGTCCCCAACATTCTGTGAGTCCAATGTTCTCAGGTTTCAGTCAGTAATGCTGAATCCTAGTGCCCTACAGTCCCAACATTCTAGAATGCCAACCTCCCCCCCTCGGAACTCCCACATGCTCCTTGTCCCTCGTTCCAACTGTCTGATTCCAACACACCGGCGAGAAAGCAAGCTGATCTCAACACTAGGGCCCCCCAGAGCACACACCATCCCACCATTCTAGAACTCGGGCCTTGTCCTCTGAGCCTTCCAGGCTGGAAGAGATGCCACCCCACACATAGCACCAGCCAGGTGCCCTATGTGGCACACCTGGTCAGCCTAGGAGGCCGGGTGGAAGGCAGAAAGGTCACCTGAAGCAGTAGTTGGTGTCCAGGGCCCGGCGCTGCCGGGAGCTGTGCAGGTGCTGGGCCCTCTCCAGTGGGGTGGCCATGAGGAGCAGGAAGGGTCGGTTCATGCCATGAATGGTGGCCAGGTCACCTCGGCGGCTGGAACTGAACCCTGCTTTGGTTTGGAGTTGGGGGTGTGTGGGGGAGACAGACACACACTCTCAGATGGATGAATAGGGACAGGGGCAGCGGGAGGAAGACTCTCTCTCTCTCTCTCACACACACACACACACACACACACACACACACACACACACACACGCTGGCATGGGGCTGGGCCAGGGAGATGGGCCTCACCGTTAATGTCTACTTGCAGTGTGTTATCTTTGCTGTCACAGGAACAGTGGGCACTGAGGCGAAAGCCCTCGACTTCCCCTGTGGGAGTGGGGAGGGGGAAGCCAGTATGAGGTGTGGCTCACCCCGATGCTGCAGGGGGCGGGGAGCAGCCCTAGGCGCAGGTGTGGGGTGGGGTCAGGGCTCCTGCCTGCCTCTTCCCCCACCCCCGCCTGCCCCCTCCCTGCACCCTCTTAAGAGTTCCAGTTCTTGGCCTTGCTTCCTCCTCCTCCTCCCACTCCTCCTCCTCCCCTCCTCCTCTTCCTCCTCCTCTGGGTCTTAGCTCAGAGGTCACCTCCTCCAAGAGGCCCTCCAGGACATAGGCCCCACCCCCACAGTGGCACCACTTTATTTTCTCCATAGTACTTACCCTCTCTGACACTGGCATCTGCCTATTTATTTTCCCTCACTGTTCTCAGTGGAAAGCAGGACACCTGGGGGCAGGGATTCCTGTTTTCTTGCTCCCCGCTGGGCCTAGCCCACAGTCATAAAAACAAACATCTACTGCAAGGCCCTGTTCCAGACACTCTGCGAGCATTATCTCCTTAAATCTTCACCAAAGCTCCCCATTTTACAGACACGGAAGCCAAGGCCCACAGAGGGGAGATAACTCGCCCCAAGTGGGAAAAAGAGATAGGGCTGGGATGCAAACCAACAGGGCAGCTGTGGGAGAAGTTTCTTGAACGAATGAGTGAGTGATTTCCTAAGCTCCTACTAGGTGCTGGGCTCTGTCCTTGGTACTACTGTAGCCTCAGCAGTGATCAAGACCAGCCCTTGTCCAGCGGCCCAGGACACTCCTCCCAGCTCCCACCTGCTCCTGAACCCCCTACTCTCAACACCTGGCCGAACCACCACTAACCCCACAAGTCTCAACACTATCCCCTTCCCCCAGGAAGCCCTCCCAGACCCCCTCGGATGGGTCCAGGCGCCTGCTCCTGACCCCCACTGCACTCAGGGCCTCCCCACCCTGACACTGCTCCTTCAGGTCATTGCTGCCACCTCAGGCTTTGCTAAGACTGTCTAGGTGTCTGAAAGTGACTGTGGGTCCCCGGAGGGCAGGACCTAGAAGTGGTCTTCATTACCACTGTACCCCCAGCATCACCCCACACAGGGCCAGTCTCAGAGCAGGGACCTACTGGCACTTGTTGAGGGGAGGCATGAAAAGAGGGAGATTAGGAACGGTGATGTGGGTGCTGTGGGCTCAGACAGTCCTCTCACAGACACATCAGATGTGTCAGGCTCTCCCTGGACTCAGGTTCTGCCTCGAACGCTCCTGCCCCCCTTGTTTTCTGGGCCGGTTCCATTTATCCCTCAAATATTAGCTCCAATGTCCCATCCTCCAGGAAGCCCTCCTGACCTAAGGCTGGGTTAGGCAACTCCCTTGGGCTCCCCTTCCCAGCCCTACTCAGTTTTCAGGTCTTTCCCTATTTCCCCCACCCCAACAGTGGACCAAGAGCTCCATGAGGTTAAGGCTGGGATTATTTGGGTCACTGCTGGATCTCCGGCATCACACAGCACAGGGCAGGTGCTCAGGAAATGCAAAAAGCGTTCATCGCTCAAGTGCGAGGGTTTGGGAGGAAGGCTCTTGGCTCTTTGGCACCAACATGGGGTGGCAGCTGCTAGGCAGGGCGGCCCCCAGACAAAGAAGGGGATTGATCCCATTTTAAAACAGGGGTGGTGCAAAGAAGTGGTCCTCACCTCCATGGCTCAGCCACTGCCTCACGACTCCAGTGACATCAAAGGACAGCCATTCTGGCGTGTCGCTGGGCGCCAGCAGCCGGTTGCTGAGGTAGCGCCAGGAATCATTGCTATATTTCTGGGGGATGATAAATTGGGGCAGGGGGAGACAGTGAGTAGATGCTGCTCCACACCCCCAAATACACTGACTGTACCCTTACTCATTCTGCTCCACCAGACAGGCCTCCAGAGAATCCCACAGACAGTCCCCCCTAGACATCCGTGCTTGTGGAGCCCCTTTAGGAACCACCCACCCCCAGAGCGGCCCTGCGAGGAGAGAGACCCCCGGGGCCAGGGAGCCAAAGCACCTGGACAGCCCAGCCTCTGCCCTGAGCCCCTGTGGCGCCCTCCCCAGGCCTGAGTCCTCTCACTGGTGAAATACCAGGCCCCTTTTGGCTTGGACAGCCTACCACGCTAAGATCGTCCTTGTACATCCTGAGGTCCACTGAGCATACAACTCTGCAAATTTAGGGGCGCCTGGGGGGGCTCAGTCAGTTAAGCATCTGCCTTTTTTTTTAATTTTTATGTATTTATGATAGTCACACAGAGAGAGAGAGAGAGAGGCAGAGACATAGGCAGAGGGAGAAGCAGGCTCCATGCACCGGGAGCCCGACGTGGGATTCGATCCCGGGTCTCCAGGATCGTGCCCTGGGCCAAAGGCAGGCGCTAAACTGCTGCGCCACCCAGGAATCCCCCAAGCGTCTGCCTTCTGCTCAGGTCATGGTCCCAGGGTCCTGGGATCAGGTTCCACATCAGGCTCCCTGCTCAGTGGGGAGTCTGCTTCCCCCTCTCATCTCCACCTGTGCTCTCTCTCGAATAAATAAATAAAATCTTAAAAAAAAAAAAGAAAGAAAGAAAGAAAGAAAGAAAGAAAGAAAGAAAGAAAGAAAGAAAGAAAGAAAGAAATGTTCTGCAAATCTGATGCCCTGACTTCTGAAACTCTAACTTTCTAGGGGCTATATATTAGAAACCATTCTGGATCTTCAGGACTCCGTGGTAGCACCCCAAGAATTATACATTCAATAGGCCTGAGAAGTTCTAGGATGTTCTCCACACCCAGCACTCAGACATGCCCCAAAATACAGATGCTGCAGATGCCTGACACCCACATGCAATAATCCTCTGGGGCCAGGCACATCACTCCAGGCACTGGCTGCATAGAGCAGAGTTCTCTAGACTCCAAGAAGTTAACAACAGACAAAATTCCTTTGTTGTAAGAGCCAACCACCCACCTAAACCTAACGTTCCATACGACGTGGATTCTAGGTCTCATAACCTTCTAGAGACTCCAGCCCTTCCAGACACCCCCATCTTCCTGGAGACTCTAAACCTTCTAGAACAGAACTATCCAAAGGAACTTTCTCTGATGATGGAAATGTTCTTTATCTGTGGCATCCAAAATAGCAGCCACTAACCACATGTGACTACAGAGTACTTGAAATATGGCCAGTGAGACTGACAAATTGAATTTTTTCTTTTAATTTTAGTCAACTTAAATGGCCATGTGTGGCTAGTGGCTCCCCTATTGGACAGAACGGTTTGGGAGCCTCTAACCTTTCAGGATTCCAGCCTTCTAAGTGTTTCACACCCTAGGGGGCTAGGAGTCTGAAAGTTTCAAAGAGCCCTACGATTCCATGGTGTGCACACCTCTATTCTCCAGGGTCTATGTGGACCCTGGAACCCACGAGCCATCCTGCCGCCCACCTTGACCCAGTGCGCATGGCCCACCTCCAGGGCCTGGGCCCCCACCTGGTACAGCTCCACATGCTGCTCCGCTTTTAACTTGAGCCTCAGCAGGCGCAACTCTGCCCGGGAGAGCAAGACGGGCTCAGGCACTGCTTCTCGGAGCTCTGATGTGTTGAAGAGCATATATATGCTGTGCGGACTTTTCTTGACTTTCTCATAGATTTCTAGGCAGGACGAGCAAAGAGGATGGATGTCAAGGGTTGGGCAAGGGCAGGCAGCTGGCACACCCCAAGTCTAGGAGCATGAGCTCCAGGGCTGACAACCCTCAGTTAGAACCTGTTTCTGACTCTTAAGCTGTGTGATCTTGGGCAAATGACTCCCCCTCTCTGGATTTGTCTCCTCTATAAAACAGGATCCTAACCATCCTTCTCTCCCATCATCTGTAGAGTATCCACGCATCCACTTGGCACATGGCAGTGGGGGGCTGCTGTGTTTGCTCAGTCCCCCTCCCCCCAGCACTTGGAGCCTCAGATGCAAATTCAAGTGGTACAGGATCAAGGGCATTTGGATCAGACCTTGCTTGCCTCTGCTGCCTTCCAGCTCTGTGACTTTGAGCAAGTCACATTCCTTCCCAGAGCCTCACTTCCCTGCTATTTTTTGGGAACAGGCAACCACATCAAGCTCCCTAACTTCCAGCAGGCTCTTCTAACTGAAGCGCTGTGTAGCTTTGGGCAAGTGAATTCTACTCTCTGAGCCCAAGCCTCATCTGTAAAACGAGGACCGACCACAGGGTTATAGTGTGACATAGGTGAGATGACACAGATAAAGCATGTAGCAGAGCCTACACATGGGGGTGGTGCGCGCTCATGTGTGTGTTAAAAAGTGCTCACCACTTGCCAGGTGCAATTCATAACTTTCCAAGCGTTAAGACATTTAAACTTCACAACCGCCTCAAGAGAAAAAGATGGTCATTATACCCATTTTATAGATTGGCAAATAGGTCATTTGCCCCACGGTGACATAGGTAGGGAGCTACAGAGCTGGGATTCAAACTCAGGCAGTCTGGTCCCAAAGACTGTGCTCTTAACCCCTAGGCTCTGCTGCCTCCCTGCTATTGTGCCATTATTATTACTATTATTATTATTATGAAATCCTTCTTCCCTTCTCTTCCTCCATCAGCTGGTTAGACAAGTCAAAGTTCATTCTAGGTAGGAATGGCTTCAGGGGCAGGGGGATGGAGAAAATTAGGAAGAGTGCTTTCTAGTCTAGGAAAAGTTAGGGATGAGCCCGCAAGCCATGACCTTCCACTACTGGGGAACATGCTTTAGGCCTCTACAGTTGGGGTACAGAAATGGTGGAGACAGGATCTGAGGAGAGAGGGGATGGAAACCCCTCCCATGGGCTCCTGCCCCTACTCCTCCCTAACTCTAGCCAGGCTAGCCCAGCCCCCACAAAGCAGCCCTATCTCGACCCAGGCCTTATTCAGCAAACCCCAAAGGAAGGGTGGCTCAGGGGCGTGGAAGGAGGGGGGGGGGGCAAAGAGGGAGGGGGAGAGAAAGGAGGGGCAGGACCCGTGAAAAGGAGGGATGGAGACCCGAGGAGCAGGGGGGAGGAGAGAGAGCGAGACAGAGGGAGGAGACAGCACCGGGGAGAGCGTGCAGGGAAATGCAGGAGAGAGGAAAGGCAGAGATGGGGCAGGCACACGCGGGAGAGACACGGGGTTTGGGGGCCAGATGGAGGCAGCCTGGGAGGGGAGGCGAGGATGGAAGGTGTCAGCGTTAAAGAAAGGTGAAGCGACCACGGAAGAGGTGAGGCCGAGCTGTGGGTGGGGAGGGGCGTCATCTGGTTGGAGCTGCCACCCAGGCGTAGGGGGACCCACAGGTGCACCACTCAAGACAGAGTGTGCGAACAGGGGCACCCCACCCCACCAAATCTCCACGCCACGCGGGCCACCTGGGTCCCCGCGTGGGCGCCGGGGGGGCGGGCCCAGCGGCAGCCCCGCCCCGCGCAGGGGTGAAGAGGGCGGGAGGCGCCGCCGCCGCGAGGGCGGGGACGCGACCTGCCCCGTCTCGCCCCAGGCTCCGCGCGCGATCCCCGCCCCCCGGGCACGGGAAGGAAAGGGAAGGGAGGACGAGGCGGCCGGACGCTGGGGTTTCCCCGGCCTCCCGGAGAGGAACTGGGAATCTGGGGTCCAGGCTCTCCCCGTTCAGCCGTGCGGGGTCCTCCTCCCCCCGCCTTCCGGGAGGGCAGGCTCCACCCTCCGCGCGTGGCACCCACGTGGGGCTCCCTCACCCCGACCCAGTCGGTTTTCTCACCCCGATCTTGCAGAGTCGCACCCACCCACTTCTCCCCCGAGGGCTCGAGTCCTCACTCAGCCCACTTCCTCCCCTCCCGCGGCGTGGGGGGCTCGCTGCTCCCGGCACGGCGCTATTTATGTCTCCTTGCACCCCCTCCCCGCCCCCCCTTTCCCCTGCTTGTCTCCCTCTCTCTAAACCCCTTCCCACCGCCCAAGTGTCCTGGGGGCTCGCTCGGCTCACGTCCCTATGCCAAATACTCGGGGCACCTGGCGCGCATCCCGGGGGGCTCCGCTGCGCCCCCGCTGGGACCTCCCCCCACCCCACGACCTCGGGCCCCCTTCTTCCCCGCACTCAGCAGCCCCCTCGCCGCGTCTCTGTGGGCCCTCCCCAGCCCCGCGTGTTCCCCGCGCCCGCTGCGAGTGGGGCCGCTCTTCACTTCCCCGGCACCTCGGGGCTTCGCTTCACCTAGTTTTTCTGTCCTTGAATTTTCTCGCCTCGTGACCCCTGGGCCCTGGGTCAGCTTTCCCCTCCTGGCTCTCCTTTCCTTTCTCAAATGCTGGGGACTTCGCTTCTCCCGAAGCGGGCTCCCTCTCTGCAGCCCTCACCCCAGGACCCCCACCCTCTAGTGCCCGGTGGCGAGGGAAGCCCTTCTATCCTTCCACACCCCCCCAAACTGCTTCTCTCCCTCTAGGGGGCTGCCCCACGGGCCCGCGTGTTCTCACGGCCCTCTAGGAGCGGTCCACTAAGCCCCTATCTCCTCCTCTCCGGGCCAGATACCCGGGGGTTAGGGAGCTCAGTCCTGTCCTCTTTGAGACCCCCTCCCGCGTTCCCGGCAACCCCGGGGGTCCTCTTCCTCTAGCCGGTTTCCTCTGCCAGTAATTTCCTCCCCGTGACCCCTGCGCTGCGGCGCCCCCTGGGGGCTCCCCTCCAGGGTCCCCGGCCCCTCTGAGCTCACTGTTGGTGTTTTCCACCATTAGCACGCGGGTGACCTCCTTGGCGTAGTAGTCCGCCTCGGGCTCGGGCTCCGGCTCGGCGCTCTCCCCCGCCACCCGGTCGCGGGTGCTGTTGTAGAGGGCCAGCACGGCCTCGGGCAGCGGCCCGGGCGGCACCTCCCCCTGGCTCGGGGGGCTGGCGAGCCGCAGCTTGGACAGGATCTGGCCGCGGATGGCCTCGATGCGCTTCCGCTTCACCAGTTCCATGTCGATGGTCTTGCAGGTGGACAGTCCGGCGGCCGGCCGGCCAGGCGTCAGCACTAGTAGCCGCAGCAGCGGCAGCAGCAGCGGCAGCAGCCGCAGCCCGGAGGGCGGCATGGGGGAGGCGGCGCCCCCGGCACTGCCGAGAGCGCGAGCGGGGCTGGGGAGGGAAAAGGGAGGCCCCGCCCCTACAGGGGCTGGGGGGTCTCCCGAAGAAAGGTAGGAGGGTCGGGGTTGGGGGTGGGGTAGTTGAAGCCCTCAGCGAGAACGGAGCGGAGGTGGAGGGGAGGCTCTGATGGGCGGTTTCTCGGTATCCCAAGGAAAAAACCGAGATGGGCGAGATCTGGTACCAGAGGTGGGTGGTCCTGAGCAGGGGGGTTGAGGCAGGTCCGAGAGAGGTCCCGTCTCCCGGATCCCGGAGAAGGGTCCTTGGATGCGCGGGGGCTCAGGAGAGAGGCTGGGGGTGGGGGAGCGGCGTGCAGGGGGGTGCGCCCGAGGTCTGGGGTCAAGTCTTCGCGGGAGTCCGGGTTGGCGGCTCCTGAGGGCTGGTCCGGAATGGGGGCGCCGGGGGGGGCGCCGTGGAGGGGGCAGGGAGGGAGCAAGCGTCCGAGGCGGCGGTGGGGGCGGTCTGGGGTCCCCAAGTCCTGCCTCCTGGCGGGGCAGCGCCGCGCCAATCGGTCCCCGCGCCTCCGGCTCCCAGCGGCAGCGGAAAAGTCTCAAAACTTTTTTTCCTCTTCTCCCAACCAGCTCGTCCCTCCTCCCGCTCCTCCTCCCCCTCCTCCCCGCAGTGGCGGCGGCGGCGGCGGGGGCGGCGGCGGCTCGTCTCAGACTCTGGGGCCTCGGGCTGCTCCGCGGCGGCTCCTTCCTCCGCTCCCGGCCGAGGCCGGCCCGCGGGCGGCTCCGAGCCGGGGGGTGCCCCGGAGGGGGCGTCCCCCCTGCCCCCGGCCGGGGGCCTCGCTGTCTGGCGGATCCGCGGCGGGAGGAGGGGGTGGGACGGCCCGGGGCGCGAAGGGCGGCGGCGGCGGCGGCGGCGGCGGGGACCGGCTGGGGCGGCGGGGGGTTTTGAAGCCGCCCCGGCCCCACCCAGGAAGCGCGCGGGGCGGGGGCGGCCCCCAGGGGGAGGACATGGGGGGGCCGGGCCACCGTCCTCATCTCGCGTGGGCGGGCTCCGAGGGGGGTCCCTTAAGCCCCGGGGGGAGGGGGCGGGCACCCCGGCTCCGCCCCGCGAACGGGGTGCTGCCTCCTGGCGGCTGAGCGCAACCCTAGCGGGCCAGCGGGCGGCGTGTGCTCCGAGGGCTGCGCGGGGTCACGGAGAGAAGGACCTGGCGGGCGGGCCCCATCAGAGGTTGGGGACACCGGGCACGGGGGATCCGAGAGTGGGAAGGCTGGGAAGAGGGTCCGCCGGAAGACGGGGTCCCAGGGGGAGAGGGGCACAGAGGAGAGACCCCCCCCCCAAGGAGACAGGGTCCTAAGTGGGGGAACCCAGAGTGGGGAGGGGGACAGAGACTGAGGTAGAGGGTAGGGGAAGTGGGTGTGTCAGAGGTGGGGGCCTGAAGGAGGGTGTCAGTGGGAGGACAGGGCACAAGGCACCTGGCCGGTGACGGAAGTCAGGAGGGCACCCACACCTGTAAGAACCGCTCTCCTTTATTGAGCATTTGCAGGGCAAACCAGCCTCTTCTCACCTGACCCCCGCCACCCCGCACACTCACTGTCCCCATTTTACAGACAAGGAAACTGGATCTGAGGGGGTGGCCACCGGGCTGGAGGTGCTAGTGGGGACAGAAGCCACTGCCGGACTGGCTGGGGTCAGACCCGACAGTGTCCAGAGCCCCCGGCCCCCTCCCGGGCAGGCAGGGTCAGCACTCCACCCCGTAGCGGTCGAAGTGGCGCAGCAGCAGCCCCAGCTCCAGGTGGACCAGGCCTCCGGCCGCCGTGTGCAGCCGGTAGCGGTCGGCGCCGCTGTAGATGGCATCCCCGTGCAGCAGCTGAGGGCCGCCACCCACGAAGGCCCGAGCCAGCTGCTCCCGCCAGCTGCCCAGGGGCCGCCACGTGGGGCAGTCCAGCCGGTGGGTGCCCGGGCTGCTGGGCACGTGGCAAAAGCCGTAGCCCGCCAGCTGGCAGCGGCCAAAGCTGTCCTGCGACCACACCTGGAGATGGAGCCGGGGCCAGCCTGCAGGGTGGGAGGGAAGGAGGAAGGACGGGAGCGATGGAGGCCCCCGGCCCCCTCCCCACTGGGTTTCTGCCCCAGCCTTCTCTCTGGACTCCCATCCATGAGGCAGCCAAAGGGATCTTTCTGAATCTCTGTTCTTCCACTGCTGAAAACCCTTCCATGGCTCCCCAGTGCCCTCATAGAAAGTCCAACCTCTGGACCAGCTGACCTCCCTTCTGTGGCCTCTTCTTCAGTGTCCCCCTATCAGGGCAGCGCAGTCCCCAGGTGAGCACTTTGGGCCTAGTCCCAGACACCTCCCCTCCTCCCTCACCATGGCCCACCCTGTGCTCTCTGAGCCCAGGGCCTCCCTTCTTGGCTCTCCAATGCACCTTCCACCTGGCAGCTGGAAGCATCTTTCTCCCACTTCCATAGGTTTCTCGGTGTCCTTAGAACACCATTCAGGTCCTCAACCTGGTAGGCTGGAGATCTGGCCCCATTTCACCCTCCTTCCTGTGCCCCTCTGCTCTAGGCCCTATTCTAGAAGCTGGGGACACAGTGGTGAACAGAGCAGACAAAAATTCCTGACATCCTAGACAACGAATGTAGTAAATAAGCAAATTATAGGGTATGTCAGATGGTGATCACCGCTCTGGAGAAAAATAAAGCTGGGTATGGTGGGGGTGGGGATGCAGTTTTAGAAAGTGGGTGAGCAAGGGAAGCTTCACGGAGAAGGTGACATTTGAGCAAATGCTTAAAGGAGGAGAGGGAGTGGGCCATGTGGATGGACATCCAGGGAAGAACGCCCCTGAGAGGGAAGAGCTGGTGCAAAGGCCCTGAGATGGGAGCTGCCTGGTGGGGCCAGCTGGCTGGAGCCAACTGAGAGGGAGAGGGAGAGAGAGGAGGTGACAGACCAGATTGTGCAGGGCCTTATGATCGACAAAAAGGCTTTGGCTTTTACCCTAAGAGGGGTACCGTGGAGAGTTCTGCATAAAGAAGGAATGTGCCCCAACTTGGGTGTTCACAGGGGACAGACTCTGGGGGCAGGGTGGGAGCATGGGTGAGAGGTGAGGGTAGGCAGACCAGGGTGCCCGGGGAGAGATGTGGGGGGATTTAGGATACATTTCAAAGGTAGAGCCAAAGGGATTTTCTGATGGGCAGAACGAGGAGGGGGGGCTGTTGAGGAAAGAGGAGGCAAGGATGAATGATGCCCACGCTGGAAGACGTGAGGTCTGCAGAGCTGAAGGGCAGCTGCCTGCCTCACAGTCCCAGCTCCTCCTGGCCCTTCTCAGCAAAGCTGATCAAACCTCCCCTCCTCCAGGAAGCTCTCCCGGAACTCCCTGGCAGTCAGGCATCTCCTCTGGACTCCCCTACCCTCTAGGATCCTCCCATCCTCGATGGGCCCACTCTGGGCCACCCCTGTCTGGGGACAGCTCTGTCTCCCCCAAGGGAATGGTGATTCGCGCGAGGACAGGGCTGTGGGATGAAGGGGGCGGCTGTCTCAATCACCAACATTTCCCTGGCATCACCCAACACAGGCTGGGCACCAGGCAGACACTCGGTAAATATTATTTATATTGTTAAAATACATGGCATGTTTACCTAGGCTATTTCCTAGAATCCACTCCTCTCCAGTGATCTAAATTTTCCACGAGGAAAGGTTTTCTGATACCCTTCCTCCCCCGCATACTGTTTCCCCCTGTGAGCAGCTGAGCTGGGCTGCAGGGCTGCAGAACAGCTCGGCTAGCAGCCCTGCCTCTCTCCCTCACAACCCCTCCCCGCTTCCTCCTGATTGAAGATTCTTGTTTGTCTCTTTGAAAGCCACCTCCCTTCTCTCCCTGGTCCCCACCTCCCCCTCATCCCCCTGGCCCCCAGAGCCCTGGCCTCTGGCCTATAGTCCTATACCCTCTAGCGCCAGTCTGCAGGCCCCAGCTCAGCCTCTCCCAGGCCAGGCCTGGCCAGGAAAGGGTCCCAAGGGCCTAGGGAACAGGGCTGGGACTTGGTTCCCAGTCCCAGCGGCTTTGGGCACCACTAGTCATCCCCCCACCCCCTCAGCCTGGCCCAGGGCTTGTGCTGGGGACCCACCTTGGAGACCTTTGGTGGCGAAGTGCAGGTCGATTGGGTGGGACCAGTAGGCCATGTCCCCTACTTGGGGGGTGTCCACCTGTGTCTGGCCCTCCCGCACGCCAGACAGGAGCTTCCACGCTGCCCCTGCAGGGAGGGGTGGGAAGCAGACATCAAGAAGGGGAAGCTACTGCAGCTGGAGGACCCTGTTTCTCCCTGGCAGTGGGGGAGGTGGGGAGTCAGGAGTTACAAAGTGTGGACTCGAGAGTCAGATGTCTGGGTTCAAATCCTGATCCTACTTCTTTTTGCCTGTGCAACCTTGGGCGAGTTACCTGTCTCTGCCTTGGTCTCCCCTTCTGTAAAATGGGTATAATAACGCATCCCTCATAGTTTTGTGAAAGGATTAAATGAGCCAATACACAGAAAGCCCTCAGAACAGTGTCTGGGGCACAGTGAGTACTGGATAAGCGTTGGATGGCATTTTGTCACTCTTCTCACCCCACATTAGAGGCCTCGTCCAAGGACTAAAATGGGGCCCAGGGTGGCCTTCAGGAGCTTGAGCACATGGTGAAAGGCACATAGTAATAGCAATAGTCCTGGGGGTGACAATAATAGCAAAAGCCAGACGCTGTGCTAAGCGCTTTAGCCATGAATTCATTTAATCTGCCCTCTGGGTCTCTTAATCCCCACCCCACCCCCCAGTTTAGACTCCCCCCCCCCCAAGCCCACAAGGCCCTGCTTGGTGTGGCCTCCTGTGCCCCCTTCCTGAACTCATCTCTCACCACTCTCCCCATCCCTCACTACCCTCTAGCCTCACTGGCCTGATTTCTGTTCCTCTTCCTCAGGGCCTTTGCACCACCTCTGGCTTCTGCCCAGAAAGCTCGGCTCCTGGATGTGCCTGTTTTTTTCCTTCAGGGATCGGCCCAAGTGTGCCACTCTCACAGAGGGGTGCCCCCCCCACCCTCCTATCCGAACACTAGTCCCTATCACGTCATCTCCTCTCATTTCTTCCCATAGTGACCACTGTCAGTGATCCCTGTGCTCATTTCCTTACCTGCTTTTTAAAAAAAATTTTGTCTCCTCTACTGGGAGCCCCAGGAGAGCATGCCTCTTCTACACTGCTGGGTCCCCGGGACCTCAAACTCTGATCTTCGTACACAGAAGGTGCTCAATAAGTGTTTGTTGGACAAATAAGTGCTCCTAGGAGGTGGGTGTTAATAGAATCCCCATTTTACGGGTAAAAAAAAACAGACTCTGAGAAGGAAAGTCACTTGGCCACTTATTCCATGAACACCTAGTGAATGCCTCTGTGTGCAAGCACGGTCATCCAGGCTGGAGCACAGCAGGAATGCAGCTGCCCAACATCCCGTGGTGGTGCTGGACTCAAACTGTGATCTCGACTGCAGGGTCCAAGCCCTTTATGTGGATGCCCCTGAGCTTGCTGCTGGATTAACTGTCCCCCCCCACTAAGAAACCCCCTAAAATAATAAAAATCATGTCAGTTATCCCTCCCTTCTGGGCCAGGAAAGTACCAGGCTCTTCACATACGAGATTTCCCAACACCCCTCTGAAAGACAAAGATTCCCACTTTCCCACTTTACAGATGAGGAAAAATGAGACTCCAAGAGGGGGCAGCACCTGGCCAGGGTCACAGAGCAGGTGAGTGGTGGGGTCCAGACTGGAAACCAAGTCTGACTCCGGAGCCTGCCTCTTATGTGCTGAGCTGCAGGAACCCCCTTTCCCTGGGAATCTCAGCCAACATCCTACCTGCCAGTGAAACTGCAAAGGGCCCAGGCCCTCCAGAGAGGATGATGGCAACAGCCACTCACTTCGTGAGCATTTACTCTACGCTAGGCAGCACACTCGAGGCTTTACTAACAGAAGTCCATTCGGCTTTTACATAAGCCAGGCAAACACTTAACTGGGCCAGGCCCTCTTCTCAGTGCTCCTGATTTTCATTTAGTCCTCAGGACAACCTCATGATGTAAGCGCTGTTATTATTCCCATTGTACAGATAAGGAAATCAAGGCAAAGATGAGCGCCCAAGGCCACAAAATTAATACGCAGTTTAATTTAACACTCAGTCCGCTCTTAACCTCAACACTATGTTGCCTCTTAGCTGCTATTAGCTTCATTTTTAGAGAAGAAAGCAGAGAGGTCAAGGCCAAAGGCCACCAATCAATAAGTGAGGGAGTTAGTATTTGAGCCCAGATCTGGTGGCCCATGGCCCTACTTGTTACACTGGCTACTATACTGCCTCTGATGGGAAGCCCTGAAAACGGGGGCCTCTGAAGTCCCTCCTGGGCCTGTGTGAATGAACGTGGATAGCTGATCCAAGGGGCTCCTACATCCTCACAGAGAATTATGAATACAGGAGGGTGGCCTCTTCTCTGTACAGCGGGGATGGAGGTCCACTTTATAGTCGGAACTCAATAAAGCAAAGAAAGCAGAGTAGGGGAGGGACCCAGCGCACCCCTAAGACCAAGTCCAGTGGGGTTAAGCAGCCTAGTGTTTTGAGGATTGGGAGTGTGTGTGGGGGGGGGGGGGGCGTCTAGCCCCATCTTCAGGGGCTACGGGTTCAGAGATGGGTGCCAGAGCCCCCAGAGGGAAGGGATGGGAAGAACAATGTGAGAGTCACACCGTCAGAGTATGGTCGTGGCTAGGAGTCCTGGGAGCCAATGGAAGATGCGGATCAGGGACTAGGCCAGGGCAGGTCAAAGAAGAAGGGCAGAAACTCGGGGAGGGGAAATGAGCCAGGCCCGGGAATACCTGTGTGGACGCCCCACTTGCAGAAGAGGCTACTTTCCGAGAAACCGGTGGCCCCCATGATCTGCCCGATGACGTGCACCTCAGCCATGGCCCTGAGAGAAAAATAATCACAGCCCTGTGAAGTGTGTACTATCATCGCCAACTTGACAGATGAGGAAACTGAGGCCTACCAAGTAAGGCGTAGCACTAGCATTCCCGGCTAGTTTCGTCAAACTACTGAGCTTGCAGTCCTAACCACGATCCTGACCGCCTCCCCAAGAGAGCCCCGGAAAAATGAGGGGGGCGGGCCGAGAGCTGGGCGAGGAGCTGGCTTCTAACTAACTACCCGCCTCTGAGATAACTTCTTCCTTTGGCTCAGCGCGGCGGAAAACCCCGCCCCAAGACCCTGAGGCCCCGCCCACAGGCGCAAAGCCCCGCCTCCTCGCGTCCGAGCGCCGCGAGGCGCATGCGTCTTAAGTGCAGGGCCGCCTGAGCCCCGCCCCCAAGCCCGCGCATGCGTTATTCCTACCTCAGAGCACCTAACGGTTAGGTGGGGCGAAGCAGCAGCGTGGGGTGCAGTTCATGCGCCTAACCTGTCCCTCTGTCGGCGGACGCCGACTTCCTAGGCTTGGCTCGCGCCTCTCCCACGAGCTTCCTGGCAGCGAGACACCCGAGGCGCCGGTCCCTCCGAGGCTGCGCCCGCCTTCGGGCTCCCTGGTTGTTGCTGGGGCAACCACAGCCTCCTCCTAGCCTGGCACCCGCCTTGCGGGCCGTTAATTGGCCCGAGCAGGGAGCGAGGGCGGGGCTAAGGTGTGATGGGCGTTTTCTCTCCCCTCTCTCTCCATTTTGGGAAGAGTGGCTCTCCCAGCGCGACTCGTGGTTCCGCCATGTGGGGCGTGGTCGGGCCGCTGCCATCTTGAGTGTGGCTGAGGAAGCCTGCGCGCCAACTGCTAATCCCGGACGCCTTCCGCACAAAATAAGCGCGCGCATCTGGCCATGCTAAGACTCTCCCAGCCGGGACCGAGATCAGACGCTTGAGCCAGGAGCAAGGGGGAAGCTCCCTGAGGTCATGGCGTGCTTCCCCCCCGCCCCCCCGCCTTATCATGAAAAAAAAAATCCTTCCTCCCTCAGAGAGACTCAAGCTTGGGAGGGGGTTTTCCTTCCTTTTTTTAGAGTTTCCCTTGGCTCCCCGAGTACTGATAAATGCAACTTCCCTCTCCGGAAGGCCGCCCAGTTCGCTGTTACTGATTCTGAGCAAGGATGGGGAGCGTGGGGGAAGGGGTATGAGAAATGAGGAACCGAGGCCCCTTTATCTGCAGAAAACCTAGTTCTTGGAGGCTGGACTCAGCCAGTAACGTGTCATGTGACTCTCTGCGCAGCTCCAGGTCTCAATTATCTCATCCGTGCAATGGGTGCAAGTAGAGTGACTGAGTCAGAGGCACTGATTACCTGAGCAGTGTATCCTCCACCCTCAAAATCCACTTGAACCCCTAGTCTGTCCCTATTCCTCCAGCCCAGACCAGGACCGAAGGAGCCTCATGTTCCTATTTCTAGCAAAATGGGACCACACGAGTAGTCAGTCACCACCTCAAAATCATAAATGGGGGGGAGTTAGTTGGTGGCTCAGTGGTTAAGCCTCTACCTTTAGCTCAGGTCATGATCCAGGGTCCTGGGATCCAGCCCTGTTGGGCTCCCTTCCCAATAGGGAGTCTTCCTCTCCCTCTCCCTCTGTCCCCTCCTCCCCAGTTCATTCTCTCTCTCTCTCTCTCTCTCTCTCTCTCTCTCCCTTGCAAATCAATTCTTTAAAATTACAGGTGGGGGGGCAACATCTTAATAGGATAATATTTATAGGGCAGCCTGGGTGGCTCAACGGTTGAGCCTCTGCCTTTGGCTCAGGGCGTGATCCTGGGGTCCTGGGATCGAGTCCTGCCTCTTTATGTCTCTCATGAATAAACAAATAAAATATTTTTTAAAAAAGAAAGAAAATGGTTCCCAGGTCAGCTACCTAGATTTAAGTCTTAGCTCTGCCCCTTCTGTGTAACCTATAGCCTCTCTGTACCTTGGTTTTCTTTTCTGCAATGTGAGGATGAACAATAGGATCCACTTTGTTGGACTGTTGTCAGGATTCGATGAATTAATGTATGAAGTTGTTTTAAACTATGCCTACAGATTTTGTCTTTTTTTTTTTAAAGATTTTATTTATTTATTCATGAGAGACGCACAGAGAGAGAGGCAGAGACACAGGCAGAGGGAGAAGCAGGCTCCATGCAGGGAGCCCGATGTGTGGGACTCGATCCCGGGACCCCAGGATCAGGCCCTGGGCGGAAGGTGGCGCTAAACCGCTGAGCCACCAGGGCTGCCCTTTTCTTTTCTTTTCTTTTCTTTTCTTTTCTTTTCTTTTCTTTTCTTTTCTTTCTTTTCTTTTTTTTCTTTTCTTTCTTTTCTTTTCTTTCTTTTCTTTTCTTTTCTTTTCTTTTCTTTCTTTCCTTTCCTTTTCTTCCTTTCCTTTCCTTTCCTTTCCTTTCCTTTCCTTTCCTTTCCTTTCTTTTCTTTTCAGTAAGTGCTGTGCCCAACTTTGAGGCTCGAACTCACAACCCCAAAATCAAGAGAGGCATGTACTTCTGACTGAGCCAACCGGGCGCCCCGTCCACAGATTCTTTGATATGCCTTCATTCTTTTATTATTATTATTATTTTAACTTTTATTTATTTAAGTAATCTCAACACCCAACGTGGGGCTTGAACTCAATCCCAAGATCAAGAATCTCATGCTCTTCTGGCTGAGCCAGCCAGGCACCACTGATAGGCCTCCTTTCAATACACGGAAGCTGATTCCTTTCCCCCTTGATTACAGGTTGCACTTAAAGCTCACTTCTAGCCAATACAGTGTGGCAGAAGTGTTGCTGTGTGACTTCCAAGACCAGGTCATAAAAGGCATTGAAGCTTCCTCCCCGCTCTTTCTCTTGGGTGGTTCACTGTGAGGGAGGTCAGCCACCATGTTGTGACAGCAGAGAAGCAGCCAGTGGAAAGACCCAAGTGGGGCAGAACCGGAGCCTTCTGCCAACAACCGGCACCATGCGAGTGATCCACGTTGCAAGTAGATCTTCCAACCCCAGTGGGATCTTCAGATGACCACAGCCCTGGCCAGCATGAGACTCCTGGAATTAGAACCACCCAGCCAAGACACTGATTAGCAGAAACTATGTCAGATGATAAATGTTTGTTTTAAGCCACTGGGTTTTGGGGACTGATTTGTTATGAGGCAATAGATAACTACTACAAATTGTAATGAATCTGGGACGGTGCCCGCCAAATAGGAAGTAACTGCCCATTATTGATGGGTTTTCTTATTGGTGTGTTATTACTGAAGTGGAATATTTCACATCCCCTTTCTTTTTGCAACAATATTCTACATATCTTTTCCAAGAAGCAAACTGAATATTTAATTACTTTTTACTTTTTAAATTTAAAAAATTGTGGTAAAAAGGCACATAAGATTTACCATTTTAGCCATTTTTAGCTGTACAGATCAGTGGCTTTACGTCCATTCACATAAATGTGCAACCGATCTCTAGAGCTCTCGTCATCTTGCAAAATGGAAACTCTGTACCCACAAAAGAACAAAGTCCCTGGGGCAGCCCAGGTGGCTCAGTTGGTTAAGCATCTGACTTGGTTTCGGCTCAGGTCATGATCTCAGGGTCATGAGATGCAGCTCTGCATTGGGCTCCATGCTAGGCATGGAGCCTGCTTGAGATTCTCTTCCTCTTCCTCTGCCCTTCCCACCCCCCATTCCTGCTCTCTTTCTCTCCCTCTCTCACTCTAAAAATATATAATAAATAATTTTTTAAAATTTAATTAAAACAACATCCTAAGATTATGTTTTCTGTTGGTTGCCAGAGGGAAGGGAGATGGGCAAACTGCATGAAGGGAAGTGGGAGACAGAGGCTTTCACTTGTGGAATGAATGAGTTGGGGGTGGAAGGTGCAGAATAAGGAGTACGGTCAATGCTATTGTAATGGCTCTGTAGGGTGACAGATGGTAGCCACACTTGTGGTGAACATAGCAGTTGGGTCTAGAGCAGTTGGGTCACTATGTTTATACATGAAACTAATGTAACATTGTGTGTCAACTATACTCAAAAAATGAAAAAAACAAACAGGGGCCTCTGGCTGTCTCAGTGAGGCCTGTGACTCTTGACCTCGGCATCATGACTCAGAGCACCATATTGGGCTTACCCAAAAATACATAAATACATAGATAAACAAACTACAAACAAAACCCACCACCGCCACCAACCCCTTCCTTTTCCTCCAGGTCCTGGCAACCACCATTCTACTTTCTATATTAATATGACTATCTGGTGCCTCACAGAAATAGAATGATTCAACAGTTGTCCTCAGGGTTAGTCCATATTGTCGCACATGTCAGAATTGTCTCCCTTTTGTTTCATTTATTATTATTATTATTTATTACTTTTATTTTTAAGCAGGCCCCAGGCTCAACATGGGGCTTGAACTTACAACCCCGAGGTCAAGAGTCTCAGGCTCTACTGACTGGGCCAGTTGGGAACCCCTGAATTTTCTTCCTTCCTAAGACTGAATACTATATACCCCATTTCCTTCATCCAGTCATCTGTTGATGGACCCTGGGGTTGCTTCCATCTTTTGGCTATGGTGAATAAGGCTGCCATGAACAGGGTGTACAAATATCTCTTCAAGATCCTGCCTTCAGTTCTTCGGGATCTTGTAGAATTGGTGGGTCATATGGTTATTCTGTTATTTTAAGATTTTTATTTATTTATTCATGAGAGACACACAGAGAGGCAGAGACACAGGCAGAGGGAGAAGCAGGCTCCTTGCAGGGAGCCCAATGTGGGACTCGATCCCAGGACCCTGGGATCACGCCCTGAGCTAAAGGCAAATGCTCAACCACTGAGCCCCCCGGGGTCCCAGTAATTCTATTTTTAATTTTTGGAGAAACTGCCATACTATTTTCCATAGCAACTGTACATATTGTTTTACATCTTGCTTTTTTTCACTCAGTGATACATCTTAGAAAGTTATCCATGTCCGCATGTAGAGATCCAACTCACTTTTCCCCCCAAAATAACTGTTTTGAAGTATAATCTATGTGTAGAAAAGTGCATAAATCATAAGTGAACAGCTGGATTCAATTCCATAAATGCACCTGATAATCAGAAGTCAGCTCAAGGAAAGAACATGACCTTTCCCCACAGTGCCCCAAGGGTAACTACTAACTGGACTTCTAACAACATGGATTAATTTTGCCTGTTTTTTTTTTTTTTTTTAAGATTTATTTATTTATTTATGATAGGCATAGAGAGAGAGAGGCAGAGACACAGGCAGAGGGAGAAGCAGGCTCCATGCCGGGAGCCCGATGCGGAACTGGATCCCGGGACTCCAGGATTGCGCCCTGGGCCAAAGGCAAGCCCTAAACCGCTGAGCCACCCAGGGATCCCCAATTTTGCCTGGTTTTAAATTTTATATAAATGAAATCACACCGTATGTATTGTCAGGCATCTTCTGTCTTTTGCGCAGCATTTCGTTTGCGAAACTCATCCACACTGTTGCACGTGGCTGTAGATTTTTCCTTTCCTTTGCTGTATAATTTCCTTTATGTGAAGATGCTACAACTTATTTACCTATCAGTTGGTGGAAATTTGTCTCGTGGTGGACATACAGTCGCATCTAGTTGGAGTGGACTTTCTGGGTCACAGGATATATACTGAGTGATAGAAGAAACTGCTCCAAGATTTGGTGGAAAACTGAGACTGGTGGGAATTCACACCCTGTCCCCCACCCCCCATCCTACAAATAGGGATTATAGGGCTACTTTGTGCCAGGTGCTGTTCTAGGCTCTGGTGAACAAAAAGGATCAAATCCCAGCCCTCCTGATCTGACCCCAGTGTAGGAGAATTCAAACCACAAACAATAGAAATCTATGCTTCATGGTGACAAGCTGTATGAAACAACCGCCAGAGCAGGTTAAGGAGCTAGTGACAGGTTATCTCTCCCAGATCAAAACAATCCTGCTCCAGGTCCCTGTCGTCTACCCTCTGGTGGGTCTCCCTGCCTGTCTGCCAGAAACTCTGGCTGAGCCAAGTGCACTTGCAGACACCATCTGCTCTCCCTGGGAGTGGGGCCGGTGCCAACTCCAGCGTCTGGACTCTTGGCACAGAGCCCTGGAGCCCTGGAGCCCTGGAGCGAGGGAACTCTGGCCAGCCCCACATCCAGAGGGAAATCCTTCAGTTTGGCGGGGGCTGGTGAGATGGAGGGCCCCTGGGAAGGAGAAGCTGGTGCGAGCTGGGTGGGCTCCAGGAGGGAGAGGGTGAGGAGGGTCTCTTACTCAGGCTGATGGAGACACAAGTGGATAATGATACTCATAAACATCATCAAACATATCCAGAGTGCCCACGTTTCCAGACTTTGGGTAAATGTGGGATGTTGGTTATCGCCCCTGATGTGAGTGCTTTATGTAAGAGGCAGGGAGTGTTGAGCCCATTTCACGGATGAAAAACTTAGGGTTCAGAGGTGATGCCATCATCCAGAGGCCACACAGCAAGCGCCTTGAAGAGCCTGGAAGGCCTCTTGGGCCTGTGTGGGTCCAAACACTGATTCCTGACCATGCCTTCTACCACCTGATCACCAGGTGGGCACCTGGGCCTCCTTTCCCTGGAAACTCCCACCCCCCCTTCTGCCCCGTTGCCCCCTCCCGTTCCCTTGGGCCAGCGAGGAACACAGCCCTGGCTGTAATCTGCCCACCCCGGCGCCGGTTGTTCACCTCGGCCAAGTGAACCCACACCCCTGGACCTCAGCCTCTTTATCTGTAACCCGGGGACGGCGATGCAGCTGCCGGGAAGCAGCAGCGCGATGATGACTGTGAAGCCTCTACCGCACGGGCCAGGGGTCCGGGCTTAGTCTGCACCCAGGGAACCGGGCCCCCCGCGTACCCCAGGACGGTAAACGACTGCGCCTCCTGGGCCGTCCTGGGCGGTAAGCGTGTACGTGTCCATGCACAGCGCTAAGAGCACCGCGCACCGTTAGCCGCCGTGGCTCGTATCATTACTGGCGGGGCGCAGGCGGGCCGGGCCGGGAAGGCCCTGGAGGAGCGGGGCGCCCCCTCCTCCGCCCCGCAGCGCGTGGGCCTGGGCTGGGGCGGGGGCGCGCTCAGGGCCCGCCGCCTCCGAGCCCCCCGCGGGACTCCCGCGCCCCTGGGCCGGCAGGGGTTGCGCGCTGGGCGCTGACGTCGGCCTTCAAGGCCCCCTCCCGGGCCGCGGCGGAGGGCGGAGCCGCAGCCCGCCGCCCCGCCCCCATCCCCGCCCCCGCGCGCTGCGGGCCTGGGGCGCCGAGCCGGGAGCCCGCGGAACGCGCAGACCCCGCGCCCCCAGGCCCGGCTCCCGGGGTGCGCGGGGCTCCCGGAGTTCCGTCGCCTGCGGGCCGCAGGGTCGGGGCGGCTGTCGGTGCGGGGGCCCGGGAGGTCCCGACGTACGGCCGCGGGCGGTGAGTAAGGGGCGCCGGGGGGCGGCACGGTGCTGGGGATGGGAGGCAAACCCTCGGTGAGGAAGTGCGCCCAAGCCGGGTTTGGAATGAGGCGGGAGGCTTGGGGGCCCCGCGGGGGACCGTGGGGTAGCAGTATTCCTGGTGGTTGAGTGTGTACGAGTGTGGCGGGTTGGGGCTGTTATGGGGGGAATCGTGCAAAGGCGGATTCTGGTCAAACAGGAAGTGTGGGGGAGCTGGTGGGTGTGCGGGCAATCGTGTAGCGCCACGGATGTGGGTGGAGTAGGAGAGGGATGCGTGGACCGGGTGTTTGGGGCAGGTGTGCAAGGGAAGTGAGTGATGGGAACAAGGGAGGGTGTCTGGGGTGCATGTGTGGGAAGCCTGCGCTTATGTGTGCAAATAGGGGGTCTGATGCTGGGGGAGCTAGGAGTGTGCAAGGGGTCATTTGGATTGAGTGTGTAAGGAGGTTGGGGGCTCCAGAGGGGTATTTAATGGGAGCTGATGTTGTTCAGGGTAAGTATGCAGGGACCCCTTTGGGAGATGGGTGCCTGAAGGTGGGGGTTGGGTTTGCCTGGATGAGTCTGTGTCGCCAGGTACTGGTGTATTCTGTGTGCAGACCTATAGGCACACGGGACGTGTAGTTCGTGGGGCAAGTAAGTGTGCAAGGCACGGTTTGGAATAGGTGCGCAACAGGTATGTCTTTTTGCCTGGAAGACAGAATCCCACACTAGACTGCCGAGCCCGCCCCCCCACCGCCCCATTCTCTTCACAACTTGGCCCAGCCTCTTTAATCCCGTGGGCCTCAGTTTTCCTCTCTGTAAAACGAGCCTGAGGGTCAGTGAACTAACTAGTCTCTGCCAGGAATCTCTCCAGAGTCAGGGGTCAGAAGAAACATGATGAGACTTTTACAACTTTCTTTTTTTTTTCTTTCCTCTACCTTCAGGAAACCTCTCCGGGAGCCTTTCCCTAGCCATGGACAACCCCAGTCTTCGAGAGCTCCAACAGCCTCTGCTGGCGGGTGTGGGCTGTGGGCCCCCCCTCCAGAAACCTGGTGAACCCCAGCTGGGGCCTCCCTTTCGGGAGACGGCTTTTGCAGAGTCCCTGAGGGGCTGGCAGTTCTTGCCCCCACCTGTTCCTTCTGTGAGCGCTGGTCTTGGGGAGCTAGGGCCCCCTGACCTTGAGGTAGGAGCACCAGGCCTTATGGGAGCGGGCGGGGCTGGACTGGGCTGGGGGTATCTACCTCCTGCCTGGAGTCTCAATTCTTCGATGCCCAGTTGTTTTTCCAGGTCTATGCCTCCCCTGGTTTCTTTACCTTTTTCTAGATTTGTCACTCATCTTTCTTTCCTCACCTTGGCTATCTTCCCTCTGATTTCTGGCTCCCCTGTTCTCTGTCTTTCCCTCTCTCTCTGGTCCTGATCTCTTTTTTTCAGATTAACGTGTTAATTTGTATCATTTCTTTTTCCTTGTATATAGTGTGAAGCTTGTCTTCTATTTATTTCTTTCTTTAAAAGAATTTATTTTATTTTTTAAGATTTTATTTATTTATTCAGAGAGAGAGAGAGGCAGAGACACAGGCAGAGAGAGAATCAGAGAGAGAAGCAGGCTCCATGCAGGGAGCCCGACGCAGGACTCGATCCCGGGTCTCCAGGATCACAACCCGGGCTGCAGGCGGCTCTAAACCGCTGCGCCACTGGGGCTGCCCAATATTTTATTTTTAAGTGATCTCTCTACCCAGCTTGGGGCTCGAACTCATGACCCTGGGATCAAGAGTCACACGCTCTACTGACTGAGCCGGCCAGACTCCCCACTTGTCTTTTATTTCTTACACTTGGTTTTCCAAGTTACTATTCCTGTAGAAGAAATCACCCCAAAACTCAGTTGCTTAAAACAGCAACAATCATTATGGCTCATGGTTTCCACGGGTCAGGAGTCTGGGAGGGCCTGGGTTGGGTGGTTCTGGCTCGGTGTCTTTCATGAGGTTGCGGTCAGCCACTGGCTAGAGCTGAACCAGTCCAGGGCTGAAGCAGCTGGGAGCTGAGTGGGTGTCTCTCTCTTAATGTGTAGTCTTGGGGCTTCTGCATGAGGCTCCCCTTGTGGGTTGGTTTGGGCCTCCTCACAACATGGCAGCTTCAGCACAGTCCGCATCCTTCTGGGCCTCCCGCCTCCAGCACCAGTGCTTCGGCGAGGCAGAAACTGCCTCACCTTTCCTGACTTATGCTTGGAAATCATGTGGCATGACTTCTACCACATTCTACCAATTATGAGTGAGTCACAGCCTGCCCGGTCTCAAGGAGAGGGGACAAAGACCTCAGCCCTTGGTGGGAAGAGTATCACTCACACTATAAGAAGAGCATGTGGGATGGGAGACGGTGGTGGTCATTTTTGGAAACGCGGTCTGCGTCGTGGTGGCAGTTAGCGTCACTTTGACATTGTATGTGTCTGATGATTCCATTCTTTGAAGATGTTGGGGGCCTTATTATTTCTGCTCTTTAGGGTTTGTTGTGTGCCTGGTTATCTTTGGACTGTATGCTGGTCATCATGTTTGAAAAGCTATTTTCAGGAAAGATTATTTTGAGGCCTAGACGGAAGGTACACACCTTTCTGCAGAGAGGGTTTGGTTTGCTTCTGTCAGCTGCCTGGGGGCACTACCAGTTAGAGATCACTTTGAATCTAGTTCACGGGTTGACTGAAAGGTGTTTTTTTTTTTTTTTTTCTTCTGGGATTGACACTCGGCTGCAGGGCAAAAGAGGCCTTCTCCGTTCATTTGACCTCTCTGCTAACTTTGTTTTTATTTTCAGTTTTGGCCTTAATCTTGGGAGCTATTTAATACAAGATTAAAACAAAAAGCAATACCATTTTTTTTTAAAGATTTTATTTATTCATGAGAGACAGAGAGAAAGGCAGAGACATAGGCAGAGGGAGAAGCAGGCTCCCCACAGGAAGCCCGACATGGGTCCTGATCCCAGGACTCCAGGATCACACCCTGGGCTGAAGGTAGATGCTTAACCACTGAGCCACCCAGGCGTCCCAAAGCTATACCATTTTTTTTTTTAATCTAGAATTTATCGTTTTCAGCTGGCAGGTTTGTCCTAGTAACGTAGGCCACCAGAGCTCTCTTGATCTCCAACTTTTTGCCTGTTCCTGTCCCGATTAGTGTCTGCCTCCAGTTTGGGGGCTTTTAATTCTTCAATTGCAGTATCCGTGAGGGGACCTGTGAAGTCTTTGGAATTGCACATAAAACTTTGGGTGTGGGTGGGGTTCTTTGGAGACAGGGTACAGAGCTTCCCCTCAAAGGGATCCAGGGTGTAGAAAGTTAAGAGCCAGTTTCCTGGAACACTTTCCTCTCTTGGGTGTTTCCGGGGAGGCCCTGGTATTGGTCTTTGGGGGCTATGGGGAGCAGAGCAGGGGGGCAGGGAAGGTGGGTGGTGGTGCCCACGCAGGCCCTTTATCCTACGCATAGGATGCATCATCCAGCGACAGTGATTCGGACTGCGATGGGGGCAGCCTTCTCTCCCCGCTCCTACCCCACGACCACCTCGGCTTGGCTGTCTTCTCCATGCTCTGCTGTTTCTGGCCTGTGGGCATCGCTGCCTTCTGCCTGGCCCAGAAGGTCAGTCGTGGGTGGGGCTGGGAGCGGGCTGGATATAAGGGTAAAGTGCCTTCCGAACAAAACAGAGGTGCAATGCGTGGGTGGGGTGGGCAAAGTGGGGAGAAGGACGTGTACAGAAACGTGGAAGGGTAAACCGAGCGTTTCACAGTGAAAGCCCCGAGTGGTGGTTAGGAACCTGAGCCCAAGTCCCAGGGGCGGCACACTAAGATTTTGGGGGCGAGCCACTTAACCTCCCTGTGCCTCTTTTTCGTCGTCTGTGAAACGGGAATAATCCCCACCTCTGGGTCATCGTGGGGCTCAAATGAGTTAGAGCAGGGGCACAGGGTAATAGGTGGGTACTTTTATTAGCCACCTGGGCTCCCCTGTCCCCAGCTGTCTGACCCGCAGGGGCCGCCCCCAGTCTTTGGAATCTATGAATGCGTCCGCGGGTGGGGGGGGGCTGCGGGCGCCGGTGGGACGGGACGGGGGCTGCCTGAGTCACCGCTGCCCACGCCTCCACAGACCAACAAGGCTTGGGCCAAGGGGGACGTCCAGGGCGCAGGGGCCGCCTCCCGCCGCGCCTTCCTGCTGGGGGTCCTCGCCGTCGGGCTGGGCGTGTGCACCTATGCGGCCGCCCTGGTGACCCTGGCCGCCTACCTGGCCTCCCGAGAGCCGCCCTAGCTGCCCCTGCGCCCCCGCTGCGAATCAGGGCCCGGGAGCCGGGGCGTCGGCGGGCGACGTGGAGCAGCCCGGGGGAGGCGGCCGCAAGCCCCCCCTTCCCGGCCGCGGCGTGAGATTAAACTCCAGACGCTCTCGCAGCCAAAGCTGTGTGTGTGTTGTACTGGGGGTGGGGGGAGACCGGGGAGGGGCCGTCCCCGGGGTGCTCCCCGAGGCCTCAGAGGGGAAGAGGGCTCCCCAGCTTGCAGACTACTCTCCCCAGTGTAGCCCTGGAGTAAATAAGCGCTGGGCCCAAGGGCTTACTCCTCACCTCGGCCCAAGAGACAGCTCTTTGAGCCCCCCCCCTTACCCCCCCTTCTCTGCCCCTGGGAGCTTTGGGGAAGGCCGAATGGGCTCCCCCCCTGAGCTCCTTCCGCAGCAAGAGGCAGAAACTCCACTCAACAGCAACAAACGGGAAGGAGCCGGAGGCAGAACTGGACTCTGGGGCTGGTGTGAAACGGTCTGATCCCTCCATCTCTTGGGCCTCCTTCTGTGCTGCCTTGGGGTGGGGGGATGGCCCCAGGAGCTTAGGCACCCCTGTGGGAATCACAGGGCCAGGCCAGGAGCAGACCTGAGCGCCCACTGAGCCGGCCGGGTGGGTGACCGAGTAATGGCAGGACGGGCGGTTTGGTTTTCTCACTGTTTAATGCCATTCCGGTGGATCTTCCTAGAAGAAAACGCTCTCCCACTTGGCGTTCTCCTGAGTCTCACGGAGCACAATTTCAAGCTGAAGACTTTGATGCTTTTTCCTTCTTGGTTACTGGGGACGAAAATGACACAGGCTCCAAGGGGGCAATTGTGGGAACTGTGTGAACTAGTTCAAGCATGTGAAGCACGCAGCAGAGGGCCCGCCAGACATATAATTTTCACTGTAAACCCCCAATGTCAGTGCCCCATGGAATCTGGTGACCATGTGGCCCAGCTGTGGGACAGTCCCTCCTCATGGGATGCTCTTGCCTTCTTGGCTCCCGCCCACTAGATACGGGGGCGGGGACCACAGCAGACCAATGTTGACTAGCCCCCTATATTTTCACACACCTTAGGGGGTGCTACACCCATGAGAGACCATGGGTCTCGGCCACCTCTGGTTACAGATGGGGAGCTGTGGTCCTGGGTGTCCTGGTATCCCTCGGGCTGGTCTGAACACTGAAAGGCTCTGGGGCTGGCCTCTGAGCAGAACCCCTGCTCCATCACCAACTAGCTGGTACCTCCAGCAGCTGACTGACCTGAGCTTTTTTCACGTTAAGACAGGATGCCAAGACCCACAAGGCCCTGCCGCTGTGCCCATTCCCCCCCTGACCCAGCTCTTCCCTCTCAGGTCCCCACCTGCTCTGCTCCAGCCACTAGAGCCACACTGGAGCCTCACCACCTTCCATAGGCCTCCTCCGGGGCTTCCCTTGGATGCCTCCATCCCCTGGGCATCCCTTTTAAAAATTCACCCTCCTCAAACCCCTCTTCCCTGCTTTATTCATAGCATTTACCACCACCTGATAAACACTGATATTCTTTGCCCATCACCCCACTGCTTCCTGAACCTGGGGGGGGTCATCATTCACCCCCGAGTCTAGCACCTGGCAGGGCCTGCACATAGCACATAGCAGGTACCCCAGTATTAGATTGGTGGTTGGGTTGGGGAAGGAAGGGCTTTCCCAGGTCGGAAATGCTTTCTTGGGGGCCGGGGTCCCGTGCCCCAGGCCCACGAGCTCATCCGGGCACACAGGGACTGAGAGGCGAGGTTAGCTGCTGGTTTATTTTCCACGGAGGTAGTGGGTGGTGGCGGTGGCTGTGGCCACGGCGGAGGGGCGCCCTGCCCCGGCTTGTCTCAGCTCTTGGAGTAACGCCTCTGCAACGATTCCCGGTAGAAGCGGAAGACGTGTTGTGAGGCGGCCTGGGCGGCGGCCAGGCACTGCTGGAGCTGGAGGCAGAGAGAGCTGCTGGTGCCGGGGCCTCCCTGCTCCCACCCAGCTGACCCCACAGCTTGCCCTGACCTCAGCTGGTTCCCTGAGCCCCCAGACCTCCTGCCTCCCCTGCAGTGGCCTTTCTTTCTTCCCCATTTCGTGGGATCTTTCTTAGAGGGGACACAGAAAGAGGTGAGGGCTTCAGGGGTCCGATTCCGGCAGCTCCAGGAGCATGGATGGTGGGACCAGGCATCCTGACCGCTGGACGAAGCCTCAACGTGGCACAGCCCCAACCGGAGATCTAGAACTTTTGAGCCACAGGCCCTATGGTGCCAAATCACCCTGAGAGTTGCAGAATCTGGGACCCCAGATCCCGACCACCACACATTCCTAGGTTCACAGGAAGCCCAGGTTGGAGGCGCTCTTGGAGACCAGAGTGCTGGAATTCTGGGGGGCAAGCTGAGCTGGAAGGGGAGGGCTTTCAGGTGCCTCCCCTCCTTTGCTCTCCAGACTAGGGCTTCCCTTTAAAATTCCCACAAGGGTTTCTGTGCCTGCATCCAAAAGGGATGTAAAAAGGCGCTCTCCTTCAACCTCCCGGTGTCCCGACAAGACCTCACGTCAGGAGGGAGGGATCTGGCCTCCACCCCATCTCCACACTGGTACCTCAGCAGCAGAGTAGAGCCCCTTGGTGGTGGACATTAGCAGCTTCCGTTCCACGCTGTCCAGCGCAAAGGTCAGGACGGCCCGGGCCTCCTAGAGACGAGGGGTAGGAATGCCTGGACTCTCCCCTCAGGCACAAGCTCAGCTGGTCCCCAAGAGGGGACCTGCCCTTCCCACAGCCCACACTCCCAAATGTGTCAAGTGGAGGTGTGTACAGTTTCCCTGGACAACGCTCTTGGCCTTTCCTTCTTCAGAAGCCCCATGCCCTCATTCCACCCACATGGTTCCAACAGGGGCAGCCGCACGGCCAGTCATCAGCTGGTACCTCTAAGCCCCCTGCTCCCCTTCCCTGCTTTGTACCACCCAGGCTGGAGGCTGGCAAACTATTTCCCAGACTCCTTTGCCTGTTAGGGGCCACCAGTAATCTGGAGGAGCGGCTGAAGGAGGGAGGACCGCATCCTGTCCTTGCTCTGACAGGAGCAGGGGCTATGGCTGTGGCAGTTCCCACAGGGCCACAGAGGCCGGAGTGGGCTCTGGACTTCGGCTGCCAGGGCGAAGCCAGGACGCCTTGTGTGCACCCAGAACCCACTGTGACTGTGTCTCCTGCGAGCACAGAGTGGGAGCACCCTACTGGCTTCTGGTCTCTGGGTATCGCCCTTCTTCCTGGTTGCTCCTTCGACTCTTCCAACATTATCATAACCGGTTCCCTCAGTGGATTCCTGTCTGAAATACCTCAGGTGGGTTCTGCTTTCCCGCCAGGATGCACCCATCACGGTACCAGGTGAGGATCTCGGAGGAACCCCCAGGGCACTGTGACCTTGAGCTGGTGAGGAAAGTCTAGAGTTCTGGAGGCTGGTCATAGCCTTGGGCCAGGGGCTGGCTAGAGAACGGAACCAAATGGAACCAACATGCAGAAGACAGCAGACACTGAGAAGCAAAACAAGGGCATCCTCAGGGTGTTTGAGGCCCTGGCTCCAGCTGGACCTCTGTTCTGAGGCCCTCTGTCCCGAAGGTCAATATGTTCCCTTTTATTTTTATTTTTTTATTTTTTATTTTTTATTTTTTTTAATATGTTCCCTTTTAACTGAAGTGGGTCCGAGCTGGGGTGCTAGCACTCGCCCTGATGAATGAACCCGAACTTGCCAAATGGGACTGACGTGACAAGTGTTCCGGGAAGTGAGGCCCAGGGGAGGAGTGTCTGCTCAAGGCCGTTCACCAGCCATGGCCTTCAAACTTACCTTCTCTTGCTTGGCTGTGGGATCCAGCACGAGGGTGCCATCAGAGTTCAGAGCACAGGTGACCCCACAGAAGAGGGCCCGCATGGGCACACCTGCGTCCACCAATGCCATGCAGGCGGCGTTCAGGCAGCAGGCCAGGAGCTGGGTGCCACAGGGAGGGGTTAAGAAGCGTTCCCACTATAGTGGTGGCCACAGAGTAGGTCTATCCCTCCATTCACCCCGCCGCTGCCAGTGGGCCCACTTCACTAACTGATCACAGGAAGGCAGCGTACGGCATGGTGGCTCGAAGTGGTTCTGGGGTCAAGTGTCCTCGGGTTCCTGACCCACCTTTGCCACCTCTTGGCGGTGTGAGCTTGAGCAAGTGACTTATTCTCTCTGAGTCTCAATCGGGGGTCATAAGGATATTCAACAGATTTGTACCGGGTGGGGGGGTAGGGGGGTAGGGGAAGAGAGAAACCTTCCACGATCGCATAGGGAGGGAGTGGCAGGGCCAGGCCTGGAGCCTGGGGATCTGGAGGCCGCCACCACCAGCTGACAGCCTGACAAGGTGACAGAAGGAGGAGCAGTCATCTTTAGGGGTGAGGTGTGGCTGTGGCATGCGCAGGAGAGCCGAGGCTGGAGCCTAACAGCCAGCCCTGCCTCAGTTTCCTCTAGTCTCTGCGCCCAGCCCCGTCACGGTGGCCACGAGTCGAGCTTTAGGTTTAGGGTCAGTCGGTCCCATCTCTGCCACTGTCCCTGTTACCTCCCCTCTGGCCTTCAGCTTCCTGCTCTGGGAAATGGGGCCTGCTCAAAGCTGGGCCACGCAGCTGCAAGCCCCTCTAGAAATGCCCATTTCTGGCCCTCAGTCCCAACCTCTCACTGAACCACAGGGATCTACAGTCGAGCTGCTGACCCAACTCCTCTGCCCGCTCAGGACTCCCCGCTCAAGGTCAGAGAAGGTCAATGGCACAGGTTTTGTAGGCAGTCAGGCCTGGGCTTGAGTTCTGCCCCTGCCGCCTTCCAGCTGTGTGACCCTGGGTAAGGGACTTCCCCTCTCGGGGCCTGTTTCCTCACCTCAAACATGGGAACATAGGAACTCCCATCTGCCCGGGGCCTCGGGCTCTGGGAGCACATGGCTTGGGCTCAAATCCTCGCTCTGCATTATTAGACAGAAGCTGACCTTCCTGTGCCTTAGTTTCCCCATTTGGGCCATGGGGGATTATAGTGGCACCGAACTGTCGTGCCGTGAGGATGAAGTGAGTTAACATGTATAAGGCACTCAGACCAGTGCCCGACGCGTGGTGAGCACTCAAGTGGGTTTGCTATTCTTCAATAAGAGGGTGCCTGTCAAGTGTTCGGAGGCCTCCTGGCTAACAGAGCAAGGGAGGCCACCACGGAGATTCTGGAGGACTTCCTGGAGGAGGCGGCCTGGGGGGAGAAGGATACAGAGCCAGCATCACTGACGACCTGCAGCACCACAGTGATGGAGGTGCGGGGGTGCAGCGTTCCCAATACCACTGCTTCACACGTGTTCCTGATCAGTCGCTCCCGGCTCTTCTCCGCGACGCCTGGGGAAAATCAGGGGTGGGGCAGGGCGGGGTGGGGTTGTCAGCCTCTTCCCTTCCTTCCATCTGGCTCACCTTCCTCCACACGCCCCACCCAAGCCCTCTGGAGAGGGCCTGCCATCTCCACCAGGGCTGGTGCAGGACCCTGCACGGATGACAGAGGACCCCCAGTGGGAAGGAGGCAGGGCCTGACCGGACCCACCCCGCCCCACCCCTGCCCCCTCCAGCATCCAGCAAGGGAGCCTCTTGGGGGAGGAAAACCCTGAGTTCCTCTGTCCCCTGCCGCTGCCCACTTCTCAGCTGGCTGCTGAACCCAGCCTCAGCGTAAGGGGGAGAGTAAACGGGTGGAAAAACAGGTTAGTGGAAAGAAGGGGAGATGGAGCCAGGAAAGAGGAGTAGGGAGGACAGACTAGGAGGTGGGGGACAGACAGGAGGCCAAGAGCCGGGGAAAGGCGCAAAGAGCTGAGGGTGGGGACGGCGGAGGGGAAGAAGGTGGAGCTCCTGCCGCCCATTACCAGGCAGCCCGATCTTCGGCCTCAGGATCACCTCCAGGGTGGCCTTGTTGAAGATCTCTTTGCTGACTTTCACCTCGGCTGGCCCGTACACGCCCGCCAGGACTGACGTGTCCCCTGGGGAGAGAGCAGGGCAGGTCTCATGCACACCTTGCCTTCCTGGGGCTGCAGGGGTCAGGGTGGGGGCACCAGGGCAGTGAGCTGGCGGCTGGCCTTCCCTGCGCCAGCCCCGGGTCTGGCCCACCTTTTGCTGGTAGTGGTTCTTTGAGCACTGGCTTCACTCACGTCTCTGCCTACGCTTCTTCATCTGGGACATGGGGATGATGGCAGCACCTAACCTTGTAGCGTCGTGAGGATTAAACGAGGTCATCCACGTCAAACACTGCAGCTATGGCCCAGCGCACCACTGACTTTAGCTATTCTTAACTTCAACGGGAAGTTCTTCCCGAGGGCTAACCTTCCTCCTCCTTACTGCAGTTGGTCTCAACTCCTCACAAAGCTTCCTCCAACCTAGCTCTCTTCCCTCGGGCTCACGTCCCCAAACTCTGCAGTCATCGGGACCCCCGAGAGTGAGAAATACCCAGGAGTGGTCCTGAGTGGGCACGAATGGGGTCCGCGGAGGTAAGACCTGAGAAGCAAAAGCCTGGCTTCAGGGAGTGCCTGGTGGCTCAGTCGGTTGAGCATCTGCCTTTGGCTCAGGTCATGATCCTGGGATCGAGCCCCAAGTGGGCTGATCTTCTCCTTCTCCTACTCCCCCTGCTTGTGCAAGCATGCACGCTCTCTCTTGCTGTCAAATAAATCTTCAAAAAATCCAAAACCAAACAAAGAAAGCCCCCAAAACCCCTGACTTCTGGTCCTGCCTGCTTCTTGCTAGCTCTGTAACCTTGGCTGATTGTACTCACTTCTCTTGGCCTCAGTTTTACCATCTGCAAAATGAAGAGACTGAACTACACCAGTGGCTGTTGAAGCTTTTCTTGCCATAACTCTCAATTAAAAAATGTATTTTCTGGCACCACCCCAAGTTCATGCAAATCTCCATGTGTGGACACGCAACAAAGGCCTCATAAAACGCCTCTTACCATCACTGCTCTGACACTCTAATGCTTTCTACTCTACTCTAGTTCATTTAATTTTATTTACTTTTTATTTATTTATTATTTATTAAAGATTTTATTTATTTATTCATGAGACACACAGGGGCGGGGGGAGGGGGGAGCAGAGACACAGGCAGAGGGAGAAGCAGGCTCCATGCAGGGAGCCCGATGTGGGACTCGATCCCAGGACTCCAGGGTCACACCCTGAGCTGAAAGCAGATGCTCAACTGCTGAGCCACCCAGGCGTCCCAACTTATTTACTTTTTTGATTTTATTTTTACATGGGGCTCAAACTCACAGCCCTGGGATCGAGAGTCGGACGCTCCTTGGACAGAGTCCGTCAAGCGCCCCTACTCTATTCCAGTTAAAAAGTACTGCCAACCGCAGCAGTGGTCCTGAACCCTGGCTGCACGCTCAGAATCACCGGGGCACTTGAAAAGACGTCCAGCCCCCTCCCCCAGAGATCCTAATTCAGCTGCCGGGTGGGGCATGGGCACTGGGAGCATAAGAGCTCCCACGGGTCATTCTGACGTGCAGCTGGGCCCACAGTCTGCAGTGGGAAAAACAGCGCTTGAGCACAGCTTCGAAACACTGCAAACAGAATCTCTGCAGCGGTTACAGATGGAGAGGGGCCAGCCTTAGCAGGTGTGCGGTGGATTCTGGGACCCTGCCTTTTTAACAACCCCATCAGAGATTTGGAGGCCAAAGGCGGGTGGGACGTACTTTCCAGGGTCTGCCAGGGGTCCCAGAGTTTGGGAGTTTTAGAACGTGGAAGGCGTTAACCCTCCTCAGTGTTTCTGAAGTCTAAGAAACTCCAGGCATATGATTTTAGCAGAAGAGCAAAGTCTCCAGGAGGGCCTGGGAAGGTCCCCAGGGTCAGGGCATGTTTCCTGGGTTGGGGAGAAGGAGCTGCACCAGAGCTGAGGGATTCTCTTGGCTCCAGGAGAATCTGCCCTCAGAGGGGAACTTAACCACACAGGACGAGATCCACACGTTGCTCTTCATTCTTTTCTGGATGAGCTGCCTGTGGCCCCCATGAACCTAGGAGATCCTCCCTCTCATCTTCTCAGGGACATGGCCCCAGCAATTTTCGGGAGCAATTCAAGGAATTCTATATTCTTTGGATCCACATCCATCTTCAACTCCTGCCCCATTTATCTGATCCTCTTCCAGCAAAGCTCTCAAAGACAAGTCTGACTTGCTGTCTTCTTCTCCTCCCTGACCCCACCACTCCACCAAACAGCTCTTGACAGCATCACAGATGACATAGGTCCGGACTGTCCACCGACAGGTCTGGAGGACGGATGCAGCTGGTGGGCCCTTACATCTCAAACACTTCTCTGAGCCCCTCTGAGGTCAGTGTCCTCTCTGGGTTTTCCTCCCACCTTATTGGCTGCTTTTCTCTGGTCTTTTCCTAGCTCCTCACAGGTTAGACAACCCTGGATTTAGTCTGTGACCTCTTCTCTTTCCACCTACACTTGTTCTCTTTATTTCATCCAATCAATAGTGTGAAACACCATCTATAGCCAGAGAATTCCAAATTATATATTTAGGTTGAGTCTCTCTCTTTTTAAGATTTTATTTACTTATTTGACACAGAGAGAGAGAGAGAGAGCGCGCACAAGGGGGGAGCAGCAGGCAGAGGGAGAGGGAGAAGCAGGCTCCCCACTGAGCAGGGAGCCTGATGCTGGGTGGGATCCTAGACCCTGAGATCATGACCTGAGCTGAAGGCAGATGCTTAACTGACTGAGCCACCCAGGCGCCCCTGGGTCTCTCCTCCCAAATGCAGACTTCTATATCCTATTGCCCTGTCCATATAGTCACTGTGATGTCCACCAGGCACTGCAAACTTAATGTTCCAAATTGAACTCCTTATCTCCCAGTACAGCTGATTTGGAAAAAAAATCTTGGTGTTATCCCTCTCCTTCTCACACTCCAACACTGAACCATCTGCAAGTTTTGTGTTTTACTTTCAACATACATACACCCAGAATCTCACCACCTCCACTGCTTCCACTCTGGTCTGAGCCACCGCATCTCCCCTTCTTTCTCATATCTATACAGTCAACACTGCAGCAGAGAGATTCTGTTAAAATATATCCAGATCATGTCAACCCTCTGAGCAAAACTTGGAAGCAGTGGCCCCCAGCTCATTCATTATGCATCACATGACAAGCAATCCTCCTTAGCTCTCCCCAGCCTCCTCACTGCTCTGGCCACACAGTCTACAGACTATTCCTCAAACACACCAGACAAATCCTTGCCTCAGGGCCTCTGCCCCTGCAGTTCTTCATCCTAGGTATGCTTTTCCTCCTGCTTATCTTCAAGGTTTGCTCCCTTACCTTTAGGTCTTTATTCAAATGTTACCATCTCATCAAGGCCTTTCCTGACTATCCGGTTAAGATCGCAACCCTCTCTGGCACACCCTATTTCCTTTCCCTACTATAATTTTTCTCCATAGGCATCTTCCGACATATTTTTTTTTAAAGATTTTATTTATTTATTCATGAGAGACACAGAGAGAGAGAGAGAGAGAGACAGAGACACAGGCAGAGGGAGAAGCAGGCTCCATGCAGGGAGCCCGATGAGGGACCTGATCCTTGGTCTTGAGGATCACGCCCTGGGCTGAAGGCGGCGCTAAATCGCTGAGCCACCCAGGCTGCCCTCCTACATATTTTTTTTTTAAAGATTTATTTATTTATTTATTTATTCATGATAGACAGAGAGAGAGAGAGAGAGAGAGAGGCAGAGACACAGGCAGAGGGAGAAGCAGGCTCCATGTGAGAGCCTGACGCGGGACTCGATCCCGGGACTCCAAGATTGCACCCTGGGCCAAAGGCAGGCGCCAAACCACCGAACCACCCAGGGATCCCCTTCCTACATATTTTACTTATCTTTTGTCTGTCTCCTCGACTAGAACATAAACTGTTAAGTCAGGGATTTAAAAAAAAATTTTTTTTAAGATTTATTTATTTATTCATGAAAGACAGAGAGAGAGACAGAGAGAGAGAGAGAGAGGCAGACAGAGAAGCAGGCTCCATGCAGGGAGCCGGAGGCAGGAGCCAAACCGTGGAGCCACCCAGGCATCCCTTTAAAATGTATTTTATTGGGATCCCTGGGTGGCGCAGTGGTTTGGCACCTGCCTTTGGCCCAGGGCGCGATCCTGGAGACCCGGGATCGAATCCCACGTCTGGCTCCCAGTGCATGGAGCCTGCTTCTCCCTCTGCCTGTGTCTCTGCCTCTCTCTCTCTCTCTCTGTGTGACTATCATAAATAAGTAAAAATTAATATAAAATAAAATAAAATGTATTTTATCCACGTATTCCCAGGACCCAGGACAGTGCTTAATGCGAATACACGTGTTCAATGAAGGAATGAATGAAAACAGGTTTTGTACCTGGGTAGAAGGTAATGCCCCTAGTGAGGAGGCTGAAGCATTTATGGGGGTGATTCTTAGGCTATCTTCAGAGGAATATTCACCCGGGGCAGGGAGCTGAGATGCATTTGGTCACGGGAAGGAGATATTTTACCCAATAGGGAAAGCCTGCCCCAAACCTAGGGATATTTACACGTATGGAGAGATGTGTATTGCTGTCAAAGGGATATATACCGCACAATCACTCTCAAATACTCTGAAAAGTATTTACCTGGACAAAAAGACATGCCCGCAGTCCAGAGAGTAATGAAGCCGGTAGTGTTGATTTGCGGGTCTATTTACGCGCAAGGGCAGGTTTGCCGCAGCCTGGCGTGCATGGACCCGGGGTGTCCGCGGGGGAGGCGGGAGACGAATTTAATCAAGGGAGATATTTACTCTGCTGAGCGCCTCTCTCCTCGGAGTATTTACCACGGTGGCGATACCGTCTCCCTTCTAGCCGGGAGCGCAGGATACGTTACTCCGGCATATCCGGGAGTATCCTCCCGGGCAAGAACTGCACCACCCGTGCAGGAGGGACACTTACCAGCTAGTGGCACTCCTCTGCACGGTAACCTGTAACCTTCCGAAACAAATACAACGTGGCGAACGTGGCACAGGCAGTATTTGCCTAGGGTAAGTCCTTACCTTGCAGGAAAGAGGCAGAGCCATCCGGCCGGGACAGCAGGTTCTGCTCACAAGCAAAGTGCCGGAGGCTGCAGCCCGGGCCCCGAGGGCCGGACTCTGTTCCAGACTCCGCGCAGGTCTTGGCGTCCGCCGGCAGCGCCCCCTCCATCGCCCCAGACCCCACGTGCCGCTGCGGAACCTCGCTTCCGCACGGGAGCGCGCGCGGGCGTCCAGCCTGCGTGCCCAGTGCGCACGCGCAGGTCCGGGGCGCCAGGACCCGTTCCCGCACGTGGCTCCGCGTTTACTAACAATCTGGCCCCTCCCACTCCCGCCTCGCAAGCCCATTGGAGAGTAGCGAAGAGAGGGCGGGCCTTGGCATGGACTCGTCCTACCCGAAGCCCCCGCGCCCTAAAGCCCTAAGGCTCTGGTCAGGTTGTCCTCTCCTTTGCCTGTTACAGAAACAACTAAGATGAGGTGATGAGAGTAATTTTGGCAAGCTAGATTGTTTGTTCCTCCCGTACCCGTGCCCTGGAGACTGCAGGGTGGGTCGCTGGTGGTTTCTTGGCAGGGCGGTGCTAGCATTTGAGTCAGGCTCCTGAAGGGGCAGCCCCCAGTCTAGCCGAGGAGAGGGGCGGAGCTCTGAGGGGTTGTGAGCCAAGATGGCGGTGGCGGCGGCGGCAGCGAGGGTCTGGGGCTCGAGTCGAGGTTTGGGCCAGGCTGGTCTCCTGCTCCTGCGCCGGCCTTGGGCTCGGGGGCTGGCTAGATCTGTGAGTACCTGGGGAGTTTTTCCCGAGGGAGAATAGGGATGTCAACGCCGTCTTCCGACGTGGGGTTCGTGCAGGGAGTGAGCGAAGGGCTGTCACAGAGGGGACCGGGGCTGAGAGAGCTGCTCCGTGAGGACATTCGGGAAGAACTTCCACTCCCTCAGGAGAGGAGAAGTGAGGCAGCCTCCTCTGTGGGCCCGGAGAGAGGGAGACAACTTGGAGAGAGAGAAGGGGTTCCGCTTTAGTTGCCACTCATGCCCACGGGAGGCCGCGTGGAGGGACACGGTGGGACGGCGAGACATTGCCCCGCAGGCGTTGGAGACTGCGACTGCCCGAGGCTGAGGCTTCCGGGTGTGGCTCCCCCTCAGGAAGGAGAAAAGAGAGATCAGCTTCTCCGACGCGGGCTTTTATAGTGCGCTGCGTTTGTTTTACTATTGTTCTTTTTTTTTTTTTTTTTTTTTTTGAGATTTTATTTATTCATGAGACCCAGAGAGAGGCTGAGGGAGAAGCAGGCTCCCTGCAGGGAGCCTGATGGGGGACTCGATCCCAGGACCCCAGGATCAGGACCTGGGCGGAAGGCAGACGCTCAACCACTGAGCCACCTGGTCATCCCACCCACATTTCTGGGTAACACTTGAGAGATGCCTCAATTCTTATCAAAAGTGTCAGAATTCCCTTGGGTTGATGCTGCAAACTGTAAGTTCACACAGCGGAAGTCTAACTTAGAAGCTCGTTCAGTGGGAGAGAGGCCTTGGGCTGCGGAACCATGAACTGAAATTTCCCAGGTCAGAGAGTAGTGTTTGGGAAGGCGGGTTCCTGTCCCCCACATGCTGGACAGAGGACTGCCCCTCCGGACCTCAACAGAGGGGCGCGTTCCCCTTTCTATAATGCTAACTGACCACCTCGTAGGGTTGTGGTAAAAATCAAGTATGTAATGTGCTGAGAACTGGACCTGGTATTTGATACAAGCAATAGGAATGTTGGTCACTGTTGTTGAAAGTGGGGGTGGAGGGAAGGGAGAGAAACTGACCTTGGAGATCAGGAGAAGAAAGGAGGTGACCTTGGTCGGACCTGAACAGGTGAGGGCCCTTGGAGGGAAAAGCGCCAAGATTTTGTGGGGTTGGGTCTGACCCTCTGATTCCCTAATTCATTAGGGAAGGAAGATAGAATCTATGGGAAAGACACTTTAGGGAGAAGAGCAGGGAAGGAGTTGGGGAGAGAGGATGGGCCAGGTTTGAGAGGAGGGAGAATAGGTAGGAAAAGGAGTCCTCAAAGCAGGTGATTATGGGAGGGTTCCTGGAGCAGGCTGGGGGTGGGGTAGCCTGGTGCCTTTAGGCGGTTCTTTGTCACTTTTTTTGGAATAATCAGATCCTGCCTGGCCAATCCCAGTCCTTCTTAGTCCATTGGCTGGGCCTGTGGGGAGGAGGTGGGCAGGACTAGGGCAGAAAGTAGGTAAAGGTCATTTGAGGCTGATTAAATGTTTCCTTCCTGGTTCCCTCTCCCTATAACTTTTCCCTCTTGACTCCCCTCTTTTTGGTGGGTGATGGGATAGGGGTTTTGGAGGGGGTCTTTCAGATATCTACCTTTTATTATATTTTATTTTAAATTTATATATTAAACAAAAATTTTTAAAAGGTTTTATTTATTCATAGAAACACAGAGAGAGAATGAGAGGCAGAGACACAGGCAGAGGGAGAAGCAGGCTCCATGCAGAGAGCCTGACGTGGGACTTGATCCAGGATCTCCAGGATCATGCCCTGGGCTGCAGGCGGCGCTAAACCGCTGCGCCACCGGGGCTGCCCTAAATTTATATATTTTTATAGTCTTTGTTTTTTTTTTTTTCTTCCCCACTTTTATTTTTCCCACTTATTTTTTGAAAAAGATTTTATTTATTTATTCATGAGAGACACAGGCAGAGGGAGAAGCAGGCTCCATGCAGGGAACCCGATGTGGGACTCGATCCCGGGTTTCCGGCATCATGCCCTGAGCCAAAGGCAGATGCTCAACTGCTGAGCCACCCAGGCGTCCCCCCACTTACTTTTTAAAAAGATTTATTTATTCATTCATTTATTTATTTATTTATTTATTTATTTATTTATTTATTTATTTGAGAGAGTGAGAGCACAGGTGGGTGAGGGGCAGAGGAAGAAGCAGGCTCCCTGCTGAGCAGCAAGCCAGAGGTGATGTGGGACTGGATCCCAGGACTCTGGGATCATGACTTGAGCCAAAGGCAAAATGCTCAACTGACTGAGCCACCTGGGCACCGTAAAATGTTATTTATTTATTTAGTCAGTAAGTAATCTGTACACCCAACATGGGGCTCGAACTCACAACCCTGAGATCTAGAGTCTTATGCTCTACCAACAGAGCCATCCAGGCACCCCTCTCCTACTTTTTTCAGTACTTTTTTCAGATTAAAAAGGAGACTTTTGAGTGAAGGGAAGGAGTAATGGCATTTAGTCAAAGAAGATTTTATTTTTATTTTATTTTATTTTTTTTCAAAGAAGATTTTAAATAAGTATTTTAAATTTTTATTTATTTATATGAGAGAGAATGAGAGAACACACGTGCACATGAGTGGGGTTGAGGGCAGAGGGAGAGGGAGAAGCAGACTTCCCACTGAGCAGGGAGCCTGATTTGGGGCTCCATTCCAGGACCCAGGGATTATGACTTGAGCCCAAGGCAGGGGGTCAACCACTGAGCCACCCAGGCATCCCTAATCAATTTAGGGGTTGATTATGGACCAGGATCTATCCACTGGAACATTTTGCGACGATGATGAAGTTTTGGATATGTGCTGTCCAGTACAGTAGCCACTTAACTACACATGGCGACTGAGCTCTCAGAATGTGATTAATATGGCCCAGGAACTGACATTTTCATTTTTTAAAATTTTAATGAGTTTAAATAGCCACAAGTAGCTGGTGGCTGCCATATTGGATGATGCAGTTTCAGCCCATCAAGGCTGAGCCCAGAGATAGTGCTTTGGAGGAAGGTTGAGAGGCGGTGTTGTAGCTGACGGATGGGTTGTTGGTGCAGGGGGGTCGGGGGAAAGGCTGGGGCTGTCTGACTTCATCTCTGCCTGCTTACCTCTCCCCATTCATCGCTTTCTTAACTAAACACCCTGTAGCTCAGGGAGGCATTTGCCTGGTCCTTCCTCCCTCCTTCCCCCTCCAGTTCATAGCAGATGTTTTAGTGCTCAGGGAGAAGAGGAGAAAGGAAACTTAATTGTCAAGGAGTCCTGAGTCTCAGCCACCACCCCAGAAAGCAAGAGGGACCCCAGCCATGTCCCTTCACTTCTTTGAGCTTAGCAGGGGGGATGACTGGAGTCCCTCCTCTGGGAGGGAGGGAACATCTAGAGTTCAGTCTGTGTGGATCATCAGTGATGATGTTTCTTCGACCCAGCTGTCGGGGGCAGCCTATTGGGGACCCAGTGCTCTAGCGCCCTGTGCATTATCTCCAAGTGGTGGTGCCCAGCGTGTGCTGAGGCACGAATGGAGATGGTCATTACCAGTTCCTAACCATATGGGTCCATCTCCCTCTTGACTGGTGTCTGAAGGAACTAGCCTGCGTTTTTCACATCAGGAAATGCTTTATGATTTACACTGCCATTGCACACCATTATTCTATCTAATACAGCCACACTGCAAGGTGTTTTCTCCTATGACGAGTGGGGAAACCAAGGCCCAGAGAGGTGAGGTCTGAACTTGGAGTTCTGGACTCTAAAGCCCAGTTTCTCTCCATAGTACCAGGCTGCCAGGAGAAGCCATAGGGCTTTGGTTCAAGTCTTACAACATGCTGCTGAGTCTGGCCTTGGCGTGTATGAGCAGCTTCTGCCTGGGGCCTTCTGGGCTGGAGAAGCTGGGTTGGAGGGGCCAGCCTCAGTCCTCACTGTGCCCTTCCCTCCCTGAACTTTAGCCACTGGTCCTTTTTCCTTCCCTTGGATAAGCTCCGTCCACCTGGAGGCCTTGGTAGGAATATGGTCCTTTAAGTGTCGGCTGAGGGCCACTTCCTCAGAGAAGCATTCCTGACCCCTTCCCCCCTACCCCGTCCCCCAATGTCCATCTGTAAAATGGGGACAGCAGTAGTGCCACCCTCAGAGGTGTGAAGATGAAGGGAAATGGTCCTTAGGAGGCACTTCCCATGTATCCCAAGCATTCAGTAAGATCTCAAAAGTGGGGGGCTGCAGTTCTTCTCCAGGGACAGTAAATCTGGTGTGGTCAGAGAAAGGATGTCCTCCCTCGGGGCTTTCCACTAGCAGTGCCCCAGGCGGCGTAGTGCTGTGGAAGCCCCTGGGTCTGAGTGACCTTAGCTATCTTAGATGCAGAGGACTCAGTTCGCTGGCACATCCACAAAACTGTCCACGACCGGACCCCACCTTTCTCTCCAGGCTCCTAAGGTAGCTGTAGTCAGTCTGCCTGGATTCATAGGCTGACATCATTCGTGATCTCCCTGCTCTTGAACGAGTCACTTTACCTCTCTGAGACTGGGGCCATCTCTGTTCTACAGAAGTGAGGCAATAGTGCCTGCCTCACTGGGTTCAGAGAACACAGAAGTGTCAAGGAAGTGCTTTGTGTGGCACTGAGTTAGCTCTTGTTACTAACTTGCCACAGCCTTACAGGTCCTCAGGGTCTCCCAGTATCTCTACTCTTGCCTCGGCCTTGGTAGTTCCAGGGGACTGGCACCTTCCTCCCCTTAGTCTCTGCCTGGCTCACCCCTGCTGGTCCAGCAGGCCTCAGCAAAATTCCCCTTCTCCAGAAAGCTTTTCCTCATGTTCCTTCTGATGCTGGTAGCACAAGTTCCACCTAGAGCCCCAGCAGGTACTTTGTACCCACCTCACCCCAGGCCTGTGGAGTAGCAGTTCTCATCCTTTCCACAAGGGGACGCAGGTTCAGGGACACGCGGGGACGCTGCTGCTGGAAAGGGGACCCAGCAGGCAGTTTAGCCCTGGAGTCCGTCACCCTGCCCTGCTGCGTGGTCAACCATCTGGCTGTCGTGGCCCTGACCGTAACCTATGTGTTCAGGGTTGGTCACCTGGCTCTCACTCGCCTCCAGCCTGTTCAGGGCCTGGCCTGGTGCTATTTGGTAGCTACCTGCTTGACAGTAAGGATCATCAAATACAGTACGAGCTGCCTGTGTTTGCTGAGTGTTGGTTATGTGCGGGGCTCCAGGCTGAGTGCTCCTTTCGTCCCCGTGATGACCTGTGAGATTGGTGGTCATACCCCCGCTTCTGGAGGAGGAAACAGGCTCAGGGAGCTCTAGTTATGCAGTCAGGAGGCTGCAGTCTACTCTGCAGGGAGTCTTAACCTTAACCTTGGCAGCGGCACCAGAGGAAGTAGCCCCGCAGGGGGCACCTCAGTACCTGCTGGGCAGTCGGGCCATCCAGAGCAGGCCTCTCTGTTTCCTGTGTGGCCAGAGGGGATTAGCAGGAAAGCTTTGTGCAGATCTCTGTAGCCTCTGCCATTGTAAGTTACTGGCCACCAGGATAAAGGCATCCCCACCCCCACTGCAATCTGAAGAAAAAGTGGGTGGAGTCACATCCTTCCTCGTGGGCATTTTACCACCCCTCCCAAGGGGGAGCATTTCCTCAGGGCTGGCCGCTCACCCAGTGAGCACAGCGCCCCAGCATTTCCACAGGCCCAGGAAGGAAAGGCCCCCCCTGCACTCCCACAAGGCCTGAGGCCAATGTGGGGGTGCGCCAGGGTGCCTGGATGGCAGCTCTCCAGTCTCCGGAGGCAGGCAGAGTCCTGCCCTGACAGCCCTTTCTGTTTTCAGTCCTCTGCCTCCTGCTGGCCCCTAAGCTGCCGCCCTTGGGTTCCATGGTCTGCTGCTACACTCAGGTGTGTCCTGCTGCCAGACCTTCTCCCCAGTTCTTCCCTGTCCTCTTCCCAAAGAGCCAGTCATTTTCTGTTTCCCGTTCCTAGCCATCTGAGATTTTTATTTTCCTTTTTACCAAGTTTTGACCTCATAATACGTCCCATGCCTGTCCTGAGCCTTTTGTGTGCCTCATGTCAGGAACTTTCTGCAACAGCCCTATGCAGCCTTTCCACGGATGGGGAAATTCGCAGGGACAAGGTGGTTTTTTTTGTTGTTGTTGTTTATTTGTTTTTTTAAAGATTTTATTTATTTATTCATGAGAAACACACAGAGAGAGAGAGGCAGAGACACAGACACAGGCAGAGGGAGAAGCAGGCTCCATGCAGGGAGCCCAACACGAGACTCGACTCCGGGATCACGCCCTGAGCCAAAGACACACACTCAACCGCTGAGCTACCCAGGTGTCCCAGGGACAAGGTGTTTTGCAGAGAACCACACAGCTAAGATCCTGGCACCCACGTCAGTTGGCCTGAGGCCAGCGAACCTAACTGCTCATTCATCTGTCCCTTCATTAATGGCCTGTCCAGTGTCTGCTGTGTCAGCCGAGTTGGACCTGCTCCCTGCCTTCACTGAGCTTGTGGTCTGTGTGGGAGGCAGTCACAGACTGCAGATCCTCCAGGGGGACGGAAAGAAAAGGTCTGTCAGGGTGGGTGCTCAGGAGGGGAGAGGCGTGCAGGTGGCCAGCGTTCAGCTGCTTCCCTCACAAGCGCAAGGGGAGAAGTCTGCTGCCCGTTGTCAGGCCTGGACCTGCCCTGCCATGGGGAGTGTCATTTCCTTGATTTCCTCAGAGCCACAAATGCAGATAAGTGCCCCGGTGCTCATACTTCCCCCCCGGATGCTCGGATGCTCTCCTGGGCAATGAAAGGAGGGGGAGTGGGTGGCATACCTGGACGCACCCGTGTGAGATCCAGCTCCTGGAGGACTGGGCCACACTTGTTGAGCTCCTCTTGGAAGTGAAGCCGCAATCACTGGTGGCCCTGGGCAGGGAGCTGTAGACGAGCAGGCCATGACCGGGGCAGCAGTGGCAGTTGGGGTGAGGAGCGGGGCCTTGGGGTCTGAATGTGAGCCCAGCCTGAATTGGAAAGCTCAGTCCTGACTCACAAATTTTTAGCTCTGGTGCAGGTGATTTTTGCCTCCCGATATCTTGGCTTCCTCCTCAAGGGCCATCGTAGGCATTTTGTGCCTCAGACACGCTCTGAGCACTCAGTGAAGTTGTGGGTACAGAGCTCAGCTGGCAGCCAGCAAGTCCTTGATGCAGGGGAGCAGTTGCAGTGGTGAGACTTGTTGAAGGCTGCCTAGCTCCAGGGCCGAGAAATGGGGTTGGTGCACATCCCATAGCACCTTGAGGCTTCTCAGTGATCTTACCCAGGGCTTTCCCAGCCAGCTGAGGAGGTGCTGTGCCCCCTACAGGGCCCCTTCAGCCACTCTCTGGGATCCGCAAGTGATATCCGGTCCCTCACTTTCTGCCTTTTGCGTGTTCTGTGACCCCGGCCTCTGGGCTCCTTCCCTGACTCCTAGCTGTCCCCCGGCTCTCGGCTCTTAGGTTGCTTCTTTAGAAACTGGCTCCTTTCCACTCTGCCGTGTTCAAGGCTTCTTTCTGGCAAAGACGAATCAGCCTCAGCCATACTTGCTGGGCAGCAGTGACAGATGTCTTGCTTCTTTTAGGTCCCCAGAACACAGCACAAGGCTCAGAACAAAGCAGGTGCTTAAATATTTGTTGAAGGAGTCAGTCTGGGCCTGGAGGATGGGGGTTAGGACTGGAGTTCAGAGGTCACTGAAGTGTGGAAGTTTGCCGGAGGGGGGGGGGGGGGCAAGGGGTAGGGCATGACAGATGTTCTAGAGAAGAGGTGGGTGCAGCCCTGTGGGGGTAGAAGTGACAGTTCACATTTTCCCGAGCATTTGCTCAACTTCTAAGTCCTCTCCTGTTTTATGTGCATGATCTCCCTTAAGCGTCATGGCAGCTCCATGAGGTGGTCTCCCTTTTACAGATGAGAAAGGAGAGACTTGGAGAGGAGAAGTCACTTTCCTATGGTCACCTAGCAAGGGATCTGAACCCAGGCAGGCCGACCCTTGAAAGCTCACAGACGTGCTCTATTATGGGCAGCTGCTCTGGTTGTGCAGAGTCAGCGAAGAGCCCATCTGGCCAACTTGAGGGCACTGGGGTGTGTGTGTGTGTGTGTGCGCGCGCGCGCACACCTGTGGTGGCAGTGGGAGACAGAGAGGGGGTGTCTGGCCAGACTGGGGGGGCCTTTGATGCCTAGGTGAAGAGTTTGGGCCTCTGGGAGAATGGCTGCTGGTTCTTGAGCCAGCCACTACTCTACTGAGTGGTTTGATCCTTACAGCCACCCTGTAGGATAGAGTGTATCTGTGCCCAAATATTACAGATGAGGAACCAAGACATAAAGAAGTTCTAGTAACTCGCCCAAGGTCACACATGAAGAACGTGGTAGAGCTGGGATCCACGGCCCCAGGATCTTCTGGGGCCGTTGGTGGCTTAACTACCAGGCCATATTGCCTGCTGCTATGTGGTCGAGTCAGGGGAACCTCTGCTGCTCCTGACATAGGTATCCCCATCCCCACCCTCTTCTCTCTCTCCCCAGCACCCCCAGAGACAGGAGCAGCAGCACTTCCCATCCCTGGATGACAAGCCCCAGTTCCCGGGGGCCTCAGCGGAGTTCATAGACAAGCTAGAGTTCATCCAGCCCAATGTCATCTCTGGGATCCCCGTCTACCGCGTCATGGACCGGCAGGGCCAGATCATCAACCCCAGCGAGGATCCCCACGTGAGAGGCCCCCTCCTTCCCACCCTGTGCCCCCCACGCCCAGGCCCCTTGTCCATCTCCTCTCTGATCCCAGCTGCCCCACATCTGTCTGTGCCTCCATCCACAGCTGCCCCAGGAGAAGGTGCTCAAGTTCTATAAGAGCATGACTCTGCTCAACACCATGGACCGCATCCTCTACGAGTCCCAGCGGCAGGTGCGTGGACTCAGGTTGGCGCTGGGGGGTGCTGGGAAAGACCCGAGGTCACCCTGCCTGTTCTTGGCCCAGAAGATAACTCCCAAGGAGGAGAAGGTGGGACGGAGATCCTTTGTCTTGGGATCCTTAGAGTTCTTGGAGCTCTGTTGGTGCTCTGAAGGAAGAGTGTGGGAAGGGTGCTGCCCAAGGGCAGGGGGATGGACCAGATCTCTAAAAATACCTCCTGTGTTCCAGGCTCGGGGCATGGCTGTGCTGGGAAGGGACAGGCAGGAAGACTTGATGGGCCTTTCACTTGGGAGCTCACAGTCCTGAGAAACAGAGTGACCCTCTGTGCTTCCTGGGGTGCCCATGTCAGATTGTGCTGTGAGCCTCAGCCGTGTCCGTATCAGTGGGCAGAGACCCGGTCAGAGCAGTGTCATCAAAGAGACAATTTATTGACTCAAATAACTTCAAGTCCAGAGGGTCCTGTTTCAGGTGTAGCTAGATCCAAGATGCTCAATGTTATTAGACCTGTTTCTCTGTCCAAGTGTCTTTTCTACTATCTTGGCTTCCTTCATTCTCAGGCAGCAGTTATCTCTGGAAAGTCTAGGCTCCAGGACAGGTGGCAGAGAAAGGATCAGGGTAGGGGCTCTAGAGCAGGACTTTACAACTGAAGTCTTCCTTTGGTCACTCTCTAGCTTTGGGGCCCTGGGAAGGTTGCTTAGTTTTCTTGTCTGTACTTCATTCATGGCATTGGCTTAAAGACAAGTGGTGGCATATGTAATGGCCTCAGGAAGAGCGACACTGGTGTTTAGCCAGCACACAATAGATATTAGCTGTTATCACCCTGCCAGCCTCACAGCAATTACCCTTTCTGCTTAGCAGTAGAGATAGAAGGTCTACTTACTAATATTCCAGCAAAAGGCCATGATTAATGCTCACTGCTTGGGCTTTGGTCACAGACCCCGCTGTGAGCCTGCCCCTGGCCAGGAGGACCGTGTGTCCATCCCCGGGAACCAAGTAAAGATAGCAGTGGAATCTGTCCCTCCCAGGGCCCAGGGGTTTCTGTGGGAAAGGGGGGAAGGACGTTGGGCAGTGGCCACCCAAGGGCCCAGGAGTAGGTCAGGAGTAGGGGTGGGCTTGAGAATCTGCATTTGTGTCACGCCCCCAGACCATCCCCCTTGGACTAAAGCCTGAGGCCCAGTGGCCTACAGGGCAGTTCTGACCAGACTCCCTCTCACAGGACATTATGTGCGAGTTTTTCCAAGTTACGGTAGTACCTGTACCCTGAAACTTGCTCAGAAACTTCCCATGGCTCTCACAGCCCACAGGGGCAGGTCTGGCCCTTCCTGTTCCCCTGTGGCCTCAGCTCTCTGCACCCCTCTCCGCAGCCTTATCGCTAGGCCAGGCCACCCCTCCCACCCTCTCAACATGCCCGGGCTCCTTCCTGCCTGTGTTGGCTGCACAAACAGGGGCTTTGGAATCCAGCCAATATGGGTACAGTCACAGCTATGACTTTGGGCAGCGATGTTTCCCATCTCTGCCTCAGTCTCTTCAGGATGTTGACAAGTGGGAATAGCAAGGTAGGGGTAGGGATTCTGTGAGGCCCAGCACATAAAGCCCCTTGTCTACTGGCTGCCACAGAGGAGGCCTCAGTAAGATCAACTCGTATGTCAAGGCTCAGCTTGCATTAGCTAGGCTTCTCTTTAGCTGTAACTAACGGACCTCCCCTTGAGCTCCCTCCAAATCCCAACAGAAACAAATGCAGTAGCTTAAACAGATTAGTAGGGTTTTTGTCTTCTATAAAGTAATTCTGAGAACAGGTGGTTTGGGGCTGGTATGGTGGCACCACGATGTCACTGGAGACCCAGCTTTGGCTTCTAGCCTCGAGGGCCCTTCATGAACCAAATGGCCACTGGAGCTCCCTCCATCATGCCTCATTCCAGGCAGGAAGTGAAGGAAGCTGGCAGGTCAGACATGGCATGTCCCAGCTATCTCCTCATACTCCCCTTTCTAGAACTCTGCAGACCGTCCCACCCAGTAGCATCTGACACTGCACCGGTCCCTCCCAGCTACAAGGGAGCCCAAAATGTGGTCTTTTTTTTTTTTTTTTTAAGATTTTTATTTATTTATTCACGAGAGACAGAGAGAGGCAGAGACATAGGCAGAGGGAGAAGCAGGCTGCGTGTAGGGAGAATGATGTGGGACTCAATCCCAGGGTCCTGGGATCACGCCCTGAGCCAAAGGCAGATGCTGAACCACTGAGCCACCCAGGTGTGCCCAAGATGTGGTCTTTCCATCCAGGCAGTTGCTGCCTGTGGAATGAGGTCTCGGTTAGCAAATGGGAAGGGAGGTAGGATACTGGGGAGGCAAACTGTGACCTCTGCCACCAGCCAGGTCCTGTTTCCTGGGTGGGAGGGCACTCAGGCTCCTCCCACAGCACTCTCCACAGCTCTCCCAGGCCTTAAGTGGCCAGCATCCGCCCACGTGGCTGTGGGAGGTCAATTAACTTTTAATTGGCTCCCCACTTAGAAGAAAGTAGTATTCATCTCGTTCTCCCACCACTTGGAAAGCCATCCCTGTAGAACACATGAGGACTGGGCAGAGGGCTCTTTCACCTGAGCTCTCACTGTTCACATGGTGCTGGGGAGCCTAGTTCTGGCTCTATGCCAGAGGTTCTCCAACTCTCCAGCTGGACTTCACTTTTTAGCCCCAGATCTACCTGGCTTCTTGCCTTGTATGTCGTACACCAAATTCAGCCTGTCCAAACTTGACCTGGGCGACTTTTTCCCTTAGAGCGTTTTTCAGCAGAGGGTGCCACCATCTACCCATCTGCCCAAACTGGAGACCTGCTTCTCCTTCCTGTCTCCTTTCTCTGCCTCACAGAACTTTCTCCCGTCTAATTTACTTTGTCCTTGTGGGTTTAGTTAGAAATCCATTCTGCTACTTGGCACCACATCAGGACCCCAGACTTCCTACCTTTCTGCTTTACCATCGTGGGCGAGTTGGTTTTCATCCCACACTTGTTGCCTCATTGTCACAAGATGGCTGCCCCTGGTCCAGCCTCACAGCTGTGTGCCAGGCAGAAGAAGGACTGGCGCCAGCTACACCCATCTCTTTTTTATCAAGAAAGCAAAAGCAGACCTGCTCTTAAGTCTCTGGCCAGAACTGTGTCCCACAGCTACCTCTGGCTGTAAGGGAGATTGGGAACCTGATGTTGGACTTTCCAGGCTCTGAGATTGGGGGGCTCAGGAGAAAGGAGTCCGCTCAGGGCACTGGTGTGGCCAGCTGGCAGGGTCTGCTGCTCCCTGGCGCTCTGACTCTGCTTAAGACTCACCCCTCTGCTCCTCCTGCCATGGCCAGGCCAGGCCACCACCCCCTCCTGCCTGGCTGGGCTGCATTCCATCCATTTCCCACCTGACAGCCAGAGAGACCTTTCTAAATGGTCACTCCCCTGAGGAGAGCCGTGGGTGCAGTTCTCAAGGTAAAATTCAGGTGTGCCATTCACAGCTTTCCTGGTATTGCCTCTCCCACGTTTCCTGTCCGCACTCCTCCCACTTACTATCCCAGCCATTCCTGCCTCGTGGCCTTTACTGCTTCCTCTGCCTGGAAGCCTGCATCTACCCCCAGCTTTGCTGGGCTCAGGCCTTTCTCCTTGGTGCCCCTCATGGTGGGCTGGACAGCCATGTGGGCCTCCCTGTCACAGCTCCATCACTCTGGTTTTCACCAATCTGGCAATTCTTCTGTGAAGGTGGGAGCCCCAGTGGGGCCAGCCCAGGAAGTGTCTGGTGATTGATGAAGTCTCCAGAAGTTGGTTTAGTTATTTGGATGGTTCCCTGCCATTGGCCAACATAACTGAGCCCAGGCCCTCCTGCACCCCGCAGGGCCGGATCTCCTTCTACATGACCAACTATGGCGAGGAAGGGACGCATGTGGGGAGTGCAGCAGCCCTGGACAACACGGACCTGGTGTTTGGCCAGTACCGGGAGGCAGGTATGTCTGCTCTCCAGATTCTGGAGGCCTGAGTCTGTGGTCCCCACGGAGGCAGGTCAGGCCCAGTGCCTCCTGGTGGGAAGGCTAGTCTCAAATCAGCTACCCATGTGCTGGTCCAGGAGTAGCGTGATGCCAGAGAGGTCTAAGGAGCTGGAGGAAGAGCTTTCTGAGCAAGAAAGAGTGAAGCCGGGGGCAGGAGTTTGTGGAGGCAGGCTTCCTCCATCTGGAGGCCAGGCAGCACTGTACGGAAGAGCCTGTACTAGTGGCTGCCCATGCTCTGCCGGCTACCAGCTGTCAGATTTGGGGCAAGTCCGTTCCCTTCTGTGAGCCTCCGTGTTCTGGTCTCTGATACAGAACTGATGATGGTACTGTGACCCCTGCCCTGGGGGTGCTGGCAGCACGCAGTCAGGACAGGCCTGGCTCTGGGGTGGGCACACACGGGGACCCATCCATAGTATGGGGCGCTCCTGGCCTCTCCCAAGCACCGTGCCCTTTAGGGAGCAGAGCAGGTAGGAGGGACCTGGCAACTCCAGGGAGGATCTGGCCCCTTCTGAGTGAGTGAGTGACAGGAGGGAAGGGTTGGAGAGGAGATGAAGTATGAAGCAGACCCATGAGCACTGAGGGGTGATGGGGGGGGGATTCGTGGGGCAGGGCATACAAAGCCATCAGCACACGGCCTGGCACTGGGTAAGCGCTCAGAGTTGGAGATGATGTGCAGGCCTCTCACCTGGGACTCTTCAGCAGGGATGCAGGCTGGTGGGGCAAGCTGGTCCACGGTGGTCCTTGGCTGCCCTGCAGGAGGGATCCCTCCTGTGCTGAGGCCTCGGCAAGGAGCCCCTGAGTCTGAGCAGCTATGTGGGGTGCACAGTCGCTGGGGAAGGAACTACTGAATTCTGTACCTGGCCTTGACTCAGCAGCCACTCCCCTCTCTCAGTCCCCAGCGATGAAGTGGGGAGAGCAAGGGTGCTCAGACCAGTAGCTGGCACTCACTGAGCTCTCATAGGCTACGGTGCTGTTCTAAGTGCTGGAAGCAGTGGGGGCTCTACTGCCTTTTACCTGCCTAGACCCCGCTGGAGGAAGGAGCCACCCAGCAGCCATGTTTCCTTGTCTGAGTCAGGTGATAGAAAGCCCGGGACATGTCCCAGTACCCAGGCCACATGCCTCATGGGGTGGAGCAGGGGTCTCCAGGAGTCAGCCCTCACTCACTGCGTATGCGGGGCTGTTTGGTATGAACCAAGGATGTACATGGATTGCTGACCATGGTAACTGGGCAGGAAGGGACACTCGTGACGAGGAGCTCAGAGACGGCACCGTTTCCATCCAGAGCAGTAGTTGCCACAGGGCCTGCAGTTTCCTGGGCCAAGTCAGAACCACCCAGGCCCTGGGGCCAGGACGCTATGTTTGTAATGTCCCCACCCACTGACTCTCATGTGGTGGGCCACGGACCGCATTGTGAGGCAGCCCCTTCCACACAGCTCCCTTTTCCTGTTTCAACCAGAGCATCCCCCCTTTGATCTGTTTTATATACAGTGTGGCCACTCTGTGTGAGTGTGTGTTGCATGACAGGAAATCCCACATCTGGTTACATGAATGGTGAAAGCTGAAGTCACACCCAGCGCTCCTCACCCCAACCTCCATTTCAAGTGCAAGCTTGCAGAGCCAATTGTCTGGGCGATGCTCACTGTGTGTGTGTGGGTGTGGGGTATCTCGGAGGTGGCACCCCATTAGCTGGTAAATAGACCTACTCCCTTCCACTGCCTACCCCGTTCTTCTGCAGGCTTAGTCATGAAATGCAAGTTTTGTGTGGCCCCGGGCACTCTACTCCGCCACTTGCCACTTCGCGGTGTGACCTCGAGCTGGTTATGGGAGCTCTCCTACCTCAGTTTCCTCATCTGTAAATGAGAATAATCTCACCACCCTCGGGGGGTTGTTTTTAATCAAGTTAACCTCTGGAAAGTGCTTGGGATGAAGGCGCCTGTCACAAAACATTATTCTCATATTGTGGTTAATTTTTTTTTTCAAGATTTTATTTATTTATTCATGAGAGACACAGAGCCAGAGACACAGGCAGAGGGAGAAGCAGGCTCCCCGCAGGGAGCCCGGTGCAGGACTTGATCTCAGGACTCCGGGATCAGGACCTGAGCCGAAGGCAAATGCTCAACCACTGAGCCACCCAGACATCCCCCATATTGTAGTTATTCAGGGAAGATGTGCACAGCCTGCACAGAATGTGACTCCTGTAGAATGTGACCCCCATTATGTCATCATGTGAAGAAAGAGTTCCTTTAGTAAAGGAAAAGATTTGGAAATGCCTGCGCCAGCCAGCTGCTCTGTAATGCTCAGGTTCTGGGTGTTTCTGCTGGTGTCCTGGAACCCCAGCCTGGCCCCTCAGGTGCAGGTGTGACGATCCCCTCCCTTTTCAGGTGGGCCATAGTGGGTCATTGCTCATCCCAGGACCATCTCAACCAACTCCTGTCCTCTGACTTAGCAGGCAAGACCCCCTACACTCAGAGCAGTTCCATTTGGTGGTGAGGGTTTGTTTGAAGGAAGGATTTTACCATCATAAGCAGATTCAGATATTGTCTCTCTGGTTCAGAAGTTGTGCACTAGCAGCCCGTAGTTTTGTTTGGTTAAGAGAATGACTTCTGAAGTAATTTTATTAGTTGAAACAGAAACATCAGGTAGTTTCTCATTTAAAAAAAAAAAAAAACAAAAAAAACTTAAGCCAGATTTTGCCTTCTTTTGAAGACCTGGGCCACCCAGCGTCCCTGAGCAGCTGTCAGGTGGCTGGAACACTGACCTCCCTTTGGGGACAGGCCTATGCTTTCTAGTCTGCCCTACTGCCTGGTTGCCACAACCATCTGAATCTCCCCTGTAGTTTGAGGCCAGTTCCTTTCTGGAACCACCAGGGAGGACAGGGAGCCAGAGCCTGGACAGAAAGGAGCATGCCCTGGAACACCCCCATTCCTATCCCCCCGCCTCCCCACAGGCTCACACAGCTGCCTCCCCCCTCCCCCCAGGTGTGCTCATGTACAGAGACTATCCCCTGGAGCTGTTCATGGCCCAGTGCTACGGTAACGTCAGCGACCCGGGCAAGGGGCGCCAGATGCCCGTGCACTATGGCTGCAAGGATCGCCACTTCGTCACCATCTCCTCTCCATTGGCCACGCAGATCCCGCAGGGTGAGGACTCGGCCCCTTTGCATCCCTTGGGGTCAGAACGCTGGTCTGGTTCCAGGCTTTACAGACACCGTTCATCTGGGAGCCTCTTCAGGAGGGCCCTGGTGTCCTAGACTGTATCCCATCCCGTTCATTCATCCGCTCACCCTCACCGGCACAGCAGCTGCGCATGACTGAGCGGATACCAACTTCCTTGCCAAGGGTTGCCCGGCAGGCAGTGAGGAGCAGGGACTCAGGTGTGGCTGTGGCTCCAGAGCTGAGTTCTTGCCCCCGACCCTGCTCTGCCTCAGTCCTTGGAGTTTGACTACCCCTGAAGCTTACTCTGGAAGTCCACAATACCTAAAACAGCTAGTCTTTTCCTCAAAAGTGACAGCTTGGGAAGTTGACCCCACAGGGGAGAGGCTTGCATCCACACGGCTTGGAGACCCTGGAGCCTGACCTTGCTCCCTGCCCTCTGGATCCTGCCATCTGGTTGGTTGAGGGGTCCAGGGTTGGGCTGGGCTCCGCCCCACAGTGAACAAGAATCACGCATTGGTGTGTCCCTGGGGCTCAGCAGTGGGCTGCTAGGAAAGCCCAACCTTACCTGTCAGGTCATAGTGCTCTGGGAATGAGGAGCTGTTTGCACCTCTGAGGTGGGAGGCAGGTAGGACGGCTTTGTGAGGGGATGTGGCACATTCCTTGAAGGTAGGTAGGATTTCCAGGAGGCTGGGCCCTGGCCCTTACCTTCCGTTTGAGTGACCATTAAGCTGCTTAGTGGGCCAATATATGGAGTCCCTATTTGTAGGCATCATGTGAGGCTCAGTGAACGAGAGACAGACAATATCTCAGCCCTCCTCCATGTGGGGGAGACCAGCAGTAAGCATGCAGGAGGGGCACTGGGAGCAGATCAGGACTGAGAAGTCCTGCAGGGAGAAACAAAGCCGAGAGGGAGTCCTGTGTGTGCCATGGAGGAAGGTGGGGGTCATACCACAGGTGACATTTCAGTACAGACCAAGAGGAGCTGGGGAGGAAGCCACGTGGGGTCTTGAAGCAAGTGCTTGCTTGAGGGGCAGGAGGAGCCTGGGGAACTGGGGGCAAGGGGTGGGGGGGTGGCGGCAGGATGGGCTTAGAGGTTCAGGAAGGGTTCAGATATAGGGGAAACTGGGCCTTTGACCTTTGCCTGGAGTGGAATGGGAGCCTTAGGAAAGAGAGCCCCTGGGGTGGAATGTCAGCCTGGTTCACACTTTGACCATTTTTAACTTGCATCTGGCCATCTGCCATCCTAGGGTAATGGGGTGGGGGTGGGGAGGCCAGTGAGGAGGCTCAGGTCTGGGAACTCAGGCCAGAGGTGACTGGTGGAGTAGATTGCCTTGAAAGAGGCAGAGGGCCGGGGTCAGATTCTAGCCAGGTTGTGAAGGTGGAAGAGGTGTGGGGGGTGGCACAGCCTGGAGTCAGAGGAGCCTGTGGAGCTGGAGAGGGCAGCGGCCGTCAGCTGAGAGGCAAGAGTAGGGTTGAGGCAGGTTGTGGGGTTGGGCGAGAGGTCAGAGCTGGTGGGGTGGGGAGAGCATGTGGCTCTGCTCCTGCTCACCCCCTTCTCTCCCTACAGCGGTGGGGGCAGCCTACGCGGCCAAGCGGGCCAACGCCAACAGGGTGGTCATCTGCTACTTTGGGGAGGGGGCGGCCAGCGAGGGGGATGCACATGCCGGCTTCAACTTCGCCGCCACTCTCGAGTGCCCCATCATCTTCTTCTGCCGGAACAACGGCTATGCCATCTCCACGCCCACCTCGGAGCAGTACCGCGGGGACGGCATTGGTAGGGTCCCAGCAGGCTGCTCCCCAGTCTGCCAGCATGCCCTCCCTCCCACCCCCTGGGCCTTTTTCCTCCTGGTGTTTGGAACAAGGAAGGTCACCGGAATGCTGCTTTGCTTGCTCCCCTCTCCTTCCCTCTCCCTGCTCTCTGCTCATTGTCCTCATCTGAGTCCCAGGGTCCAACCTGCCTCTCTGTCCCCACAGCTGCCCGAGGCCCGGGCTATGGCATCATGTCCATCCGTGTGGACGGCAACGACGTGTTCGCTGTGTACAATGCCACCAAGGAGGCCCGGCGGCGGGCCGTGGCAGAGAACCAGCCCTTCCTCATCGAGGCCATGACCTACAGGTGCCTGCCTCCCCCCTCTTCCCCTGCGGTCTTGACACCATCTCCCCTGCATTGGTCACTGTCCCCAGAACATGACCCCATCGCCTGTGTTGGATCACCTTTGTTGCCTTTATTCTATTGCCATCCCTTCTCTCATCCACCGCCCCCCCCACCCCAGTCCTGACCTACAATGGGGGGCTTCAACCTGAACCTGGCCCTGTCCACTGGCAGGATCGGTCACCATAGCACTAGTGACGATAGCTCAGCCTACCGGTCAGTGGACGAGGTCAATTACTGGGACAAGCAGGACCACCCCATCTCCCGGCTGCGCCACTATCTGCAGAGTCGGGGCTGGTGGGATGACGAGCAGGAGAAGGCCTGGAGGAAGCAGTCCCGCAAGAAGGTGGGGGCCTCCTTCTGTTGGAAACCCATGCCTCAGGGGACGTGTTCTGGGGTGGGAAATGGCGGAGAATCCTGGAAGGACTGGGGGACACGTTACTGGGAGGCTCAGGCATAGCCCAGTGATGCCCCTAAGTGTGGTCTGCTACGGTGGGCTGCCTATGTTCCTCTGCTGGTTCTATCTGTGTCCCTGGCACGATGCTTGCCCTCCACGCCCTCATATCTGAGCAGGGACATGGAGGACCATTGTTAGAGGGTAGGTGACCTCGTTAGGTGCAGTGAGTGTCCCACCCGGGTCCACGCGCGGCCCTCAATGGCCTAGGGAGCCGGGGCACTGTGCCCAGTGGTTAGGACCACCCTGGCTTGGGCCCCGAGGACATCACTGAGGTGCGTCCCCTCTGTGCCTTGGATTCCTTGCCTCTAAACTGCCTGCTGCCTAGTTCTGCTGAGAGGCTAAACCAATTCTTGCATTTAGGGCAGTGCCCAGTGGTGCAGGAGAGGAGAGGCCAACTTTGGGGGGAGTTGACGAGGTTGTTAGTTCTCACCACTGCTAGATCCTTATCTCGGTTTATATGGGAACCCAGGCGCTGAGGGGTAACCCCTCCCAAGCGCTGATATCCCACAGGCTGCATGTCTACTATCCCCCATCCCCCAGGTGATGGAGGCCTTTGAGCAGGCGGAGCGAAAGCCGAAGCCCAACCCCAACTTGCTCTTCTCAGACGTGTACCAGGAGATGCCCACCCAGCTACGCAAGCAGCAGGAGGCCCTGGCCAGGCACCTCCAGACCTACGGGGAGCACTACCCCCTGGACCACTTTGAGAAGTGAGGCCCACTCATCCCCCACCTCAACTACCCCAAGGGGCAGTCCCACTCTGGGGGACCCAGGGAGTGGCAAGATGCTACCCTCCTTCCAGGGCCAGCTCCCTCCAAAATACTGGGGCCAGGGCTTCAGTCCCCCATCCCCACTCCTCCAGGCTGTTACCTGGGGGTGCTCCAGTGGCCCCTCTTTGCCTGTTACAGTGCCTTCTCCCAGGGGCTGGGCCAGGGTGCCTCCAGGACTGGAAGCCCCTCTGGGGTGGGCGTGGTGGGTCAGCCTGTGGAAGTCACTCCTCAAAGTGAGAGGTGGTCAGCAGGTGGCCAATAAACTCTGTATTTGGCTCTGTACCCCCTGCTGGTCTGTTTCCTGGAGATTGGGAGGTAGGAGGAGAGCCTAGCACGACTGGTTGGGGACCACCCCTTGTTTCCCCCTTCTACATAAAGGAGGCCAGGCTGTTGAGAGGTGTACTTCCCCCGGAAACTTCAGCAAGCTGGAGAGTCCGGTTCAGCAGACCGGGTGGGGGTGGGGGCCCTCCCGAGATGGTCTCCTGGTCTCCCTTAGGTGGAACAAGCAGCTGTTCAGCAACGTAACTGGGAGGCCATCAGAGCTGGCCCTGTTTACTAAGAGTGAGGAGGGAGTCCAGTGTGAAGGTCAAGGTGCGGGTGAGCTCTACTCTTGTCAGCTTCTCCAGGGCCCCACAGGCAGAAGGACGACTCCAGGTCTGGGTAGGGGGTGCATATTTTTCAAAAACAAGAAGTAGAAACAGTCTGTTGCCTTCTGCTGCCCAGCTCCTTGCCTGGGGGGACCCAGAAAGGGCTCAGGCAGTCATGATTCTAGGATTCCTCCCTCACACCAAGGCCCAGAGGGAGAAGCTGAGCCAGGGATGGGCATAGAGGTTCCGGCCAGGCCCACCCTCCCCTCCCCAGCTCCACCGAGACTCAGCACTGGAGCTTAGGGTCCTGCAGCTGTTTCCAGAGCCGAATGCTGTTCTGGGGGCTGAGGGGCTGCGCCAGCAGCAGGTCCCGGAGAGTACAGGGGTCAGCAGTGCGGTCTGCTGGCCAGGCTGTAAGGAAGCCTTTGTGATCCCTGGGTGCCAGACCCAGGGCACGGAAGCACAACCCAGTGTAGACATCGTCGAAGGGGAAGGGGGCCACACGGGCCGCTGCCTGTAGCAGCCAGGGTGCCAGGCGCCCAGCAATGACATAGCCCCCTCCGCTTGCATAGGCTGGGTAGCCACCTTTAAAGAAAGATTTAGGCACGTAGTAGGGTCCTCCAGGCTTCCGGAAGGGTTTGGCTTGGGTAAACACCTCACCAAGGTAGAGGCCTCGGGCCCAGCTGGGTGGCAGGGCCTGCAGGTGGTCCAGAAGGGCAGGTGTATGTACGAAGGCATCATCCCGAGTTTGCAGGATGAAGCTCACGCCCGGGCAGTGGCGGCCCAGCCACGCCAGCAGCAGCAAGTCTTTGAGCGTCTGATTGAAGGGGACGTCAAGAAAGTCCCAGAGCAGCAGGTCACTGTAGCGGTGGCTCTCCCAGGTCACCAGGGAGCTCAGGTCAGGCCCCCCCTCACCCTCCGGCGACCCCAACAGGAAGAGCAGCCGGACTCCAGGCGCCGGACTCCCCCACGTCTCCCTCACAGCCTGCCGCTCCTCAAAGTGCCCTGGTTCCGACTTGACAGCCAGCAGCAGGTAGGGGACGTCGGTACCCGAGCAGCTGGCCACTTGGCCTCTGCCACTCCCTGGCCGCCACTGTGGGAAGCTCCGGCAGGCTGCTGACAGCAGGAAGCGCTGGAGGTCCGTGGGGTAGGAGGCAAAGTCTGGGATTTGGGCAGCAGCGGCAGCCCCCCAAGCCCGGCAGCCCCCTGGCTCAGTGCTGTCACCCCTGGGCAGGGACCCCAGCTGCCACTGCTGCTGGTTCCAGTAAGCAGAGAGCAGTGGGCCAGTCTGGCCCAGCCGGGCAGAGAGGTTAGCTGGCAAGGTGGGCTCGGGGCTGGCTGGCGTGGGGCCTGGTGCCGTACCCCGGGGTCCCCAGTAGGCCTTGCTTAGCCGAGACTCGGATGTCCACTCGATGTACACCTTGAGGCCCAGGAGGGTGAGCAGCGCTGACAGGCAGAGAAGGCACTTGGGGCAGCGCATGACCCGGAGCCTGGAAGGGGTGGCCGCGGGAGCTGCGGAGAAGCCACAGAGGCCTTTGGGGTGCAGGAATGGGCAGCAGTCTCCGCCAGCCCCCGTAACCATTTCTCTTAGCCTCAGCCCCAGCCCCTAAACCCGCCCCCGCCCAGGACCTGGCTCTTCCCTATTCCTGGACCTCAGAACCTAGTTCCAGTTCTTTCGACACCCAGCCCAGCCCAGCCCAGCCCCTTCCACCGACCTATTCTGCAACCCTGCCCCAGGGACTGGGGACTGGGCCATTCTAGCCCCTCTTCGTTCCCTCACCGGGAATCAGAATCACGGGGTCAGCTCTTTCACCTTCTAGAAACCCAGCCTCCCTCGTTCCAACAATCCCCACCCCAGGGAAAGGGGGGCCCGAGGACCTGCTCCCTCCTCTTTACCTCTGGGTACAGCTCCCGCCCGCGCCGCGTCCGGGCCCTCTGGTCAGGCCCTCCCTCGCTCCCTCCCTTCAGCCCCTGCTGTGCAGCGGTGCTGTAGTCGGAGCCCAGCCCAGCCAGTCCGGACGGGCGGGGAGGGAGGCCGCCAGGGCCCCAGGGGCCGGGAGGGGCCGGGGCGGGGCGACGGAGGGGAGGAGAGGAGAAGGGAAGGGAGGAGAGGGAGGGGGGAGGGCAGGAGGCCAACCTGAGGGTTGGGGCTCTGGCGTGTTGGGGCTGGTTTTCTGGTGAGACAGCGGGAAGGTGCAGGGTGGCCAAGGCACAGATGGGGGACACGGCGAGGCCTGGTGGGGAGAGCCAGGGGCTTGGGAGAGTCTGAGGGAGGGTGAGGCTGAGGGCCAGGCCCGAACTGGGCTGGGCAGTAGCGAGATGGCCCAGGGACAGGCAGAGTCCCAAAGTGGCGGAGCTGGGCGGGGAGGTGGGGGGCTGGCGCCTGCCCGCCGCGGCGGCGGCACTGGCGGCAGTTAATGTGCTAAGGGGATGGGTCGGCTGTGCCAGAGATGGGGTGTGTTGTGGCCGCAGGAGTCGGGTGGGGGTGGGGAAGGGGCTGGTGGGGAGGAGAGATAGTCTGGGTAGTGGGGAAGGCAGGATGGGGGGAAACCTCCCAGGCAGGTGGGGGCAGAGAGAGAGGAGGGACGGAGGGGGAGGCGAAGAGAAGAGGGTAGGGAGAAAGGGTAGGGAGGGAGGCGGAGCTGGATGCCCCTGTGTGGGAGGAGAGAGAAGTCAGAGGCCGGTGGGCGACAGACCCGGGTGGGGTTGGGAAGGGCGCCAGCAGATGGCCAGAGCCGAGGAGGAGCTGGAGGGGCCCAGATGGGAGGGGAAGGGGAGGGGGCCCCTGGAGTGCCCAAGCTGGAGGGTGGGGTGGGGGCACTGGGGCACTCCAGCTGAGCTGACCCTGGCACCTCCTCCGCCCCCTTTGGTGCCTGGTGTTTGCCTAGTGGGGCGGGGATCCATCCCTGTCCTTGCTCTGGCCCCGCCCACAGCTGTACCGTGACTCCGGTACAGCTCACATCCGGCCCCCTGGGACAGGAGAAGGTGCTTGCCCGTGTTTGCATCCCGGCCCTCTGGGGGCCTCTGCTGTTGGGGCTGCAGCAGCTGTCTGGGGAGGCGGCCAGGCGGGGCCTCCTTTACCTGGGACCTCCTAGAACCTTGGGCCTAAGGGTGGGACCTAGGGCCCCACCGAGCCTGGCCTGACCCGACCCCCTTTGTTCCACCCTGGGTTGGGAGGACGGTCTGGATCATCTCATCCTTGGCACCTTGTCTGTCAGCAGCTGCTGATTATCTGTCCAGAGCTGATTTCCAACTCCCAAGTTTGAGTAATGGAGCCCATGGGAGCAGCTGGAGGAAGAGAGTGCAGAGGAAGTGTCGGATGTTAATGCAATAGAAGTGAGAGTGGGAGTGAGAGTGGAAAGGCAGCAAGCCAGGGCCCCAGCCTCCCCCACCCTGGGCCTGGGAGAGGTGGCAAGCCCACCCACCCCCCTCCCCTGCCTTGAGCTGCCCTGGCTCTTCTAACTTCTCCCAGGGGTGCCGACACTGCTCCTCCTGGGGGTAGTTGGGAGTCTCGGTAGGGTTTGGGTTGCTATGGGCATTAGTCTGGGTTCAGTCAGGAGGAGAAAACCACCAGCAGTTGGAACAGGGAAAGTCCATCATCAAGAGTGACTCAAGAGGTGCCTTCTTGAGGAACACGGTTTGGGGTGGGAGTGCAGCTCCAACTTGAGTAACTCAGCCTCTCTGAGCTCTGGGTCCCCGCCCCCCCCCCCCCCCCCCCCCCCCCCCCCCCCCCCCCCCCGATTATGCCAGTAGTGGCTCAGCTCCTGACCTCAGGAACTGGAGACCACGCTTGAGTCCAAGATTGAGCCAGCGGCCTGAGAAAGTCTCTAGAGTCGCTCAGCTACACGAGCTAGTGAACTCCGTACCTCTAGTAAGTGCCCAGACATGAACTTGGCTCTCACTGGTCTAACACCCTTAGACTTGTGTCCCCACCCCCAGGTTTCTGACAGTAGGTTTCCGAATCTTGCAATTCTTCTAGTATGGAGGCCGCCCCCTCTGGGTCCTGGTGGGAGGCTGTGTCCCAGAGCCTGCTGAAATGTGGCCCTGCATGGCTGTGGGTCTGGTGAGAGCCCGGTCGCTTGTGATGAGTCTGAGCAAGAGCAAACACCTGGTTCCAAGCCATTGGCCCGGAGGAGGGGAGCACAGGCAGGCTGTTGGTCTCCTCAGACACTGAGGAGGGCATGGATGCTCGAATGCCTGGGGGGTTTGAGATCATCCATTTCCATGGCGCCCAGCCAGATGACCCCATTCCAGATTTCAGGGTCCCTCTGTGTTCCAGTCGGTGCCCTCACTCGCACATGAGAAACTTGTCGAGACTGCGGATTACTGTTGTCACTTGGTGACCTGCAAACTGAAATGAGTGTTTTCAGCAGTGTCAGCCCCACGCTACAAGGAATTTGGGGACCAGGCATAGAAGTTCTCCCCTGCTCTGAGCAGAGCAAACAGACCTGAGACTGTCATTGTCTGTGAGTGCTCAAGGGCACTTCGCAAAATGTGTCCAGCACCTGCCTATCTTTAGAGTTGTCATTACTGCCACAGTAGTCAGGTGCCGCGGCCGCAGGGCTCACGTGCTTCAGTTGGCACCTTGTGTGTCATCCGTGTCCCCTCCTCCCCTCCAGCGCTGGACTGTGGTGCCACCATACGTGCACCCCAGATTTCTACACCCCACTTCCTGCTGTGCCCCAAAGGCAGGAGCCACACCAACCCAAAATCCCCTCCTTGTGAGCCTGTCTCCTGGAATGTACCAGATGCCAATGCTGTGTCAGTGTGGATCCAATCAGGAAAGAAAAACTACACAGCTGGAACAGGTAAAGTTTAATATAAAGAATTGTTGACTTTAACAGCGAATTGAAATAAGGGGTTCACGGCTAAGGTGCCTTGGCATTTGCTGAAAATACTGTTCTGGGACGCAGTGGAGAGTCTTTCCCAGGGAGGTGCCTCCGTGGGGCAGGGTGGGGGTTGGCGCTGCTTTCTGAAACTGCTGGAGGGGAGGCCAGGAGACAGGCACAGAGCAAACACACCAAAGCAAAGGCCTTCCTCCTGTAATCCCTCTGGTGCCCTCTACTGACAAACCTTATCATGCCACTTAGCAAAGGAAAATTATTTCAACAGCCAAGTCTGTTTTCAGGGAGCAAACAAGAAAGCTGAATTTGGAGTGGAGTCAATAAATGGATAACCAGGGCGGGGGGGTGGGGGTGCTGGGTGACGGGCACCGAGGTGGGCACTTGACAGGATGAGCACTGGGTGTTATTCTATATGCTGGCAAATTCAACACCAATGGAAAAAAAATAAATTTGTAAGTAAAAACAAAAAAAATGGATAAGCGGGAACAGTGTGGGCGGTGGGGGGGGGCGCCCTGGGCACTTAGCACAGGCCAGGGATGCTGCAGCGTGTGGTGAGCGGGGTGAGGTCACACAGGGAAGAACCTCCCCAGTAATGTGCCAGTAATGCCTCTACCTCAGCCAGGGTCTGGACAAGAAAGAGCACGTTCACTAAGGATACTTTATTTTTTTATTTTAAAAAAGACTTTATTTATTCATGAAAGACCCAGAGACAGACATAGGCAGAGGAAGCAGGCTCCTCACTGAGCAGGGAGCCTGATGTGGGACTCGATCTCAGGACCCTGGGATCAAGACATGAGCCAAAGGCAGATGCTTAACTACTGAGTCACCCAGGCATCCCAGGATACTTTTTAAAAAAAGATTTTATTTGAGAGAGAGTGTGCACACAGAAGCAGGGGGAGCAGCAGAGGGAAAGTAGAAGCAGGCTGCATGCTGAGCAGGGAGCCGGATGCAGGGTTCAATCCCGGGATCCTGGCTGGGATCCTGACCTGAGCAAGAGGCAGGTGCTTAACCGACTGAGCCACCCAGGTGCCCCATTCAAATAAGGATACTCTGAAAAGAGTCTCTGGACAAGAGAGGAGGGTTTCTTGACATGGTAGTGGGCAGGGGGGAGTGCAGCTCCCTGGGGCTGCTTACCTCCCCCAGGCCTGAGGAGGCAGGAGGCAGCTGCAGGAGCCCAGGAGAGAAGCACGTAGGAAGAGCTGCCTGACAGGATGACAGGTGATGTGACCCTTCAGCCAAGGGTGCAGCCAGCCAGAGCCCCCGAGGTGGGGAGTTAGTACCCCAGCCTCCCGCTCTCCCCTCTGACCTGCTGGCACCAGCCTAACCCCCAGAGGAGTGAACCTGGCCGGAAGCCACAGTAACAGAACTGTCAGCTCCTCCATGGGCCCGCTGCCATCCAGCCTGATGGGGAGGAGCTGAGGGCTAGGCAGGGATGGGGCTGGTTATGTCCTGATACTGCTCCTCCTGCCCCACCTTGAGGCCCCGGGCCCAGTCGGCCCCCACCACCTTGCAGTCGGGCAGCATCTCCTCCACCAGGATCTGCGTGAGGCCTGGGTTGGACACGGCGGGGAGGTCTGAGATGTCCAGCTTACGTAGGTTCCTGAGAGGAGGAAGGAAGGGGCAAGGGGGAAGCCCGCATAAGGGAAGGGGCCTCTGTGCAGGGGGTGGGGGTGGTGGAGGTGGAGGGGGCACACCAGCCCCCACTTCTGCCCCCAGCTCCTTAAAATTAAAGTCCTTAATTGTCCAGAAACAGCTAGGTCTAGGACATCCACTGTGTTAATTACAACTGGAAGCTCTGGCTCCTCCCATTCCCAACAGTATAAATGTCATGGGGTTTTCATTTAAAAGGAAGAAAAACCAGGAGTGCTTCCTCCCTCCCCACCCGATTCACTGCGATTGATCTGTGCTGACCTCCTGGCATGTTCCAGGCCAGGCTATGGGGATTGCCCGACTGCCGCCCACTCCCCGCTTTCCAGTATCTGTGTCAGGTGCCCCCCCCACTGCCCTGGGCTTGGGGCCCAGCCTGAGCTGAGGTCTCACTGGAGGTGGTGGAGGCAGGCGAGGCCCCGTTCAGAGATTTTGGGACAACCGGCCAGCGAGAGCTCCTGCAACGAGCTGGCCAGTGGGTGGAGGCGGCTGAGACACCAGTCATCCACGTGGGGGCAGCGCTGCAGCCACAAGACCTGGAGCTCCTTTAGGGCCACTGTAGGGGGGGGAGGGAAGTGTTGGCACTGAGGGCCTTTCTGGAACCCACCACACCAGGGCAAATGCACAGCGCTCCACTTCCGCCCCACTCACAGAGGCTGTCCAGGCCTTGGTAGTTGACGGCACAGCCGCTGGCATCGACCGCCTCTACAGGCACCGTCTGGAGCTTCAAGAAGTCAAGAGAGAAGTGGCCACGCGCATTTGACCGGATCCACTCCTTGCCCTGAAACCTGGAAGAGGACAGAGGGGGTGAGAGCAGGGCACCCCCGCCCCCGGCCCCCGCCAGCCTTCTGAGGATGCTCTCCAGCCCTGGCTGGTGACAGGTCATACCCTGCAATTCAGCCTTCGTATTTTGGGGCTCCCCAGGTCCCCTGACATTCCCATCAGAGATAGAATGTTGGCCTTTTAAAAAAGATTTCTTTAGGGATCCCTGGGTGGCGCAGCGGTTTGGCGCCTGCCTTTGGCCCAGGGCGCGATCCTGGAGACCCGGGATCGAATCCCACATCGGGCTCCCGGTGCATGGAGCCTGCTTCTCCCTCTGCCTATGTCTCTGCCTCTCTCTCTTTCTCTCTCCGTGACTATCATAAATAAATAAAAATCTAAAAAAAAATAATAAAAAAATAATAAAAAAAGATTTCTTTAAAGTAGGCTCCACACTCAGCATGGAGCCCGATGCAGAGCTGGAACTCACCACCCTGAGATTGACATGTGAGCTGAGGTCAAGAGTTGGCACTCATCTGATCCCCATATTTTATCTTTTTTTTTTAAAGATTTATTTATTCATGAGACACACATGGGGGGGCAGGCCCCACACGGGAGCCTGATGTGGGACTCGACCCCAGATCCTGGGATCACACTCTGAGCCGAAGGCAGATGCCCAGCTGCTGAGCCACCCAGGCATCTGCCAAAGGAATATTATAATTGGAGCCAAGTGAGGGGCAGGTGCACGAGCTACTTTTTCAGAAAAAGGGGAGAAAAGCCAAAGTGGGGAGGAAGGAGGAGAAAGGAAAGAAAAGGAACACGGACATTTACTGAGTTTGTGTGCTGTCTCAGGCCTGTTCCCAGTGCTTTTTTTTTTTTTTTTTTTGACTCCTACTTAGTCCTTCTCATCTTTAGTTTTCCTTTAATCATCCAATGAATTTATTTATCATAAATTTATTTTTTATTGGTGTTCAATTTGCCAACATATAGAATAACACCCAGTGCTCATCCCGTCAAGTGCCCACCTCAGTGCCCGTCACCCAGTCACCCCACCCCTTCCACCACCCCTAGTTCGTTTCCCAGAGTTAGGAGTCTTTCATTTTCTGTCTCCCTTTCTGATATTTCCTAGCACTTCTATTGCAAAATACCTTTGAATCTTTGCAGCAAACCCTGCAGGTCTGATACCACCGCAGAAGCCGAGGGAGAAGGCCCAGCAGGGGGCAGACCCGAGCTCCCTCCCGGGGAACTCCGAAGAGCTTCAGGCTTGGGGCTCCGCCTCCCCACCCCCGCCCCAGACGCTTTTACCCTCATACTTGACAGCGCCTCCCAGCTTCAGGATGAAATAGGCACCCGCGGCGTAAGGACCGTAGCGCTCTCTGATGTAGGTGAAGGGCCTGTGGAGAGAAAAGTGGCTGAGGGTGAGGCCGGGGGACCACGGCACCCCATCGTCACACTCCGATGCTGCGAGGGTCAGCGTCCACAACACCAGCACTGAGCCAGGCCGCAAACATTTACTGAGCATCTATTAAAAGTGCCGGGCACCCAAAAGATAGTGGTCCCTATCCTGAGGCTAACTGGCAGAAGGAAACGGATAACAACCCAGAAGTTAAGAGCAAACCGCAGAATCAGTTCCGTGATGAAGGTAACACAGAGGGACTGACTGGGCCGGGGTGGGGATGGAGAAGGCTACTTTAGTTTGGGTGTTAAAGAGGTAACTTCTTGCAGGAGGTGGCGCTCCAGCAGAGATTTGAGTGGTGGGAAGAAATTCAAAGGTCAAGGCAACAGCTAGTGCAAAGGCTCCGAGGCTCAAATCAGAATGGCGGAACAAACAGCAGTAAGGTCCCCATGCTGGTGGGGGTAAGGGGAGTCCCCGCTAGGGGTCTCCACGCCCAGATCTTAGGCCTTGGAGTCTGATTTTGATTCTAGTTGCAACAGGAAACCAGTTGAGGGTTTTAAGCAAAGTGGTGCTTTCTATGTTAGTTTCTTGAGTCCTTCGGATGATTTATAGACCATACCAGACCGGAGGGGGCAAAAGGTGACCCATTCAGGAGATTACTGCCCTCAACCAACCATAAAACAAAGGGGCTCAAACCAGGCTACCAACAGCAAGGAGGTTAACAGCTAGGCCATCTGGGACCGTCTGGTATTGTATCAGTGTGGAATACTTCCGGGTGTGGAAGACAGAGAAGCAAGAAGAATCAGGGAAGACGCCTTAGAATTTGGCCTGAATACCTTGGGAATAGTGCTGCTGCTTCCTGGGATGGGGAAGGCTTGGGGGTGGGCTGACTTTCTTAGGGGGAAATCAAGGGTTTCCCATTAGTCATGTTAGGTTTGAGGTGTCAGTGAGACCTCCAGGAGAGGGTGGGCAGCAGGGCCCGTATATGAGCTGCAGCCCTTGGGCCTGGATCTGAGTTCTGCCTGGTAAGGCCCCAGCAGCAGGGTCTTGTCCATCAAGGGTTCTCACCGATTTTTCTGGTGCATCTTCCACGCCTGCTTTCGGAGCAGGTACTCCCTGAGAGCCTGCACGTCGTAGAAGCGGTCAGCCAGGAACTGCAGCAGCGACCTCCCCTTTTTCTGATTGCCCTCCGGGGCCGCCGCCCTGCTCAGGCCTCGGATGCCCCTGGTACCCGCGTTCCATCGTGGCGCCACAAGGTGCAGAGGCTGGGGAGGACGGGAAAGGACAGGCTGAGGCTGGAGCCTCCTGTGAGAGTCAGAGCAGATCCCCCTGTTCTTGGTCCATGAACCTCACCCCGCTGCACGCTCCCATTCCCACTGCTTCTTCCTAGCTCACCAAATTCTCCTTTCAGGACTTCCAAATTCTGCTTTTGAGATCCTCCAAATTTCCCCATGTTTCCCCCAAGTCCCTCCCCTTAACACTAAATTCTTTTTTGACTTGGCCAAACATTCTGGGTCTTCCCCTCATCTTTTCCCCAAACTCTTATTTTTGTTTCAGGTCCTCATTATCTGACCTCTTAATTTCCCACAAAATACCCCCTTATTTTATCCAATTTTCCCTGGAGTCTTCCTGAATAACCTACTTCTTTCCCAAAAATATGATCTTAATTTCTCTCCAAACCACCCTTACCTCTTTTTTTTTTTTTTTAAGATTTTAATTATTTATTTATGAGATACACACACGCACACACACAGGCAGACACAGGCTCCATGCAGGAGGAGCCCGACGTGGGACTCGATTCCCGGTCTCCAGGATCAGGCCCTGGCTGAAGGCGGCGCTGAACCGCTGAGCCACCGGGGCTGCCCCTTTAACTTACCTCTTAAAGCCCCCAAACTCTTCCTTCAATCTCCCTCCAGTCTTAGCGTGCTCCAATTTCTTTTTTGCTTCACCCACATTTTCTCGGTAATTTGCCCAAATCCTTATCTTCCCTTAAATTCCTACGTCTCCAACCTCTCACTTTACTTTTCCCTAAATCCATTCCTTGATTTTACTCAAGTCTTTCTTCCTAAATTCTCTCCACGAATATCACAAATTCTCCCCTTAATTTCCCCCAGGTCTTTCCTTCGGAATTCCCAAATTCACCTTTTGGCACCTGTCCCTCACCTCCATCATCATCCCTTTGGTTTTCCATAGAAATCCCTACCTCTCCCATGAGCTCCCCTCACCCGTACCCTTCGGCCGCCTACCCTAGGCCCTCGAGCCCCAGCTTCTCCACCGAACCCACCGCAACCTCTTCGTCAGCGGGTCCCACTCGCGCCCGGCCGACTCCCAGCGCCCTCTGATTGGCTGGGTGCGCCACCTTCGGAACGTGCTCCCTGCTCCCCCACTGGCTTGTCTCCGCCAAGTCCCCGCCCCGCTTCCTCCCTAAAGCGCCCCGGCTGTCAGCGGCTCGCTCAGGTCGGTCGTTCCCGGCTCCCGAAGGCCGCGTGTCTGTGCTTCTAGGGCGACCCTTAGTAGGAGAGGCCTCCTACTCTCTTGCCCGCTCCCTGGGTGTTGACAGAAGCCCTGACGGCGAAGGCAGCACAGCGGAACTCAATCTCGGGGCTCTAGGAGCTCCGGTCACTTACCGCCCTGGGCGCCGCCATCTTGCTGCGATTACGTAACCGGAAGGGATCAGGTTTTCTCAGTCCACCCACTGGGTTCAGCCAGAGACTTCTTTTCCTATGGCCACGCCCCCTCGTGTTTCCCAACTCTCCTCTTAAAGGCACCCGGGCACTTTTTACTTAACTGGCTTAGGGATTGCTCTGAGCACCGTTTCCAAGGGCATTAAGTGAGACTCTGCAGCCTTTCCCTGGGAGAGAGGGTCAGTCCTTCCTGTTAGATACCCTCCCTCCGACTGTACTCACAGCCCCCCTTGCTCCAGCTTTTATAAGGCTACTCTGTAATGACTAGGAGACTGACCGAGTCATTCTTGATGCCAGGGATCAGGGAAGAAAAAGGTCTGTTGGCTGGTGAGACTAGACTTTAGGGTAAGAGAGGTGAGATCTCAAAGTATTGTGATGTGTTTGCGATTTCATTTTGGAGTTCAGCGCTCTCTTTCAGCGTGAAGATTTAATGTGAAGTCTTGTGGATGGAATTTTCATTCATTCATTCATTCGTTGCAGAGATTTACTGAGCACCTACCACGTGGCTTTACACTGTTTTGCTGAGGTTACTGTGGTGAACAAGACAGACCAAGCCCTTATCTTCCGGAGCTAACATTCCAGGCTGGGAGAGGATAGACAAGAAACAAATGAGTAAGCAAGATAATTCAGATAACGTTTGATAAGCAAATAAGAACAAGCAGTATAATAGGCAGTGATTAGCCGGTAAGGGCATTGGCAGAGGTCTCTCTGAAGAGGTGATATTTAAGTGGAGGTGAAGGATGAGAAGGAAACAGCTGTTCAACGATCTGGGGGAAAGCTGTTCCTGGCAGACAGGTAACAGCCAGTGCAAAGGCCCAGGGGTGGGGAACCAGCTGACAGAAGTAGAAGACCAGGTCAGAGAGGTGGGCAGGAAGCTGACTGTGTTTGTATTCTCAGGGACATATCATGATCTGACTTACGTTTTTTGCTTTACAAAAATTTTTTTAAAGATTTAAAAATTTTTAGGGAGTTGAGTGAGGTGAGGAGCAGAGGGAGAGGGATAAACAGGTTCTGAGCTGAGCACAGGGCTCAACATGGGGCTTGATTCCACAACCCTGAAACTATGACCTGAGCCAAAATCAAGAGTCATATGATTAACCATCTGAGCCACCCAGACGCCCCGATTTATTTTTTTTTCTTTTTAAAAAAATTTCTTTTTATTGGAGTTCAATTTGCCAACATATAGCATAACACCCAGTGCTCATTCCATCAAGTGCCCCCCTCAGTGCCCCAGCCCCCCGCCCACCTCCCTTTCCATCACCCCTTGTTCGTTTCCCAGAGTTAGGAGTCTCTCATGTTCTGTCTCCCTCTCTATTTCCCACTCATTTTCTCTCCTTTCCCCTTTATTCCCTTTCACTATTTTTTATATTCCCCAAATGAATGAGACTATATAATGTTTGTCCTTCTCCGATTGACTTATTTCACTCAGCATAATACCCTCCAGTTCCATCCACATCGAAGCAAATGGTGGGTATTTGTCGTTTCTAATGGCTGAGTAATATTCCATTGTATACATAGACCACAGCTTCTTTATCCATTCATCTTTCGATGGACACCGAAGCTCCCTCCACAGTTTGGCTATTGTGGACATTGCTGCTATAAACATTGGGGTGATTTATGTTTTTTAAAGATCATCCTGTTAGGTGAAAACAGACCTTAGGTGTGAAGAGTGGGAGTGGGGGCTGGCAAAGAGGCAACTGTAGAAGTCCAGGCAAGAGATGATTGGAGACAGGAGCAGGGATTCGGCACTAGGAAGTGGTGAGATATGCTCAGATTAGGAGTCTGCTTTGAAGGTTGAGCCAATAGCTCCAGAACTAAAAGGGTAGAGATGCCACTTAGGGAGATGGAGAGATGGAGAGACTGGGAAAGTGACAGATCTGAAAGGCAGGTGTGGTGGACTGAATATTGTCCCCCCGCACCCCCCCAAAAAAATTTTATGCCCTAATCCCTGGAACTTGTGAATCTGTTACTTTATATGGTAAAAGGAAGATGCAATCAAGTTAAGAATCAGGAGATGGGGAGATTATCCTGGGTGATCAGGATGGGCCCAAAGCAATGACAAGAGTCCCAGTTAGATCAAGGTGCGGGGTCAGTCAGTAGGAGATGTGACGGTAGGTGCAAGAGTGATACAAGGAAGGGACAACGAGCCAAGGACTGTGGTGGCGGCAGCTTCTGGAAGCCCATGGCAGGGCCGGCGCTGACAGTGATGGTATCTGTGGGCAGGTCCAGGGTCAGCAGAACTGGCTGCTCAGCTGTGCACTGGTAGCCTTGATGGGGGAGCACAGGGCTAGCTGAGGACAAAGCACAAGCCCGGGGTGGCACACTGACAACTCCTTGAAACAGGCAGAGGGACAGTCCTGAACAACTCAACTGCCTCGATGTTCATACTCTAAGGGCAAAAGGCAACCTAAGCCCGACCCCTAGGATCCTGTGAGTCTACTTTCACATATACAAATTCCTATAGAAATTTCCTTTATCTCTACGTCCCAAGATACATGCTGGCAATCATCCCCCCAAGCATGTGGCCCACCGACATACATCTGAAGGGTCTCATGACTCAGGCTTTATTAGACGGTAATAAGTGCCCTTTTCCCAACAACAGCTACCCCCTCAAGGTCTTGGAAACCTTGCTAACCGAAATTCCTTAGAGAGTGTGCTATCCTCAAACCCCTCCCGACTCCCAGATATATAATCAGCCACCCCTCCCAGGCCCGGGGCAGCAGCTCTTCCTGCCCACCGGTCCTGTCCCTGGGCTTTAATAAAACTACCATTTTGCACCAAAGACGTCTCAAGAATTCTTTCTTGGTCATTGGCTCCGGACCTCACCCCACCAAACCTCACTTATATTTCAAAACTTCATCAGCCTGGACACTGAGGTGCCACAGCTGAGGGATTGGGGTTCCTCGGGCCCACTAATCGTGATGCTCTAGGGTGACCCAAGTGGAGAAGACAAGGTCTAAACTGGGGCAAGCCAAAGAGTGAGGAGGGGCGGTGGGAGGAGGCCCAGAAGAGGGGGATAAAGGAGGCCAGGCTTCCACAGACACCCAGCACCCACGAGGGGTTAGGTTTGAGTTGGGGTCAGGAGGGGTGGGAGTTGCTGTGGCTGGACACTTATGGGCAGAGTTGAGGTTAGACTTTAGAAGGAAGAAAATCCTCACGAGGCCATGAGTGCACACCAGAACTTGGACTTTGAAATGCTGACCCAGGCACCCCTTCATGCCCTTTGTTCCCCCGTTCCCTTGCTGGCTCCTTAGGAGACCGGGTCAGTCTGGACCTTGCCACTTGGTGCTCCTGGCTGCCACTACACAGAGACTATGGAGCTGTGGAGGCAACTGAATCAGGCAGGACTGGTGCCCCCTGGGCTGGGCCCGCCTCCCCAGGCCCTGAGGGAGCCCCCTGCAGTGGGGAGAGCTGGCCAGACCCTCATATCTCCAGGGGCAGACACTGCAGGCGCTAGGGAGGGTCTGCTGTGGCTCTGGGAGGAGCTGGTGAGTGAGGGGTTTGGAGATGCAAGAGATGGGACACAGATGGGGGCAGGGAGCGAGACTTGGTGATTGAAGGGCAACAATGAAGTTGTAGGGGGACAGAGATGGAAGGACAGAGATTGAGAGACAAGAATAGAGAAACAAGCAGAGAGAAACAGAGACAGAGATCCAAAGAGAGAGAGACAAGAGTAGAGAGAGACAGGGACAGCGAGACCCAGAAAGGGAGAGACATAGAAGGCAGACACTGAGACTCATTGAATCTGAGACAGAGACAGACAAACAACGGTGGGCAGAGAGAGAGAGAGACAATAGGGGAGGCACAGAGACACAGGATGAAATGGAGAGACAGAGGCCGAGGCCCAGAGCACCTGGGAGAAGCCGGCTGGCCGGCAGGGTCTAGGGCACAGTGAGACCTCGCCATGTGCTGCAGGCCCTGGTATCTATTTATCCGTCTGTCTGTCTATCTATCTATCTATCATCTATCTACTTATTTATTTAAATTTTATCTATTTATTCATGAGAGACACAGAGAGAGGCAGAGACACAGGCAGAGGGAGAAGCAGGTCCCTGAAGGGAGCCCAATGTGGGACTCATCCCAGGACCCCGGGGTCATGACCTGAGTCACAGGCAGATGCTTAACCCCTGAGTCACCCAGGTGCCCCAACAGGCCCTGATTGTTAAAGAGAAGCTGGCCTGTGGCCCCTATTAAAGACGGTGGAGGGGGCAGGGGTGGGGCACAGAGAGAAGGATTTGGCTCTGAGCACAGCAGGGGCAAGTGGGAATTTCTAGGGAAGGAGAAGGTGGGGGTCAGGTGGGAAATCTCAAGCCAAAGCCTCAGGGGGAAGCGGGCATCCTCTGGCGTAACTTGCTGGAGGCAGGTCAGGGAGATTGGAGATGAGACCTGGGTGGGGGATGGGGGATGAGGAACCAGATCAGGTACTGGGAGTGATCAGATGTGGAGGATGGGAGATTAAAACCGGATTTTACAAGGAAGTGCACAGATGGGCCCAGGAGAAGGTTTAGGAGTTGGGCTAAAGTTCTGTCAAGCAAAGAATCTTTGCCAGGACTCTGAGCAGGTTTGGGGGTTGGGGGGATGGCACGCTGACCCCGCCCCCACCCCCCACCCGCCCTCTGGGGTTGGATGCCCATGACTCCCCCTTCCCATTGGCAGGGACACCTTCGCCAGGTGGACATCCAGCTGCTGGGTCAGCTTTGCAGTCTGGGGCTGGAGATGGGGGCGCTGCGGGAGGAACTGTTCACCTTCCTGGAAGAGGACGAGGAGAGCCTCATCGAGGAGGAGGAGGAGGAGGAGGAGGAAGAGCCTGAAGGGAAGCAGAAGGAGGGACACCTGGAGGCCTCCTGCTCAGCTCTGCGCAACCAGCTCCCAGACTTCGAGATGACGATCTGAGGCCCTGCCCCGTGCTTCAGAGAGCCTCAAGAATGAGATGCAAATATATGCAAAGGAGGGGGCATTTGCAGGTCAAATCAACCTCCCTACCTGGATTGGGAATCAACGCGCCCGTTCTTGAGCAAATGCCTTCTCTGGAGATTTCTGCATCTAGACTGAGGAGCTGGCCTGTGAGCTGTGGGTGTTTGCAGCTGATGTGGGAGGTTTGCAGAGAAACCTCCCACAGGTGTATTTGCAGGTGAACTGCCGGCGTGTTGCCGGGGACACGTGGGTCTTTGCAAATAGGATGGGAGATGCTTGCCGGTGATCCAATACGGTGGCCACTGGGCCCTTGAAATGAGGCTAGTCTGAACTGAGGCGTGCAAGGGCTTAGTATGATGAAAAGAATATAAAACATTTCAATAATCCAAAGAATTTGTTGAAATGATATTTTCCACATAATGAGATAAATAAAAATATTACTAAAACGAATTTCACCTGAGTATTGAACAATTTTTTTTAATGTGGCAACATGTATATAATAAAATTTACCATTTTAGCCATTTTAAGCGTACAGCTCAGTGATAGTAAATCCATCCACCTGTTGTACAACCATCACCACTGTCCATCTGCAGAACTCTCTATCTTATAACCCTGAGACTGGACCCATTAAACAACTCCCCAGCCCTTGGCAACCAACATCCTACTTTCTTGTCCACTCTAGGAACCTCATAGCAGTGGGATCACACAGTATTTGTTTTTTTGAGTCCAGCTTATTTCACTTAGCTTGATGTCCTCAAGCTTCATTTGTGTTGCAGTGAGAGAGGCAACATCTCCTTCCCTTATGTGGCTGAATAATATTCCTCAATAGAAACACACCACATTTTGTTTATCCATTTTTCTGTCCATGGGCTCTTGGGTTGTTTCCACCTTTTGGCGACAGTGAATAACTTTCCTGTGAATGAGAATATATGAATATCTGTTCAAGTCCCTGCTTTCAATTCTATGGGGTATATGTCCAGAACTGGAATTGCTGGATCATATGGGAATTCCATTGATTTTATTTTATTTTATTAATTAATTAAGTTATTTATTTATTCATGAGAGACACAGAGAGAGGCAGAGACATAGGAAGAGAGAGAAGCAGGCTCCCCACAGGGAGCCTGTCAACCACTGAGCCACCCAGGCGTCCCCATGTTGATTTTATTTTTAAGATTTATTTGTTTTATAAAACAAGATGAAACCAGAGTGGGAGACAAACCATAAGAGACTTAATCATAACTAACTGAGGGTCACTGGAGGGGATGTGGGTGGGGGCATGGGGTAACTGGGTGATGGGCATTAAGGAGGGCACGTGATGTAATGAGCACTGGGTGTTATGTAAGCGTGATGAATCCCTGACCTCTGCCTCTGATACCTATAATACATTATATGATAATTAATTGACTTTTAATAATATTTTTTAAAGAGAAAAAATATTTATTTTAAGAGAGAGTGTGAGCGCTGGGGGGGTTGGAAGGAGAGGGAAAGCAGACTCCCCACAGAGCAGGGAGCCCCACACGGGGCTCGACCCCAGGACCCTGAGATCATGAGCTGAGCTGAAATCAAGAATCAGACGCTTAACCCACTGAGCCATCCAGACACCCTTCCCTGTTTGAATTTTTAAAAAGATTTTTATTTATTAATTCATGAGAGACACAGAGAGGCAGAGGCACAGGCAGAGGGAGAAGCAGGCTCCATGCAGGGAGCCCGATGTGGGACTCGATCCCAGGATCCCTCGGGGTTGCAGCTTGAGCCAAAGGCAGAGGCTCAACCACTGAGCCGCCCAGGTGCCCCTGCTTATTACATTTTGAAATACAACTGCTAGAAAATGTAAAATTATGTACGAATCTCCTGTTGTATCTCTACCGCACAGCACTGTTTAGAAGTTTGCAAACGAGATGTGGGTGTGAGTGAGCAGATGCACAGGGAGGGTTTCTAGAAGTTCCCAGCTTTGTTGCAAATGTGTCAGAGCTTCCCCTGCAGGAGGCAGGCAGATACCTGTGGATGGCGGTGGAGGAGAAGCCCACACGTAACTATTCCGGCCCTTTCTTTGCAGGAAAGAGGCCCTGAGTCAGCAGGTGGAGGGCTCCTGCCGGAGGAGAGACATTTCTTCAGGGGAGGCGTGTGGACATTCACAAAATCATTATTTCCCGGTGAAGACAAACAAGTGCTTACATTTTTGCAATTCTTCATCAGAACACTTTCTAGTTGGGAGCGAGGATGTTCCCAGAGAAAGGAGATGCTGGTAGAAGAGGTGCTGAACCCCTGCCCCTGCTTACTTCCTCCTTAGAAACAACCTGCTGGTCTTTGTCCAGTGGGGTCCTTCAAGACTGGGGGTGGGCAGACGTGCAGGGGACTTAAGGGGTCCAGGATCCATCCCCAAACCGGTCCTCCCTTGCCAACCTTAGCCAGGTCTACAGCGGCTGGGAAATCTGCTGTGGGGGTAGGGAGAGTGTTGGCCGTCAGACCCTAGCTCCCAGGGAAGGAGAAAGACACCCCAAGAGGGTACAAATGAGCAGAGCCCCTCTCTCTCCTGAGATGCTTTGGGAGGAAGCTGGGGGTGGTCTGGGGTCTCTGGGCAGCTCTATCCAGAGTGGGAGTCATGAGGGCTGAGGCTGTGGCTCCAGTGTTACTGGGGCTGGGTTGCTTTTAGGAAGGAAAAGATGGGGGTGGGGCTGAGAGGGAGATGGGAGGGGCCCCCTGGGAGTGCATCATCCTGGGTTATCTGTGTGAATCCTAAATCCAGTGGGAAGTAGAAGAGGAGAAGGCACACAGGGGAGAAGACCACATGAAGACAGAGGCCAAGGTTGGCCCAAGAATGCCGACGGCCCCCAGAAGCTGGAAGAGGGAAGGAACAGAATCTCTCCCAGAGTCTCTGGAGGGAATGTGGTCCCGCTGATGCTTTGGTTTTGGATTTCTGGCCTCCAGAACTGTTGTAGGATAAGCTTTTTCTTATTTCAAGCCACAAATGACCAAGCATGTGGTCATTGGTCATGGCAGCCGCAAGAGACTAATGCCCTGTCCCCCTCGAAGGCGAGAAAACCATCCCCCCAATAGGAATGGGGAGATCTGTCTCCTCATCATTATCTCCCTGGTCCCTCAGATCCTGTGGGGCCCTGAGGGGACACCGAATGCCTGTGAATGTCACATCAGCCCCCTCCCCTCCCCCCATCCTCCATCTTGTTCTTGGCCCAAGCCCACTGTGCACAAGGACAGTCACTAACTGTCATCCCTCTTGGCTTCAGACACAGGCACTTTCTGTGCAAAGGGCTCTCCCTTACTTCTGGACCCTGGCATCTGCTGGAAGGACAGGACCCAGGCTTTCCGGGTGAGGAGTTGCTCAATGTCACCTCCACCTCCAGTGGGGATGGGATAGGCTAGGGGATGATTTTTGCTGCCTCTGTTTTGAGGGTAATTGTAGATTTTTATATAGTCAACGTGTTGCCTTGATTTTTTTTTTTTTTAATGTTAGGATCATCTCCAATTTGGTCATTGATCTGGCCAGAGCAAATTCCAGGTGAATTTTTTTCTAAAGAAAGGAAACTCAAAACTGTCCTGTTGGGGATTAAAAGACAGGGCTCACCATTTCTTTCTTTCTTTTTTTAAATATTTTATTTATTTATTTATGAGAGACACACAGAGAGGCAGAGACACAGGCAGAGGGAGAAGCAGGCTCTATTCAGGGAGCCCGACGTGGGACTCGACCCCAGGACCCCGAGATCACACCCTGAGCCAAAGGCAGACGCTCAACCACTGAGCCACCCAGGTTCCCAGGGCTCACCATTTCCGTAGTTTGTGGCTTCAGCTGATGTGGCATTCACATGGGGGACTGAACCCATCCGTTTGCCCTGTGAGGCAGGGCTGGCTTCCCGGGCTGGCAATCTGCCATCACGCAGTCACTCAGGAGGGCCTGTGGCCAGGTGTAACACTCGGCTTTTGCCATCTTAAAATTATTAACGGTTTTTAAGCGAGGAGCCCTGCATTTTCACTTTACATTGGGTCCTGCCATTTGTGCAGCTGGTTGCCCCAGGAGTGACCCACCATGGACTCAGTCTCCTCTAGGACGCCACCATCCATGCAATGCACTGGGCAGCCACCAGGGGGCAGCACTACCACAGGGTCGCCTGGAGGGTGGGTGGGCCCTGAGCGCCACCAGCAGTTTGGCTTTTTTCCTTTTCTTTGTCTCCTAATAGGTCTCTGTCTCCACCCCTTTCCCCTTCACGGTCTCCCCAGCTCACAGAGGGAATGTGCTTCAGCCCTGATGTACTTTACAGATACACATTTAAAAAAAAAAGATTTTATTTGTTTATTCATGACAGACACAGACAGAGAGGCAGAGACACAGGCAGAGGGAGAAGCAGGCTCCATGCAGGGAGCCTGATGTGGGACTCGATCCCAGGACTCCAGGATCACGCCCTGGGCCAAAGGCAGGTGTTAAACCACTGAGCCACCCAAGGATCCCGATACACATTTTTTAAAAAAAGATTTTTTTAATTTATTCATGAGAGACACAGAGAGGCAGAGACACAGGCAGAGGGAGAAATAGGCTCCGGGCAGGGAAGCCTGATGAGGACTCCACCCCAGGACCCCAGGATCACACCCTGAGTCAGAGGCAGACACTCAACCACTGAGCCACCCAGGTGTCCCAGATACACAGTTCTGACTCCACAATCCAAGGTTGGGGCCGGTGATCACAACTCTTTGCCTCAAACGTGACGGGCATTAAATAGACATAACAACGTCTACACTAAATATTGGTCTTAGGAAAATAGTGCAGAGACTATTGGGAGATTGCTCATGTGTCGTGGTGATGGGGAAGGGAGCAACCAAGTCCCCGTTTTCCAAGAGGGAAGACTTTAGCACCTAAAGGTGAAAAATCACTAAGTAGCCTCAGAGGGTGTTGAGCAGAGATGAGGGCCTTCCTGCAGGGGAGCTGGAGCTGTTCCCCCCACATCTCCCCGAAGTGGCCCCAGACAGAGAAGCCAGGGCTTTCCTGGGATCACTCTTAGGCACAACACACAGCGACACAGGCTTACCACAGCAACGTCCAGTGTGGTCGCCAATACAAGACGAAGGAACGTCCCTCCTCCTGGGAGGGAGCCCCAATCGGTTTTGCTCCCGGTGTGGATATGGGGACTAGAGTAATCATTCCATGTTCGAGCTGCAGAGGGGCTGCATGACAACGAGCTCACGTCTCCCTGGGGTTTCGGGTCATCCCCATCAAAATAGGTCTGCTCTGGGCCAGCCATACACAGCTGATTAAGATTAGTCCCAGAAGCCCAAACTTCTTCAGCCTTTGCCCATATAACATATGATGGGGACTGACTTCTCTCTCTGTCTCGCCTTTTTTGACATCAGGGGGATGGAATGAAAAACTCAAAATCTGGGGCATTTGGGTGGCTCCCTGGTTGAACGTCTGCCTTTGGCTAAGGGCGTGATCCCGGGGTCCTGGGTTCGAGTCCCGCATCAAGCTTCCTGCCAGGAGCCTGCTTCTCCCTCTGCCCGTGTCTCTGCCTCTGTGTGTGTGTGTCTCATGCATAAATAAAATCTTTAAAAAAGAAAACCTCGTAATCTCAGTTAAAGAAAACCTCATAATCTTCAGTCGATAGATCATCACCCATCAGTAAATGGCCTGCTTTCCTTTTTTAGGGAATATTACTTACTTAACTTAATTTTTATTTTTTACTTATATCTTTGGAAGCAGGCTCCTGCGGCAGCTTCCAGAAAGAACTCCTAGGAGGGCCTGTAGATCCAGCTTGCTAAGGAAGCTGTTGCTACTTCTTTTTTTTTATGATTTTATTTACTTATTCATGAGAGAGAGAGAGGCAGTGACAGAGGCAGAGGGAGAAGCAGGCTCCCCACAAGAAGCCCGATGTGGGACTCGATCCTGTGACCTTGCTGCTACCAAGAAGCTGTAGGGGTGCTGCGTCCCGAAGCCAGCACAGTGTCTTGGTTTCCCAGTTTTTCCCCTCTAGGAAGTAGCAACAGGGACAGCTGGGTGGCTCAGCGGTTTAGCGCTGCCTTCAGCCCAGGGGGTGATCCTGGAGACCTAGGATCGATTCCTGTGTCGGGCTCCCTGCATGGAGCCTGCTTCTCCCTCTGCCTGTGTCTCTGCCTCTCTCTCTCTCTCTCTCTCTGTATCTCTCATGAATGAATAAATAAATAAAATCTTAAAAACAAAAACCCAGGGTTGTTCCTCTGCTCAAAGCCCTTATGTTGCTCACCTGTGAGTCACATCAAAACCCAAAGTCCCTGCAGCCCACAGGTCCTACGTTGGAGCTACTAGGAATGCTGGTCTGTAAGAAGATTCCAGCAGGTCTGTCAAGTTAGCGCCTGAGTTGAGAAAGTCTTGCAATGAAGAAAATGTTAGTGGAAATCAACAGGGCGCTTAGTGATGTGGACCGTCTGCCTCCTGGGCCAGGCTCCTCCCCTCCTTGCAGACAGCCCTTTGAGTAGCACTGCCCCTACCCAACCTGGCTCCTGCCCATACTGCGCTGTCCTACTCACCCCATGTGTTCCGGCCACAGGGGCTTTCTGACCCTTCCTCAACTCTCACGCAAGCTTGGGTCTCCCCCTGCTCCCCAGCATCTATTCCCTTTCCAGGAAATCATCTTTGTCCAGAGACTCGCAGCACTGCTCCCGCCCTCTCTTCCCATCTCAGATGTCACCCCACCATGAAGGATTTCTTTTTTTTTTAAGATTTTATTTATTTATGCATGAGACACACACACACACACACACAGAGAGAGAGAGAGAGAGAGAGAGAGAGAGAGGCAGAGACACAGGAGGAGGGAGAAGCAGGCTCCATGCAGGAAGCCCGATGTGGGACTCGATCCCGGGACTCCAGGATCATGCCCTGGGCCAAAGGCAGGCGCTAAACTGCTGAGCCACCCAGGGATTCCTCCAGTGAAGAATTTCATTAACTTTCCTATACAAAGGAACAGGATCTCCCCGTGAAACCCTCACTCTATGTTCTTCACCCTATTTTGGTTCTCTGTTCGATGGCTTTAGAGGACAGAAATACTGCCTTTTATATCTTTTTTCCCAGATGAAATGGACGTGTAACGTTGGATTAGTCTAGGTGTACGGCACACTGATTCGATATATGTAAACATTGTGAAGTGATCACCGCAATAAGCATAGTTAATGTCCATGACTTCGTGTAGTAATACTTTTTGCTTTTAGCAAATTACAAAAATGCAATGCAGTATTTTTTTTTTAAAGATTTTATTTATTTATTCATGAGAGACACAGAGAGGGAGAGGCAGAGACACAGGCAGAGGGAGAAGCAGGCTCCATGCAGAGACCCCGATGCAGGACTCGATCCTGGGACCCCAGGATCATGCCCTGAGCCAAAGACAGACGCTCAACCACTGAGCCACCCAGGTGCCCCTGCAATGCAGTATCCTTAACAGTAGTCACCACGCTGTGCATTACGCCTCTAGGACTTATGTATCTGGGAGATTTGATCTTTTGGTCACCTTTACTCATCCCCACCACCCCCTGCCCCTCAGGCAAGGCAACCGCAGACAGTTCTCTGTCAGATTCCACCTGTAAGCAAGATCATAGAGTATCTGTCTCTCTTTGACTCGCTGGCTGCTCTTAGCACAATATCCTCATCCATGTTGTCCATCCATGTTGTCACAAAAGGCAAGAGTTTCTTCCTTTTTGTGGGTGAATAATATACTATTGTATGAGATCCCACCTTTTCTTTTTTTTTAATTTTTTAAATTTATTTATGATAGTCATACAGAGAGAGAGAGAGAGAGAGGCAGAGACACAGGCAGAGGGAGTAGCAGGCTCCATGCACCAGGAGCCCGACGTGGGATTCGATCCCAGGGTCTTCAGGATCGCGCCCTGGGCCAAAGGCAGGCGCTAAACCGCTGCGCCACCCAGGGATCCCTCCCACCTTTTCTTTACCCATTTATTCCTCAACAGACTTTTAGGATGTTTCTGTATCCTGGCCTTTGTGAATGATGCCACCGTAAACCTGGGGGTGCAGGTATGTTTTTCAGGAGGTGATTTCATTTCTTTTGGTCATATACCCAGAAGTGGAACCGTTAGATCAGATGATAGTTCTATTTTTAATATTTGGAGGACTCACCATATTGCTTTCTGTGGGGTTTTTTTAGATTATTTATTTATTTGAGAGAGAGCAAGAGAGTGCTCATGAGTGAGGGGGAGGGGCAGAGGGAGAGAGAGAGAATCCTAAGCAGACTGTCTCCACAATCAGTCCGGAGCTCAACTCTGAGCTCAGGCCCTGGATGCTGAGATCATGACCCTGAGCTGAAATCAAGAGTCAGATGTTCAACCAACTGAGCCACCCTGGCACCCCCAACTCCGTGCACCCCTCTTTCTATATTTTTGGGTATTCCAAATTTTGGATATTAATCCCTTACCAGACATATGATTTAAAATGTCTCTCCCACTTGGTGGGTTGCCTTTTCATTTCCTCATGGTTTCCTTTGCTGTGCAGAAGCTCTTCAGCTTGATGAGGTTCCACCCACTTATTGATTTTGACTTTCATTGCCATCCAAAAAAATAATTGCCAAGACTGATGCCAAGGAACTTACTGCTTGTGTTTTCTTCTGGTAGTCTCATGGTTTTAGATCTTATACTCAAGCCTTTAATCCAATTTGAGTGAATGCACATGGTGCTCCTGCTGGAGCTCTCACTCTCCTGGATCCACTGCTCCGAAATTGTTGACACTTTGTCGGGTGGTTGTAACAGGAGGGCACTGCATGTTCTTGAGGGTGAAAAGTCTTTACAATTGACCTAATTTGAGCCCATTGAATTCATACACCATTTCTGAATCTGAGTACTTTCACACCAAAGCAACTGATTGTGGGAGAAACTTGTCCTCACCGGGCAAATTTGGGTTTATATTTGAAATAGTACATAAGGGGCGCCCGGGGGGTTGAGCGTATGCCTTTGGCTCAGATCACGATCCCAGAGTCTTGGGATTGAGTCTTGCATCCGGCTTCCCGCAGGGAGCCTGCTTCTCCCTCTGCCTGTGTCTCTGCTTCTCTCTGTTTCTCTCATGAATAAATAAATAAAATCTTAAAAAGAAATTTGCAGGGCAGCCCCGATGGCCCAACGGTTTGGCGCCGCCTTCAGCCCAGGCAGAGTCTGATCCTGGAGACCCGGGATCGAGTCCCACGTTGGGCTCCCTGCGTGGAGCCTGCTTCTCCCTCTGCCTCTCTCTCTCTCTCCGTCTGCCATGAATAAATAAATACATAATCTTTTAAAATAAACAAACAAATAAATAAATAAATGCGTAAATAAATAAATAAATAAATAATTTATAGGAAAGGAGCCAAGAATATACAGTGGAGGAAGGGCATGTAATATCTTCAGAAAAGGCAAAGGTATTCTTAAACACAAGGGAGCTTCAAAGGCCACACAGAACACCGGACTCAGGAATCTTCCAACCTGCTCATCTAAGTTGTCGCCCTCATCATCCCCTGTCCTCATTCTTCTTTTTTTAATTTTTAATTTTATTTATTTATACATTTTATTTATTTATTCATGAGAGACACAGAGTGAGAGAGAGAGCAGAGACATAGGCAGAGAGAAGCAGGCTCCATGCAGGAAGCCCGATGTGGAACTTGATCCTGAGACACTGGGATCATTCCATGAGCCAAAGGCAGATGCCCAACTGCTGAGCCATCCAGGCCTCCCCTCATTTTATTTATTATTATTATTATTTTTTTAAGATTTTATTTATTTATTCGTGAGACACACACACACACACACACACACAGAGGCAGAGACATAGGCAGAGGGAGAAGCAGGCTTCATTCAGGGAGCCAGACGTGGAACTCGATCTTAGGACTCCAGGATCGTGCCCTGGGCTGAAGGCAAGTGCTAAACCACCGAGTTTTAATGAGTATTCATATTTATTTTATTTTTATATTAAAAGAATATTTTAAATTAGGCTCCATGTAAGCATAGCACCCCACAGGGGGCTCGAACACACAACCCTGAGACCAAGACCTGAGCTGAGTTCATAACTTAGACGCTCAAACAACTGAGCCTAAGAACTTTTAAAAAAATATTTATTTATATATTTATTTATTTATTTATTTATTTATTTGAGAGAGAGAGAGGCAGAGACACAGGCAGAGGGAGAAGCAGGCTCCATGCACCGGGAGCCCGACGTGGGATTCGATCCCGGGTCTCCAGGATCGCGCCCTGGGCCAAAGGCAGGCGCCAAACCGCTGCGCCACCCAGGGATCCCTTGCTTATTGTTGTTGATGGTGACTATCCTGATGGGGGTGTGACTTGATATATATTAGTGTTCTATTTGCTTTCTGTAATGATTAGCGATGTTGAGCATTTCCTCAGAAGCTGGGTGGCCACTGTATACCTTCGGAGAAATGTCTCTTTGACATTTTTGCCCATTGTTGATTTTACTGATTTTTTTGTATACCTTTTTATTGGAGTTCCATTTGCCAACACTAGTACAACACCCAGTGCTCATCCTGTCAAGTGCCCCCCTCTTTACTGATTTTTTATTTATTAAAATATTTATTAAAAATTTTATTTATTAATGGGTGCCTGGGTGGCTCAGTGGTTGAGTGTCTACCTTGGCTTCACGTCATGATCCTGGCATCCTGAGATGGAGTCCCAAATCGGGCTTCCCACGGGGAGCCTGCTTCTCCCTCTGCCTACGCCTCTGCCTCTGAGTGTATGTCTCTCATAATACATAAATAGTCTTTAAAAATATTTTATTTATTTATTTGTTAGAAAGAGGGCACGAGAGGGGGAATGTGCAGAGGGAGAGGTAGAAGCCAACTCAATGCTGGGCACAGATCGAAATGAGGCAGGCTCAAACTTCCAGGGCAGCCTCAGGACCTGCGAGGTGCTCTGGGGAAGGTCATTCCACTCACATCCTTTCCCCTCCACAGGGTTTCTCCTGACCCAAGGGGCGCGTTCTCGTGAGCCCTCTGAATTTCACCATCACCCATCCCAACATGGGTCCCTTGAAGATGAGTTTGCGGGGAGCTGTCCCTTCCCCCAGCTCAGTCCTCAAGAGGCTGGCTCTACCCTGGTCAAATTTGGGATATATGCCTTACAAGTGGTAAAGATGCTTTCAACCAGTTCAGAGTTCTCTGTGTCGGACTTTGAACTTCTCCGGGAAAGGGGACACATCCCCAGAGCCTTCTGGGCTGCCGTGTCCCAGACCATCAGCCTTGGAAACCACCTCCACCCCCATCCTCCATTCAGCATATATCACCCAGGTTGCGTACCCATCCCTCCCCAACCCCTGCCAAGCCATGGAGTTCTCTATCCATCACCCTGGTTTTCCCTCCTCTTCCTCGGTGCCTTGCAACAGACCCTAAGCTACACAGGGTTGGAAGGAAATCAGCCTAGAATGGAGCAGTAAGGCTGCAGACATGCCATTGCCTGAAAGGAACTTTATTTGCTCAGTATGTGAAACAGGACAGAGTTGAGGCTGCAAAAACAAACACACACACAAAAAAACAAAAACAAAAAAAACTGTACTGAAATCAAAGGGGCAGCCCGGGTAGCTCAGCTGTTTAGCGCCTGCCTTCGGCCCAGGGCGAGATCCTGGAGAACCGGGATCAAGTCCCACGTCGGGCTCCCTGCATGGAGCCTGCTTCTCCCTCTGCCTGTGTCTTTGACTCTCTCTCTCTCTCTCTCTCTCTGTGTGTGTGTCTCTGATGAAAAAAAAAAAATCTTGAAAAGAAAAAAAAGAAATCAAGGAGACACAGATTCAAGAAGAACCAAATGTGCTCTGGGGGCTGAGGGGGTGAGGGGCTCAATTGATGAAGGTAACACCATAGGTTGTAGAAGTTCTTCTGAAAGGATTAGGATCGATGCAGCATAAATAACTGGCTTTGCCACATAGAGACGGTGTCACTGGGTGGAGTTCAGCGAAATAAGCTTCCTTGTGACAACTGTGGCAGAACGGAGCTGTGTGTCGGTTGGTACGGGCTGCAAGTTCATGTGACATCAGACGCGGAGGCGGATCAGACCAACTTGCACATTGGTCTCCGGCCTCCCTGTCAGGCTGCTGAGCATTAGGGTTTCAATATCAATGTTTCCACTCACAGTTGTGAGCCAGTGTTCCTTGTGAGAGGACAGAATGGGCCAGGCTCGGGGAGGGAGCCGAGCATGCACACAAGCCTCCAGTGGCAGTAGATAAGCGAGGAAAGTCCTTTGCTCTCCTCCGGGTGCCAAGTATCCCCCCAACGACTGCAGGGTGAGTAGGTGTAAGAGTAGCTAAACGACAACCACAGCTGTGGGTTCAGAAACCATCTTTTTGTGTAGAAAGTAATATAGCTTATTGATGAAGACTTCTCCAACAATTAGATTGTGTATAATGGACGCAAGAGAACTCAGGACATAAATAAGGGTCTTCTTCACCATAAACTGGCACATCTTTTTGAAACAACGCAGGAATTTCCATTGGTTGTCCGGCCATGTCACGAACAATGCAGGAACATAACTTCTTATCTTACCCAGGATAAACGTAGCTACAACTTCCACCATTAATTCTGTGAACCAAAGTTTGATATTGAGCATAACTGACCTGTTACAGAACATAGGCAGTGTCCCCTTGTCTGCTTCGGTCCCAAAGAAGATGTGAAGCCTAGAGAGCCAGCCTTTAATAGTCACTGCTATACAGTAGGAGCTGGGCACGTGATCTCTGTGTCTCATTTCTGGAGAAGTTGTGCCACTTTAGAATTACATCCTTTATGTTTATAAATCTTGTGAGCCCTCTGAAAATAGGTTGAAATAGGTCCCAAAATAGTACAAATCAATTTGTTGGTAAATTTATATGACTGCTAATAATTTGCTTATGATTTGAGTCAATGACCCTGTGGCCTTTTTATAGGCTCCACAAATGTAAGGAAAATCCTCCATCAATAAAAATAACCCCATAAAGTTTGAAATTGGATTTTTTTTTTGAAATTGGATGTTTTTTATCTCAAACATCTCAATCAGATTTTTTTTAATCCGATGTTTTTTATCTCAAACATCTCAATCGGGTGTTTTTTTATCTCAAACATGTCAATCGGATGTTTTTTATCTCAACGAAAGCCATTGTTTTTTTTTTTCCCCTCATGCCTCCTAACATTGCTTCTTGTGAGAGGGTTGAAAAAAACCCCTTCTCCTCTTGTTTATACATATTGTGGCAAAATGTAGGTACTTTCAGTTTCAATATTTTGTGAAAAACTTCAAAAAACCCTGTTCTTTATCACAGACATAAGGTCGCCAAATACAGGATTTATATTGACAATATTTTGTGAGAAGCTTCAGATAACCTTGTCATTTTTATACATATCATAGTGATACAGAGGTACTTTTTGTTCCAATATTTTGTGAAAAGCTTCAAAAAAAAAAAAAACAAAAACCCCGTCTTCTTTTCTACACATATGCTGGCTAAATATAGGTATCTTTTGTGACAATATTTTGTGAAAAGTTTCAAAAAACCCTGTCCTCTTTTTTCCACATATCTTGGCTGAACATAGGAATTTTTTAATACTATTTTGTGAAAAAGACTTCAAAACCTTGTCCTGTGTTTTACACGTCTCCTGGCTGAACCTAGTTATTTTTTGTGACAACTTTTGTGTGTGACACGCTTTCAAAAACCATATCCTCTTTTATACATGTATCCTGGTCTAACATACACATTTCTTTTGTGACAAGATTTTGTGAAAGGCTTCGAAAACCCAACCTCTTTCTTACACATATCCTGGGTGAACGTAGGTATTTTTTGTGACAATAGTTTGTGACAGGTTTCAAAACCTCTGGCCACAAAAAACAAAAAACAACAAACAAAAAAACAAAACAAAAAAAAGACAAACAAAACCTCTGGCCACATTTTTACGTATATCCTCTTCTAAAAAATTGAGATTTTATTTATTTATTTATTATTTATTTATTTATTTAAATGTTCTTATGTTATTATGTTCTTTGTGAGAGGATAGAATGGGCCAGGCTCGGGGAGAGAGCCGAGCATGCACACAAGCCTCCAGTGGCAGTAGATAAGCGAGGAAAGTCCTTTGCTCTCCTCCGGGTGCCAAGTATCCCTCCAACGACTGCAGGGTGAGTAGGTGTAAGAGTAGCTAAACGACAACCACAGCTGTGGGTTCAGAAACCATCTTTTTGTGTAGAAAGTAATATAGCTTATTGATGAAGACTTCTCCAACAATTAGATTGTGTATAATGGACGCAAGAGAACTCAGGACATAAATAAGGGTCTTCTTCACCATAAACTGGCACATCTTTTTGAAACAACCCAGGAATTTCCATTGGTTGTCCGGCCATGTCACAAACAATGCAGGAACATAACTTCTTATCTTACCCAGGATAAAGGTAGCTACAACTTCCACCATTAATTCTGTGAACCAAAGTTTGATATTGAGCATAAGTGACCTGTTACAGAACATAGGCAGTGTCCCCTTGTCTGCTTCGGTCCCAAAGAAGATGTGAAGCCTAGAGAGCCAGCCTTTAATAGTCACTGCTACACAGTAGGAGCTGGGCACGTGATCTCTGTGTCTCATTTCTGGAGAAGTTGTGCCACTTTAGAATTACATCCTTTATGTTTATAAATCTTGTGAGCCCTCTGAAAATAGGTTGAAATAGGTCCCAAAATAGTACAAATCAATTTGTTGGTAAATTTATATGACTACTAATAATTTGCTTATGATTTGAGTCAATGACCCTGTGGCCTTTTTATAGGCTCCACAAATGTAAGGAAAATCCTCCATCAATAAAAATAACCCCATAAAGTTTGAAATTGGATTTTTTTTTTGAAATTGGATGTTTTTTATCTGAAACACCTCATTCGGATTTTTTTTAATCCGATGTTTTTTATCTCAAACATCTCAATCGGGTGTTTTTTTATCTCAAACATCTCAATCGGTTGTTTTTTATCTCAACGAAAGCCATTGTTTTTTTTTTTCCCCTCATGCCTCCTAACATTGCTTCTTGTGAGAGGGTTGAAAAAAACCCCTTCTCCTCTTGTTTATACATATTGTGGCAAAATGTAGGTACTTTCAGTTTCAATATTTTGTGAAAAAGTTCAAAAAACCCTGTTCTTTATCACAGACATAAGGTCGCCAAATACAGGATTTATAGTGCCATATTTTGTGAGAATCTTCAGATAACCTTGTCATTTTTATACATATCATAGTGATACAGAGGTACTTTTTGTTCCAATATTTTGTGAAAAGCTTCAAAAAAAAAAAAAAACAAAAACCCCGTCTTCTTTTCTACACATATGCTGGCTAAATATAGGTATCTTTTGTGACAATATTTTGTGAAAAGTTTCAAAAAACCCTGTCCTCTTTTTTCCACATATCTTGGCTGAACATAGGTATTTTTTAATACTATTTTGTGAAAAAGACTTCAAAACCTTGTCCTGTGTTTTACACGTCTCCTGGCTGAACCTAGTTATTTTTTGTGACAACTTTTGTGTGTGACACGCTTTCAAAAACCATATCCTCTTTTATACGTGTATCCTGGTCTAACATACACATTTCTTTTGTGACAAGATTTTGTGAAAGGCTTCGAAAACCCAACCTCTTTCTTACACATATCCTGGGTGAACGTAGGTATTTTTTGTGACAATAGTTTGTGACAGGTTTCAAAACCTCTGGCCACAAAAAACAAAAAACAACAAACAAAAAACAAAACAAAAAAAAGACAAACAAAACCTCTGGCCACATTTTTACGTATATCCTCTTCTAAAAAATTGAGATTTTATTTATTTATTTATTATTTATTTATTTATTTAAATGTTCTTATGTTATTATGTTCTTTGTGAGAGGATAGAATGGGCCAGGCTCGGGGAGAGAGCCGAGCATGCACACAAGCCTCCAGTGGCAGTAGATAAGCGAGGAAAGTCCTTTGCTCTCCTCCGGGTGCCAAGTATCCCCCCAACGACTGCAGGGTGAGTAGGTGTAAGAGTAGCTAAACGACAACCACAGCTGTGGGTTCAGAAACCATCTTTTTGTGTAGAAAGTAATATAGCTTATTGATGAAGACTTCTCCAACAATTAGATTGTGTATAATGGACGCAAGAGAACTCAGGACATAAATAAGGGTCTTCTTCACCATAAACTGGCACATCTTTTTGAAACAACCCAGGAATTTCCATTGGTTGTCCGGCCATGTCACAAACAATGCAGGAACATAACTTCTTATCTTACCCAGGATAAAGGTAGCTACAACTTCCACCATTAATTCTGTGAACCAAAGTTTGATATTGAGCATAACTGACCTGTTACAGAACATAGGCAGTGTCCCCTTGTCTGCTTCGGTCCCAAAGAAGATGTGAAGCCTAGAGAGCCAGCCTTTAATAGTCACTGCTACACAGTAGGAGCTGGGCACGTGATCTCTGTGTCTCATTTCTGGAGAAGTTGTGCCACTTTAGAATTACATCCTTTATGTTTATAAATCTTGTGAGCCCTCTGAAAATAGGTTGAAATAGGTCCCAAAATAGTACAAATCAATTTGTTGGTAAATTTATATGACTACTAATAATTTGCTTATGATTTGAGTCAATGACCCTGTGGCCTTTTTATAGGCTCCACAAATGTAAGGAAAATCCTCCATCAATAAAAATAACCCCATAAAGTTTGAAATTGGATTTTTTTTTTGAAATTGGATGTTTTTTATCTCAAACACCTCATTCGGATTTTTTTTAATCCGATGTTTTTTATCTCAAACATCTCAATCGGGTGTTTTTTTATCTCAAACATCTCAATCGGTTGTTTTTTATCTCAACGAAAGCCATTGTTTTTTTTTTTCCCCTCATGCCTCCTAACATTGCTTCTTGTGAGAGGGTTGAAAAAAACCCCTTCTCCTCTTGTTTATACATATTGTGGCAAAATGTAGGTACTTTCAGTTTCAATATTTTGTGAAAAAGTTCAAAAAACCCTGTTCTTTATCACAGACATAAGGTCGCCAAATACAGGATTTATAGTGCCATATTTTGTGAGAATCTTCAGATAACCTTGTCATTTTTATACATATCATAGTGATACAGAGGTACTTTTTGTTCCAATATTTTGTGAAAAGCTTCAAAAAAAAAAAAAAAACAAAAACCCCGTCTTCTTTTCTACACATATGCTGGCTAAATATAGGTATCTTTTGTGACAATATTTTGTGAAAAGTTTCAAAAAACCCTGTCCTCTTTTTTCCACATATCTTGGCTGAACATAGGTATTTTTTAATACTATTTTGTGAAAAAGACTTCAAAACCTTGTCCTGTGTTTTACACGTCTCCTGGCTGAACCTAGTTATTTTTTGTGACAACTTTTGTGTGTGACACGCTTTCAAAAACCATATCCTCTTTTATACGTGTATCCTGGTCTAACATACACATTTCTTTTGTGACAAGATTTTGTGAAAGGCTTCGAAAACCCAACCTCTTTCTTACACATATCCTGGGTGAACGTAGGTATTTTTTGTGACAATAGTTTGTGACAGGTTTCAAAACCTCTGGCCACAAAAAACAAAAAACAACAAACAAAAAACAAAACAAAAAAAAGACAAACAAAACCTCTGGCCACATTTTTACGTATATCCTCTTCTAAAAAATTGAGATTTTATTTATTTATTTATTATTTATTTATTTATTTAAATGTTCTTATGTTATTATGTTCTTTGTGAGAGGATAGAATGGGCCAGGCTCGGGGAGAGAGCCGAGCATGCACACAAGCCTCCAGTGGCAGTAGATAAGCGAGGAAAGTCCTTTGCTCTCCTCCGGGTGCCAAGTATCCCCCCAACGACTGCAGGGTGAGTAGGTGTAAGAGTAGCTAAACGACAACCACAGCTGTGGGTTCAGAAACCATCTTTTTGTGTAGAAAGTAATATAGCTTATTGATGAAGACTTCTCCAACAATTAGATTGTGTATAATGGACGCAAGAGAACTCAGGACATAAATAAGGGTCTTCTTCACCATAAACTGGCACATCTTTTTGAAACAACCCAGGAATTTCCATTGGTTGTCCGGCCATGTCACAAACAATGCAGGAACATAACTTCTTATCTTACCCAGGATAAAGGTAGCTACAACTTCCACCATTAATTCTGTGAACCAAAGTTTGATATTGAGCATAACTGACCTGTTACAGAACATAGGCAGTGTCCCCTTGTCTGCTTCGGTCCCAAAGAAGATGTGAAGCCTAGAGAGCCAGCCTTTAATAGTCACTGCTACACAGTAGGAGCTGGGCACGTGATCTCTGTGTCTCATTTCTGGAGAAGTTGTGCCACTTTAGAATTACATCCTTTATGTTTATAAATCTTGTGAGCCCTCTGAAAATAGGTTGAAATAGGTCCCAAAATAGTACAAATCAATTTGTTGGTAAATTTATATGACTACTAATAATTTGCTTATGATTTGAGTCAATGACCCTGTGGCCTTTTTATAGGCTCCACAAATGTAAGGAAAATCCTCCATCAATAAAAATAACCCCATAAAGTTTGAAATTGGATTTTTTTTTTGAAATTGGATGTTTTTTATCTCAAACATCTCATTCGGATTTTTTTTAATCCGATGTTTTTTATCTCAAACATCTCAATCGGGTGTTTTTTTATCTCAAACATCTCAATCGGTTGTTTTTTATCTCAACGAAAGCCATTGTTTTTTTTTTTCCCCTCATGCCTCCTAACATTGCTTCTTGTGAGAGGGTTGAAAAAAACCCCTTCTCCTCTTGTTTATACATATTGTGGCAAAATGTAGGTACTTTCAGTTTCAATATTTTGTGAAAAACTTCAAAAAACCCTGTTCTTTATCACAGACATAAGGTCGCCAAATACAGGATTTATAGTGCCATATTTTGTGAGAATCTTCAGATAACCTTGTCATTTTTATACATATCATAGTGATACAGAGGTACTTTTTGTTCCAATATTTTGTGAAAAGCTTCAAAAAAAAAAAAAAACAAAAACCCCGTCTTCTTTTCTACACATATGCTGGCTAAATATAGGTATCTTTTGTGACAATATTTTGTGAAAAGTTTCAAAAAACCCTGTCCTCTTTTTTCCACATATCTTGGCTGAACATAGGTATTTTTTAATACTATTTTGTGAAAAAGACTTCAAAACCTTGTCCTGTGTTTTACACGTCTCCTGGCTGAACCTAGTTATTTTTTGTGACAACTTTTGTGTGTGACACGCTTTCAAAAACCATATCCTCTTTTATACATGTATCCTGGTCTAACATACACATTTCTTTTGTGACAAGATTTTGTGAAAGGCTTCGAAAACCCAACCTCTTTCTTACACATATCCTGGGTGAACGTAGGTATTTTTTGTGACAATAGTTTGTGACAGGTTTCAAAACCTCTGGCCACAAAAAACAAAAAACAACAAACAAAAAACAAAACAAAAAAAAGACAAACAAAACCTCTGGCCACATTTTTACGTATATCCTCTTCTAAAAAATTGAGATTTTATTTATTTATTTATTATTTATTTATTTATTTAAATGTTCTTATGTTATTATGTTCTTTGTGAGAGGATAGAATGGGCCAGGCTCGGGGAGAGAGCCGAGCATGCACACAAGCCTCCAGTGGCAGTAGATAAGCGAGGAAAGTCCTTTGCTCTCCTCCGGGTGCCAAGTATCCCCCCAACGACTGCAGGGTGAGTAGGTGTAAGAGTAGCTAAACGACAACCACAGCTGTGGGTTCAGAAACCATCTTTTTGTGTAGAAAGTAATATAGCTTATTGATGAAGACTTCTCCAACAATTAGATTGTGTATAATGGACGCAAGAGAACTCAGGACATAAATAAGGGTCTTCTTCACCATAAACTGGCACATCTTTTTGAAACAACCCAGGAATTTCCATTGGTTGTCCGGCCATGTCACAAACAATGCAGGAACATAACTTCTTATCTTACCCAGGATAAAGGTAGCTACAACTTCCACCATTAATTCTGTGAACCAAAGTTTGATATTGAGCATAACTGACCTGTTACAGAACATAGGCAGTGTCCCCTTGTCTGCTTCGGTCCCAAAGAAGATGTGAAGCCTAGAGAGCCAGCCTTTAATAGTCACTGCTACACAGTAGGAGCTGGGCACGTGATCTCTGTGTCTCATTTCTGGAGAAGTTGTGCCACTTTAGAATTACATCCTTTATGTTTATAAATCTTGTGAGCCCTCTGAAAATAGGTTGAAATAGGTCCCAAAATAGTACAAATCAATTTGTTGGTAAATTTATATGACTACTAATAATTTGCTTATGATTTGAGTCAATGACCCTGTGGCCTTTTTATAGGCTCCACAAATGTAAGGAAAATCCTCCATCAATAAAAATAACCCCATAAAGTTTGAAATTGGATTTTTTTTTTGAAATTGGATGTTTTTTATCTCAAACATCTCATTCGGATTTTTTTTAATCCGATGTTTTTTATCTCAAACATCTCAATCGGGTGTTTTTTTATCTCAAACATCTCAATCGGTTGTTTTTTATCTCAACGAAAGCCATTGTTTTTTTTTTTTCCCCTCATGCCTCCTAACATTGCTTCTTGTGAGAGGGTTGAAAAAAACCCCTTCTCCTCTTGTTTATACATATTGTGGCAAAATGTAGGTACTTTCAGTTTCAATATTTTGTGAAAAAGTTCAAAAAACCCTGTTCTTTATCACAGACATAAGGTCGCCAAATACAGGATTTATAGTGCCATATTTTGTGAGAATCTTCAGATAACCTTGTCATTTTTATACATATCATAGTGATACAGAGGTACTTTTTGTTCCAATATTTTGTGAAAAGCTTCAAAAAAAAAAAAAAACAAAAACCCCGTCTTCTTTTCTACACATATGCTGGCTAAATATAGGTATCTTTTGTGACAATATTTTGTGAAAAGTTTCAAAAAACCCTGTCCTCTTTTTTCCACATATCTTGGCTGAACATAGGTATTTTTTAATACTATTTTGTGAAAAAGACTTCAAAACCTTGTCCTGTGTTTTACACGTCTCCTGGCTGAACCTAGTTATTTTTTGTGACAACTTTTGTGTGTGACACGCTTTCAAAAACCATATCCTCTTTTATACATGTATCCTGGTCTAACATACACATTTCTTTTGTGACAAGATTTTGTGAAAGGCTTCGAAAACCCAACCTCTTTCTTACACATATCCTGGGTGAACGTAGGTATTTTTTGTGACAATAGTTTGTGACAGGTTTCAAAACCTCTGGCCACAAAAAACAAAAAACAACAAACAAAAAACAAAACAAAAAAAAGACAAACAAAACCTCTGGCCACATTTTTACGTATATCCTCTTCTAAAAAATTGAGATTTTATTTATTTATTTATTATTTATTTATTTATTTAAATGTTCTTATGTTATTATGTTCTTTGTGAGAGGATAGAATGGGCCAGGCTCGGGGAGAGAGCCGAGCATGCACACAAGCCTCCAGTGGCAGTAGATAAGCGAGGAAAGTCCTTTGCTCTCCTCCGGGTGCCAAGTATCCCCCCAACGACTGCAGGGTGAGTAGGTGTAAGAGTAGCTAAACGACAACCACAGCTGTGGGTTCAGAAACCATCTTTTTGTGTAGAAAGTAATATAGCTTATTGATGAAGACTTCTCCAACAATTAGATTGTGTATAATGGACGCAAGAGAACTCAGGACATAAATAAGGGTCTTCTTCACCATAAACTGGCACATCTTTTTGAAACAACCCAGGAATTTCCATTGGTTGTCCGGCCATGTCACAAACAATGCAGGAACATAACTTCTTATCTTACCCAGGATAAAGGTAGCTACAACTTCCACCATTAATTCTGTGAACCAAAGTTTGATATTGAGCATAACTGACCTGTTACAGAACATAGGCAGTGTCCCCTTGTCTGCTTCGGTCCCAAAGAAGATGTGAAGCCTAGAGAGCCAGCCTTTAATAGTCACTGCTACACAGTAGGAGCTGGGCACGTGATCTCTGTGTCTCATTTCTGGAGAAGTTGTGCCACTTTAGAATTACATCCTTTATGTTTATAAATCTTGTGAGCCCTCTGAAAATAGGTTGAAATAGGTCCCAAAATAGTACAAATCAATTTGTTGGTAAATTTATATGACTACTAATAATTTGCTTATGATTTGAGTCAATGACCCTGTGGCCTTTTTATAGGCTCCACAAATGTAAGGAAAATCCTCCATCAATAAAAATAACCCCATAAAGTTTGAAATTGGATTTTTTTTTTGAAATTGGATGTTTTTTATCTCAAACATCTCATTCGGATTTTTTTTAATCCGATGTTTTTTATCTCAAACATCTCAATCGGGTGTTTTTTTATCTCAAACATCTCAATCGGTTGTTTTTTATCTCAACGAAAGCCATTGTTTTTTTTTTTTCCCCTCATGCCTCCTAACATTGCTTCTTGTGAGAGGGTTGAAAAAAACCCCTTCTCCTCTTGTTTATACATATTGTGGCAAAATGTAGGTACTTTCAGTTTCAATATTTTGTGAAAAAGTTCAAAAAACCCTGTTCTTTATCACAGACATAAGGTCGCCAAATACAGGATTTATAGTGCCATATTTTGTGAGAATCTTCAGATAACCTTGTCATTTTTATACATATCATAGTGATACAGAGGTACTTTTTGTTCCAATATTTTGTGAAAAGCTTCAAAAAAAAAAAAAAAACAAAAACCCCGTCTTCTTTTCTACACATATGCTGGCTAAATATAGGTATCTTTTGTGACAATATTTTGTGAAAAGTTTCAAAAAACCCTGTCCTCTTTTTTCCACATATCTTGGCTGAACATAGGTATTTTTTAATACTATTTTGTGAAAAAGACTTCAAAACCTTGTCCTGTGTTTTACACGTCTCCTGGCTGAACCTAGTTATTTTTTGTGACAACTTTTGTGTGTGACACGCTTTCAAAAACCATATCCTCTTTTATACATGTATCCTGGTCTAACATACACATTTCTTTTGTGACAAGATTTTGTGAAAGGCTTCGAAAACCCAACCTCTTTCTTACACATATCCTGGGTGAACGTAGGTATTTTTTGTGACAATAGTTTGTGACAGGTTTCAAAACCTCTGGCCACAAAAAACAAAAAACAACAAACAAAAAACAAAACAAAAAAAAGACAAACAAAACCTCTGGCCACATTTTTACGTATATCCTCTTCTAAAAAATTGAGATTTTATTTATTTATTTATTATTTATTTATTTATTTAAATGTTCTTATGTTATTATGTTCTTTGTGAGAGGATAGAATGGGCCAGGCTCGGGGAGAGAGCCGAGCATGCACACAAGCCTCCAGTGGCAGTAGATAAGCGAGGAAAGTCCTTTGCTCTCCTCCGGGTGCCAAGTATCCCCCCAACGACTGCAGGGTGAGTAGGTGTAAGAGTAGCTAAACGACAACCACAGCTGTGGGTTCAGAAACCATCTTTTTGTGTAGAAAGTAATATAGCTTATTGATGAAGACTTCTCCAACAATTAGATTGTGTATAATGGACGCAAGAGAACTCAGGACATAAATAAGGGTCTTCTTCACCATAAACTGGCACATCTTTTTGAAACAACCCAGGAATTTCCATTGGTTGTCCGGCCATGTCACAAACAATGCAGGAACATAACTTCTTATCTTACCCAGGATAAAGGTAGCTACAACTTCCACCATTAATTCTGTGAACCAAAGTTTGATATTGAGCATAACTGACCTGTTACAGAACATAGGCAGTGTCCCCTTGTCTGCTTCGGTCCCAAAGAAGATGTGAAGCCTAGAGAGCCAGCCTTTAATAGTCACTGCTACACAGTAGGAGCTGGGCACGTGATCTCTGTGTCTCATTTCTGGAGAAGTTGTGCCACTTTAGAATTACATCCTTTATGTTTATAAATCTTGTGAGCCCTCTGAAAATAGGTTGAAATAGGTCCCAAAATAGTACAAATCAATTTGTTGGTAAATTTATATGACTACTAATAATTTGCTTATGATTTGAGTCAATGACCCTGTGGCCTTTTTATAGGCTCCACAAATGTAAGGAAAATCCTCCATCAATAAAAATAACCCCATAAAGTTTGAAATTGGATTTTTTTTTTGAAATTGGATGTTTTTTATCTCAAACATCTCATTCGGATTTTTTTTAATCCGATGTTTTTTATCTCAAACATCTCAATCGGGTGTTTTTTTATCTCAAACATCTCAATCGGTTGTTTTTTATCTCAACGAAAGCCATTGTTTTTTTTTTTTCCCCTCATGCCTCCTAACATTGCTTCTTGTGAGAGGGTTGAAAAAAACCCCTTCTCCTCTTGTTTATACATATTGTGGCAAAATGTAGGTACTTTCAGTTTCAATATTTTGTGAAAAAGTTCAAAAAACCCTGTTCTTTATCACAGACATAAGGTCGCCAAATACAGGATTTATAGTGCCATATTTTGTGAGAATCTTCAGATAACCTTGTCATTTTTATACATATCATAGTGATACAGAGGTACTTTTTGTTCCAATATTTTGTGAAAAGCTTCAAAAAAAAAAAAAAACAAAAACCCCGTCTTCTTTTCTACACATATGCTGGCTAAATATAGGTATCTTTTGTGACAATATTTTGTGAAAAGTTTCAAAAAACCCTGTCCTCTTTTTTCCACATATCTTGGCTGAACATAGGTATTTTTTAATACTATTTTGTGAAAAAGACTTCAAAACCTTGTCCTGTGTTTTACACGTCTCCTGGCTGAACCTAGTTATTTTTTGTGACAACTTTTGTGTGTGACACGCTTTCAAAAACCATATCCTCTTTTATACATGTATCCTGGTCTAACATACACATTTCTTTTGTGACAAGATTTTGTGAAAGGCTTCGAAAACCCAACCTCTTTCTTACACATATCCTGGGTGAACGTAGGTATTTTTTGTGACAATAGTTTGTGACAGGTTTCAAAACCTCTGGCCACAAAAAACAAAAAACAACAAACAAAAAACAAAACAAAAAAAAGACAAACAAAACCTCTGGCCACATTTTTACGTATATCCTCTTCTAAAAAATTGAGATTTTATTTATTTATTTATTATTTATTTATTTATTTAAATGTTCTTATGTTATTATGTTCTTTGTGAGAGGATAGAATGGGCCAGGCTCGGGGAGAGAGCCGAGCATGCACACAAGCCTCCAGTGGCAGTAGATAAGCGAGGAAAGTCCTTTGCTCTCCTCCGGGTGCCAAGTATCCCCCCAACGACTGCAGGGTGAGTAGGTGTAAGAGTAGCTAAACGACAACCACAGCTGTGGGTTCAGAAACCATCTTTTTGTGTAGAAAGTAATATAGCTTATTGATGAAGACTTCTCCAACAATTAGATTGTGTATAATGGACGCAAGAGAACTCAGGACATAAATAAGGGTCTTCTTCACCATAAACTGGCACATCTTTTTGAAACAACCCAGGAATTTCCATTGGTTGTCCGGCCATGTCACAAACAATGCAGGAACATAACTTCTTATCTTACCCAGGATAAAGGTAGCTACAACTTCCACCATTAATTCTGTGAACCAAAGTTTGATATTGAGCATAACTGACCTGTTACAGAACATAGGCAGTGTCCCCTTGTCTGCTTCGGTCCCAAAGAAGATGTGAAGCCTAGAGAGCCAGCCTTTAATAGTCACTGCTACACAGTAGGAGCTGGGCACGTGATCTCTGTGTCTCATTTCTGGAGAAGTTGTGCCACTTTAGAATTACATCCTTTATGTTTATAAATCTTGTGAGCCCTCTGAAAATAGGTTGAAATAGGTCCCAAAATAGTACAAATCAATTTGTTGGTAAATTTATATGACTACTAATAATTTGCTTATGATTTGAGTCAATGACCCTGTGGCCTTTTTATAGGCTCCACAAATGTAAGGAAAATCCTCCATCAATAAAAATAACCCCATAAAGTTTGAAATTGGATTTTTTTTTTGAAATTGGATGTTTTTTATCTCAAACATCTCATTCGGATTTTTTTTAATCCGATGTTTTTTATCTCAAACATCTCAATCGGGTGTTTTTTTATCTCAAACATCTCAATCGGTTGTTTTTTATCTCAACGAAAGCCATTGTTTTTTTTTTTTCCCCTCATGCCTCCTAACATTGCTTCTTGTGAGAGGGTTGAAAAAAACCCCTTCTCCTCTTGTTTATACATATTGTGGCAAAATGTAGGTACTTTCAGTTTCAATATTTTGTGAAAAAGTTCAAAAAACCCTGTTCTTTATCACAGACATAAGGTCGCCAAATACAGGATTTATAGTGCCATATTTTGTGAGAATCTTCAGATAACCTTGTCATTTTTATACATATCATAGTGATACAGAGGTACTTTTTGTTCCAATATTTTGTGAAAAGCTTCAAAAAAAAAAAAAAACAAAAACCCCGTCTTCTTTTCTACACATATGCTGGCTAAATATAGGTATCTTTTGTGACAATATTTTGTGAAAAGTTTCAAAAAACCCTGTCCTCTTTTTTCCACATATCTTGGCTGAACATAGGTATTTTTTAATACTATTTTGTGAAAAAGACTTCAAAACCTTGTCCTGTGTTTTACACGTCTCCTGGCTGAACCTAGTTATTTTTTGTGACAACTTTTGTGTGTGACACGCTTTCAAAAACCATATCCTCTTTTATACATGTATCCTGGTCTAACATACACATTTCTTTTGTGACAAGATTTTGTGAAAGGCTTCGAAAACCCAACCTCTTTCTTACACATATCCTGGGTGAACGTAGGTATTTTTTGTGACAATAGTTTGTGACAGGTTTCAAAACCTCTGGCCACAAAAAACAAAAAACAACAAACAAAAAACAAAACAAAAAAAAGACAAACAAAACCTCTGGCCACATTTTTACGTATATCCTCTTCTAAAAAATTGAGATTTTATTTATTTATTTATTATTTATTTATTTATTTAAATGTTCTTATGTTATTATGTTCTTTGTGAGAGGATAGAATGGGCCAGGCTCGGGGAGAGAGCCGAGCATGCACACAAGCCTCCAGTGGCAGTAGATAAGCGAGGAAAGTCCTTTGCTCTCCTCCGGGTGCCAAGTATCCCCCCAACGACTGCAGGGTGAGTAGGTGTAAGAGTAGCTAAACGACAACCACAGCTGTGGGTTCAGAAACCATCTTTTTGTGTAGAAAGTAATATAGCTTATTGATGAAGACTTCTCCAACAATTAGATTGTGTATAATGGACGCAAGAGAACTCAGGACATAAATAAGGGTCTTCTTCACCATAAACTGGCACATCTTTTTGAAACAACCCAGGAATTTCCATTGGTTGTCCGGCCATGTCACAAACAATGCAGGAACATAACTTCTTATCTTACCCAGGATAAAGGTAGCTACAACTTCCACCATTAATTCTGTGAACCAAAGTTTGATATTGAGCATAACTGACCTGTTACAGAACATAGGCAGTGTCCCCTTGTCTGCTTCGGTCCCAAAGAAGATGTGAAGCCTAGAGAGCCAGCCTTTAATAGTCACTGCTACACAGTAGGAGCTGGGCACGTGATCTCTGTGTCTCATTTCTGGAGAAGTTGTGCCACTTTAGAATTACATCCTTTATGTTTATAAATCTTGTGAGCCCTCTGAAAATAGGTTGAAATAGGTCCCAAAATAGTACAAATCAATTTGTTGGTAAATTTATATGACTACTAATAATTTGCTTATGATTTGAGTCAATGACCCTGTGGCCTTTTTATAGGCTCCACAAATGTAAGGAAAATCCTCCATCAATAAAAATAACCCCATAAAGTTTGAAATTGGATTTTTTTTTTGAAATTGGATGTTTTTTATCTCAAACATCTCATTCGGATTTTTTTTAATCCGATGTTTTTTATCTCAAACATCTCAATCGGGTGTTTTTTTATCTCAAACATCTCAATCGGTTGTTTTTTATCTCAACGAAAGCCATTGTTTTTTTTTTTTCCCCTCATGCCTCCTAACATTGCTTCTTGTGAGAGGGTTGAAAAAAACCCCTTCTCCTCTTGTTTATACATATTGTGGCAAAATGTAGGTACTTTCAGTTTCAATATTTTGTGAAAAAGTTCAAAAAACCCTGTTCTTTATCACAGACATAAGGTCGCCAAATACAGGATTTATAGTGCCATATTTTGTGAGAATCTTCAGATAACCTTGTCATTTTTATACATATCATAGTGATACAGAGGTACTTTTTGTTCCAATATTTTGTGAAAAGCTTCAAAAAAAAAAAAAAACAAAAACCCCGTCTTCTTTTCTACACATATGCTGGCTAAATATAGGTATCTTTTGTGACAATATTTTGTGAAAAGTTTCAAAAAACCCTGTCCTCTTTTTTCCACATATCTTGGCTGAACATAGGTATTTTTTAATACTATTTTGTGAAAAAGACTTCAAAACCTTGTCCTGTGTTTTACACGTCTCCTGGCTGAACCTAGTTATTTTTTGTGACAACTTTTGTGTGTGACACGCTTTCAAAAACCATATCCTCTTTTATACATGTATCCTGGTCTAACATACACATTTCTTTTGTGACAAGATTTTGTGAAAGGCTTCGAAAACCCAACCTCTTTCTTACACATATCCTGGGTGAACGTAGGTATTTTTTGTGACAATAGTTTGTGACAGGTTTCAAAACCTCTGGCCACAAAAAACAAAAAACAACAAACAAAAAACAAAACAAAAAAAAGACAAACAAAACCTCTGGCCACATTTTTACGTATATCCTCTTCTAAAAAATTGAGATTTTATTTATTTATTTATTATTTATTTATTTATTTAAATGTTCTTATGTTATTATGTTCTTTGTGAGAGGATAGAATGGGCCAGGCTCGGGGAGAGAGCCGAGCATGCACACAAGCCTCCAGTGGCAGTAGATAAGCGAGGAAAGTCCTTTGCTCTCCTCCGGGTGCCAAGTATCCCCCCAACGACTGCAGGGTGAGTAGGTGTAAGAGTAGCTAAACGACAACCACAGCTGTGGGTTCAGAAACCATCTTTTTGTGTAGAAAGTAATATAGCTTATTGATGAAGACTTCTCCAACAATTAGATTGTGTATAATGGACGCAAGAGAACTCAGGACATAAATAAGGGTCTTCTTCACCATAAACTGGCACATCTTTTTGAAACAACCCAGGAATTTCCATTGGTTGTCCGGCCATGTCACAAACAATGCAGGAACATAACTTCTTATCTTACCCAGGATAAAGGTAGCTACAACTTCCACCATTAATTCTGTGAACCAAAGTTTGATATTGAGCATAACTGACCTGTTACAGAACATAGGCAGTGTCCCCTTGTCTGCTTCGGTCCCAAAGAAGATGTGAAGCCTAGAGAGCCAGCCTTTAATAGTCACTGCTACACAGTAGGAGCTGGGCACGTGATCTCTGTGTCTCATTTCTGGAGAAGTTGTGCCACTTTAGAATTACATCCTTTATGTTTATAAATCTTGTGAGCCCTCTGAAAATAGGTTGAAATAGGTCCCAAAATAGTACAAATCAATTTGTTGGTAAATTTATATGACTACTAATAATTTGCTTATGATTTGAGTCAATGACCCTGTGGCCTTTTTATAGGCTCCACAAATGTAAGGAAAATCCTCCATCAATAAAAATAACCCCATAAAGTTTGAAATTGGATTTTTTTTTTGAAATTGGATGTTTTTTATCTGAAACACCTCATTCGGATTTTTTTTAATCCGATGTTTTTTATCTCAAACATCTCAATCGGGTGTTTTTTTATCTCAAACATCTCAATCGGTTGTTTTTTATCTCAACGAAAGCCATTGTTTTTTTTTTTCCCCTCATGCCTCCTAACATTGCTTCTTGTGAGAGGGTTGAAAAAAACCCCTTCTCCTCTTGTTTATACATATTGTGGCAAAATGTAGGTACTTTCAGTTTCAATATTTTGTGAAAAAGTTCAAAAAACCCTGTTCTTTATCACAGACATAAGGTCGCCAAATACAGGATTTATAGTGCCATATTTTGTGAGAATCTTCAGATAACCTTGTCATTTTTATACATATCATAGTGATACAGAGGTACTTTTTGTTCCAATATTTTGTGAAAAGCTTCAAAAAAAAAAAAACAAAAACCCCGTCTTCTTTTCTACACATATGCTGGCTAAATATAGGTATCTTTTGTGACAATATTTTGTGAAAAGTTTCAAAAAACCCTGTCCTCTTTTTTCCACATATCTTGGCTGAACATAGGTATTTTTTAATACTATTTTGTGAAAAAGACTTCAAAACCTTGTCCTGTGTTTTACACGTCTCCTGGCTGAACCTAGTTATTTTTTGTGACAACTTTTGTGTGTGACACGCTTTCAAAAACCATATCCTCTTTTATACATGTATCCTGGTCTAACATACACATTTCTTTTGTGACAAGATTTTGTGAAAGGCTTCGAAAACCCAACCTCTTTCTTACACATATCCTGGGTGAACGTAGGTATTTTTTGTGACAATAGTTTGTGACAGGTTTCAAAACCTCTGGCCACAAAAAACAAAAAACAACAAACAAAAAACAAAACAAAAAAAAGACAAACAAAACCTCTGGCCACATTTTTACGTATATCCTCTTCTAAAAAATTGAGATTTTATTTATTTATTTATTATTTATTTATTTATTTATTTAAATGTTCTTATGTTATTATGTTCTTTGTGAGAGGATAGAATGGGCCAGGCTCGGGGAGAGAGCCGAGCATGCACACAAGCCTCCAGTGGCAGTAGATAAGCGAGGAAAGTCCTTTGCTCTCCTCCGGGTGCCAAGTATCCCCCCAACGACTGCAGGGTGAGTAGGTGTAAGAGTAGCTAAACGACAACCACAGCTGTGGGTTCAGAAACCATCTTTTTGTGTAGAAAGTAATATAGCTTATTGATGAAGACTTCTCCAACAATTAGATTGTGTATAATGGACGCAAGAGAACTCAGGACATAAATAAGGGTCTTCTTCACCATAAACTGGCACATCTTTTTGAAACAACCCAGGAATTTCCATTGGTTGTCCGGCCATGTCACAAACAATGCAGGAACATAACTTCTTATCTTACCCAGGATAAAGGTAGCTACAACTTCCACCATTAATTCTGTGAACCAAAGTTTGATATTGAGCATAACTGACCTGTTACAGAACATAGGCAGTGTCCCCTTGTCTGCTTCGGTCCCAAAGAAGATGTGAAGCCTAGAGAGCCAGCCTTTAATAGTCACTGCTACACAGTAGGAGCTGGGCACGTGTTCTCTGTGTCTCTTTTCTGGAGAAGTTGTGCCACTTTAGAATTACATCCTTTATGTTTATAAATCTTGTGAGCCCTCTGAAAATAGGTTGAAATAGGTCCCAAAGTAGTACAAATGAATTTGTTGGTAAATTCATATGACTACTAATAATTTGCCTATGATTTGAGTCATCAATAACCCTGTGGCCTTTTTATAGGCTCCACAAATGAAACGAAAATCACTCCACCAATAAAATAACCCCATAAAGTTTGAAATCGTTTTTTTTTTTTTTTGAAATCAGATATTTTTTATCTCAAACATCTCAATTGGATGTTTTTTATCTCAAACATCTCAATCAGATGTTTTTTATCTCAAAATCTCAATTGGATTTTTTTTTTAAAGATTTTATTTATTTATTCATGATAGTTACACAGAGAGAGACAGAGAGGCAGAGACACAGGCAGAGGGAGAAGCAGGCTCCATGCAGGGAGCCTGATGTGGGACTCGATCCCAGGACTCCAGGATCACGCCCTGGGCCAAAGGCAGGTGTTAAACCACTGAGCCACCCAAGGATCCCGATACACATTTTTTAAAAAAAGATTTTTTTAATTTATTCATGAGAGACACAGAGAGGCAGAGACACAGGCAGAGGGAGAAATAGGCTCCGGGCAGGGAAGCCTGATGAGGGCTCCACCCCAGGACCCCAGGATCACACCCTGAGTCAGAGGCAGACACTCAACCACTGAGCCACCCAGGCGTCCCAGATACACAGTTTTGACTCCACAATCCAAGGTTGGGGCCGGTGATCACAACTCTTTGCCTCAAACGTGACGGGCATTAAATAGACATAACAACGTCTACACTAAATATTGGTCTTAGGAAAATAGTGCAGAGACTATTGGGAGATTGCTCATGTGTCGTGGTGATGGGGAAGGGAGCAACCAAGTCCCCGTTTTCCAAGAGGGAAGACTTTAGCACGTAAAGGTGAAAAATCACTAAGTAGCCTCAGAGGGTGTTGAGCAGAGATGAGGGCCTTCCTGCAGGGGAGCTGGAGCTGTTCCCCCCACATCTCCCCGAAGTGGCCGCAGACAGAGAAGCCAGGGCTTTCCTGGGATCACTCTTAGGCACAACACACAGCGACACAGGCTTACCACAGCAACGTCCAGTGTGGTCGCCAATACAAGACGAAGGAACGTCCCTCCTCCTGGGAGGGAGCCCCAATCGGTTTTGCTCCCGGTGTGGATATGGGGACTAGAGTAATCATTCCATGTTCGAGCTGCAGAGGGGCTGCATGACAACGAGCTCACGTCTCCCTGGGGTTTCGGGTCATCCCCATCAAAATAGGTCTGCTCTGAAAAAAAAAAAAAAAAAAAAAAAATAGGTCTGCTCTGGGCCAGCCATACACAGCTGATTAAGATTAGTCCCAGAAGCCCAAACTTCTTCAGTCTTTGCCCATATAACATATGATGGGGACTGACTTCTCTCTCTGTCTCAGCCTTTTTTGACATCAGGGGGATGGAATGAAAAACTCAAAATCTGGGGCATTTGGGTGGCTCCCTGGTTGAACGTCTGCCTTTGGCTAAGGGCGTGATCCCGGGGTCCTGGGTTCGAGTCCCGCATCAAGCTTCCTGCCAGGAGCCTGCTTCTCCCTCTGCCCGTGTCTCTGCCTCTGTGTGTGTGTGTCTCATGCATAAATAAAATCTTTAAAAAAGAAAACCTCGTAATCTCAGTTAAAGAAAACCTCATAATCTTCAGTCGATAGATCATCACCCATCAGTAAATGGCCTGCTTTCCTTTTTTAGGGAATATTACTTACTTAACTTAATTTTTATTTTTTACTTATATCTTTGGAAGCAGGCTCCTGCGGCAGCTTCCAGAAAGAACTCCTAGGAGGGCCTGTAGATCCAGCTTGCTAAGGAAGCTGTTGCTACTTCTTTTTTTTTATGATTTTATTTATTTATTCATGAGAGAGAGAGAGGCAGTGACAGAGGCAGAGGGAGAAGCAGGCTCCCCACAAGAAGCCCGATGTGGGACTCGATCCTGTGACCTTGCTGCTACCAAGAAGCTGTAGGGGTGCTGCGTCCCGAAGCCAGCACAGTGTCTTGGTTTCCCAGTTTTTCCCCTCTAGGAAGTAGCAACAGGGACAGCTGGGTGGCTCAGCGGTTTAGCGCTGCCTTCAGCCCAGGGGGTGATCCTGGAGACCTAGGATCGATTCCTGTGTCGGGCTCCCTGCATGGAGCCTGCTTCTCCCTCTGCCTGTGTCTCTGCCTCTCTCTCTCTCTCTCTCTCTCTCTCTCTCTGTATCTCTCATGAATGAATAAATAAATAAAATCTTAAAAACAAAAACCCAGGGTTGTTCCTCTGCTCAAAGCCCTTATGTTGCTCACCTGTGAGTCACATCAAAACCCAAAGTCCCTGCAGCCCACAGGTCCTACGTTGGAGCTACTAGGAATGCTGGTCTGTAAGAAGATTCCAGCAGGTCTGTCAAGTTAGCGCCTGAGTTGAGAAAGTCTTGCAATGAAGAAAATGTTAGTGGAAATCAACAGGGCGCTTAGTGATGTGGACCGTCTGCCTCCTGGGCCAGGCTCCTCCCCTCCTTGCAGACAGCCCTTTGAGTAGCACTGCCCCTACCCAACCTGGCTCCTGCCCATACTGCGCTGTCCTACTCACCCCATGTGTTCCGGCCACAGGGGCTTTCTGACCCTTCCTCAACTCTCACGCAAGCTTGGGTCTCCCCCTGCTCCCCAGCATCTATTCCCTTTCCAGGAAATCATCTTTGTCCAGAGACTCGCAGCACTGCTCCCGCCCTCTCTTCCCATCTCAGATGTCACCCCACCATGAAGGATTTCTTTTTTTTTTAAGATTTTATTTATTTATGCATGAGACACACACACACACACACAGAGAGAGAGAGAGAGAGAGAGAGAGAGAGAGGCAGAGACACAGGAGGAGGGAGAAGCAGGCTCCATGCAGGAAGCCCGATGTGGGACTCGATCCCGGGACTCCAGGATCATGCCCTGGGCCAAAGGCAGGCGCTAAACTGCTGAGCCACCCAGGGATTCCTCCAGTGAAGAATTTCATTAACTTTCCTATACAAAGGAACAGGATCTCCCCGTGAAACCCTCACTCTATGTTCTTCACCCTATTTTGGTTCTCTGTTCGATGGCTTTAGAGGACAGAAATACTGCCTTTTATATCTTTTTTCCCAGATGAAATGGACGTGTAACGTTGGATTAGTCTAGGTGTACGGCACACTGATTCGATATATGTATACATTGTGAAGTGATCACCGCAATAAGCATAGTTAATGTCCATGACTTCGTGTAGTCATACTTTTTGCTTTTAGCAAATTTCAAAAATGCAATGCAGTATTTTTTTTAAAAGATTTTATTTATTTATTCATGAGAGACACAGAGAGGGAGAGGCAGAGACACAGGCAGAGGGAGAAGCAGGCTCCATGCAGAGACCCCGATGCAGGACTCGATCCTGGGACCCCAGGATCATGCCCTGAGCCAAAGGCAGACGCTCAACCACTGAGCCACCCAGGTGCCCCTGCAATGCAGTATCCTTAACAGTAGTCACCACGCTGTGCATTACGCCTCTAGGACTTATGTATCTGGGAGATTTGATCTTTTGATCACCTTTACTCATCCCCACCACCCCCTGCCCCTCAGGCAAGGCAACTGCAGACAGTTCTCTGTCAGATTCCACCTGTAAGCAAGATCATAGAGTATCTGTCTCTCTTTGACTCGCTGGCTGCTCTTAGCACAATATCCTCATCCATGTTGTCCATCCATGTTGTCACAAAAGGCAAGAGTTTCTTCCTTTTTGTGGGTGAATAATATACTATTGTATGAGATCCCACCTTTTCTTTTTTTTTTAATTTTTTTTATTTATTTATGATAGTCATACAGAGAGAGAGAGAGAGAGAGAGGCAGAGACACAGGCAGAGGGAGAAGCAGGCTCCATGCACCAGGAGCCCGACGTGGGATTCGATCCCGGGTCTTCAGGATCGCGCCCTGGGCCAAAGGCAGGCGCTAAACCGCTGCGCCACCCAGGGATCCCTCCCACCTTTTCTTTACCCATTTATTCCTCAACAGACTTTTAGGATGTTTCTGTATCCTGGCCTTTGTGAATGATGCCACCGTAAACCTGGGGGTGCAGGTATGTTTTTCAGGAGGTGATTTCATTTCTTTTGGTCATATACCCAGAAGTGGAACCGTTAGATCAGATGATAGTTCTATTTTTAATATTTGGAGGACTCACCATATTGCTTTCTGTGGGGTTTTTTTAGATTATTTATTTATTTGAGAGAGAGCAAGAGAGTGCTCATGAGTGAGGGGGAGGGGCAGAGGGAGAGAGAGAGAATCCTAAGCAGACTGTCTCCACAATCAGTCCGGAGCTCAACTCTGAGCTCAGGCCCTGGATGCTGAGATCATGACCCTGAGCTGAAATCAAGAGTCAGATGTTCAACCAACTGAGCCACCCTGGCACCCCCAACTCCGTGCACCCCTCTTTCTATATTTTTGGGTATTCCAAATTTTGGATATTAATCCCTTACCAGACATATGATTTAAAATGTCTCTCCCACTTGGTGGGTTGCCTTTTCATTTCCTCATGGTTTCCTTTGCTGTGCAGAAGCTCTTCAGCTTGATGAGGTTCCACCCACTTATTGATTTTGACTTTCATTGCCATCCAAAAAAATAATTGCCAAGACTGATGCCAAGGAACTTACTGCTTGTGTTTTCTTCTGGTAGTCTCATGGTTTTAGATCTTATACTCAAGCCTTTAATCCAATTTGAGTGAATGCACATGGTGCTCCTGCTGGAGCTCTCACTCTCCTGGATCCACTGCTCCGAAATTGTTGACACTTTGTCGGGTGGTTGTAACAGGAGGGCACTGCATGTTCTTGAGGGTGAAAAGTCTTTACAATTGACCTAATTTGAGCCCATTGAATTCATACACCATTTCTGAATCTGAGTACTTTCACACCAAAGCAACTGATTGTGGGAGAAACTTGTCCTCACCGGGCAAATTTGGGTTTATATTTGAAATAGTACATAAGGGGCGCCCGGGGGGTTGAGCGTATGCCTTTGGCTCAGATCACGATCCCAGAGTCTTGGGATTGAGTCTTGCATCCGGCTTCCCGCAGGGAGCCTGCTTCTCCCTCTGCCTGTGTCTCTGCTTCTCTCTGTTTCTCTCATGAATAAATAAATAAAATCTTAAAAAGAAATTTGCAGGGCAGCCCCGATGGCCCAACGGTTTGGCGCCGCCTTCAGCCCAGGCAGAGTCTGATCCTGGAGACCCGGGATCGAGTCCCACGTTGGGCTCCCTGCGTGGAGCCTGCTTCTCCCTCTGCCTCTCTCTCTCTCTCCGTCTGTCATGAATAAATAAATACATAATCTTTTAAAATAAACAAACAAATAAATAAATAAATGCGTAAATAAATAAATAAATAAATAATTTATAGGAAAGGAGCCAAGAATATACAGTGGAGGAAGGGCATGTAATATCTTCAGAAAAGGCAAAGGTATTCTTAAACACAAGGGAGCTTCAAAGGCCACACAGAACACCGGACTCAGGAATCTTCCAACCTGCTCATCTAAGTTGTCGCCCTCATCATCCCCTGTCCTCATTCTTCTTTTTTTAATTTTTAATTTTATTTATTTATACATTTTATTTATTTATTCATGAGAGACACAGAGTGAGAGAGAGAGCAGAGACATAGGCAGAGAGAAGCAGGCTCCATGCAGGAAGCCCGATGTGGAACTTGATCCTGAGACACTGGGATCATTCCATGAGCAAAGGCAGATGCCCAACTGCTGAGCCATCCAGGCCTCCCCTCATTTTATTTATTATTATTATTATTTTTTTAAGATTTTATTTATTTATTCGTGAGACACACACACACACACACACACACACACACACAGAGGCAGAGACATAGGCAGAGGGATAAGCAGGCTTCATTCAGGGAGCCAGACGTGGAACTCGATCTTAGGACTCCAGGATCGTGCCCTGGGCTGAAGGCAAGTGCTAAACCACCGAGTTTTAATGAGTATTCATATTTATTTTATTTTTATATTAAAAGAATATTTTAAATTAGGCTCCATGTAAGCATAGCACCCCACAGGGGGCTCGAACACACAACCCTGAGACCAAGACCTGACCTGAGTTCATAACTTAGACCCTCAAACAACTGAGCCTAAGAACTTTTAAAAAAATATTTATTTATTTATTTATTTATTTATTTATTTATGTATGTATTTATTTGAGAGAGAGAGAGGCAGAGACACAGGCAGAGGGAGAAGCAGGCTCCATGCCAGGAGCCCGATTCAGGACTCGATCCCGGGACCTCAGCATCGTGCCCCGTGCCAAAGGCAGGCGTCAAACTGCTGAGCCACCCAGGGATCCCTGTTTTTTTTTTGTTTTTTTTTAAATAAGTTCTACTTGGGGCCTGAGCCCACCATCCTGAGGAAAGAGTTTCATGCTCTAGGTATTCAGCAACCCGGTCGCTCCCTTTTCTTCTTCTTCTTTCTTCCTTTCCTCCTTTCTTTCTTTCTTTCTTTCTTTCCTTCTTTTTTTTTTTAATGCCACATCTTAGACTCTTTGGCTGTCTTGAATCCCTCAATCTGCCCCCCTCCCACACAGCTGCTCCTCTACCCATCTTTCCATCCCTGCTCAGCCCTTCTCCTCCCACCTTGGCCCCTCAACTCCTGAGAACCCCTGGAGCCTCGAGCCTCTTCCCTGTTATGGACTCTGGAGGGGCTCAGAGCCCCATGAGCTGCCATGGGAGGCTGAAACGGGCTGGCTGGGAACACAAAATGAACCTCACCCACCAACACTTTGTATTGGTCACACCCAGAGCTTCCTCTTGGAAGGCAGGAAGGTTTCAAGGGCCCCAGGGATCTTCACCCCAATTTCTTCCTTAAATCTGTTAAAAATTATGGTGAAAAACTCATAACATTACATTCCCTACCATTCACCGGGAACCAGGATACAGATGAGCAGGGGTATCAATATTCTCAGGGGCGTACAATGCATCTCTAGCACCCGTTCGTTTTGTAACAGGAAGTCTGTACCCACAGTTTCCTGTTTGCTCCTCCTCGCCCCCACCAGCCCCACATGTCTTCTTTCTGTTTCTATAAATTTGACTATGACGGGTAGGACATACAAGTGGAATCATAGGGTATTTGTCTTGCTGCGACCTGCTCATTTCATGTGGCAGCGGGTCCAGAACTCACTTCTTCCTTAGGATCGATGCTCGTTCCACTGGAGCTGGATGCCCCATGATCTTTCTCCGTTCCTCTGTGCGTGGACACGTGGGCTGCGTCTACATCTTGACTCTTGTGAACAACACTGCGATGAACAGGGATGAGCGGGGATCCCTTCATACTGTTGGCTTTCAGTTCTTACAGATGTAAAATGAATAAGGAGTTGGCTCCATCACATGGTAAGTCTATTTCTTAATTTGGAGGAAACCCGGCACCATGTTCCAAGCTGATGTCTGATGTGCCATTTTACTTTTTCACCAACATTTGCCAGGGTTCCGATTTCTCCAGATCCTCACCAACACACATTAATTTATGGTATTTGGGTTTGGGGTCCTTTTGCTTATTGTTGTTTTTTTTATTTATTTTTTTATTTATGATAGTCACACAGAGAGAGAGAGAGAGAGAGAGAGAGAGAGTCAAAGACATAGGCAGAGGGAGAAGCAGGCTCCATGCACCGGGAGCCCGACGTGGGATTCGATCCCGGGTCTCCAGGATCGCGCCCTGGGCCAAAGGCAGGCGCCAAACCGCTGCGCCACCCAGGGATCCCTTGCTTATTGTTGTTGATGGTGACTATCCTGATGGGGGTGTGACTTGATATATATTTGTGTTCTATTTGCTTTCTGTAATGATTAGCGATGTTGAGCATTTCCTCAGAAGCTGGGTGGCCACTGTATACCTTCGGAGAAATGTCTCTTTGACATTTTTGCCCATTGTTGATTTTACTGATTTTTTTGTATACCTTTTTATTGGAGTTCCATTTGCCAACACTAGTACAACATCCAGTGCTCATCCTGTCAAGTGCCCCCCTCTTTACTGATTTTTTATTTATTAAAATATTTATTAAAAATTTTATTTATTAATGGGTGCCTGGGTGGCTCAGTGGTTGAGTGTCTACCTTGGCTTCACGTCATGATCCTGGCATCCTGAGATGGAGTCCCAAATCGGGCTTCCCACGGGGAGCCTGCTTCTCCCTCTGCCTACGCCTCTGCCTCTGAGTGTATGTCTCTCATAATACATAAATAGTCTTTAAAAATATTTTATTTATTTATTTGTTAGAAAGAGGGCACGAGAGGGGGAATGTGCAGAGGGAGAGGTAGAAGCCAACTCAATGCTGGGCACAGATCGAAATGAGGCAGGCTCAAACTTCCAGGGCAGCCTCAGGACCTGCGAGGTGCTCTGGGGAAGGTCATTCCACTCACATCCTTTCCCCTCCACAGGGTTTCTCCTGACCCAAGGGGCGCGTTCTCGTGAGCCCTCTGAATTTCACCATCACCCATCCCAACATGGGTCCCTTGAAGATGAGTTTGCGGGGAGCTGTCCCTTCCCCCAGCTCAGTCCTCAAGAGGCTGGCTCTACCCTGGTCAAATTTGGGATATATGCCTTACAAGTGGTAAAGATGCTTTCAACCAGTTCAGAGTTCTCTGTGTCGGACTTTGAACTTCTCCGGGAAAGGGGACACATCCCCAGAGCCTTCTGGGCTGCCGTGTCCCAGACCATCAGCCTTGGAAACCACCTCCACCCCCATCCTCCATTCAGCATATATCACCCAGGTTGCGTACCCATCCCTCCCCAACCCCTGCCAAGCCATGGAGTTCTCTATCCATCACCCTGGTTTTCCCTCCTCTTCCTCGGTGCCTTGCAACAGACCCTAAGCTACACAGGGTTGGAAGGAAATCAGCCTAGAATGGAGCAGTAAGGCTGCAGACATGCCATTGCCTGAAAGGAACTTTATTTGCTCAGTATGTGAAACAGGACAGAGTTGAGGCTGCAAAAACAAACACACACACAAAAAAACAAAACAAAAAAAAACTGTACTGAAATCAAAGGGGCAGCCCGGGTAGCTCAGCTGTTTAGCACTGCCTCAGCCCAGGGCCTAATCCTAGAGACACGGGATCAAGTCCCACGTCGGGCTCCCTGCATGGAGCCTGCTTCTCCCTCTGCCTGTGTCTTTGACTCTCTCTCTCTCTCTCTCTCTCTGTGTGTGTGTGTCTCTGATGAAAAAAATAAAATCTTGAAAAGAAAAAAAAGAAATCAAGGAGACACAGATTCAAGAAGAACCAAATGTGCTCTGGGGGCTGAGGGGGTGAGGGGCTCAATTGATGAAGGTAACACCATAGGTTGTAGAAGTTCTTCTGAAAGGATTAGGATCGATGCAGCATAAATAACTGGCTTTGCCACATAGAGACGGTGTCACTGGGTGGAGTTCAGCGAAATAAGCTTCCTTGTGACAACTGTGGCAGAACGGAGCTGTGTGTCAGTTGGTACGGGCTGCAAGTTCATGTGACATCAGACGCGGAGGCGGATCAGACCAACTTGCACATTGGTCTCCGGCCTCCCTGTCAGGCTGCTGAGCATTAGGGTTTCAATATCAATGTTTCCACTCACAGTTGTGAGCCAGTGTTCCTTGTGAGAGGACAGAATGGGCCAGGCTCGGGGAGAGAGCCGAGCGTGCACACAAGCCTCCAGTGGCAGTAGATAAGCGAGGAAAGTCCTTTGCTCTCCTCCGGGTGCCAAGTATCCCCCCAACGACTGCAGGGTGAGTAGGTGTAAGAGTAGCTAAACGACAACCACAGCTGTGGGTTCAGAAACCATCTTTTTGTGTAGAAAGTAATATAGCTTATTGATGAAGACTTCTCCAACAATTAGATTGTGTATAATGGACGCAAGAGAACTCAGGACATAAATAAGGGTCTTCTTCACCATAAACTGGCACATCTTTTTGAAACAACCCAGGAACTTCCATTGGTTCTCCAGTATAGTCAAGGAGAATGCAGGAACATAACTTCTTATCTTACCCAGGATAAAGGTAGCTACAACTTCCACCATTAATTCTGTGAACCAAAGTTTGATATTGAGCATAACTGACCTGTTACAGAACATAGGCAGTGTCCCCTTGTCTGCTTCGGTCCCAAAGAAGATGTGAAGCCTAGAGAGCCAGCCTTTAATAGTCACTGCTATACAGTAGGAGCTGGGCACGTGATCTCTGTGTCTCATTTCTGGAGAAGTTGTGCCACTTTAGAATTATATCCTTTATGTTTATAAATCTTGTGAGCCCTCTGAAAATAGGTTGAAATAGGTCCCAAAATAGTACAAATCAATTTGTTGGTAAATTTATATGACTACTAATAATTTGCTTATGATTTGAGTCAATGACCCTGTGGCCTTTTTATAGGCTCCACAAATGTAAGGAAAATCCTCCATCAATAAAAATAACCCCATAAAGTTTGAAATTGGATTTTTTTTTTGAAATTGGATGTTTTATATCTGAAACATCTCAATCGGGTGTTTTTTTATCTCAAACATGTCAATCGGATGTTTTTTATCTCAACTAAAGCCATTGGTTTTTTTTTTCCCCCTCATGCCTCCTAACATTGCTTCTTGTGAGAGGGTTGAAAAAAACCCCTTGTCCTCTTGTTTATACATATTGTGGCAAAATGTAGGTATTTTCAGTTTCAATATTTTGTGAAAAAGTTCAAAAAGCCCTGTTCTTTATCACAGACATAAGGTCGCCAAATACAGGATTTATAGTGACAACATTTTGTGAGAAGCTTCAGATAACCTTGTCATTTTTATACATATCATAGTGATACAGAGGTACTTTTTGTTCCAATATTTTGTGAAAAGCTTCAAAAAAAAAAAAAAAAAACCCCGTCTTCTTTTCTACACATATGCTGGCTAAATATAGGTATCTTTTGTGACAATATTTTGTGAAAAGTTTCAAAAAACCCTGTCCTCTTTTTTCCACATATCTTGGCTGAACATAGGTATTTTTTAATACTATTTTGTGAAAAAGACTTCAAAACCTTGTCCTGTGTTTTACACGTCTCCTGGCTGAACCTAGTTATTTTTTGTGACAACTTTTGTGTGTGACACGCTTTCAAAAACCATATCCTCTTTTATACATGTACCCTGGTCTAACATACACATTTCTTTTGTGACAAGAATTTGTGAAAGGCTTCGAAAACCCAACCTCTTTCTTACACATATCCTGGGTGAACGTAGGTATTTTTTGTGACAATAGTTTGTGACAGGTTTCAAAACCTCTGGCCACAAAAAACAAAAAACAACAAACAAAAAACAAAACAAAAAAAAGACAAACAAAACCTCTGGCCACATTTTTACGTATATCCTCTTCTAAAAAATTGAGATTTTATTTATTTATTTATTTATATATATATTTATTTATTATTTATTTATTTATTTAAATGTTCTTATGTTATTATGTTCTTTGTGAGAGGATAGAATGGGCCAGGCTCCGGGAGGGAGCCGAGCATGCACACAAGCCTCCAGTGGCAGTAGATAAGCGAGGAAAGTCCTTTGCTCTCCTCCGGGTGCCAAGTATCCCCCCAACGACTGCAGGGTGAGTAGGTGTAAGAGTAGCTAAACGACAACCACAGCTGTGGGTTCAGAAACCATCTTTTTGTGTAGAAAGTAATATAGCTTATTGATGAAGACTTCTCCAACAATTAGATTGTGTATAATGGACGCAAGAGAACTCAGGACATAAATAAGGGTCTTCTTCACCATAAACTGGCACATCTTTTTGAAACAACCCAGGAACTTCCATTGGTTGTCCGGCCATGTCACGAACAATGCAGGAACATAACTTCTTATCTTACCCAGGATAAAGGTAGCTACAACTTCCACCATTAATTCTGTGATCCAAAGTTTGATATTGAGCATAACTGACCTGTTACAGAACATAGGCAGTGTCCCCTTGTCTGCTTCGGTCCCAAAGAAGATGTGAAGCCTAGAGAGCCAGCCTTTAATAGTCACTGCTATACAGTAGGAGCTGGGCACGTGATCTCTGTGTCTCATTTCTGGAGAAGTTGTGCCACTTTAGAATTATATCCTTTATGTTTATAAATCTTGTGAGCCCTCTGAAAATAGGTTGAAATAGGTCCCAAAATAGTACAAATCAATTTGTTGGTAAATTTATATGACTACTAATAATTTGCTTATGATTTGAGTCAATGACCCTGTGGCCTTTTTATAGGCTCCACAAATGTAAGGAAAATCCTCCATCAATAAAAATAACCCCATAAAGTTTGAAATTGGATTTTTTTTTTTGAAATTGGATGTTTTTTATCTCAAACATCTCAATCGGATTTTTTTTAATCCGATGTTTTTTATCTCAAACATCTCAATCGGGTGTTTTTTTATCTCAAACATGTCAATCGGATGTTTTTTATCTCAACGAAAGCCATTGTTTTTTTTTTCCCCTCATGCCTCCTAACATTGCTTCTTGTGAGAGGGTTGAAAAAACCCCTTGTCCTCTTGTTTATACATATTGTGGCAAAATGTAGGTATTTTCAGTTTCAATATTTTGTGAAAAACTTCAAAAAACCCTGTTCTTTATCACACACATAAGCTGGCCAAATACAGGATTTATAGTGACAATATTTTGTGAGAAGCTTCAGATAACCTTGTCATTTTTATACATATCATAGTGATACAGAGGTACTTTTTGTTCCAATATTTTGTGAAAAGCTTCAAAAAAAAAAAAAAAAACCCCGTCTTCTTTTCTACACATATGCTGGCTAAATATAGGTATCTTTTGGGATCCCTAGGTGGCGCAGCGGTTGGGCGCCTGCCTTCGGCCTAGGGCGCTATCCTGGAGACCCGGGATCGAATCCCACATCGGGCTCCCAGTGCATGGAGCCTGCTTCTCCCTCTGCCTGTGTCTCTGCCTCTCTCTCTCTCTCTGTGACTATCATAAATAAATAAAAAAAATTAAAAAAAAATAAAAAGTCACAAAATTAAAAAAAAAATATAGGTATCTTTTGTGACAATATTTTGTGAAAAGTTTCAAAAAACCCTGTCCTCTTTTTTCCACATATCTTGGCTGAACATAGGTATTTTTTAATACTATTTTGTGAAAAAGACTTCAAAACCTTGTCCTGTGGTTTACACGTCTCCTGGCTGAACCTAGTTATTTTTTGTGACAACTTTTGTGTGTGACACGCTTTCAAAAACCATATCCTCTTTTATACATGTATCCTGGTCTAACATACACATTTCTTTTGTGACAAGATTTTGTGAAAGGCTTCGAAAACCCAACCTCTTTCTTACACATATCCTGGGTGAACGTAGGTATTTTTTGTGACAATAGTTTGTGACAGGTTTCAAAACCTCTGGCCACGAAAAACAAAAAACAACAAACAAAAAACAAAACAAAAAAAAGACAAACAAAACCTCTGGCCACATTTTTACGTATATCCTCTTCTAAAAAATTGAGATTTTATTTATTTATTTATTTATTTATTTATTTATTTATTTATTTATTATTTATTTATTTATTTATTTAAATGTTCTTATGTTATTATGTTCTTTGTGAGAGGATAGAATGGGCCAGGCTCGGGGAGAGAGCCGAGCATGCACACAAGCCTCCAGTGGCAGTAGATAAGCGAGGAAAGTCCTTTGCTCTCCTCCGGGTGCCAAGTATCCCCCCAACGACTGCAGGGTGAGTAGGTGTAAGAGTAGCTAAACGACAACCACAGCTGTGGGTTCAGAAACCATCTTTTTGTGTAGAAAGTAATATAGCTTATTGATGAAGACTTCTCCAACAATTAGATTGTGTATAATGGACGCAAGAGAACTCAGGACATAAATAAGGGTCTTCTTCACCATAAACTGGCACATCTTTTTGAAACAACCCAGGAATTTCCATTGGTTGTCCGGCCATGTCACAAACAATGCAGGAACATAACTTCTTATCTTACCCAGGATAAAGGTAGCTACAACTTCCACCATTAATTCTGTGAACCAAAGTTTGATATTGAGCATAACTGACCTGTTACAGAACATAGGCAGTGTCCCCTTGTCTGCTTCGGTCCCAAAGAAGATGTGAAGCCTAGAGAGCCAGCCTTTAATAGTCACTGCTATACAGTAGGAGCTGGGCACGTGATCTCTGTGTCTCATTTCTGGAGAAGTTGTGCCACTTTAGAATTATATCCTTTATGTTTATAAATCTTGTGAGCCCTCTGAAAATAGGTTGAAATAGGTCCCAAAATAGGACAAATCAATTTGTTGGTAAATTTATATGACTACTAATAATTTGCTTATGATTTGAGTCAATGACCCTGTGGCCTTTTTATAGGCTCCACAAATGTAAGGAAAATCCTCCATCAATAAAAATAACCCCATAAAGTATGAAATTGGATTTTTTTTTGAAATTGGATGTTTTTTATCTCAAACATCTCAATCGGATTTTTTTTAATCCGATGTTTTTTATCTCAAACATCTCAATTAGATATTTTTTATCTCAAACATCTCAATTGGATGTTTTTTCTATCAAACATCTCAATCGGATGTTTTTTATCTCAACGAAAGCCATTGTTTTTTTTTTCCCCTCATGCCTCCTAACATTGCTTCTTGTGAGAGGGTTGAAAAAACCCCTTGTCCTCTTGTTTATACATATTGTGGCAAAATGTAGGTATTTTCAGTTTCAATATTTTGTGAAAAACTTCAAAAAACCCTGTTCTTTATCACACACATAAGCAGGCCAAATACAGGATTTATAGTGACAATATTTTGTGAGAAGCTTCAGATAACCTTGTCATTTTTATACATATCATAGTGATACAGAGGTACTTTTTGTTCCAATATTTTGTGAAAAGCTTCAAAAAAAAAAAAAAAACCCCGTCTTCTTTTCTACACATATGCTGGCTAAATATAGGTATCTTTTGGGATCCCTAGGTGGCGCAGCGCTTTGGCGCCTGCCTTCGGCCTAGGGCGCTATCCTGGAGACCCGGGATCGAATCCCACATCGGGCTCCCAGTGCATGGAGCCTGCTTCTCCCTCTGCCTGTGTCTCTGCCTCTCTCTCTCTCTGTGACTATCATAAATAAATAAAAAAAATTAAAAAAAAAGAAAAAGTCACAAAATTAAAAAAAAAATATAGGTATCTTTTGTGACAATATTTTGTGAAAAGTTTCAAAAAACCCTGTCCTCTTTTTTCCACATATCTTGGCTGAACATAGGTATTTTTTAATACTATTTTGTGAAAAAGACTTCAAAACCTTGTCCTGTGGTTTACACGTCTCCTGGCTGAACCTAGTTATTTTTTGTGACAACTTTTGTGTGTGACACGCTTTCAAAAACCATATCCTCTTTTATACATGTATCCTGGTCTAACATACACATTTCTTTTGTGACAAGATTTTGTGAAAGGCTTCGAAAACCCAACCTCTTTCTTACACATATCCTGGGTGAACGTAGGTATTTTTTGTGACAATAGTTTGTGACAGGTTTCAAAACCTCTGGCCACAAAAAAACAAAAAACAACAAACAAAAAACAAAAAACAAAACAAAAAAAAGACAAACAAAACCTCTGGCCACATTTTTACGAATATCCTCATCTAAAAAATTGAGATTTTATTTATTTATTTATTTATTTATTTATTTATTTATTATTTATTATTTATTTATTTATTTATTTATTTAAATGTTCTTATGTTATTATGTTCTTTGTGAGAGGATAGAATGGGCCAGGCTCGGGGAGAGAGCCGAGCATGCACACAAGCCTCCAGTGGCAGTAGATAAGGGAGGAAAGTCCTTTGCTCTCCTCCGGGTGCCAAGTATCCCCCCAACGACTGCAGGGTGAGTAGGTGTAAGAGTAGCTAAACGACAACCACAGCTGTGGGTTCAGAAACCATCTTTTTGTGTAGAAAGTAATATAGCTTATTGATGAAGACTTCTCCAACAATTAGATTGTGTATAATGGACGCAAGAGAACTCAGGACATAAATAAGGGTCTTCTTCACCATAAACTGGCACATCTTTTTGAAACAACCCAGGAATTTCCATTGGTTGTCTGGCCATGTCACGAACAATGCAGGAACATAACTTCTTATCTTACCCAGGATAAAGGTAGCTACAACTTCCACCATTAATTCTGTGATCCAAAGTTTGATATTGAGCATAACTGACCTGTTACAGAACATAGGCAGTGTCCCCTTGTCTGCTTCGGTCCCAAAGAAGATGTGAAGCCTAGAGAGCCAGCCTTTAATAGTCACTGCTACACAGTAGGAGCTGGGCACGTGATCTCTGTGTCTCATTTCTGGAGAAGTTGTGCCACTTTAGAATTATATCCTTTATGTTTATAAATCTTGTGAGCCCTCTGAAAATAGGTTGAAATAGGTCCCAAAATAGTACAAATCAATTTGTTGGTAAATTTATATGACTACTAATAATTTGCTTATGATTTGAGTCAATGACCCTGTGGCCTTTTTATAGGCTCCACAAATGTAAGGAAAATCCTCCATCAATAAAAATAACCCCATAAAGTTTGAAATTGGATTTTTTTTTTGAAATTGGATGTTTTTTATCTCAAACATCTCAATCGGGTGTTTTTTTATCTCAAACATGTCAATCGGATGTTTTTTATCTCAACGAAAGCCATTGTTTTTTTTTTCCCCTCATGCCTCCTAACATTGCTTCTTGTGAGAGGGTTGAAAAAACCCCTTGTCCTCTTGTTTATACATATTGTGGCAAAATGTAGGTATTTTCAGTTTCAATATTTTGTGAAAAACTTCAAAAAACCCTGTTCTTTATCACACACATGAGCTGGCCAAATACAGGATTTATAGTGACAATATTTTGTGAGAAGCTTCAGATAACCTTGTCATTTTTATACATATCATAGTGATACAGAGGTACTTTTTGTTCCAATATTTTGTGAAAAGCTTCAAAAAAAAAAAAAAAAAAAACCCCGTCTTCTTTTCTACACATATGCTGGCTAAATATAGGTATCTTTTGGGATCCCTAGGTGGCGCAGCGGTTGGGCGCCTGCCTTCGGCCTAGGGCGCTATCCTGGAGACCCGGGATCGAATCCCACATCGGGCTCCCAGTGCATGGAGCCTGCTTCTCCCTCTGCCTGTGTCTCTGCCTCTCTCTCTCTCTCTGTGACTATCATAAATAAATAAAAAAAATTAAAAAAAAATAAAAAGTCACAAAATTAAAAAAAAAATATAGGTATCTTTTGTGACAATATTTTGTGAAAAGTTTCAAAAAACCCTGTCCTCTTTTTTCCACATATCTTGGCTGAACATAGGTATTTTTTAATACTATTTTGTGAAAAAGACTTCAAAACCTTGTCCTGTGGTTTACACGTCTCCTGGCTGAACCTAGTTATTTTTTGTGACAACTTTTGTGTGTGACACGCTTTCAAAAACCATATCCTCTTTTATACATGTATCGTGGTCTAACATACACATTTCTTTTGTGACAAGATTTTGTGAAAGGCTTCGAAAACCCAACCTCTTTCTTACACATATCCTGGGTGAACGTAGGTATTTTTTGTGACAATAGTTTGTGACAGGTTTCAAAACCTCTGGCCACGAAAAACAAAAAACAACAAACAAAAAACAAAACAAAAAAAAGACAAACAAAACCTCTGGCCACATTTTTACGTATATCCTCTTCTAAAAAATTGAGATTTTATTTATTTATTTATTATTTATTTATTTATTTATTTAAATGTTCTTATGTTATTATGTTCTTTGTGAGAGGATAGAATGGGCCAGGCTCGGGGAGAGAGCCGAGCATGCACACAAGCCTCCAGTGGCAGTAGATAAGCGAGGAAAGTCCTTTGCTCTCCTCCGGGTGCCAAGTATCCCCCCAACGACTGCAGGGTGAGTAGGTGTAAGAGTAGCTAAACGACAACCACAGCTGTGGGTTCAGAAACCATCTTTTTGTGTAGAAAGTAATATAGCTTATTGATGAAGACTTCTCCAACAATTAGATTGTGTATAATGGACGCAAGAGAACTCAGGACATAAATAAGGGTCTTCTTCACCATAAACTGGCACATCTTTTTGAAACAACCCAGGAATTTCCATTGGTTGTCCGGCCATGTCACAAACAATGCAGGAACATAACTTCTTATCTTACCCAGGATAAAGGTAGCTACAACTTCCACCATTAATTCTGTGAACCAAAGTTTGATATTGAGCATAACTGACCTGTTACAGAACATAGGCAGTGTCCCCTTGTCTGCTTCGGTCCCAAAGAAGATGTGAAGCCTAGAGAGCCAGCCTTTAATAGTCACTGCTACACAGTAGGAGCTGGGCACGTGATCTCTGTGTCTCATTTCTGGAGAAGTTGTGCCACTTTAGAATTACATCCTTTATGTTTATAAATCTTGTGAGCCCTCTGAAAATAGGTTGAAATAGGTCCCAAAATAGTACAAATCAATTTGTTGGTAAATTTATATGACTACTAATAATTTGCTTATGATTTGAGTCAATGACCCTGTGGCCTTTTTATAGGCTCCACAAATGTAAGGAAAATCCTCCATCAATAAAAATAACCCCATAAAGTTTGAAATTGGATTTTTTTTTTGAAATTGGATGTTTTTTATCTGAAACACCTCATTCGGATTTTTTTTAATCCGATGTTTTTTATCTCAAACATCTCAATCGGGTGTTTTTTTATCTCAAACATCTCAATCGGTTGTTTTTTATCTCAACGAAAGCCATTGTTTTTTTTTTTCCCCTCATGCCTCCTAACATTGCTTCTTGTGAGAGGGTTGAAAAAAACCCCTTCTCCTCTTGTTTATACATATTGTGGCAAAATGTAGGTACTTTCAGTTTCAATATTTTGTGAAAAAGTTCAAAAAACCCTGTTCTTTATCACAGACATAAGGTCGCCAAATACAGGATTTATAGTGCCATATTTTGTGAGAATCTTCAGATAACCTTGTCATTTTTATACATATCATAGTGATACAGAGGTACTTTTTGTTCCAATATTTTGTGAAAAGCTTCAAAAAAAAAAAAAAACAAAAACCCCGTCTTCTTTTCTACACATATGCTGGCTAAATATAGGTATCTTTTGTGACAATATTTTGTGAAAAGTTTCAAAAAACCCTGTCCTCTTTTTTCCACATATCTTGGCTGAACATAGGTATTTTTTAATACTATTTTGTGAAAAAGACTTCAAAACCTTGTCCTGTGTTTTACACGTCTCCTGGCTGAACCTAGTTATTTTTTGTGACAACTTTTGTGTGTGACACGCTTTTAAAAACCATATCCTCTTTTATACATGTATCCTGGTCTAACATACACATTTCTTTTGTGACAAGATTTTGTGAAAGGCTTCGAAAACCCAACCTCTTTCTTACACATATCCTGGGTGAACGTAGGTATTTTTTGTGACAATAGTTTGTGACAGGTTTCAAAACCTCTGGCCACAAAAAACAAAAAACAACAAACAAAAAAACAAAACAAAAAAAAGACAAACAAAACCTCTGGCCACATTTTTACGTATATCCTCTTCTAAAAAATTGAGATTTTATTTATTTATTTATTATTTATTTATTTATTTATTTAAATGTTCTTATGTTATTATGTTCTTTGTGAGAGGATAGAATGGGCCAGGCTCGGGGAGAGAGCCGAGCATGCACACAAGCCTCCAGTGGCAGTAGATAAGCGAGGAAAGTCCTTTGCTCTCCTCCGGGTGCCAAGTATCCCCCCAACGACTGCAGGGTGAGTAGGTGTAAGAGTAGCTAAACGACAACCACAGCTGTGGGTTCAGAAACCATCTTTTTGTGTAGAAAGTAATATAGCTTATTGATGAAGACTTCTCCAACAATTAGATTGTGTATAATGGACGCAAGAGAACTCAGGACATAAATAAGGGTCTTCTTCACCATAAACTGGCACATCTTTTTGAAACAACCCAGGAATTTCCATTGGTTGTCCGGCCATGTCACAAACAATGCAGGAACATAACTTCTTATCTTACCCAGGATAAAGGTAGCTACAACTTCCACCATTAATTCTGTGAACCAAAGTTTGATATTGAGCATAACTGACCTGTTACAGAACATAGGCAGTGTCCCCTTGTCTGCTTCGGTCCCAAAGAAGATGTGAAGCCTAGAGAGCCAGCCTTTAATAGTCACTGCTACACAGTAGGAGCTGGGCACGTGATCTCTGTGTCTCATTTCTGGAGAAGTTGTGCCACTTTAGAATTACATCCTTTATGTTTATAAATCTTGTGAGCCCTCTGAAAATAGGTTGAAATAGGTCCCAAAATAGTACAAATCAATTTGTTGGTAAATTTATATGACTACTAATAATTTGCTTATGATTTGAGTCAATGACCCTGTGGCCTTTTTATAGGCTCCACAAATGTAAGGAAAATCCTCCATCAATAAAAATAACCCCATAAAGTTTGAAATTGGATTTTTTTTTTGAAATTGGATGTTTTTTATCTGAAACACCTCATTCGGATTTTTTTTAATCCGATGTTTTTTATCTCAAACATCTCAATCGGGTGTTTTTTTATCTCAAACATCTCAATCGGTTGTTTTTTATCTCAACGAAAGCCATTGTTTTTTTTTTTCCCCTCATGCCTCCTAACATTGCTTCTTGTGAGAGGGTTGAAAAAAACCCCTTCTCCTCTTGTTTATACATATTGTGGCAAAATGTAGGTACTTTCAGTTTCAATATTTTGTGAAAAAGTTCAAAAAACCCTGTTCTTTATCACAGACATAAGGTCGCCAAATACAGGATTTATAGTGCCATATTTTGTGAGAATCTTCAGATAACCTTGTCCTTTTTATACATATCATAGTGATACAGAGGTACTTTTTGTTCCAATATTTTGTGAAAAGCTTCAAAAAAAAAAAAACAAAAACCCCGTCTTCTTTTCTACACATATGCTGGCTAAATATAGGTATCTTTTGTGACAATATTTTGTGAAAAGTTTCAAAAAACCCTGTCCTCTTTTTTCCACATATCTTGGCTGAACATAGGTATTTTTTAATACTATTTTGTGAAAAAGACTTCAAAACCTTGTCCTGTGTTTTACACGTCTCCTGGCTGAACCTAGTTATTTTTTGTGACAACTTTTGTGTGTGACACGCTTTCAAAAACCATATCCTCTTTTATACATGTATCCTGGTCTAACATACACATTTCTTTTGTGACAAGATTTTGTGAAAGGCTTCGAAAACCCAACCTCTTTCTTACACATATCCTGGGTGAACGTAGGTATTTTTTGTGACAATAGTTTGTGACAGGTTTCAAAACCTCTGGCCACAAAAAACAAAAAACAACAAACAAAAAACAAAACAAAAAAAAGACAAACAAAACCTCTGGCCACATTTTTACGTATATCCTCTTCTAAAAAATTGAGATTTTATTTATTTATTTATTATTTATTTATTTATTTATTTAAATGTTCTTATGTTATTATGTTCTTTGTGAGAGGATAGAATGGGCCAGGCTCGGGGAGAGAGCCGAGCATGCACACAAGCCTCCAGTGGCAGTAGATAAGCGAGGAAAGTCCTTTGCTCTCCTCCGGGTGCCAAGTATCCCCCCAACGACTGCAGGGTGAGTAGGTGTAAGAGTAGCTAAACGACAACCACAGCTGTGGGTTCAGAAACCATCTTTTTGTGTAGAAAGTAATATAGCTTATTGATGAAGACTTCTCCAACAATTAGATTGTGTATAATGGACGCAAGAGAACTCAGGACATAAATAAGGGTCTTCTTCACCATAAACTGGCACATCTTTTTGAAACAACCCAGGAATTTCCATTGGTTGTCCGGCCATGTCACAAACAATGCAGGAACATAACTTCTTATCTTACCCAGGATAAAGGTAGCTACAACTTCCACCATTAATTCTGTGAACCAAAGTTTGATATTGAGCATAACTGACCTGTTACAGAACATAGGCAGTGTCCCCTTGTCTGCTTCGGTCCCAAAGAAGATGTGAAGCCTAGAGAGCCAGCCTTTAATAGTCACTGCTACACAGTAGGAGCTGGGCACGTGTTCTCTGTGTCTCTTTTCTGGAGAAGTTGTGCCACTTTAGAATTACATCCTTTATGTTTATAAATCTTGTGAGCCCTCTGAAAATAGGTTGAAATAGGTCCCAAAGTAGTACAAATGAATTTGTTGGTAAATTCATATGACTACTAATAATTTGCCTATGATTTGAGTCATCAATAACCCTGTGGCCTTTTTATAGGCTCCACAAATGTAAGGAAAATCCTCCACCAATAAAATAACCCCATAAAGTTTGAAATCGTTTTTTTTTTTTTTTTGAAATCAGATATTTTTTATCTCAAACATCTCAATTGGATGTTTTTTATCTCAAACATCTCAATCGGATGTTTTTTATCTCAAAATCTCAATTGGATTTTTTTTTTAAAGATTTTATTTATTTATTCATGATAGTTACACAGAGAGAGACAGAGAGGCAGAGACACAGGCAGAGGGAGAAGCAGGCTCCATGCAGGGAGCCTGATGTGGGACTCGATCCCAGGACTCCAGGATCACGCCCTGGGCCAAAGGCAGGTGTTAAACCACTGAGCCACCCAAGGATCCCGATACACATTTTTTAAAAAAAGATTTTTTTAATTTATTCATGAGAGACACAGAGAGGCAGAGACACAGGCAGAGGGAGAAATAGGCTCCGGGCAGGGAAGCCTGATGAGGGCTCCACCCCAGGACCCCAGGATCACACCCTGAGTCAGAGGCAGACACTCAACCACTGAGCCACCCAGGCGTCCCAGATACACAGTTTTGACTCCACAATCCAAGGTTGGGGCCGGTGATCACAACTCTTTGCCTCAAACGTGACGGGCATTAAATAGACATAACAACGTCTACACTAAATATTGGTCTTAGGAAAATAGTGCAGAGACTATTGGGAGATTGCTCATGTGTCGTGGTGATGGGGAAGGGAGCAACCAAGTCCCCGTTTTCCAAGAGGGAAGACTTTAGCACGTAAAGGTGAAAAATCACTAAGTAGCCTCAGAGGGTGTTGAGCAGAGATGAGGGCCTTCCTGCAGGGGAGCTGGAGCTGTTCCCCCCACATCTCCCCGAAGTGGCCGCAGACAGAGAAGCCAGGGCTTTCCTGGGATCACTCTTAGGCACAACACACAGCGACACAGGCTTACCACAGCAACGTCCAGTGTGGTCGCCAATACAAGACGAAGGAACGTCCCTCCTCCTGGGAGGGAGCCCCAATCGGTTTTGCTCCCGGTGTGGATATGGGGACTAGAGTAATCATTCCATGTTCGAGCTGCAGAGGGGCTGCATGACAACGAGCTCACGTCTCCCTGGGGTTTCGGGTCATCCCCATCAAAATAGGTCTGCTCTGAAAAAAAAAAAAAAAAAAAAAATAGGTCTGCTCTGGGCCAGCCATACACAGCTGATTAAGATTAGTCCCAGAAGCCCAAACTTCTTCAGTCTTTGCCCATATAACATATGATGGGGACTGACTTCTCTCTCTGTCTCGCCTTTTTTGACATCAGGGGGATGGAATGAAAAACTCAAAATCTGGGGCATTTGGGTGGCTCCCTGGTTGAACGTCTGCCTTTGGCTAAGGGCGTGATCCCGGGGTCCTGGGTTCGAGTCCCGCATCAAGCTTCCTGCCAGGAGCCTGCTTCTCCCTCTGCCCGTGTCTCTGCCTCTGTGTGTGTGTGTCTCATGCATAAATAAAATCTTTAAAAAAGAAAACCTCGTAATCTCAGTTAAAGAAAACCTCATAATCTTCAGTCGATAGATCATCACCCATCAGTAAATGGCCTGCTTTCCTTTTTTAGGGAATATTACTTACTTAACTTAATTTTTATTTTTTACTTATATCTTTGGAAGCAGGCTCCTGCGGCAGCTTCCAGAAAGAACTCCTAGGAGGGCCTGTAGATCCAGCTTGCTAAGGAAGCTGTTGCTACTTCTTTTTTTTTATGATTTTATTTATTTATTCATGAGAGAGAGAGAGGCAGTGACAGAGGCAGAGGGAGAAGCAGGCTCCCCACAAGAAGCCCGATGTGGGACTCGATCCTGTGACCTTGCTGCTACCAAGAAGCTGTAGGGGTGCTGCGTCCCGAAGCCAGCACAGTGTCTTGGTTTCCCAGTTTTTCCCCTCTAGGAAGTAGCAACAGGGACAGCTGGGTGGCTCAGCGGTTTAGCGCTGCCTTCAGCCCAGGGGGTGATCCTGGAGACCTAGGATCGATTCCTGTGTCGGGCTCCCTGCATGGAGCCTGCTTCTCCCTCTGCCTGTGTCTCTGCCTCTCTCTCTCTCTCTCTCTCTCTCTCTCTGTATCTCTCATGAATGAATAAATAAATAAAATCTTAAAAACAAAAACCCAGGGTTGTTCCTCTGCTCAAAGCCCTTATGTTGCTCACCTGTGAGTCACATCAAAACCCAAAGTCCCTGCAGCCCACAGGTCCTACGTTGGAGCTACTAGGAATGCTGGTCTGTAAGAAGATTCCAGCAGGTCTGTCAAGTTAGCGCCTGAGTTGAGAAAGTCTTGCAATGAAGAAAATGTTAGTGGAAATCAACAGGGCGCTTAGTGATGTGGACCGTCTGCCTCCTGGGCCAGGCTCCTCCCCTCCTTGCAGACAGCCCTTTGAGTAGCACTGCCCCTACCCAACCTGGCTCCTGCCCATACTGCGCTGTCCTACTCACCCCATGTGTTCCGGCCACAGGGGCTTTCTGACCCTTCCTCAACTCTCACGCAAGCTTGGGTCTCCCCCTGCTCCCCAGCATCTATTCCCTTTCCAGGAAATCATCTTTGTCCGGAGACTCGCAGCACTGCTCCCGCCCTCTCTTCCCATCTCAGATGTCACCCCACCATGAAGGATTTCTTTTTTTTTTAAGATTTTATTTATTTATGCATGAGACACACACACACACACACACAGAGAGAGAGAGAGAGAGAGAGAGAGAGAGAGAGGCAGAGACACAGGAGGAGGGAGAAGCAGGCTCCATGCAGGAAGCCCGATGTGGGACTCGATCCCGGGACTCCAGGATCATGCCCTGGGCCAAAGGCAGGCGCTAAACTGCTGAGCCACCCAGGGATTCCTCCAGTGAAGAATTTCATTAACTTTCCTATACAAAGGAACAGGATCTCCCCGTGAAACCCTCACTCTATGTTCTTCACCCTATTTTGGTTCTCTGTTCGATGGCTTTAGAGGACAGAAATACTGCCTTTTATATCTTTTTTCCCAGATGAAATGGACGTGTAACGTTGGATTAGTCTAGGTGTACGGCACACTGATTCGATATATGTATACATTGTGAAGTGATCACCGCAATAAGCATAGTTAATGTCCATGACTTCGTGTAGTCATACTTTTTGCTTTTAGCAAATTTCAAAAATGCAATGCAGTATTTTTTTTAAAAGATTTTATTTATTTATTCATGAGAGACACAGAGAGGGAGAGGCAGAGACACAGGCAGAGGGAGAAGCAGGCTCCATGCAGAGACCCCGATGCAGGACTCGATCCTGGGACCCCAGGATCATGCCCTGAGCCAAAGGCAGACGCTCAACCACTGAGCCACCCAGGTGCCCCTGCAATGCAGTATCCTTAACAGTAGTCACCACGCTGTGCATTACGCCTCTAGGACTTATGTATCTGGGAGATTTGATCTTTTGATCACCTTTACTCATCCCCACCACCCCCTGCCCCTCAGGCAAGGCAACTGCAGACAGTTCTCTGTCAGATTCCACCTGTAAGCAAGATCATAGAGTATCTGTCTCTCTTTGACTCGCTGGCTGCTCTTAGCACAATATCCTCATCCATGTTGTCCATCCATGTTGTCACAAAAGGCAAGAGTTTCTTCCTTTTTGTGGGTGAATAATATACTATTGTATGAGATCCCACCTTTTCTTTTTTTTTTAATTTTTTTTATTTATTTATGATAGTCATACAGAGAGAGAGAGAGAGAGAGAGGCAGAGACACAGGCAGAGGGAGAAGCAGGCTCCATGCACCAGGAGCCCGACGTGGGATTCGATCCCGGGTCTTCAGGATCGCGCCCTGGGCCAAAGGCAGGCGCTAAACCGCTGCGCCACCCAGGGATCCCTCCCACCTTTTCTTTACCCATTTATTCCTCAACAGACTTTTAGGATGTTTCTGTATCCTGGCCTTTGTGAATGATGCCACCGTAAACCTGGGGGTGCAGGTATGTTTTTCAGGAGGTGATTTCATTTCTTTTGGTCATATACCCAGAAGTGGAACCGTTAGATCAGATGATAGTTCTATTTTTAATATTTGGAGGACTCACCATATTGCTTTCTGTGGGGTTTTTTTAGATTATTTATTTATTTGAGAGAGAGCAAGAGAGTGCTCATGAGTGAGGGGGAGGGGCAGAGGGAGAGAGAGAGAATCCTAAGCAGACTGTCTCCACAATCAGTCCGGAGCTCAACTCTGAGCTCAGGCCCTGGATGCTGAGATCATGACCCTGAGCTGAAATCAAGAGTCAGATGTTCAACCAACTGAGCCACCCTGGCACCCCCAACTCCGTGCACCCCTCTTTCTATATTTTTGGGTATTCCAAATTTTGGATATTAATCCCTTACCAGACATATGATTTAAAATGTCTCTCCCACTTGGTGGGTTGCCTTTTCATTTCCTCATGGTTTCCTTTGCTGTGCAGAAGCTCTTCAGCTTGATGAGGTTCCACCCACTTATTGATTTTGACTTTCATTGCCATCCAAAAAAATAATTGCCAAGACTGATGCCAAGGAACTTACTGCTTGTGTTTTCTTCTGGTAGTCTCATGGTTTTAGATCTTATACTCAAGCCTTTAATCCAATTTGAGTGAATGCACATGGTGCTCCTGCTGGAGCTCTCACTCTCCTGGATCCACTGCTCCGAAATTGTTGACACTTTGTCGGGTGGTTGTAACAGGAGGGCACTGCATGTTCTTGAGGGTGAAAAGTCTTTACAATTGACCTAATTTGAGCCCATTGAATTCATACACCATTTCTGAATCTGAGTACTTTCACACCAAAGCAACTGATTGTGGGAGAAACTTGTCCTCACCGGGCAAATTTGGGTTTATATTTGAAATAGTACATAAGGGGCGCCCGGGGGGTTGAGCGTATGCCTTTGGCTCAGATCACGATCCCAGAGTCTTGGGATTGAGTCTTGCATCCGGCTTCCCGCAGGGAGCCTGCTTCTCCCTCTGCCTGTGTCTCTGCTTCTCTCTGTTTCTCTCATGAATAAATAAATAAAATCTTAAAAAGAAATTTGCAGGGCAGCCCCGATGGCCCAACGGTTTGGCGCCGCCTTCAGCCCAGGCAGAGTCTGATCCTGGAGACCCGGGATCGAGTCCCACGTTGGGCTCCCTGCGTGGAGCCTGCTTCTCCCTCTGCCTCTCTCTCTCTCTCCGTCTGTCATGAATAAATAAATACATAATCTTTTAAAATAAACAAACAAATAAATAAATAAATGCGTAAATAAATAAATAAATAAATAATTTATAGGAAAGGAGCCAAGAATATACAGTGGAGGAAGGGCATGTAATATCTTCAGAAAAGGCAAAGGTATTCTTAAACACAAGGGAGCTTCAAAGGCCACACAGAACACCGGACTCAGGAATCTTCCAACCTGCTCATCTAAGTTGTCGCCCTCATCATCCCCTGTCCTCATTCTTCTTTTTTTAATTTTTAATTTTATTTATTTATACATTTTATTTATTTATTCATGAGAGACACAGAGTGAGAGAGAGAGCAGAGACATAGGCAGAGAGAAGCAGGCTCCATGCAGGAAGCCCGATGTGGAACTTGATCCTGAGACACTGGGATCATTCCATGAGCAAAGGCAGATGCCCAACTGCTGAGCCATCCAGGCCTCCCCTCATTTTATTTATTATTATTATTATTTTTTTAAGATTTTATTTATTTATTCGTGAGACACACACACACACACACACACACACACACAGAGGCAGAGACATAGGCAGAGGGATAAGCAGGCTTCATTCAGGGAGCCAGACGTGGAACTCGATCTTAGGACTCCAGGATCGTGCCCTGGGCTGAAGGCAAGTGCTAAACCACCGAGTTTTAATGAGTATTCATATTTATTTTATTTTTATATTAAAAGAATATTTTAAATTAGGCTCCATGTAAGCATAGCACCCCACAGGGGGCTCGAACACACAACCCTGAGACCAAGACCTGACCTGAGTTCATAACTTAGACCCTCAAACAACTGAGCCTAAGAACTTTTAAAAAAATATTATTTATTTATTTATTTATTATTTATTTATTTATTTATGTATTTATTTGAGAGAGAGAGAGGCAGAGACACAGGCAGAGGGAGAAGCAGGCTCCATGCCAGGAGCCCGATTCAGGACTCGATCCCGGGACCTCAGCATCGTGCCCCGTGCCAAAGGCAGGCGTCAAACTGCTGAGCCACCCAGGGATCCCTGTTTTTTTTTTTGTTTTTTTTTTAAATAAGTTCTACTTGGGGCCTGAGCCCACCATCCTGAGGAAAGAGTTTCATGCTCTAGGTATTCAGCAACCCGGTCGCTCCCTTTTCTTCTTCTTCTTTCTTCCTTTCCTCCTTTCTTTCTTTCTTTCCTTCTTTTTTTTTTTAATGCCACATCTTAGACTCTTTGGCTGTCTTGAATCCCTCAATCTGCCCCCCTCCCACACAGCTGCTCCTCTACCCATCTTTCCATCCCTGCTCAGCCCTTCTCCTCCCACCTTGGCCCCTCAACTCCTGAGAACCCCTGGAGCCTCGAGCCTCTTCCCTGTTATGGACTCTGGAGGGGCTCAGAGCCCCATGAGCTGCCATGGGAGGCTGAAACGGGCTGGCTGGGAACACAAAATGAACCTCACCCACCAACACTTTGTATTGGTCACACCCAGAGCTTCCTCTTGGAAGGCAGGAAGGTTTCAAGGGCCCCAGGGATCTTCACCCCAATTTCTTCCTTAAATCTGTTAAAAATTATGGTGAAAAACTCATAACATTACATTCCCTACCATTCACCGGGAACCAGGATACAGATGAGCAGGGGTATCAATATTCTCAGGGGCGTACAATGCATCTCTAGCACCCGTTCGTTTTGTAACAGGAAGTCTGTACCCACAGTTTCCTGTTTGCTCCTCCTCGCCCCCACCAGCCCCACATGTCTTCTTTCTGTTTCTATAAATTTGACTATGACGGGTAGGACATACAAGTGGAATCATAGGGTATTTGTCTTGCTGCGACCTGCTCATTTCATGTGGCAGCGGGTCCAGAACTCACTTCTTCCTTAGGATCGATGCTCGTTCCACTGGAGCTGGATGCCCCATGATCTTTCTCCGTTCCTCTGTGCGTGGACACGTGGGCTGCGTCTACATCTTGACTCTTGTGAACAACACTGCGATGAACAGGGATGAGCGGGGATCCCTTCATACTGTTGGCTTTCAGTTCTTACAGATGTAAAATGAATAAGGAGTTGGCTCCATCACATGGTAAGTCTATTTCTTAATTTGGAGGAAACCCGGCACCATGTTCCAAGCTGATGTCTGGTGTGCCATTTTACTTTTTCACCAACATTTGCCAGGGTTCCGATTTCTCCAGATCCTCACCAACACACATTAATTTATGGTATTTGGGTTTGGGGTCCTTTTGCTTATTGTTGTTTTTTTTATTTATTTTTTTATTTATGATAGTCACACAGAGAGAGAGAGAGAGAGAGAGAGAGAGAGTCAAAGACATAGGCAGAGGGAGAAGCAGGCTCCATGCACCGGGAGCCCGACGTGGGATTCGATCCCGGGTCTCCAGGATCGCGCCCTGGGCCAAAGGCAGGCGCCAAACCGCTGCGCCACCCAGGGATCCCTTGCTTATTGTTGTTGATGGTGACTATCCTGATGGGGGTGTGACTTGATATATATTTGTGTTCTATTTGCTTTCTGTAATGATTAGCGATGTTGAGCATTTCCTCAGAAGCTGGGTGGCCACTGTATACCTTCGGAGAAATGTCTCTTTGACATTTTTGCCCATTGTTGATTTTACTGATTTTTTTGTATACCTTTTTATTGGAGTTCCATTTGCCAACACTAGTACAACATCCAGTGCTCATCCTGTCAAGTGCCCCCCTCTTTACTGATTTTTTATTTATTAAAATATTTATTAAAAATTTTATTTATTAATGGGTGCCTGGGTGGCTCAGTGGTTGAGTGTCTACCTTGGCTTCACGTCATGATCCTGGCATCCTGAGATGGAGTCCCAAATCGGGCTTCCCACGGGGAGCCTGCTTCTCCCTCTGCCTACGCCTCTGCCTCTGAGTGTATGTCTCTCATAATACATAAATAGTCTTTAAAAATATTTTATTTATTTATTTGTTAGAAAGAGGGCACGAGAGGGGGAATGTGCAGAGGGAGAGGTAGAAGCCAACTCAATGCTGGGCACAGATCGAAATGAGGCAGGCTCAAACTTCCAGGGCAGCCTCAGGACCTGCGAGGTGCTCTGGGGAAGGTCATTCCACTCACATCCTTTCCCCTCCACAGGGTTTCTCCTGACCCAAGGGGCGCGTTCTCGTGAGCCCTCTGAATTTCACCATCACCCATCCCAACATGGGTCCCTTGAAGATGAGTTTGCGGGGAGCTGTCCCTTCCCCCAGCTCAGTCCTCAAGAGGCTGGCTCTACCCTGGTCAAATTTGGGATATATGCCTTACAAGTGGTAAAGATGCTTTCAACCAGTTCAGAGTTCTCTGTGTCAGACTTTGAACTTCTCCGGGAAAGGGGACACATCCCCAGAGCCTTCTGGGCTGCCGTGTCCCAGACCATCAGCCTTGGAAACCACCTCCACCCCCATCCTCCATTCAGCATATATCACCCAGGTTGCGTACCCATCCCTCCCCAACCCCTGCCAAGCCATGGAGTTCTCTATCCATCACCCTGGTTTTCCCTCCTCTTCCTCGGTGCCTTGCAACAGACCCTAAGCTACACAGGGTTGGAAGGAAATCAGCCTAGAATGGAGCAGTAAGGCTGCAGACATGCCATTGCCTGAAAGGAACTTTATTTGCTCAGTATGTGAAACAGGACAGAGTTGAGGCTGCAAAAACAAACACACACACAAAAAAACAAAACAAAAAAAAACTGTACTGAAATCAAAGGGGCAGCCCAGGTAGCTCAGCGGTTTAGCACTGCCTCAGCCCAGGGCCTAATCCTAGAGACACGGGATCAAGTCCCACGTCGGGCTCCCTGCATGGAGCCTGCTTCTCCCTCTGCCTGTGTCTTTGACTCTCTCTCTCTCTCTCTCTCTCTGTGTGTGTGTGTCTCTGATGAAAAAAATAAAATCTTGAAAAGAAAAAAAAGAAATCAAGGAGACACAGATTCAAGAAGAACCAAATGTGCTCTGGGGGCTGAGGGGGTGAGGGGCTCAATTGATGAAGGTAACACCATAGGTTGTAGAAGTTCTTCTGAAAGGATTAGGATCGATGCAGCATAAATAACTGGCTTTGCCACATAGAGACGGTGTCACTGGGTGGAGTTCAGCGAAATAAGCTTCCTTGTGACAACTGTGGCAGAACGGAGCTGTGTGTCGGTTGGTACGGGCTGCAAGTTCATGTGACATCAGACGCGGAGGCGGATCAGACCAACTTGCACATTGGTCTCCGGCCTCCCTGTCAGGCTGCTGAGCATTAGGGTTTCAATATCAATGTTTCCACTCACAGTTGTGAGCCAGTGTTCCTTGTGAGAGGACAGAATGGGCCAGGCTCGGGGAGAGAGCCGAGCGTGCACACAAGCCTCCAGTGGCAGTAGATAAGCGAGGAAAGTCCTTTGCTCTCCTCCGGGTGCCAAGTATCCCCCCAACGACTGCAGGGTGAGTAGGTGTAAGAGTAGCTAAACGACAACCACAGCTGTGGGTTCAGAAACCATCTTTTTGTGTAGAAAGTAATATAGCTTATTGATGAAGACTTCTCCAACAATTAGATTGTGTATAATGGACGCAAGAGAACTCAGGACATAAATAAGGGTCTTCTTCACCATAAACTGGCACATCTTTTTGAAACAACCCAGGAACTTCCATTGGTTCTCCAGTATAGTCAAGGAGAATGCAGGAACATAACTTCTTATCTTACCCAGGATAAAGGTAGCTACAACTTCCACCATTAATTCTGTGAACCAAAGTTTGATATTGAGCATAACTGACCTGTTACAGAACATAGGCAGTGTCCCCTTGTCTGCTTCGGTCCCAAAGAAGATGTGAAGCCTAGAGAGCCAGCCTTTAATAGTCACTGCTACACAGTAGGAGCTGGGCACGTGATCTCTGTGTCTCATTTCTGGAGAAGTTGTGCCACTTTAGAATTATATCCTTTATGTTTATAAATCTTGTGAGCCCTCTGAAAATAGGTTGAAATAGGTCCCAAAATAGTACAAATCAATTTGTTGGTAAATTTATATGACTACTAATAATTTGCTTATGATTTGAGTCAATGACCCTGTGGCCTTTTTATAGGCTCCACAAATGTAAGGAAAATCCTCCATCAATAAAAATAACCCCATAAAGTTTGAAATTGGATTTTTTTTTTGAAATTGGATGTTTTATATCTGAAACATCTCAATCGGGTGTTTTTTTATCTCAAACATGTCAATCGGATGTTTTTTATCTCAACTAAAGCCATTGGTTTTTTTTTTCCCCCTCATGCCTCCTAACATTGCTTCTTGTGAGAGGGTTGAAAAAAACCCCTTGTCCTCTTGTTTATACATATTGTGGCAAAATGTAGGTATTTTCAGTTTCAATATTTTGTGAAAAAGTTCAAAAAGCCCTGTTCTTTATCACAGACATAAGGTCGCCAAATACAGGATTTATAGTGACAACATTTTGTGAGAAGCTTCAGATAACCTTGTCATTTTTATACATATCATAGTGATACAGAGGTACTTTTTGTTCCAATATTTTGTGAAAAGCTTCAAAAAAAAAAAAAACCCCGTCTTCTTTTCTACACATATGCTGGCTAAATATAGGTATCTTTTGTGACAATATTTTGTGAAAAGTTTCAAAAAACCCTGTCCTCTTTTTTCCACATATCTTGGCTGAACATAGGTATTTTTTAATACTATTTTGTGAAAAAGACTTCAAAACCTTGTCCTGTGTTTTACACGTCTCCTGGCTGAACCTAGTTATTTTTTGTGACAACTTTTGTGTGTGACACGCTTTCAAAAACCATATCCTCTTTTATACATGTACCCTGGTCTAACATACACATTTCTTTTGTGACAAGAATTTGTGAAAGGCTTCGAAAACCCAACCTCTTTCTTACACATATCCTGGGTGAACGTAGGTATTTTTTGTGACAATAGTTTGTGACAGGTTTCAAAACCTCTGGCCACAAAAAACAAAAAACAACAAACAAAAAACAAAACAAAAAAAAGACAAACAAAACCTCTGGCCACATTTTTACGTATATCCTCTTCTAAAAAATTGAGATTTTATTTATTTATTTATTTATATATATATTTATTTATTATTTATTTATTTATTTAAATGTTCTTATGTTATTATGTTCTTTGTGAGAGGATAGAATGGGCCAGGCTCGGGGAGGGAGCCGAGCATGCACACAAGCCTCCAGTGGCAGTAGATAAGCGAGGAAAGTCCTTTGCTCTCCTCCGGGTGCCAAGTATCCCCCCAACGACTGCAGGGTGAGTAGGTGTAAGAGTAGCTAAACGACAACCACAGCTGTGGGTTCAGAAACCATCTTTTTGTGTAGAAAGTAATATAGCTTATTGATGAAGACTTCTCCAACAATTAGATTGTGTATAATGGACGCAAGAGAACTCAGGACATAAATAAGGGTCTTCTTCACCATAAACTGGCACATCTTTTTGAAACAACCCAGGAATTTCCATTGGTTGTCCGGCCATGTCACGAACAATGCAGGAACATAACTTCTTATCTTACCCAGGATAAAGGTAGCTACAACTTCCACCATTAATTCTGTGATCCAAAGTTTGATATTGAGCATAACTGACCTGTTACAGAACATAGGCAGTGTCCCCTTGTCTGCTTCGGTCCCAAAGAAGATGTGAAGCCTAGAGAGCCAGCCTTTAATAGTCACTGCTACACAGTAGGAGCTGGGCACGTGATCTCTGTGTCTCATTTCTGGAGAAGTTGTGCCACTTTAGAATTATATCCTTTATGTTTATAAATCTTGTGAGCCCTCTGAAAATAGGTTGAAATAGGTCCCAAAATAGTACAAATCAATTTGTTGGTAAATTTATATGACTACTAATAATTTGCTTATGATTTGAGTCAATGACCCTGTGGCCTTTTTATAGGCTCCACAAATGTAAGGAAAATCCTCCATCAATAAAAATAACCCCATAAAGTTTGAAATTGGATTTTTTTTTTTGAAATTGGATGTTTTTTATCTCAAACATCTCAATCGGATTTTTTTTAATCCGATGTTTTTTATCTCAAACATCTCAATCGGGTGTTTTTTTATCTCAAACATGTCAATCGGATGTTTTTTATCTCAACGAAAGCCATTGTTTTTTTTTTCCCCTCATGCCTCCTAACATTGCTTCTTGTGAGAGGGTTGAAAAAACCCCTTGTCCTCTTGTTTATACATATTGTGGCAAAATGTAGGTATTTTCAGTTTCAATATTTTGTGAAAAACTTCAAAAAACCCTGTTCTTTATCACACACATAAGCTGGCCAAATACAGGATTTATAGTGACAATATTTTGTGAGAAGCTTCAGATAACCTTGTCATTTTTATACATATCATAGTGATACAGAGGTACTTTTTGTTCCAATATTTTGTGAAAAGCTTCAAAAAAAAAAAAAAAAACCCCGTCTTCTTTTCTACACATATGCTGGCTAAATATAGGTATCTTTTGGGATCCCTAGGTGGCGCAGCGGTTGGGCGCCTGCCTTCGGCCTAGGGCGCTATCCTGGAGACCCGGGATCGAATCCCACATCGGGCTCCCAGTGCATGGAGCCTGCTTCTCCCTCTGCCTGTGTCTCTGCCTCTCTCTCTCTCTCTGTGACTATCATAAATAAATAAAAAAAATTAAAAAAAATAAAAAGTCACAAAATTAAAAAAAAAATATAGGTATCTTTTGTGACAATATTTTGTGAAAAGTTTCAAAAAACCCTGTCCTCTTTTTTCCACATATCTTGGCTGAACATAGGTATTTTTTAATACTATTTTGTGAAAAAGACTTCAAAACCTTGTCCTGTGGTTTACACGTCTCCTGGCTGAACCTAGTTATTTTTTGTGACAACTTTTGTGTGTGACACGCTTTCAAAAACCATATCCTCTTTTATACATGTATCGTGGTCTAACATACACATTTCTTTTGTGACAAGATTTTGTGAAAGGCTTCGAAAACCCAACCTCTTTCTTACACATATCCTGGGTGAACGTAGGTATTTTTTGTGACAATAGTTTGTGACAGGTTTCAAAACCTCTGGCCACGAAAAACAAAAAACAACAAACAAAAAACAAAACAAAAAAAAGACAAACAAAACCTCTGGCCACATTTTTACGTATATCCTCTTCTAAAAAATTGAGATTTTATTTATTTATTTATTTATTTATTTATTATTTATTTATTTATTTATTTATTTAAATGTTCTTATGTTATTATGTTCTTTGTGAGAGGATAGAATGGGCCAGGCTCGGGGAGAGAGCCGAGCATGCACACAAGCCTCCAGTGGCAGTAGATAAGCGAGGAAAGTCCTTTGCTCTCCTCCGGGTGCCAAGTATCCCCCCAACGACTGCAGGGTGAGTAGGTGTAAGAGTAGCTAAACGACAACCACAGCTGTGGGTTCAGAAACCATCTTTTTGTGTAGAAAGTAATATAGCTTATTGATGAAGACTTCTCCAACAATTAGATTGTGTATAATGGACGCAAGAGAACTCAGGACATAAATAAGGGTCTTCTTCACCATAAACTGGCACATCTTTTTGAAACAACCCAGGAATTTCCATTGGTTGTCCGGCCATGTCACAAACAATGCAGGAACATAACTTCTTATCTTACCCAGGATAAAGGTAGCTACAACTTCCACCATTAATTCTGTGAACCAAAGTTTGATATTGAGCATAACTGACCTGTTACAGAACATAGGCAGTGTCCCCTTGTCTGCTTCGGTCCCAAAGAAGATGTGAAGCCTAGAGAGCCAGCCTTTAATAGTCACTGCTACACAGTAGGAGCTGGGCACGTGTTCTCTGTGTCTCTTTTCTGGAGAAGTTGTGCCACTTTAGAATTACATCCTTTATGTTTATAAATCTTGTGAGCCCTCTGAAAATAGGTTGAAATAGGTCCCAAAGTAGTACAAATGAATTTGTTGGTAAATTCATATGACTACTAATAATTTGCCTATGATTTGAGTCATCAATAACCCTGTGGCCTTTTTATAGGCTCCACAAATGAAACGAAAATCACTCCACCAATAAAATAACCCCATAAAGTTTGAAATCGTTTTTTTTTTTTTTTTTTGAAATCAGATATTTTTTATCTCAAACATCTCAATTGGATGTTTTTTATCTCAAACATCTCAATCGGATGTTTTTTATCTCAAAATCTCAATTGGATTTTTTTTTTAAAGATTTTATTTATTTATTCATGATAGTTACACAGAGAGAGACAGAGAGGCAGAGACACAGGCAGAGGGAGAAGCAGGCTCCATGCAGGGAGCCTGATGTGGGACTCGATCCCAGGACTCCAGGATCACGCCCTGGGCCAAAGGCAGGTGTTAAACCACTGAGCCACCCAAGGATCCCGATACACATTTTTTAAAAAAAGATTTTTTTAATTTATTCATGAGAGACACAGAGAGGCAGAGACACAGGCAGAGGGAGAAATAGGCTCCGGGCAGGGAAGCCTGATGAGGGCTCCACCCCAGGACCCCAGGATCACACCCTGAGTCAGAGGCAGACACTCAACCACTGAGCCACCCAGGCGTCCCAGATACACAGTTTTGACTCCACAATCCAAGGTTGGGGCCGGTGATCACAACTCTTTGCCTCAAACGTGACGGGCATTAAATAGACATAACAACGTCTACACTAAATATTGGTCTTAGGAAAATAGTGCAGAGACTATTGGGAGATTGCTCATGTGTCGTGGTGATGGGGAAGGGAGCAACCAAGTCCCCGTTTTCCAAGAGGGAAGACTTTAGCACCTAAAGGTGAAAAATCACTAAGTAGCCTCAGAGGGTGTTGAGCAGAGATGAGGGCCTTCCTGCAGGGGAGCTGGAGCTGTTCCCCCCACATCTCCCCGAAGTGGCCGCAGACAGAGAAGCCAGGGCTTTCCTGGGATCACTCTTAGGCACAACACACAGCGACACAGGCTTACCACAGCAACGTCCAGTGTGGTCGCCAATACAAGACGAAGGAACGTCCCTCCTCCTGGGAGGGAGCCCCAATCGGTTTTGCTCCCGGTGTGGATATGGGGACTAGAGTAATCATTCCATGTTCGAGCTGCAGAGGGGCTGCATGACAACGAGCTCACGTCTCCCTGGGGTTTCGGGTCATCCCCATCAAAATAGGTCTGCTCTGAAAAAAAAAAAAAAAAAAAAATAGGTCTGCTCTGGGCCAGCCATACACAGCTGATTAAGATTAGTCCCAGAAGCCCAAACTTCTTCAGTCTTTGCCCATATAACATATGATGGGGACTGACTTCTCTCTCTGTCTCGCCTTTTTTGACATCAGGGGGATGGAATGAAAAACTCAAAATCTGGGGCATTTGGGTGGCTCCCTGGTTGAACGTCTGCCTTTGGCTAAGGGCGTGATCCCGGGGTCCTGGGTTCGAGTCCCGCATCAAGCTTCCTGCCAGGAGCCTGCTTCTCCCTCTGCCCGTGTCTCTGCCTCTGTGTGTGTGTGTCTCATGCATAAATAAAATCTTTAAAAAAGAAAACCTCGTAATCTCAGTTAAAGAAAACCTCATAATCTTCAGTCGATAGATCATCACCCATCAGTAAATGGCCTGCTTTCCTTTTTTAGGGAATATTACTTACTTAACTTAATTTTTATTTTTTACTTATATCTTTGGAAGCAGGCTCCTGCGGCAGCTTCCAGAAAGAACTCCTAGGAGGGCCTGTAGATCCAGCTTGCTAAGGAAGCTGTTGCTACTTCTTTTTTTTTATGATTTTATTTATTTATTCATGAGAGAGAGAGAGGCAGTGACAGAGGCAGAGGGAGAAGCAGGCTCCCCACAAGAAGCCCGATGTGGGACTCGATCCTGTGACCTTGCTGCTACCAAGAAGCTGTAGGGGTGCTGCGTCCCGAAGCCAGCACAGTGTCTTGGTTTCCCAGTTTTTCCCCTCTAGGAAGTAGCAACAGGGACAGCTGGGTGGCTCAGCGGTTTAGCGCTGCCTTCAGCCCAGGGGGTGATCCTGGAGACCTAGGATCGATTCCTGTGTCGGGCTCCCTGCATGGAGCCTGCTTCTCCCTCTGCCTGTGTCTCTGCCTCTCTCTCTCTCTCTCTCTCTCTCTCTCTCTCTGTATCTCTCATGAATGAATAAATAAATAAAATCTTAAAAACAAAAACCCAGGGTTGTTCCTCTGCTCAAAGCCCTTATGTTGCTCACCTGTGAGTCACATCAAAACCCAAAGTCCCTGCAGCCCACAGGTCCTACGTTGGAGCTACTAGGAATGCTGGTCTGTAAGAAGATTCCAGCAGGTCTGTCAAGTTAGCGCCTGAGTTGAGAAAGTCTTGCAATGAAGAAAATGTTAGTGGAAATCAACAGGGCGCTTAGTGATGTGGACCGTCTGCCTCCTGGGCCAGGCTCCTCCCCTCCTTGCAGACAGCCCTTTGAGTAGCACTGCCCCTACCCAACCTGGCTCCTGCCCATACTGCGCTGTCCTACTCACCCCATGTGTTCCGGCCACAGGGGCTTTCTGACCCTTCCTCAACTCTCACGCAAGCTTGGGTCTCCCCCTGCTCCCCAGCATCTATTCCCTTTCCAGGAAATCATCTTTGTCCGGAGACTCGCAGCACTGCTCCCGCCCTCTCTTCCCATCTCAGATGTCACCCCACCATGAAGGATTTCTTTTTTTTTTTAAGATTTTATTTATTTATGCATGAGACACACACACACACACACACAGAGAGAGAGAGAGAGAGAGAGAGAGAGAGGCAGAGACACAGGAGGAGGGAGAAGCAGGCTCCATGCAGGAAGCCCGATGTGGGACTCGATCCCGGGACTCCAGGATCATGCCCTGGGCCAAAGGCAGGCGCTAAACTGCTGAGCCACCCAGGGATTCCTCCAGTGAAGAATTTCATTAACTTTCCTATACAAAGGAACAGGATCTCCCCGTGAAACCCTCACTCTATGTTCTTCACCCTATTTTGGTTCTCTGTTCGATGGCTTTAGAGGACAGAAATACTGCCTTTTATATCTTTTTTCCCAGATGAAATGGACGTGTAACGTTGGATTAGTCTAGGTGTACGGCACACTGATTCGATATATGTATACATTGTGAAGTGATCACCGCAATAAGCATAGTTAATGTCCATGACTTCGTGTAGTCATACTTTTTGCTTTTAGCAAATTTCAAAAATGCAATGCAGTATTTTTTTTAAAAGATTTTATTTATTTATTCATGAGAGACACAGAGAGGGAGAGGCAGAGACACAGGCAGAGGGAGAAGCAGGCTCCATGCAGAGACCCCGATGCAGGACTCGATCCTGGGACCCCAGGATCATGCCCTGAGCCAAAGGCAGACGCTCAACCACTGAGCCACCCAGGTGCCCCTGCAATGCAGTATCCTTAACAGTAGTCACCACGCTGTGCATTACGCCTCTAGGACTTATGTATCTGGGAGATTTGATCTTTTGATCACCTTTACTCATCCCCACCACCCCCTGCCCCTCAGGCAAGGCAACTGCAGACAGTTCTCTGTCAGATTCCACCTGTAAGCAAGATCATAGAGTATCTGTCTCTCTTTGACTCGCTGGCTGCTCTTAGCACAATATCCTCATCCATGTTGTCCATCCATGTTGTCACAAAAGGCAAGAGTTTCTTCCTTTTTGTGGGTGAATAATATACTATTGTATGAGATCCCACCTTTTCTTTTTTTTTTAATTTTTTTTATTTATTTATGATAGTCATACAGAGAGAGAGAGAGAGAGAGAGGCAGAGACACAGGCAGAGGGAGAAGCAGGCTCCATGCACCAGGAGCCCGACGTGGGATTCGATCCCGGGTCTTCAGGATCGCGCCCTGGGCCAAAGGCAGGCGCTAAACCGCTGCGCCACCCAGGGATCCCTCCCACCTTTTCTTTACCCATTTATTCCTCAACAGACTTTTAGGATGTTTCTGTATCCTGGCCTTTGTGAATGATGCCACCGTAAACCTGGGGGTGCAGGTATGTTTTTCAGGAGGTGATTTCATTTCTTTTGGTCATATACCCAGAAGTGGAACCGTTAGATCAGATGATAGTTCTATTTTTAATATTTGGAGGACTCACCATATTGCTTTCTGTGGGGTTTTTTTAGATTATTTATTTATTTGAGAGAGAGCAAGAGAGTGCTCATGAGTGAGGGGGAGGGGCAGAGGGAGAGAGAGAGAATCCTAAGCAGACTGTCTCCACAATCAGTCCGGAGCTCAACTCTGAGCTCAGGCCCTGGATGCTGAGATCATGACCCTGAGCTGAAATCAAGAGTCAGATGTTCAACCAACTGAGCCACCCTGGCACCCCCAACTCCGTGCACCCCTCTTTCTATATTTTTGGGTATTCCAAATTTTGGATATTAATCCCTTACCAGACATATGATTTAAAATGTCTCTCCCACTTGGTGGGTTGCCTTTTCATTTCCTCATGGTTTCCTTTGCTGTGCAGAAGCTCTTCAGCTTGATGAGGTTCCACCCACTTATTGATTTTGACTTTCATTGCCATCCAAAAAAATAATTGCCAAGACTGATGCCAAGGAACTTACTGCTTGTGTTTTCTTCTGGTAGTCTCATGGTTTTAGATCTTATACTCAAGCCTTTAATCCAATTTGAGTGAATGCACATGGTGCTCCTGCTGGAGCTCTCACTCTCCTGGATCCACTGCTCCGAAATTGTTGACACTTTGTCGGGTGGTTGTAACAGGAGGGCACTGCATGTTCTTGAGGGTGAAAAGTCTTTACAATTGACCTAATTTGAGCCCATTGAATTCATACACCATTTCTGAATCTGAGTACTTTCACACCAAAGCAACTGATTGTGGGAGAAACTTGTCCTCACCGGGCAAATTTGGGTTTATATTTGAAATAGTACATAAGGGGCGCCCGGGGGGTTGAGCGTATGCCTTTGGCTCAGATCACGATCCCAGAGTCTTGGGATTGAGTCTTGCATCCGGCTTCCCGCAGGGAGCCTGCTTCTCCCTCTGCCTGTGTCTCTGCTTCTCTCTGTTTCTCTCATGAATAAATAAATAAAATCTTAAAAAGAAATTTGCAGGGCAGCCCCGATGGCCCAACGGTTTGGCGCCGCCTTCAGCCCAGGCAGAGTCTGATCCTGGAGACCCGGGATCGAGTCCCACGTTGGGCTCCCTGCGTGGAGCCTGCTTCTCCCTCTGCCTCTCTCTCTCTCTCCGTCTGTCATGAATAAATAAATACATAATCTTTTAAAATAAACAAACAAATAAATAAATAAATGCGTAAATAAATAAATAAATAAATAATTTATAGGAAAGGAGCCAAGAATATACAGTGGAGGAAGGGCATGTAATATCTTCAGAAAAGGCAAAGGTATTCTTAAACACAAGGGAGCTTCAAAGGCCACACAGAACACCGGACTCAGGAATCTTCCAACCTGCTCATCTAAGTTGTCGCCCTCATCATCCCCTGTCCTCATTCTTCTTTTTTTAATTTTTAATTTTATTTATTTATACATTTTATTTATTTATTCATGAGAGACACAGAGTGAGAGAGAGAGCAGAGACATAGGCAGAGAGAAGCAGGCTCCATGCAGGAAGCCCGATGTGGAACTTGATCCTGAGACACTGGGATCATTCCATGAGCAAAGGCAGATGCCCAACTGCTGAGCCATCCAGGCCTCCCCTCATTTTATTTATTATTATTATTATTTTTTTAAGATTTTATTTATTTATTCGTGAGACACACACACACACACACACACACACACACACAGAGGCAGAGACATAGGCAGAGGGATAAGCAGGCTTCATTCAGGGAGCCAGACGTGGAACTCGATCTTAGGACTCCAGGATCGTGCCCTGGGCTGAAGGCAAGTGCTAAACCACCGAGTTTTAATGAGTATTCATATTTATTTTATTTTTATATTAAAAGAATATTTTAAATTAGGCTCCATGTAAGCATAGCACCCCACAGGGGGCTCGAACACACAACCCTGAGACCAAGACCTGACCTGAGTTCATAACTTAGACCCTCAAACAACTGAGCCTAAGAACTTTTAAAAAAATATTTATTTATTTATTTATTTATTTATTTATTTATTTATTTATTTATGTATTTATTTGAGAGAGAGAGAGGCAGAGACACAGGCAGAGGGAGAAGCAGGCTCCATGCCAGGAGCCCGATTCAGGACTCGATCCCGGGACCTCAGCATCGTGCCCCGTGCCAAAGGCAGGCGTCAAACTGCTGAGCCACCCAGGGATCCCTGTTTTTTTTTTGTTTTTTTTTAAATAAGTTCTACTTGGGGCCTGAGCCCACCATCCTGAGGAAAGAGTTTCATGCTCTAGGTATTCAGCAACCCGGTCGCTCCCTTTTCTTCTTCTTCTTTCTTCCTTTCCTCCTTTCTTTCTTTCTTTCCTTCTTTTTTTTTTTAATGCCACATCTTAGACTCTTTGGCTGTCTTGAATCCCTCAATCTGCCCCCCTCCCACACAGCTGCTCCTCTACCCATCTTTCCATCCCTGCTCAGCCCTTCTCCTCCCACCTTGGCCCCTCAACTCCTGAGAACCCCTGGAGCCTCGAGCCTCTTCCCTGTTATGGACTCTGGAGGGGCTCAGAGCCCCATGAGCTGCCATGGGAGGCTGAAACGGGCTGGCTGGGAACACAAAATGAACCTCACCCACCAACACTTTGTATTGGTCACACCCAGAGCTTCCTCTTGGAAGGCAGGAAGGTTTCAAGGGCCCCAGGGATCTTCACCCCAATTTCTTCCTTAAATCTGTTAAAAATTATGGTGAAAAACTCATAACATTACATTCCCTACCATTCACCGGGAACCAGGATACAGATGAGCAGGGGTATCAATATTCTCAGGGGCGTACAATGCATCTCTAGCACCCGTTCGTTTTGTAACAGGAAGTCTGTACCCACAGTTTCCTGTTTGCTCCTCCTCGCCCCCACCAGCCCCACATGTCTTCTTTCTGTTTCTATAAATTTGACTATGACGGGTAGGACATACAAGTGGAATCATAGGGTATTTGTCTTGCTGCGACCTGCTCATTTCATGTGGCAGCGGGTCCAGAACTCACTTCTTCCTTAGGATCGATGCTCGTTCCACTGGAGCTGGATGCCCCATGATCTTTCTCCGTTCCTCTGTGCGTGGACACGTGGGCTGCGTCTACATCTTGACTCTTGTGAACAACACTGCGATGAACAGGGATGAGCGGGGATCCCTTCATACTGTTGGCTTTCAGTTCTTACAGATGTAAAATGAATAAGGAGTTGGCTCCATCACATGGTAAGTCTATTTCTTAATTTGGAGGAAACCCGGCACCATGTTCCAAGCTGATGTCTGGTGTGCCATTTTACTTTTTCACCAACATTTGCCAGGGTTCCGATTTCTCCAGATCCTCACCAACACACATTAATTTATGGTATTTGGGTTTGGGGTCCTTTTGCTTATTGTTGTTTTTTTTATTTATTTTTTTATTTATGATAGTCACACAGAGAGAGAGAGAGAGAGAGAGAGAGAGTCAAAGACATAGGCAGAGGGAGAAGCAGGCTCCATGCACCGGGAGCCCGACGTGGGATTCGATCCCGGGTCTCCAGGATCGCGCCCTGGGCCAAAGGCAGGCGCCAAACCGCTGCGCCACCCAGGGATCCCTTGCTTATTGTTGTTGATGGTGACTATCCTGATGGGGGTGTGACTTGATATATATTAGTGTTCTATTTGCTTTCTGTAATGATTAGCGATGTTGAGCATTTCCTCAGAAGCTGGGTGGCCACTGTATACCTTCGGAGAAATGTCTCTTTGACATTTTTGCCCATTGTTGATTTTACTGATTTTTTTGTATACCTTTTTATTGGAGTTCCATTTGCCAACACTAGTACAACATCCAGTGCTCATCCTGTCAAGTGCCCCCCTCTTTACTGATTTTTTATTTATTAAAATATTTATTAAAAATTTTATTTATTAATGGGTGCCTGGGTGGCTCAGTGGTTGAGTGTCTACCTTGGCTTCACGTCATGATCCTGGCATCCTGAGATGGAGTCCCAAATCGGGCTTCCCACGGGGAGCCTGCTTCTCCCTCTGCCTACGCCTCTGCCTCTGAGTGTATGTCTCTCATAATACATAAATAGTCTTTAAAAATATTTTATTTATTTATTTGTTAGAAAGAGGGCACGAGAGGGGGAATGTGCAGAGGGAGAGGTAGAAGCCAACTCAATGCTGGGCACAGATCGAAATGAGGCAGGCTCAAACTTCCAGGGCAGCCTCAGGACCTGCGAGGTGCTCTGGGGAAGGTCATTCCACTCACATCCTTTCCCCTCCACAGGGTTTCTCCTGACCCAAGGGGCGCGTTCTCGTGAGCCCTCTGAATTTCACCATCACCCATCCCAACATGGGTCCCTTGAAGATGAGTTTGCGGGGAGCTGTCCCTTCCCCCAGCTCAGTCCTCAAGAGGCTGGCTCTACCCTGGTCAAATTTGGGATATATGCCTTACAAGTGGTAAAGATGCTTTCAACCAGTTCAGAGTTCTCTGTGTCAGACTTTGAACTTCTCCGGGAAAGGGGACACATCCCCAGAGCCTTCTGGGCTGCCGTGTCCCAGACCATCAGCCTTGGAAACCACCTCCACCCCCATCCTCCATTCAGCATATATCACCCAGGTTGCGTACCCATCCCTCCCCAACCCCTGCCAAGCCATGGAGTTCTCTATCCATCACCCTGGTTTTCCCTCCTCTTCCTCGGTGCCTTGCAACAGACCCTAAGCTACACAGGGTTGGAAGGAAATCAGCCTAGAATGGAGCAGTAAGGCTGCAGACATGCCATTGCCTGAAAGGAACTTTATTTGCTCAGTATGTGAAACAGGACAGAGTTGAGGCTGCAAAAACAAACACACACACAAAAAAACAAAACAAAAAAAAACTGTACTGAAATCAAAGGGGCAGCCCAGGTAGCTCAGCGGTTTAGCACTGCCTCAGCCCAGGGCCTAATCCTAGAGACACGGGATCAAGTCCCACGTCGGGCTCCCTGCATGGAGCCTGCTTCTCCCTCTGCCTGTGTCTTTGACTCTCTCTCTCTCTCTCTCTCTCTGTGTGTGTGTGTCTCTGATGAAAAAAATAAAATCTTGAAAAGAAAAAAAAGAAATCAAGGAGACACAGATTCAAGAAGAACCAAATGTGCTCTGGGGGCTGAGGGGGTGAGGGGCTCAATTGATGAAGGTAACACCATAGGTTGTAGAAGTTCTTCTGAAAGGATTAGGATCGATGCAGCATAAATAACTGGCTTTGCCACATAGAGACGGTGTCACTGGGTGGAGTTCAGCGAAATAAGCTTCCTTGTGACAACTGTGGCAGAACGGAGCTGTGTGTCGGTTGGTACGGGCTGCAAGTTCATGTGACATCAGACGCGGAGGCGGATCAGACCAACTTGCACATTGGTCTCCGGCCTCCCTGTCAGGCTGCTGAGCATTAGGGTTTCAATATCAATGTTTCCACTCACAGTTGTGAGCCAGTGTTCCTTGTGAGAGGACAGAATGGGCCAGGCTCGGGGAGAGAGCCGAGCGTGCACACAAGCCTCCAGTGGCAGTAGATAAGCGAGGAAAGTCCTTTGCTCTCCTCCGGGTGCCAAGTATCCCCCCAACGACTGCAGGGTGAGTAGGTGTAAGAGTAGCTAAACGACAACCACAGCTGTGGGTTCAGAAACCATCTTTTTGTGTAGAAAGTAATATAGCTTATTGATGAAGACTTCTCCAACAATTAGATTGTGTATAATGGACGCAAGAGAACTCAGGACATAAATAAGGGTCTTCTTCACCATAAACTGGCACATCTTTTTGAAACAACCCAGGAACTTCCATTGGTTCTCCAGTATAGTCAAGGAGAATGCAGGAACATAACTTCTTATCTTACCCAGGATAAAGGTAGCTACAACTTCCACCATTAATTCTGTGAACCAAAGTTTGATATTGAGCATAACTGACCTGTTACAGAACATAGGCAGTGTCCCCTTGTCTGCTTCGGTCCCAAAGAAGATGTGAAGCCTAGAGAGCCAGCCTTTAATAGTCACTGCTACACAGTAGGAGCTGGGCACGTGATCTCTGTGTCTCATTTCTGGAGAAGTTGTGCCACTTTAGAATTATATCCTTTATGTTTATAAATCTTGTGAGCCCTCTGAAAATAGGTTGAAATAGGTCCCAAAATAGTACAAATCAATTTGTTGGTAAATTTATATGACTACTAATAATTTGCTTATGATTTGAGTCAATGACCCTGTGGCCTTTTTATAGGCTCCACAAATGTAAGGAAAATCCTCCATCAATAAAAATAACCCCATAAAGTTTGAAATTGGATTTTTTTTTTGAAATTGGATGTTTTATATCTGAAACATCTCAATCGGGTGTTTTTTTATCTCAAACATGTCAATCGGATGTTTTTTATCTCAACTAAAGCCATTGGTTTTTTTTTTCCCCCTCATGCCTCCTAACATTGCTTCTTGTGAGAGGGTTGAAAAAAACCCCTTGTCCTCTTGTTTATACATATTGTGGCAAAATGTAGGTATTTTCAGTTTCAATATTTTGTGAAAAAGTTCAAAAAGCCCTGTTCTTTATCACAGACATAAGGTCGCCAAATACAGGATTTATAGTGACAACATTTTGTGAGAAGCTTCAGATAACCTTGTCATTTTTATACATATCATAGTGATACAGAGGTACTTTTTGTTCCAATATTTTGTGAAAAGCTTCAAAAAAAAAAAAAAACCCCGTCTTCTTTTCTACACATATGCTGGCTAAATATAGGTATCTTTTGTGACAATATTTTGTGAAAAGTTTCAAAAAACCCTGTCCTCTTTTTTCCACATATCTTGGCTGAACATAGGTATTTTTTAATACTATTTTGTGAAAAAGACTTCAAAACCTTGTCCTGTGTTTTACACGTCTCCTGGCTGAACCTAGTTATTTTTTGTGACAACTTTTGTGTGTGACACGCTTTCAAAAACCATATCCTCTTTTATACATGTACCCTGGTCTAACATACACATTTCTTTTGTGACAAGAATTTGTGAAAGGCTTCGAAAACCCAACCTCTTTCTTACACATATCCTGGGTGAACGTAGGTATTTTTTGTGACAATAGTTTGTGACAGGTTTCAAAACCTCTGGCCACAAAAAACAAAAAACAACAAACAAAAAACAAAACAAAAAAAAGACAAACAAAACCTCTGGCCACATTTTTACGTATATCCTCTTCTAAAAAATTGAGATTTTATTTATTTATTTATTTATTTATATATATATTTATTTATTATTTATTTATTTATTTAAATGTTCTTATGTTATTATGTTCTTTGTGAGAGGATAGAATGGGCCAGGCTCGGGGAGGGAGCCGAGCATGCACACAAGCCTCCAGTGGCAGTAGATAAGCGAGGAAAGTCCTTTGCTCTCCTCCGGGTGCCAAGTATCCCCCCAACGACTGCAGGGTGAGTAGGTGTAAGAGTAGCTAAACGACAACCACAGCTGTGGGTTCAGAAACCATCTTTTTGTGTAGAAAGTAATATAGCTTATTGATGAAGACTTCTCCAACAATTAGATTGTGTATAATGGACGCAAGAGAACTCAGGACATAAATAAGGGTCTTCTTCACCATAAACTGGCACATCTTTTTGAAACAACCCAGGAATTTCCATTGGTTGTCCGGCCATGTCACGAACAATGCAGGAACATAACTTCTTATCTTACCCAGGATAAAGGTAGCTACAACTTCCACCATTAATTCTGTGATCCAAAGTTTGATATTGAGCATAACTGACCTGTTACAGAACATAGGCAGTGTCCCCTTGTCTGCTTCGGTCCCAAAGAAGATGTGAAGCCTAGAGAGCCAGCCTTTAATAGTCACTGCTACACAGTAGGAGCTGGGCACGTGATCTCTGTGTCTCATTTCTGGAGAAGTTGTGCCACTTTAGAATTATATCCTTTATGTTTATAAATCTTGTGAGCCCTCTGAAAATAGGTTGAAATAGGTCCCAAAATAGTACAAATCAATTTGTTGGTAAATTTATATGACTACTAATAATTTGCTTATGATTTGAGTCAATGACCCTGTGGCCTTTTTATAGGCTCCACAAATGTAAGGAAAATCCTCCATCAATAAAAATAACCCCATAAAGTTTGAAATTGGATTTTTTTTTTGATATTGGATGTTTTTTATCTCAAACATCTCAATCGGATTTTTTTTAATCCGATGTTTTTTATCTCAAACATCTCAATCGGGTGTTTTTTTATCTCAAACATGTCAATCGGATGTTTTTTATCTCAACGAAAGCCATTGTTTTTTTTTTCCCCTCATGCCTCCTAATATTGCTTCTTGTGAGAGGGTTGAAAAAACCCCTTGTCCTCTTGTTTATACATATTGTGGCAAAATGTAGGTATTTTCAGTTTCAATATTTTGTGAAAAACTTCAAAAAACCCTGTTCTTTATCACACACATAAGCTGGCCAAATACAGGATTTATAGTGACAATATTTTGTGAGAAGCTTCAGATAACCTTGTCATTTTTATACATATCATAGTGATACAGAGGTACTTTTTGTTCCAATATTTTGTGAAAAGCTTCAAAAAAAAAAAAAAAAACCCCGTCTTCTTTTCTACACATATGCTGGCTAAATATAGGTATCTTTTGGGATCCCTAGGTGGCGCAGCGGTTGGGCGCCTGCCTTCGGCCTAGGGCGCTATCCTGGAGACCCGGGATCGAATCCCACATCGGGCTCCCAGTGCATGGAGCCTGCTTCTCCCTCTGCCTGTGTCTCTGCCTCTCTCTCTCTCTCTGTGACTATCATAAATAAATAAAAAAAATTAAAAAAAAATAAAAAGTCACAAAATTAAAAAAAATATATAGGTATCTTTTGTGACAATATTTTGTGAAAAGTTTCAAAAAACCCTGTCCTCTTTTTTCCACATATCTTGGCTGAACATAGGTATTTTTTAATACTATTTTGTGAAAAAGACTTCAAAACCTTGTCCTGTGGTTTACACGTCTCCTGGCTGAACCTAGTTATTTTTTGTGACAACTTTTGTGTGTGACACGCTTTCAAAAACCATATCCTCTTTTATACATGTATCGTGGTCTAACATACACATTTCTTTTGTGACAAGATTTTGTGAAAGGCTTCGAAAACCCAACCTCTTTCTTACACATATCCTGGGTGAACGTAGGTATTTTTTGTGACAATAGTTTGTGACAGGTTTCAAAACCTCTGGCCACAAAAAACAAAAAACAACAAACAAAAAACAAAACAAAAAAAAGACAAACAAAACCTCTGGCCACATTTTTACGTATATCCTCTTCTAAAAAATTGAGATTTTATTTATTTATTTATTATTTATTTATTTATTTATTTAAATGTTCTTATGTTATTATGTTCTTTGTGAGAGGATAGAATGGGCCAGGCTCGGGGAGAGAGCCGAGCATGCACACAAGCCTCCAGTGGCAGTAGATAAGCGAGGAAAGTCCTTTGCTCTCCTCCGGGTGCCAAGTATCCCCCCAACGACTGCAGGGTGAGTAGGTGTAAGAGTAGCTAAACGACAACCACAGCTGTGGGTTCAGAAACCATCTTTTTGTGTAGAAAGTAATATAGCTTATTGATGAAGACTTCTCCAACAATTAGATTGTGTATAATGGACGCAAGAGAACTCAGGACATAAATAAGGGTCTTCTTCACCATAAACTGGCACATCTTTTTGAAACAACCCAGGAATTTCCATTGGTTGTCCGGCCATGTCACAAACAATGCAGGAACATAACTTCTTATCTTACCCAGGATAAAGGTAGCTACAACTTCCACCATTAATTCTGTGAACCAAAGTTTGATATTGAGCATAACTGACCTGTTACAGAACATAGGCAGTGTCCCCTTGTCTGCTTCGGTCCCAAAGAAGATGTGAAGCCTAGAGAGCCAGCCTTTAATAGTCACTGCTACACAGTAGGAGCTGGGCACGTGTTCTCTGTGTCTCTTTTCTGGAGAAGTTGTGCCACTTTAGAATTACATCCTTTATGTTTATAAATCTTGTGAGCCCTCTGAAAATAGGTTGAAATAGGTCCCAAAGTAGTACAAATGAATTTGTTGGTAAATTCATATGACTACTAATAATTTGCCTATGATTTGAGTCATCAATAACCCTGTGGCCTTTTTATAGGCTCCACAAATGAAACGAAAATCACTCCACCAATAAAATAACCCCATAAAGTTTGAAATCTTTTTTTTTTTTTTTTTGAAATCTGATATTTTTTATCTCAAACATCTCAATTGGATGTTTTTTATCTCAAACATCTCAATCGGATGTTTTTTATCTCAAAATCTCAATTGGATTTTTTTTTTAAAGATTTTATTTATTTATTCATGATAGTTACACAGAGAGAGACAGAGAGGCAGAGACACAGGCAGAGGGAGAAGCAGGCTCCATGCAGGGAGCCTGATGTGGGACTCGATCCCAGGACTCCAGGATCACGCCCTGGGCCAAAGGCAGGTGTTAAACCACTGAGCCACCCAAGGATCCCGATACACATTTTTTAAAAAAAGATTTTTTTAATTTATTCATGAGAGACACAGAGAGGCAGAGACACAGGCAGAGGGAGAAATAGGCTCCGGGCAGGGAAGCCTGATGAGGGCTCCACCCCAGGACCCCAGGATCACACCCTGAGTCAGAGGCAGACACTCAACCACTGAGCCACCCAGGCGTCCCAGATACACAGTTTTGACTCCACAATCCAAGGTTGGGGCCGGTGATCACAACTCTTTGCCTCAAACGTGACGGGCATTAAATAGACATAACAACGTCTACACTAAATATTGGTCTTAGGAAAATAGTGCAGAGACTATTGGGAGATTGCTCATGTGTCGTGGTGATGGGGAAGGGAGCAACCAAGTCCCCGTTTTCCAAGAGGGAAGACTTTAGCACCTAAAGGTGAAAAATCACTAAGTAGCCTCAGAGGGTGTTGAGCAGAGATGAGGGCCTTCCTGCAGGGGAGCTGGAGCTGTTCCCCCCACATCTCCCCGAAGTGGCCGCAGACAGAGAAGCCAGGGCTTTCCTGGGATCACTCTTAGGCACAACACACAGCGACACAGGCTTACCACAGCAACGTCCAGTGTGGTCGCCAATACAAGACGAAGGAACGTCCCTCCTCCTGGGAGGGAGCCCCAATCGGTTTTGCTCCCGGTGTGGATATGGGGACTAGAGTAATCATTCCATGTTCGAGCTGCAGAGGGGCTGCATGACAACGAGCTCACGTCTCCCTGGGGTTTCGGGTCATCCCCATCAAAATAGGTCTGCTCTGAAAAAAAAAAAAAAAAAATAGGTCTGCTCTGGGCCAGCCATACACAGCTGATTAAGATTAGTCCCAGAAGCCCAAACTTCTTCAGTCTTTGCCCATATAACATATGATGGGGACTGACTTCTCTCTCTGTCTCGCCTTTTTTGACATCAGGGGGATGGAATGAAAAACTCAAAATCTGGGGCATTTGGGTGGCTCCCTGGTTGAACGTCTGCCTTTGGCTAAGGGCGTGATCCCGGGGTCCTGGGTTCGAGTCCCGCATCAAGCTTCCTGCCAGGAGCCTGCTTCTCCCTCTGCCCGTGTCTCTGCCTCTGTGTGTGTGTGTCTCATGCATAAATAAAATCTTTAAAAAAGAAAACCTCGTAATCTCAGTTAAAGAAAACCTCATAATCTTCAGTCGATAGATCATCACCCATCAGTAAATGGCCTGCTTTCCTTTTTTAGGGAATATTACTTACTTAACTTAATTTTTATTTTTTACTTATATCTTTGGAAGCAGGCTCCTGCGGCAGCTTCCAGAAAGAACTCCTAGGAGGGCCTGTAGATCCAGCTTGCTAAGGAAGCTGTTGCTACTTCTTTTTTTTTATGATTTTATTTATTTATTCATGAGAGAGAGAGAGGCAGTGACAGAGGCAGAGGGAGAAGCAGGCTCCCCACAAGAAGCCCGATGTGGGACTCGATCCTGTGACCTTGCTGCTACCAAGAAGCTGTAGGGGTGCTGCGTCCCGAAGCCAGCACAGTGTCTTGGTTTCCCAGTTTTTCCCCTCTAGGAAGTAGCAACAGGGACAGCTGGGTGGCTCAGCGGTTTTAGCGCTGCCTTCAGCCCAGGGGGTGATCCTGGAGACCTAGGATCGATTCCTGTGTCGGGCTCCCTGCATGGAGCCTGCTTCTCCCTCTGCCTGTGTCTCTGCCTCTCTCTCTCTCTCTCTCTCTCTCTCTCTCTGTATCTCTCATGAATGAATAAATAAATAAAATCTTAAAAACAAAAACCCAGGGTTGTTCCTCTGCTCAAAGCCCTTATGTTGCTCACCTGTGAGTCACATCAAAACCCAAAGTCCCTGCAGCCCACAGGTCCTACGTTGGAGCTACTAGGAATGCTGGTCTGTAAGAAGATTCCAGCAGGTCTGTCAAGTTAGCGCCTGAGTTGAGAAAGTCTTGCAATGAAGAAAATGTTAGTGGAAATCAACAGGGCGCTTAGTGATGTGGACCGTCTGCCTCCTGGGCCAGGCTCCTCCCCTCCTTGCAGACAGCCCTTTGAGTAGCACTGCCCCTACCCAACCTGGCTCCTGCCCATACTGCGCTGTCCTACTCACCCCATGTGTTCCGGCCACAGGGGCTTTCTGACCCTTCCTCAACTCTCACGCAAGCTTGGGTCTCCCCCTGCTCCCCAGCATCTATTCCCTTTCCAGGAAATCATCTTTGTCCGGAGACTCGCAGCACTGCTCCCGCCCTCTCTTCCCATCTCAGATGTCACCCCACCATGAAGGATTTCTTTTTTTTTTTAAGATTTTATTTATTTATGCATGAGACACACACACACACACACAGAGAGAGAGAGAGAGAGAGAGAGAGAGAGAGAGGCAGAGACACAGGAGGAGGGAGAAGCAGGCTCCATGCAGGAAGCCCGATGTGGGACTCGATCCCGGGACTCCAGGATCATGCCCTGGGCCAAAGGCAGGCGCTAAACTGCTGAGCCACCCAGGGATTCCTCCAGTGAAGAATTTCATTAACTTTCCTATACAAAGGAACAGGATCTCCCCGTGAAACCCTCACTCTATGTTCTTCACCCTATTTTGGTTCTCTGTTCGATGGCTTTAGAGGACAGAAATACTGCCTTTTATATCTTTTTTCCCAGATGAAATGGACGTGTAACGTTGGATTAGTCTAGGTGTACGGCACACTGATTCGATATATGTATACATTGTGAAGTGATCACCGCAATAAGCATAGTTAATGTCCATGACTTCGTGTAGTCATACTTTTTGCTTTTAGCAAATTTCAAAAATGCAATGCAGTATTTTTTTTAAAAGATTTTATTTATTTATTCATGAGAGACACAGAGAGGGAGAGGCAGAGACACAGGCAGAGGGAGAAGCAGGCTCCATGCAGAGACCCCGATGCAGGACTCGATCCTGGGACCCCAGGATCATGCCCTGAGCCAAAGGCAGACGCTCAACCACTGAGCCACCCAGGTGCCCCTGCAATGCAGTATCCTTAACAGTAGTCACCACGCTGTGCATTACGCCTCTAGGACTTATGTATCTGGGAGATTTGATCTTTTGATCACCTTTACTCATCCCCACCACCCCCTGCCCCTCAGGCAAGGCAACTGCAGACAGTTCTCTGTCAGATTCCACCTGTAAGCAAGATCATAGAGTATCTGTCTCTCTTTGACTCGCTGGCTGCTCTTAGCACAATATCCTCATCCATGTTGTCCATCCATGTTGTCACAAAAGGCAAGAGTTTCTTCCTTTTTGTGGGTGAATAATATACTATTGTATGAGATCCCACCTTTTCTTTTTTTTTTAATTTTTTTATTTATTTATGATAGTCATACAGAGAGAGAGAGAGAGAGAGAGGCAGAGACACAGGCAGAGGGAGAAGCAGGCTCCATGCACCAGGAGCCCGACGTGGGATTCGATCCCGGGTCTTCAGGATCGCGCCCTGGGCCAAAGGCAGGCGCTAAACCGCTGCGCCACCCAGGGATCCCTCCCACCTTTTCTTTACCCATTTATTCCTCAACAGACTTTTAGGATGTTTCTGTATCCTGGCCTTTGTGAATGATGCCACCGTAAACCTGGGGGTGCAGGTATGTTTTTCAGGAGGTGATTTCATTTCTTTTGGTCATATACCCAGAAGTGGAACCGTTAGATCAGATGATAGTTCTATTTTTAATATTTGGAGGACTCACCATATTGCTTTCTGTGGGGTTTTTTTAGATTATTTATTTATTTGAGAGAGAGCAAGAGAGTGCTCATGAGTGAGGGGGAGGGGCAGAGGGAGAGAGAGAGAATCCTAAGCAGACTGTCTCCACAATCAGTCCGGAGCTCAACTCTGAGCTCAGGCCCTGGATGCTGAGATCATGACCCTGAGCTGAAATCAAGAGTCAGATGTTCAACCAACTGAGCCACCCTGGCACCCCCAACTCCGTGCACCCCTCTTTCTATATTTTTGGGTATTCCAAATTTTGGATATTAATCCCTTACCAGACATATGATTTAAAATGTCTCTCCCACTTGGTGGGTTGCCTTTTCATTTCCTCATGGTTTCCTTTGCTGTGCAGAAGCTCTTCAGCTTGATGAGGTTCCACCCACTTATTGATTTTGACTTTCATTGCCATCCAAAAAAATAATTGCCAAGACTGATGCCAAGGAACTTACTGCTTGTGTTTTCTTCTGGTAGTCTCATGGTTTTAGATCTTATACTCAAGCCTTTAATCCAATTTGAGTGAATGCACATGGTGCTCCTGCTGGAGCTCTCACTCTCCTGGATCCACTGCTCCGAAATTGTTGACACTTTGTCGGGTGGTTGTAACAGGAGGGCACTGCATGTTCTTGAGGGTGAAAAGTCTTTACAATTGACCTAATTTGAGCCCATTGAATTCATACACCATTTCTGAATCTGAGTACTTTCACACCAAAGCAACTGATTGTGGGAGAAACTTGTCCTCACCGGGCAAATTTGGGTTTATATTTGAAATAGTACATAAGGGGCGCCCGGGGGGTTGAGCGTATGCCTTTGGCTCAGATCACGATCCCAGAGTCTTGGGATTGAGTCTTGCATCCGGCTTCCCGCAGGGAGCCTGCTTCTCCCTCTGCCTGTGTCTCTGCTTCTCTCTGTTTCTCTCATGAATAAATAAATAAAATCTTAAAAAGAAATTTGCAGGGCAGCCCCGATGGCCCAACGGTTTGGCGCCGCCTTCAGCCCAGGCAGAGTCTGATCCTGGAGACCCGGGATCGAGTCCCACGTTGGGCTCCCTGCGTGGAGCCTGCTTCTCCCTCTGCCTCTCTCTCTCTCTCCGTCTGTCATGAATAAATAAATACATAATCTTTTAAAATAAACAAACAAATAAATAAATAAATGCGTAAATAAATAAATAAATAAATAATTTATAGGAAAGGAGCCAAGAATATACAGTGGAGGAAGGGCATGTAATATCTTCAGAAAAGGCAAAGGTATTCTTAAACACAAGGGAGCTTCAAAGGCCACACAGAACACCGGACTCAGGAATCTTCCAACCTGCTCATCTAAGTTGTCGCCCTCATCATCCCCTGTCCTCATTCTTCTTTTTTTAATTTTTAATTTTATTTATTTATACATTTTATTTATTTATTCATGAGAGACACAGAGTGAGAGAGAGAGCAGAGACATAGGCAGAGAGAAGCAGGCTCCATGCAGGAAGCCCGATGTGGAACTTGATCCTGAGACACTGGGATCATTCCATGAGCAAAGGCAGATGCCCAACTGCTGAGCCATCCAGGCCTCCCCTCATTTTATTTATTATTATTATTATTTTTTTAAGATTTTATTTATTTATTCGTGAGACACACACACACACACACACACACACACACAGAGGCAGAGACATAGGCAGAGGGATAAGCAGGCTTCATTCAGGGAGCCAGACGTGGAACTCGATCTTAGGACTCCAGGATCGTGCCCTGGGCTGAAGGCAAGTGCTAAACCACCGAGTTTTAATGAGTATTCATATTTATTTTATTTTTATATTAAAAGAATATTTTAAATTAGGCTCCATGTAAGCATAGCACCCCACAGGGGGCTCGAACACACAACCCTGAGACCAAGACCTGACCTGAGTTCATAACTTAGACCCTCAAACAACTGAGCCTAAGAACTTTTAAAAAAATATTTATTTATTTATTTATTTATTTATTTATTTATTTATTTATGTATTTATTTGAGAGAGAGAGAGGCAGAGACACAGGCAGAGGGAGAAGCAGGCTCCATGCCAGGAGCCCGATTCAGGACTCGATCCCGGGACCTCAGCATCGTGCCCCGTGCCAAAGGCAGGCGTCAAACTGCTGAGCCACCCAGGGATCCCTGTTTTTTTTTTGTTTTTTTTTAAATAAGTTCTACTTGGGGCCTGAGCCCACCATCCTGAGGAAAGAGTTTCATGCTCTAGGTATTCAGCAACCCGGTCGCTCCCTTTTCTTCTTCTTCTTTCTTCCTTTCCTCCTTTCTTTCTTTCTTTCCTTCTTTTTTTTTTTAATGCCACATCTTAGACTCTTTGGCTGTCTTGAATCCCTCAATCTGCCCCCCTCCCACACAGCTGCTCCTCTACCCATCTTTCCATCCCTGCTCAGCCCTTCTCCTCCCACCTTGGCCCCTCAACTCCTGAGAACCCCTGGAGCCTCGAGCCTCTTCCCTGTTATGGACTCTGGAGGGGCTCAGAGCCCCATGAGCTGCCATGGGAGGCTGAAACGGGCTGGCTGGGAACACAAAATGAACCTCACCCACCAACACTTTGTATTGGTCACACCCAGAGCTTCCTCTTGGAAGGCAGGAAGGTTTCAAGGGCCCCAGGGATCTTCACCCCAATTTCTTCCTTAAATCTGTTAAAAATTATGGTGAAAAACTCATAACATTACATTCCCTACCATTCACCGGGAACCAGGATACAGATGAGCAGGGGTATCAATATTCTCAGGGGCGTACAATGCATCTCTAGCACCCGTTCGTTTTGTAACAGGAAGTCTGTACCCACAGTTTCCTGTTTGCTCCTCCTCGCCCCCACCAGCCCCACATGTCTTCTTTCTGTTTCTATAAATTTGACTATGACGGGTAGGACATACAAGTGGAATCATAGGGTATTTGTCTTGCTGCGACCTGCTCATTTCATGTGGCAGCGGGTCCAGAACTCACTTCTTCCTTAGGATCGATGCTCGTTCCACTGGAGCTGGATGCCCCATGATCTTTCTCCGTTCCTCTGTGCGTGGACACGTGGGCTGCGTCTACATCTTGACTCTTGTGAACAACACTGCGATGAACAGGGATGAGCGGGGATCCCTTCATACTGTTGGCTTTCAGTTCTTACAGATGTAAAATGAATAAGGAGTTGGCTCCATCACATGGTAAGTCTATTTCTTAATTTGGAGGAAACCCGGCACCATGTTCCAAGCTGATGTCTGGTGTGCCATTTTACTTTTTCACCAACATTTGCCAGGGTTCCGATTTCTCCAGATCCTCACCAACACACATTAATTTATGGTATTTGGGTTTGGGGTCCTTTTGCTTATTGTTGTTTTTTTTATTTATTTTTTTATTTATGATAGTCACACAGAGAGAGAGAGAGAGAGAGAGAGAGTCAAAGACATAGGCAGAGGGAGAAGCAGGCTCCATGCACCGGGAGCCCGACGTGGGATTCGATCCCGGGTCTCCAGGATCGCGCCCTGGGCCAAAGGCAGGCGCCAAACCGCTGCGCCACCCAGGGATCCCTTGCTTATTGTTGTTGATGGTGACTATCCTGATGGGGGTGTGACTTGATATATATTTGTGTTCTATTTGCTTTCTGTAATGATTAGCGATGTTGAGCATTTCCTCAGAAGCTGGGTGGCCACTGTATACCTTCGGAGAAATGTCTCTTTGACATTTTTGCCCATTGTTGATTTTACTGATTTTTTTGTATACCTTTTTATTGGAGTTCCATTTGCCAACACTAGTACAACATCCAGTGCTCATCCTGTCAAGTGCCCCCCTCTTTACTGATTTTTTATTTATTAAAATATTTATTAAAAATTTTATTTATTAATGGGTGCCTGGGTGGCTCAGTGGTTGAGTGTCTACCTTGGCTTCATGTCATGATCCTGGCATCCTGAGATGGAGTCCCAAATCGGGCTTCCCACGGGGAGCCTGCTTCTCCCTCTGCCTACGCCTCTGCCTCTGAGTGTATGTCTCTCATAATACATAAATAGTCTTTAAAAATATTTTATTTATTTATTTGTTAGAAAGAGGGCACGAGAGGGGGAATGTGCAGAGGGAGAGGTAGAAGCCAACTCAATGCTGGGCACAGATCGAAATGAGGCAGGCTCAAACTTCCAGGGCAGCCTCAGGACCTGCGAGGTGCTCTGGGGAAGGTCATTCCACTCACATCCTTTCCCCTCCACAGGGTTTCTCCTGACCCAAGGGGCGCGTTCTCGTGAGCCCTCTGAATTTCACCATCACCCATCCCAACATGGGTCCCTTGAAGATGAGTTTGCGGGGAGCTGTCCCTTCCCCCAGCTCAGTCCTCAAGAGGCTGGCTCTACCCTGGTCAAATTTGGGATATATGCCTTACAAGTGGTAAAGATGCTTTCAACCAGTTCAGAGTTCTCTGTGTCGGACTTTGAACTTCTCCGGGAAAGGGGACACATCCCCAGAGCCTTCTGGGCTGCCGTGTCCCAGACCATCAGCCTTGGAAACCACCTCCACCCCCATCCTCCATTCAGCATATATCACCCAGGTTGCGTACCCATCCCTCCCCAACCCCTGCCAAGCCATGGAGTTCTCTATCCATCACCCTGGTTTTCCCTCCTCTTCCTCGGTGCCTTGCAACAGACCCTAAGCTACACAGGGTTGGAAGGAAATCAGCCTAGAATGGAGCAGTAAGGCTGCAGACATGCCATTGCCTGAAAGGAACTTTATTTGCTCAGTATGTGAAACAGGACAGAGTTGAGGCTGCAAAAACAAACACACACACAAAAAAACAAAACAAAAAAAAACTGTACTGAAATCAAAGGGGCAGCCCAGGTAGCTCAGCGGTTTAGCACTGCCTCAGCCCAGGGCCTAATCCTAGAGACACGGGATCAAGTCCCATGTCGGGCTCCCTGCATGGAGCCTGCTTCTCCCTCTGCCTGTGTCTTTGACTCTCTCTCTCTCTCTCTCTGTGTGTGTGTGTCTCTGATGAAAAAAATAAAATCTTGAAAAGAAAAAAAAGAAATCAAGGAGACACAGATTCAAGAAGAACCAAATGTGCTCTGGGGGCTGAGGGGGTGAGGGGCTCAATTGATGAAGGTAACACCATAGGTTGTAGAAGTTCTTCTGAAAGGATTAGGATCGATGCAGCATAAATAACTGGCTTTGCCACATAGAGACGGTGTCACTGGGTGGAGTTCAGCGAAATAAGCTTCCTTGTGACAACTGTGGCAGAACGGAGCTGTGTGTCGGTTGGTACGGGCTGCAAGTTCATGTGACATCAGACGCGGAGGCGGATCAGACCAACTTGCACATTGGTCTCCGGCCTCCCTGTCAGGCTGCTGAGCATTAGGGTTTCAATATCAATGTTTCCACTCACAGTTGTGAGCCAGTGTTCCTTGTGAGAGGACAGAATGGGCCAGGCTCGGGGAGAGAGCCGAGCGTGCACACAAGCCTCCAGTGGCAGTAGATAAGCGAGGAAAGTCCTTTGCTCTCCTCCGGGTGCCAAGTATCCCCCCAACGACTGCAGGGTGAGTAGGTGTAAGAGTAGCTAAACGACAACCACAGCTGTGGGTTCAGAAACCATCTTTTTGTGTAGAAAGTAATATAGCTTATTGATGAAGACTTCTCCAACAATTAGATTGTGTATAATGGACGCAAGAGAACTCAGGACATAAATAAGGGTCTTCTTCACCATAAACTGGCACATCTTTTTGAAACAACCCAGGAACTTCCATTGGTTCTCCAGTATAGTCAAGGAGAATGCAGGAACATAACTTCTTATCTTACCCAGGATAAAGGTAGCTACAACTTCCACCATTAATTCTGTGAACCAAAGTTTGATATTGAGCATAACTGACCTGTTACAGAACATAGGCAGTGTCCCCTTGTCTGCTTCGGTCCCAAAGAAGATGTGAAGCCTAGAGAGCCAGCCTTTAATAGTCACTGCTATACAGTAGGAGCTGGGCACGTGATCTCTGTGTCTCATTTCTGGAGAAGTTGTGCCACTTTAGAATTATATCCTTTATGTTTATAAATCTTGTGAGCCCTCTGAAAATAGGTTGAAATAGGTCCCAAAATAGTACAAATCAATTTGTTGGTAAATTTATATGACTACTAATAATTTGCTTATGATTTGAGTCAATGACCCTGTGGCCTTTTTATAGGCTCCACAAATGTAAGGAAAATCCTCCATCAATAAAAATAACCCCATAAAGTTTGAAATTGGATTTTTTTTTTGAAATTGGATGTTTTATATCTGAAACATCTCAATCGGGTGTTTTTTTATCTCAAACATGTCAATCGGATGTTTTTTATCTCAACTAAAGCCATTGGTTTTTTTTTTCCCCCTCATGCCTCCTAACATTGCTTCTTGTGAGAGGGTTGAAAAAACCCCTTGTCCTCTTGTTTATACATATTGTGGCAAAATGTAGGTATTTTCAGTTTCAATATTTTGTGAAAAAGTTCAAAAAGCCCTGTTCTTTATCACAGACATAAGGTCGCCAAATACAGGATTTATAGTGACAACATTTTGTGAGAAGCTTCAGATAACCTTGTCATTTTTATACATATCATAGTGATACAGAGGTACTTTTTGTTCCAATATTTTGTGAAAAGCTTCAAAAAAAAAAAAAAAACCCCGTCTTCTTTTCTACACATATGCTGGCTAAATATAGGTATCTTTTGTGACAATATTTTGTGAAAAGTTTCAAAAAACCCTGTCCTCTTTTTTCCACATATCTTGGCTGAACATAGGTATTTTTTAATACTATTTTGTGAAAAAGACTTCAAAACCTTGTCCTGTGTTTTACACGTCTCCTGGCTGAACCTAGTTATTTTTTGTGACAACTTTTGTGTGTGACACGCTTTCAAAAACCATATCCTCTTTTATACATGTACCCTGGTCTAACATACACATTTCTTTTGTGACAAGAATTTGTGAAAGGCTTCGAAAACCCAACCTCTTTCTTACACATATCCTGGGTGAACGTAGGTATTTTTTGTGACAATAGTTTGTGACAGGTTTCAAAACCTCTGGCCACAAAAAACAAAAAACAACAAACAAAAAACAAAACAAAAAAAAGACAAACAAAACCTCTGGCCACATTTTTACGTATATCCTCTTCTAAAAAATTGAGATTTTATTTATTTATTTATTTATATATATATTTATTTATTATTTATTTATTTATTTAAATGTTCTTATGTTATTATGTTCTTTGTGAGAGGATAGAATGGGCCAGGCTCGGGGAGGGAGCCGAGCATGCACACAAGCCTCCAGTGGCAGTAGATAAGCGAGGAAAGTCCTTTGCTCTCCTCCGGGTGCCAAGTATCCCCCCAACGACTGCAGGGTGAGTAGGTGTAAGAGTAGCTAAACGACAACCACAGCTGTGGGTTCAGAAACCATCTTTTTGTGTAGAAAGTAATATAGCTTATTGATGAAGACTTCTCCAACAATTAGATTGTGTATAATGGACGCAAGAGAACTCAGGACATAAATAAGGGTCTTCTTCACCATAAACTGGCACATCTTTTTGAAACAACCCAGGAATTTCCATTGGTTGTCCGGCCATGTCACGAACAATGCAGGAACATAACTTCTTATCTTACCCAGGATAAAGGTAGCTACAACTTCCACCATTAATTCTGTGATCCAAAGTTTGATATTGAGCATAACTGACCTGTTACAGAACATAGGCAGTGTCCCCTTGTCTGCTTCGGTCCCAAAGAAGATGTGAAGCCTAGAGAGCCAGCCTTTAATAGTCACTGCTACACAGTAGGAGCTGGGCACGTGATCTCTGTGTCTCATTTCTGGAGAAGTTGTGCCACTTTAGAATTATATCCTTTATGTTTATAAATCTTGTGAGCCCTCTGAAAATAGGTTGAAATAGGTCCCAAAATAGTACAAATCAATTTGTTGGTAAATTTATATGACTACTAATAATTTGCTTATGATTTGAGTCAATGACCCTGTGGCCTTTTTATAGGCTCCACAAATGTAAGGAAAATCCTCCATCAATAAAAATAACCCCATAAAGTTTGAAATTGGATTTTTTTTTTGATATTGGATGTTTTTTATCTCAAACATCTCAATCGGATTTTTTTTAATCCGATGTTTTTTATCTCAAACATCTCAATCGGGTGTTTTTTTATCTCAAACATGTCAATCGGATGTTTTTTATCTCAACGAAAGCCATTGTTTTTTTTTTCCCCTCATGCCTCCTAATATTGCTTCTTGTGAGAGGGTTGAAAAAACCCCTTGTCCTCTTGTTTATACATATTGTGGCAAAATGTAGGTATTTTCAGTTTCAATATTTTGTGAAAAACTTCAAAAAACCCTGTTCTTTATCACACACATAAGCTGGCCAAATACAGGATTTATAGTGACAATATTTTGTGAGAAGCTTCAGATAACCTTGTCATTTTTATACATATCATAGTGATACAGAGGTACTTTTTGTTCCAATATTTTGTGAAAAGCTTCAAAAAAAAAAAAAAAAAACCCCGTCTTCTTTTCTACACATATGCTGGCTAAATATAGGTATCTTTTGGGATCCCTAGGTGGCGCAGCGGTTGGGCGCCTGCCTTCGGCCTAGGGCGCTATCCTGGAGACCCGGGATCGAATCCCACATCGGGCTCCCAGTGCATGGAGCCTGCTTCTCCCTCTGCCTGTGTCTCTGCCTCTCTCTCTCTCTCTGTGACTATCATAAATAAATAAAAAAAATTAAAAAAAAATAAAAAGTCACAAAATTAAAAAAAAATATAGGTATCTTTTGTGACAATATTTTGTGAAAAGTTTCAAAAAACCCTGTCCTCTTTTTTCCACATATCTTGGCTGAACATAGGTATTTTTTAATACTATTTTGTGAAAAAGACTTCAAAACCTTGTCCTGTGGTTTACACGTCTCCTGGCTGAACCTAGTTATTTTTTGTGACAACTTTTGTGTGTGACACGCTTTCAAAAACCATATCCTCTTTTATACATGTATCGTGGTCTAACATACACATTTCTTTTGTGACAAGATTTTGTGAAAGGCTTCGAAAACCCAACCTCTTTCTTACACATATCCTGGGTGAACGTAGGTATTTTTTGTGACAATAGTTTGTGACAGGTTTCAAAACCTCTGGCCACGAAAAACAAAAAACAACAAACAAAAAACAAAACAAAAAAAAGACAAACAAAACCTCTGGCCACATTTTTACGTATATCCTCTTCTAAAAAATTGAGATTTTATTTATTTATTTATTTATTATTTATTTATTTATTTATTTATTTAAATGTTCTTATGTTATTATGTTCTTTGTGAGAGGATAGAATGGGCCAGGCTCGGGGAGAGAGCCGAGCATGCACACAAGCCTCCAGTGGCAGTAGATAAGCGAGGAAAGTCCTTTGCTCTCCTCCGGGTGCCAAGTATCCCCCCAACGACTGCAGGGTGAGTAGGTGTAAGAGTAGCTAAACGACAACCACAGCTGTGGGTTCAGAAACCATCTTTTTGTGTAGAAAGTAATATAGCTTATTGATGAAGACTTCTCCAACAATTAGATTGTGTATAATGGACGCAAGAGAACTCAGGACATAAATAAGGGTCTTCTTCACCATAAACTGGCACATCTTTTTGAAACAACCCAGGAATTTCCATTGGTTGTCCGGCCATGTCACAAACAATGCAGGAACATAACTTCTTATCTTACCCAGGATAAAGGTAGCTACAACTTCCACCATTAATTCTGTGAACCAAAGTTTGATATTGAGCATAACTGACCTGTTACAGAACATAGGCAGTGTCCCCTTGTCTGCTTCGGTCCCAAAGAAGATGTGAAGCCTAGAGAGCCAGCCTTTAATAGTCACTGCTATACAGTAGGAGCTGGGCACGTGATCTCTGTGTCTCATTTCTGGAGAAGTTGTGCCACTTTAGAATTATATCCTTTATGTTTATAAATCTTGTGAGCCCTCTGAAAATAGGTTGAAATAGGTCCCAAAATAGGACAAATCAATTTGTTGGTAAATTTATATGACTACTAATAATTTGCTTATGATTTGAGTCAATGACCCTGTGGCCTTTTTATAGGCTCCACAAATGTAAGGAAAATCCTCCATCAATAAAAATAACCCCATAAAGTATGAAATTGGATTTTTTTTTGAAATTGGATGTTTTTTATCTCAAACATCTCAATCGGATTTTTTTTAATCCGATGTTTTTTATCTCAAACATCTCAATTAGATATTTTTTATCTCAAACATCTCAATTGGATGTTTTTTCTCTCAAACATCTCAATCGGATGTTTTTTATCTCAACGAAAGCCATTGTTTTTTTTTTCCCCTCATGCCTCCTAACATTGCTTCTTGTGAGAGGGTTGAAAAAACCCCTTGTCCTCTTGTTTATACATATTGTGGCAAAATGTAGGTATTTTCAGTTTCAATATTTTGTGAAAAACTTCAAAAAACCCTGTTCTTTATCACACACATAAGCTGGCCAAATACAGGATTTATAGTGACAATATTTTGTGAGAAGCTTCAGATAACCTTGTCATTTTTATACATATCATAGTGATACAGAGGTACTTTTTGTTCCAATATTTTGTGAAAAGCTTCAAAAAAAAAAAAAAAAACCCCGTCTTCTTTTCTACACATATGCTGGCTAAATATAGGTATCTTTTGGGATCCCTAGGTGGCGCAGCGCTTTGGCGCCTGCCTTCGGCCTAGGGCGCTATCCTGGAGACCCGGGATCGAATCCCACATCGGGCTCCCAGTGCATGGAGCCTGCTTCTCCCTCTGCCTGTGTCTCTGCCTCTCTCTCTCTCTGTGACTATCATAAATAAATAAAAAAAATTAAAAAAAAATAAAAAGTCACAAAATTAAAAAAAAAATATAGGTATCTTTTGTGACAATATTTTGTGAAAAGTTTCAAAAAACCCTGTCCTCTTTTTTCCACATATCTTGGCTGAACATAGGTATTTTTTAATACTATTTTGTGAAAAAGACTTCAAAACCTTGTCCTGTGGTTTACACGTCTCCTGGCTGAACCTAGTTATTTTTTGTGACAACTTTTGTGTGTGACACGCTTTCAAAAACCATATCATCTTTTATACATGTATCGTGGTCTAACATACACATTTCTTTTGTGACAAGATTTTGTGAAAGGCTTCGAAAACCCAACCTCTTTCTTACACATATCCTGGGTGAACGTAGGTATTTTTTGTGACAATAGTTTGTGACAGGTTTCAAAACCTCTGGCCACGAAAAACAAAAAACAACAAACAAAAAACAAAACAAAAAAAAGACAAACAAAACCTCTGGCCACATTTTTACGAATATCCTCATCTAAAAAATTGAGATTTTATTTATTTATTTATTTATTTATTTATTTATTTATTATTTATTTATTTATTTATTTATTTAAATGTTCTTATGTTATTATGTTCTTTGTGAGAGGATAGAATGGGCCAGGCTCGGGGAGAGAGCCGAGCATGCACACAAGCCTCCAGTGGCAGTAGATAAGCGAGGAAAGTCCTTTGCTCTCCTCCGGGTGCCAAGTATCCCCCCAACGACTGCAGGGTGAGTAGGTGTAAGAGTAGCTAAACGACAACCACAGCTGTGGGTTCAGAAACCATCTTTTTGTGTAGAAAGTAATATAGCTTATTGATGAAGACTTCTCCAACAATTAGATTGTGTATAATGGACGCAAGAGAACTCAGGACATAAATAAGGGTCTTCTTCACCATAAACTGGCACATCTTTTTGAAATAACCCAGGAATTTCCATTGGTTGTCCGGCCATGTCACGAACAATGCAGGAACATAACTTCTTATCTTACCCAGGATAAAGGTAGCTACAACTTCCACCATTAATTCTGTGAACCAAAGTTTGATATTGAGCATAACTGACCTGTTACAGAACATAGGCAGTGTCCCCTTGTCTGCTTCGGTCCCAAAGAAGATGTGAAGCCTAGAGAGCCAGCCTTTAATAGTCACTGCTATACAGTAGGAGCTGGGCACGTGATCTCTGTGTCTCATTTCTGGAGAAGTTGTGCCACTTTAGAATTATATCCTTTATGTTTATAAATCTTGTGAGCCCTCTGAAAATAGGTTGAAATAGGTCCCAAAATAGTACAAATCAATTTGTTGGTAAATTTATATGACTACTAATAATTTGCTTATGATTTGAGTCAATGACCCTGTGGCCTTTTTATAGGCTCCACAAATGTAAGGAAAATCCTCCATCAATAAAAATAACCCCATAAAGTATGAAATTGGATTTTTTTTTGAAATTGGATGTTTTTTATCTCAAACATCTCAATCGGATTTTTTTTAATCCGATGTTTTTTATCTCAAACATCTCAATTAGATATTTTTTATCTCAAACATCTCAATTGGATGTTTTTTCTCTCAAACATCTCAATCGGATGTTTTTTATCTCAACGAAAGCCATTGTTTTTTTTTTCCCCTCATGCCTCCTAACATTGCTTCTTGTGAGAGGGTTGAAAAAACCCCTTGTCCTCTTGTTTATACATATTGTGGCAAAATGTAGGTATTTTCAGTTTCAATATTTTGTGAAAAACTTCAAAAAACCCTGTTCTTTATCACACACATAAGCTGGCCAAATACAGGATTTATAGTGACAATATTTTGTGAGAAGCTTCAGATAACCTTGTCATTTTTATACATATCATAGTGATACAGAGGTACCTTTTGTTCCAATATTTTGTGAAAAGCTTCAAAAAAAAAAAAAACCCGTCTTCTTTTCTACACATATGCTGGCTAAATATAGGTATCTTTTGTGACAATATTTTGTGAAAAGTTTCAAAAAACCCTGTCCTCTTTTTTCCACACATCTTGGCTGAACATCGGTATTTTTTAATAATATTTTGTGAAAAATACTTCAAAACCTTGTCCTCTGTTTTACACGTTTCCTGGCTGAACCTAGTTATTTTTTGTGGCAATTTTTGTGTGTGACAGGCTTTCAGAAACCATATCCTCTTTTATACATGTATCCTGGTCTAACATAGACATTTTTTTGTGACAAGATTTTGTGAAAGGCTTCGAAAACCCAGTCTTCTTTCTTACACATATCCTGTGGGAATGTATGTTTTTTTTGTAACAATACTTTGTGATAGGTTTCAAAACCGCTGGCCACATTTTTACGTATATCCTCTTCTAAAAAATTGAGATTTTATTTATTTATTTATTTATTTATTTATTTATTTATTTATTTATGAGAGATGGAGAGAGAGGCAGAGGGAGAAGCAGTCTCCCTGTGGGGAGCCTAATGGGAGACTCTTTCCCAGAAGCTCGGGAACAGGGCCTGAGCGTCTTCTCAACCACTGAGCCACCCAGGTGCCCCGCATATATCCCTGTTGTTACTTGTCAGTCTCCTTCATTTTAACTGCTGGCTAGGATCCCACCATAGGAGTAAACTCGTTGCACTCCTGAAAGGCTGCGAGTTGAAACCACTGGTTTGGCTATCACAGCTAGATTTCTGCATCCTGGAACATGTTTTCTTCCACACAGGCTGAAGAGTTTCCCCAGGAGATGTATTCATGCCCAATGTAAGGCTAGTTGGGCAGCCCGGGTGGCTCAGCAGTTTAGTGCCGCCTTCAGCCCAGGGTGTGATTCTGGAGACCTGGGATCGAGTCCCACATGGGGTTCCCTGCATGGAGCTTCCTTCTCCCTCTGTCTCTGTCTCTGCCTCTTTTCCTCTCTCTCTCTCTCTCTCTCTCTCTCTCTCGAAAATAAAAAGAGAAAGAAATCTGGGAGACGTAGATTCAAGAGGAACCAAATGTGCTTTGGGGGCTGTGGGGGTGAGGGGCTCAATTGATGAAGGTAACACCATAGGCTTGTAGAAGTTCTTCTGAAAGAATTAGGATCGATGCAGCATAAATAACTGGCTTTGCCACATAGAGATGGTGTCACTGGGTGGAGTTCAGGGAAATAAGCTTCCTTGTGACAACTGTGGCAGAACGGAGCTGTGTGTCGGTTGGTACAGGCTGCAAGTTCATGTGACATCAGACGTGGAGGCGGATCACACCAACTTGCACATTGGTCTCCGGCCTCCATTCAGTAACTTTTGATGGCTCTCATTTCACTATAGAATTTTTGCAGCCTTCAGGGGGAAGGCATGTAGTAGGTAAGTACCTCTCTTGAAAAAGCCACTTGGAATCCACTCTTTTTGTGAAGATTTAAGCCCATGTCTCTCAGTAATTTTAGGGCAAACTAAACAAGAAGGGTATAGAATATTGGAGCAGTGCAAGCAACTTGGCCTGTATATACATAAAATGCTGCAATACAGTTTTTCCAAGCAAACAAGGCAACTTTATGAATATTTGCCACATACTACACCAAAGAGCAACTTTCAGTAAATACTCATAGATGTAATGCTCTGTAAACACTGTGCTATGAAGTTAGAAGTCCGATTACAAGGATGTCTAGAACATCACCATCTGAATGGAAACCACCTTTTAAAAAACTTGTGCTTGAAGGAGAAATGATAACGGCCATTTCAAAATTTGTATAACTAAAAGTAAAAATACTTTCCGTAGGGACACCTGGGTGGCTCTGTGGGTTAGGCGACACTTGATCCCAGCTCAGATCTTGATCTCAGGCTCCTAAATTAAGCCCACCATTGGGCTCCACACTGGCCATGGAGCCTACTTAAAAACAAAACAAAACAGCTTTCTTTTTTTTTTTTTTTTTTCAAAACAGCTTTCTTTAGAACACATAGGATGCAACTGAGGCGGGCTTCTGGGCAAATTTAAAACACTAAATTGCTTAATAGGAAAGGATGAAAGGTTGGTTGTTTCTGAGCTAATTATCCGCTGGTTGAAGTAAGAAGGAACAAAGTCAAAGGAAAAAGAACGTAAGAGGTGAGCAAGAAACACAAAATTCTAGATATGGTTCTTCTGACCGCGTGATCAGGAAAAAAAAAAAAAAAAAAGAACCAAGGGGCAAGAAGCAATGTTAGGAATCAAAAAGGGAAAAAAAGGACAATGGCCTTGAAAGAGATGATGAACATTTTGATTTCAAGCTTTGGTATTCATTTGTGGAGTGATTACCTACAAAAAAGGACCAAACTGGGTCAAAATGGAAGAAAAGCATGAATAGCCGTATGAGACATCCAACAAACTGAGTTTTACTATTTTGGAACTATTTCAACTGGTAGGAGAGATTTTTAAACATTCATGACTCCATTCTAATCTGACGCATACTCTTCCAGAAAAGAGAAAGAGAAAACATGTCCCCAGCTCTTACTGTGGGGTACAGTAACTTTGACCCCCAAACCAGAAAAAATACAGCAAGGAAAATACCAGGCCCAAGTCAGCACATACAAACATCCTTCAGGGCTCGGAGACACAATGCAGAAATGAATGAAAAAGATAATGTGCATGGAAATGTAGGGTTTATTCTAGGAATATAGTAGTTTCAAAGTAGAAAATCAGTGTCATTCATGGCATTAATGGTTTAAAGGAGGAAAACCATGTGAGTTCTTTGAAGATGCATTAAAAAAAAACAAATGCCTCTACCTAAAATTCTGGTTCCATTGATGGTAAAACTCAGTAAACCTGAAATTAAAAGGAATTACCTTCATCTGATATAGAGTATCTCCAAAATGTTACAGCAAACGTGGTATTAAGATCAGGGGGCCAAGGCTTGGGGACTGCCATCTCCAGGAAGGGTGTTTAGGGGGACTTGCCATACAGCAAGACAGAAACAGAAAAGGAATGACTTGAGAAGGAAAAATGCAGAAACAGTGTCCTAATTCACAGGTGGTATCATTGCCTAGATCAAAAACTCAGAAGAATCTGACAAATTATCAGAATCAAAACTGTAATTTACCATGAATGCCTGATAGGAGCATCCATGTGTGAGGCTCAATGGCATGGCTTTATAAGAGCACCTGTGATTTCTTAAAAAAAAAGATTTTATTTGTTTATTTGAGAAAGAGAGTGAGCAAGAGAGAGTGAGAGAGCACAGCAGGGGGAGCAGCAGAGGGAGAAGGAGAAGCAGGCTCCCCACGGAGCAGGGAGCCCAATGGAGGCACAGAGGGGCTGAGGGGGGTCGTGTGATCATGACCAGAGCCTAAGGCAGATGCCCAACAGATTGAGCCACTCACATGCGCCCCGCACATGTGATTTTAAATAATATTTGTAATGGCAATCTGAGAAGAAACAGATTTATTCTTTATTTAGAACAGAAAACTTAGCTGAATGTGAAAGCTTGACTGTGAATTAGCAATAGGTAACAGATGACAAATAACAGGAAAGAAAGGAAGAGATACCAGAGAGTATCAGTAAAGGGAGGACTTAGTTGGGTGGAATAACTGTTCTCCCCAAATTATCTGGACAATTATGAATCTCCAATAGCATTGTAGTTGCTTGCTTTAAGTGGGCAAGCCAATTCTAAAATTAAATAGCATAACAGAGGACCTCAAAGAAGAGTAATGAGGTGGCAACTGCCCTGCTAGGTGTCAAGATGGACCACCAAGAGCCACACTGTTAAAAACTGGTGCTGTGTCTCCAATGGCGAAGGGAATACAAACTCAGGCACCCCTCCTACACGGACAGAGAAACTTCATAAGGGAGATTGTTTGACAGGTAAGGTGTGCAAAGGAGCATTTTTCTCTAAAATGATTCTGAAAAACCGGTCTCACACACACGGCCTTGGGAAAATATTCTAAAGTAGGGTGAAAATGCACTAATGCAAAGGTAGAAGAAATGATTTCCACTGTATATTCTAAAGTAGGGTGAAAATGCACTAATGCAAAGGTAGAAGAAATGATTTCCACTGTATAAAAATTAGTATCTACTTAAGAAAGGACACTCTAAGGAAAGAACAAAGACCAGCCAGACTGGAAGAAGGGTAGAACACATGGCTGGCAAAGAATGACATCCAGAATATATAAAGACCCTTACAATGCAACAAGGAAAAGGCAACGCAAGAGAAAAGCTGAAATTGTTACCCCCAGGAATGTGTGTGTGTGTGTGTGTTTGTGTGTCTGTGTGCGTGTGTTCTAGCAGACATGTACAGAGGAACGTTCGTAGAGGCAGTATTGATACAACAAAAGAAAACATTTTTTAAAAATCCCAAATGTTCACAAGTAGCCAATAGGAGGGAAAGAGAATGTGCTAATAAGTTCATTCAATGGGAACCATATAGCAATGAAAATGCCCAACTCACATCGAGGCACCTGCAAGAGTGAATCTGGGGAACATAGTTTTTTAAAAAAGATTTTATCTATTTATTTGACAGAGAGAGAGAGAGAGCAAGCAAGCACAAGCAGGGGGAGCAGGAGTTGGAGAAGCAGACTCCCTGCTCAGCAGGGAGCCCGATGCGGGACTTAATCCCAAGACCCCAGGATCTGGACTTGAGCCCAAGGCAGATGCTCAACCAATTGAGTCACCCAGATGCTATGGGGAACATAATTTTGACAGAACAGAGCAAGTAGCAGAAAATCCAATGTAATTTCATTTTTATGAAAGTCAAAAACACTCAAAATTAAATCTATGGTTTTTAAGAAGATAGGATGTGAAAAAAAATGAAGTGTAGGGGTGGGGCATATTTTGCAAAATGCAGCTGGGCGTGGAGTGGACTGGGGGTTGGACTGGCTGGGAACACAGGAGTGGTGGGGTGCTGGTTCTCTCCTTCCTTTAGCTGAGTGAAGACACAGAGTGAGGCTTTTTCTTTAAATTATTGCTCTCCACACCCAGCACAGCTGGTATAAGAAATTACTTTGAATATCTCCAATACTCAAGATGAAAACAAGAAAAAGTTTGTAGGTTTTTGCTGTTAAGAAAAAGCTCCAGTATAGATTCCTACAAATACTGAGCAAACCTTGAGCCTACACTCATGATAATCAACCGAATTCTACTAAACAAGTGCTTTATTTTTTTAAAACATTTTATTTATTTATTCATGAGAGACACAGAGAGAGAAGAGGTAGAGACACAGGCAGAGGAAGAAGCAGGCTCCTCGCAGGGAGCCCAATGTGGGACTCGATCCCAGGACTCCAAGATCACGCCCTGAGCCAAAGGCAGACGCTCAACCACTGAGCCACCCAGGTGTCCCTAAACATGTGCTTTACAACCAAGAATCATAACATTTGAGAAGAATCCATAAGGAGATAGGAAAAGGGGGGAATGGAGGAGAAAGTAGGTGGCCAGTGCACACACGTCTGAGGAGACCCAGCTGAGGCAGGTCCGGGAGCAATCACCCGAGGTAGAAATGGAACCCGTGACTGCTGGAAACCTCGTGTAAAAGCGTAGATGGAAACTTCTCAACATCCTCCTGACACCCAGGGATTCAGGCAGATGGCTGATGAACTCCCATGGAAAGGGTGCAGTCAACTGAAAAAAGACTTCCCAGAAATTCACACACACACACACACACACACACACACACACACACACACACACACAAATGGAATGTGTCTGTTAAATAATTGGACTGTAACTGATGAAAAAAACAAATGATCTGGAAGATACAACCGAGGAAATCAACCATGAATCCGGGAACAAAGACGGGGTGTGTGAGAGAGAAGTGCTTGGGGAGATGCACCCATTTGTTTAGTGCCTGACGGGTGCCAGGTGGTACGCGCTGGACTGATACTGGCTACTTTAGTCTTTAGGCAGCCTAGGAGGATGTCAATGTGTCCCTTTCCCAGTTTCCTCTGCGTGTCAAAGGATTTTTATATTTTTTAGAGTTAGGGTTGACTTTTATCAAATAATTTTATTAAATCTATGGAGATAAGTAATTTTCTCCTTTATACTGTTGATGTGGATTGCTACATTCTGATATTGAAACACATCTGCATTCCTTTTTTGCTTTGTAGAGAGAGAATGAGTGCAGCAGTGGAGGGGACAGAGGTAGAGAGAGAGAATATGAAGGAGGCTCCACGCCCAGTGTGGACCCAAAGTAGGGCTTGATCTGATGACCCTGAGATCATGACTTGAGCTGAAATCAAGAGTCAGATACTTAACCAACTGTGCCACCCAGCTGAGCACCCCCACTTTTTTAAAAAACACACTTGCATTCCTGATAGATATCCTATTGGTCATGGTAACTTTTTTGTCTCTATGTTTTTTTTATTATTAATTCTGCACTTGGTTTTCTAATGTTTCCTTTGATTTTGTACATGTATTTGTAAGTGAAATTGGCCTATAATTTCTTGCCTGGTTTTCTAGCTTCATAAACCGAATTAGGAAGTGATCTCCTTTTACTACTTTTTATTCCCTGTAGGGATTTGTTGAGGATTATTTTTACTTGAAGATTTATTAACTCACCCATAAAACCATTGGGTCCTGATATTGTTTTTTTTTTTTTTTTGGTGGAGGCTAATTAGTGGCTCTCATTTTAATTTCTTTAATGGTTATTGCTCTACTCATATTATCCATTTTGTTCTGAGGTCAGTTTAGGTAATTTACATTTATCTAGAGAACTGTTCATCATCCATATTTGTAAATACATTGGCATAGGTTTTGTGGTCATCTCCTGATAACGTTTACAATCTCTTTTGTATCTCTGTGATAAGTCCTCAAAGATTTTTATCAATATACCAATAGATCCCTTTCTTTTTTAATTTTTATTTATTTTTAAAAAGATTTTTATTTATTTATTCATGAGAGACAGAGAGAGAGAGAGAGAGAGGCACAGGCACAGGGAGAGGCAGGCTCCATGCAGGGAGCCTGATGTGGGACTCAGTCCCAGGTCTCCAGGATCGTGCCCTGGGCTGAAGGCGGCGCTAAACCACACAGCCACCCAGGCTGCCCCCCTTTCTTTTTTTAAATATTTACTTATTTATTTGAGGAGGATAGGGGAGAGAGAGAGGAAGAGAGAATCTCCAGCAGACTCCATGCTGAGTGGGGAGCCCAACATGGGGCTCTATCTCACAACCTTGAGATTGTACCTTAGCCAAAGCCACGAGTTGGGCACTTTTTTTTTTTTTTTGAGTTGGGCACTTATCTGCACTATCCAGGTGCCTCTCAGTTGGTCCCTTTCTCTGTTTTTCTCTACTTCTCTCTCTGTATCTCTGAACACCATGATTTAGTGGTGAATGGTACATGGTAGAGGAAAACTCACAACGAAGATTCTCTCCTGGACAGACTTTAGTCAGGTTCTCTGAGTCTCTTCCTTGACTAGGCCTGACCATATGCTTTAGGTTCAGACTGAACGAGAAACCCGCTAAGTCAGTTGAGCCAGAATCCTCCACTCTTGCTATCTGACCAAATTCCTCATGTCCCAGCATCCCATAGATAGTCTGTGATCACTCTGGCCTATCTTCAGTAAAAGCCCTGTTGGGTCAGTTTAGCAAGAATTACTCTACCTTCCTGGTAACTTTCCATCCACTGACCATCACTTGGTGCTGCCCCTTGGCTCTAATTCCCCACCCTTCTTGTTTTTGAAGTGGAGTCCAATCTGTGTCCCACACTGCAAAACCACTGCAGTAGTCTGCCTCAACAAAGTGTGCCTCACTGTCCTAATGAGTGTTGGAATACTTTTTTTGGTAACACATGGAAACAAATAATGACAATATGATTGATGAGGGCTAGAAGAAAGTGCATGCCAGGAGCTCTGTGGTTTCTAGGTAATCCCTCAGGGGCATTTAAAGGTTTAAGAATTTGGAAAATATTGAGAATAGTGATAAGATGTTATTTAGAGTGGACCAAAAGACTGGGGAAATAACAGGTGGGGGAGACAGAGAAATTACCCCATCAGTATGGGCAAAGCAAGTGAGGACCCCACAGAACAAGTGTCAGAAGAGCTGAGATCTAATAAGCATTTCAACATTTTATGTCCAAAAGGTAGCTCTTTGGTAAATTTTCCCCCAAGTGTTTTCCCCTAAAATACTCAGTTTCCCAGGTCACAAACTGGAATCAATATTCCCTCTGTGTTGAACAAGCTCAAAGCTTCAGAAAGAGCAGTGAGGGCTTGCATTCTGAATGCACTTTTCTTCCTTTTCTTTTACTTTTTTAGTTTATTTTAGGGAGAGAGCTCATGAAAGTAAGTAGTGAGGAGGCAGTGTGAAGGGACAGAGGGAGAGGGAGAGAATCTAAAGCAGACTCCCTGCTGTATATGGAGCCTGACATGGGGCTGGATCCCACGACCCTGAGATCATGACCTGAGCTGAAATCAAAAGTCAAATGCTTAATGGTCAGGGCCACTCAGATGACCCAATGGATGGACTTTTCAAGTGTGTGTGGGGACATGGGGGGCTCGATGGATGCCTTTCCAGAACTCTGTGGCAGGTGAAGTTTGTCCTGGGAGTTCTGATTGCTGTATTATCAGGAAACCCGTCAGTGGGAGATACTTTCAACACAGCAGGGGCTGTTCCAAAACAGGAGTGATAATATTTTTTATCAAAAACGAGAGTTCTGGGTGAAGCAGTGCAGTGGATGTTCCTCATAGCTAACTGTGGTGGGGGAAATAGGATAATTCATTCACTGTTCCAGTGTTTCCATGAATTAGTTGACAGGACAATCCAAACCTTTAAACTTTGTTTCAGAAGCGACAAGTGAACATCATCAACAGAAAGAAGGCAGCCGATGGTCCGTTGTCAGCATGACTCTTTGGTCCAGATGATGCTTCCAGTCTCTCGGGGTATGACCCCTGCCAGTGGGGTCGCAGAAACCTAGACTGAATTCCACTAATCAGAAGGAACGTTGTACACTAGGACCCCCAGAGTCAGGTAGGTGCCCTGGAGGTGAGCTGTGTTCAAAATCTGAGCCCAACCATTTTTCTGGTTTGCTGGTCACCAGAGAAACCTGACCATGTTCCCTAGGCCCTGGCACTGACCTGTCAGCTGTATCTTTCCATCTGTGCAGAATCCCATCATGAGCCCAAGGGTTCCGGAGGGTGTGGTTGGTCACAGGGCTTCAAGGAGGAGCCACCACTCACTCTGTGAGCTGGCAGCTGTGTGCTGGGAGGCGGCACATGGACTCGGGTCACCCCCACAGATGTTACTGGTTCCTCTTCTCCTTCCTGATTGTGTGAAGACAGATGGTGTTTACAGGGAGAAGGAGGGATGAGTCTTCTGACTATAGGAGTGTTTGCTTCTGTCGCTACCCTGGTGGTGGTGGACCTTGATTTGTGTTTCTTTTGGTTTTGTTCTTTTAGTATCTTCAAGCTCCACGAGGAAAGGAAACAAAAGATCCTCAGGACAAAATGTAGGTTGGATTACTACTGTCTTTGTAGTTGGGCCCATGAAGCACAGACATGCCAGTAATCTTGACAGCACACAGAATACAAGCAAGACCGAAGGATGTGGGTGGTGAATGTGCCCCAACCAGTGACTCTGTGACTGTAGCTGCAACATCCAGGCTGTTCTGGCCACCAGCAGGGCTGCGGTCACACAGCACCACAGGCTGCAGGACAGAAAGGTGTTGCTCCAGCTGGGGCCTCACTCCGGTCCATGCATCTTGTCAGCACAATTTGTGAATCCTAGAGTTTCATAGATCAGAAGCCAATGATATAGCCAATGATCACCCAAAATAATCTCTTTATTCATTCATTCATTCATTCAGGAGAGCGAGAGAGGGAAAGAGCATGGGCATGAGCATGCGGAGTAAGGGAGCAGAGGCAGAAGGAGAGAGAGAATCCCAAGCCGACTTTCCACTTGGGGCAGAGCCTGACACATGGCTCCATCCCTGGAGCCCTCAACCATGAGCTCAAAACCAAGAGCCACCCAAGTGCTCTGATAATCTCCCCATTTAAGGGCCACATTAACACCTTTAATTCCCCATTGCCATGTCCAGTCATGCATTCACAGGCTGGGGAGCAGGCATGGACATCTCTGGGTGCAACTCTTCTGCCTACCGCACTCAGTTTCCACTGTCTCCTCCCTGAGGCCCTCTCCAGCTGGTAAGCAGAGCGATACCACTAGAACAGCATCATATAAGATAGATCATGTCACTTCTGGAATATCAATCAATCCAAAAACAGTCTCTTTACAGACTTCCAGTGGCCCATCAAATAAGGCACAGAGTCCCTCTTGTGGCCCCCAGAGCCCTGCATGATGGGTCCCCAGGCTTCAGGCACACTGGCTGCTCCAGGATTGGGGGCAGGTGGGTGTGAATAGGGATGGTGGGTCTCCCCGGCCTTTCACTCATGGAGGGATATTTCATTTCTTTTTATTGTGTGGTGAGGTCGTGAAGGTCGTGAAGAGTTAAGCCTCTGGGTCATTTTCTCCCTGAAGAGCTCCTCCATGTAGCTCTTTAGACGTTGTGCTAGCCTTCCTGTGATCATCGGCTCAGCATGTTCCAGCAGCTTTATGGACTCGGCCTCTACCTTAGTGAAACAAGCCTGTGAGTGGTTGATCCAGCTGGACCAAAGAATAACAGAATCTGCGATTACACCCTTGTCTGAAGTCCCCACTGTGGGAGGATGGCGAATAGTAGCTATTACCGTATTGAACTATGATCCTTTTCTGCTAAATTTTGAGGGGGGCTCAAAAACCACAAGTAGTATTTTTGTCTCTAGGATTCAAGGTACCTCTACATAACTGATGCCATATTTTGGTTTCGTTTTTTAAATTGTGATATAATTGACACACAATGTTATTGTAGTTTCTGGTACAACAGAACTAGTATTGAACAGAAAGCCTAGTTAATACCTGTTACCACACATTACAAAATTTATTTTTCTTGTGATAAGAACTGTTAAGATCTACTCTCTTAGCAACTTTCAAATATGCTAAAAAGTGTTATTAACTGTAGTCCTCATGCTGTGCATTACATCCCCAAGACCTTTCTTATATTATAATCAGGTGTTTGTACCTTTTGAGGATCTGCACCATTACGTTTCCCATCCCACTCTGCTTCTGGCAACCACCTGTTTATTCTCTGTATCTGTGAACTTGTTTTTTCTTAATTTTTGTTTTTATGATCCACATATAAGTGACGTCATATGGTATTTGTCTTTCTCTAAATTATTTCATTTATCATATTGTTCTGAAGGTCTATATATGGTGTCACAACTGGCAAGATTTCCTCCTTTTAATTAATTAATTAATTAATTAATTTAGAGGGAGCACGTGTAAGCAGGGGTGCCACAGAGCCAGGATAGTTGGATGTGAACATATGAAGAAAGACTCAGAATCTCACTGAATTTTCATCCGAGACCTGGACTCAGACCCTGAGGCTGCGGCAGGAGGCGCGGGATTAGCAGCAGCGGCAGGCGGAGGAAGAAGCCCGGTGGGCCCGAGAGGCCCAGGCCTGGGCGCAGCTCAAGGAGCAGGAAGTGTTGCAGCTGCAGGAGGAAGCAAAAAATTTCATTACCCGAGAGAACCTGGAGGCACGGGTGGAAGAAGCATTGGACTCGCTGCTGAAGAGCTACAATTGGGCTATCACCAGGGAAGGGCTGGTGGTCAGACCACAGCATAAGGGATCGTAAGGGTCCAGTAAGGACAGTGCCCACCCAGGGACCATGTGTGTATGGGGTAGGAGGGTTGAGCCGGATCTGGAATAGATATGTTGTTGCTGCTTGGGAAGAAGGAGGCTCAGCCTATTCCAGTGTCCTCCTCACATTCTGCCCTGCACCCACCACCTGGTTGGCAGTTCCCATATACACTGTCCTGTTCTACACCATGTACGACTCAGCAAAGCAGCAGACCTTAGAGGTTTCCAGCTCACAGTGGCGCAGAATGGACCACAGTCCCCTCGATCAACTAGGTCATTTACTAAGTGTCATCAAGGACATGGACAGAGGTTGGCAAATTACAGTCCTTTGGCCCAATCTGTCCTACTGCCTGTTTTTGTAAATAAATTTTATTGGAACACACACACAAAAAAATGGACTCAGACCCATTGCTTTGTCACTTCCAGCTTCATTAAGAGAGCTAGCAGATTGGCTATAGGAATGATTAACTTTGGGAAGCAGAGAAAAACACTTTAACTTCAAAGGGTAAAAGACTAGGCTATTGACTCAAGGAGGGGGAGTGGAGGAGCTGTATCTGGAGAACAATGTAGTCAAGAGTCAGTGTGCCAACTCAGGTCTTCACGTATCCCCAGGGTGCCCAGGACTAGAGAAGCTCCGCAGCTGGTTCCCCATGCAGGACGAAGGGCAGAGGGAGACAGGGAGAGAATCTCAAGCAGACTCCGAGCTGAGCTGAGCTGAGCACAGAGCCCAATGTGGGCTCAATTTCAAGATTCTGAGATCATGACCTGAGCTGAAATCACGAGTTAGACATTTAACCAACTGAGCCACCAGGTGCCCCCAAATATCCTTCCTTTAAATAACTGAATAATATTCTGGGGCACCTGGGTGGCTGAGTCAGTGAAGCATCTGCCTTTGGCTTGGGTCATGATTCTGGGGTCCTGGGATCCACCACTGTGTGGGCTCCCTGCTCAGAGGGGAGTCTCCTTCTCCCCCTCTCCCCACTCGAGCTTTCTCTCTGTCAAAAAAATAAAATCCTTTAATAATTATTTAAAATAGCTGAATAACATTCCATTTTACATACATACCACATTATCTTTATCGTTTCATCCATGAATGGACACTTGGAATTCTTTGCTTTAGTTTTACAGGTTCGGATAAAGAGGACTGATTCGCAAAGCTCCTATAAACCGCAATGTGGCAACGATCTGTCCTACTGGTGGAATCAGTAGAATTAAACTATTTCGGGAAATGTTTCTCAGATTCCCAGGGTTCTTGAAAATGACATAGGGCGAATTTTGGGAATAGAGATTTCTGGTGTGTATGTTCCTGTGGCCAAGTCTGCAATAAATACTTTCCTCTGAGTGGGAGGAGCTGCAGGGGCGTGGGCAGAAGGTGTGGGTGGGTCACTCTAGCACTGGGCAGGCAGGAAGATTAAGAAGAGGGATTCAATACAACAGGAACCCTCGCTTATTTGATATGGAGTCCTACCATGAATCCCTGAATGTAAAATAAGTATTCATTGAATGAGTCTCAAATTCCCTCAACCTCAGATATCGCATATGTGCAGGGGCTTCACACACACACACACACACACACACACACACACACACCCCTCAGAACCTCCAGGATCCTGGACAGTTCCAGGCAGGCAGCTGCAGTGTAGGAATGGCCCATATGATGTCCCTGGGGCAGGTGTCTCTTAGGAGTGGGGACCTGCATGGAGTCTGGAGGGCACCGTGGAGCTGGGTGCTGACACGCAAGGGGGAAGCAGCATTGTGCCCAACAGAGCACATCTCTCTGCAGCAGCTGTGCACACAGGGTTCCCGGGGCCAGGCTGCCAGTGTCTTGGCCCCAATAGCAAACCTGTACTAAGGCTGTGGAATTTGTAGTCTGGGTCCCAAATGGTTGGTTGGGATGGAAGTTGCTGGGGACATCCAAGGGAAATTTCTAATTCCCAACTCAAAAGCCTATGACTAGAAAATAAGAAAATACCCAGGCAATCACCATGACTTCCCAGGGCAACACTCTCCAGGTTTAAATTAGCAAGAAGGTCCATCATTTTCCTGGTTACTGTCCCACATGTGAATCTGCAGACACGCAGAGTAGCTAACAATTGTCCCTGCATCTCTCCTTTGTTCGGGAGCTGCCATTTCCTGGCAAATGACTGACAGCCTCCAGGTTGGTGGGGACAGAGGTGCGATGACTGCTGGGAGGACCAGGGAGGTTGGGACAGCTGGGCACACTGAGCTGCCCGGGTGTGATGGGGACAGGGAGCTGATGCAGGACTGGCTTGTGGAACAGGACTGAGGTGCCTCGGCTGGAAGCACCACGGTGGGAAGTGAGCAAATGTTTACAAGGAAAAGGCTGGATTCTCCAGAGGACAACCTCTCCATTAGTGAGTCAGCTGCAGCAGCACACGGGCTGGGTCCCATGTGTGTGTCCATCACCCTAACCACTCCTACCTCCAGGAATTACAGTCTCCTTACCCACCTGCCCGAACTCACCTGTGCTCCTTCACTGTCCAAGTCTGAAGGGACTTTGGGGTTCTTTCCTGCACTGTAGTCAGAGGGTGGGGAGGCCGAGTTCCCCACACACAGCCCAGCAATGGTGTCCTGCAGAACCAGGCCAGGTGAGACCTCACTCTCCCGACATCTGGGGGCCTGACCCAGAGGAGGTGGTGAAGCCTGGATACCACCTACTCCCTCAGGCCGGGAGAGTTCCTGTGCCCTGGAGAATGCCATACCTCTCCTGATTCTTCCAGGTAAGAAGGTTCTTGAAATACCCAGGAAACCCTTCTGGAATGTTCTACAGAAGCCCTGCCAAGGCCCATAGCACAGATCCTTTAGGGACACAGGCTCACAGTCATTCCCCCAGGGCCCGTACGTGGGGCTGGGGCATCTGAGAGTCCAGCCTACATTGCCCGCTGTCCCTGCACCATCCCCTCGCCAATGCCTTAGACCTGAGGTTGGTTCCAGGTCACCAGCCCATTCAGACACATCTTCTCATCGGAGGTTCTTCTCTGGGGACCCCTATTTCCATCCCAGGAACTTCACCCTGAGTGAATGTAAAGAGTATTTGAGGGTTGGTGGTTTTGGCAGTGAAAACACAATTGTCTCAGAAGATGGGAAAGATGGATGAGAGTTCAGGGAGGGCCGTGGGTGCCGCCTCGTGGATTGCTCCTGCAGATGGAAGAGCAGAGCGCCCTGGAGAGGAGACTGTGGGGCTCAGCCTGGACAAAAGGGACATTCAGGTTCCCAAGGAGGCATATTGAACAGAGATTCATTTATGGCCGCCCAGGGCTCACCACCTGGAAGACTGGTTTTGCAAAGCGGGTAACCACAAATCAGAAGGGCACCCACCGGGTTATACTGGCAAGTCGGCTGAGGGAGAACTATAGACATTGGGACGTAGAAACACGCATGAGCACAAATCTGTATGCGATGTCCTTAGACAGTGTCCGCTGATGTTCTCACCATTTGAGGGGCATCTTAGCAATGAATGCGCAGTCGTAGTACCATTTGGAAGAAATCTCAAGAAGGACATGAGGGGCACTTGCGCGCCTCGGTTGGCGGACTCTTCATTTCAGCTCTGGTCGTGATCTCAGGGGTGAGACCCAGCCACCAGTGGGGGGCTTGCTTGCTTAAGATTCTCTCTCTCCCTCTGGCCTCCTCCTTTCCCCTCACTTCCCAGGCACAGGCGCTCTTTCTCTCTCTCTCAAGTACATTATATCCCAGGAGTGTCTCTGTATCTTCAGAATCATATACTTTGGCATCATTCCCTAAGTATGAGTCTAAACTCCACAAAATGGACTTTAGTCAAGGACTGGCCAGTGTTGGTCTGGTTCCCAGCACCTGTGGGCTGGCAGCTCCCTGCCCTTCAACCCTGGGTCCCCTCTGAACCACGGGAGCCTCTGATGCTCCACCATTTAGAGGAGTGCTTTATCAATGTCCTCACCAAGCACCCGCCCACCTCTCGACTCTGCGGGGCTGGTGGCACAGGCAACTGATTGGCAGGTTTGCCCCCCAGGCACCCCCAAGTGGCTGAATCCCAGCCATCACCAGAACCTCCAGCTCCTGGCCACAGGCAGCGTCCACAGATTGAGAAGTTCTGAAAGCACCAACCCGCACTCAGCTCTCACCGGCAGCAGGTTGGAGCTCCAGAGCACAGCCCGCACCGGTTCTGCCCCGACCCCATGACCACCCAACAAGATGCAGCTGGATGGGACATGCAAGTCCCAGCACATGGGGGTCACCTCGGCTTGGAGGCGCTTTCTCAGGAGGCTGCCCTGATCCTATAACTGAGCCCTTCTCTCCAACACAAAGACGGTTATGTGAGGCTCAGGGTTTGGTCAGTTGGAGGCCCCAAGAGGGCCCAGACGTCTGCGCCAGGGAGTTGGTGCTGAGGCAGAGGAGGGCCGAAGACAAGGTTTGTCAAGATACCATCTGGGAGAGCAGTGCGGGGAGCCAAGGTGCAGGCCGTCCGCCACTAAGCCCCTGATGAGAGATGGGAAGGTCCTCTCCTTGGGCCCAGTGTGTCCTCTGAACAGACACTGCACCAGCCACAATGTCGGGGAGGATGAGACAGCAGCCAGGCCTGTGTCCAGGCGTCCCTGTCTGCACCCAGTAAGAGTAGGTCAATAAACACGGATGAAGGCGAAAAGGAAAACTTAGAAGCATGTCAGCCACGTGCAACACCTGGTGGTCAGAGCCCCTTTGCTGTAGACCCAGGGCCCTGGCATCAGCATGGGGGGGAGGCCACCGAGTGTGAAAGGTGGCCCTTTAGCCTGTGGGGCCTCTACCCCCTCCTAGATTCAGGAGGGAGGACAGGGGCCTCTTTCAGTTAGAGGCCGGACCCCATTCATTCCAGAACATTGACACCCCAGGAAGCCCAGCCTACATTGCCCATCTACATCTTGTGAATGACTTCTCTCCCCAGAGGGCCTGGGTGGGCAACCTGTGTCCCTCTTCTGCTCTCAGAGAACTGACCTGGCACAAATTCTGGATCACACCCCATGTGGACTTACCACCAGGGGAGGCCAGAGCCCTACCCTGACCTCAAAAGATGTCAGGTGGCAACTCCTCATCCTGAGGGCCTCTGGTCTGTGGGGACACCTTTTCATTCCTTGAAATCTCGAGGACAGAGAGCTTCTGTGGAGCACATCCCTGAGTGGATAATTCTCCTGACACAGGACCGGGAATCTTCTGGACAGTGCCAGTGCTCTCCCCGGGCTCACCCTGCCCTGGGATGGACTCAGGAAGTCTAGGACCCACAGGGACCAGGACCCAGGCTGACCAGTCCCTCACCCCTGCCCAGGGCTCAGGGCCACTCACATCCTTTGGAGCCTCCTTAAGATCCTGGTGCAGCCCCTGGCATCCATACAGGGGTGACATAGTGACATGCAGACAACACCCAGGAAACCAAACCCTGAAGCTGGCTTTGGCTAAGGAGGTGGAAGAGGAGCTAATTTCCATCCGTTTCTCCAACAGACCCCCTGGTCCTTCCCACATGCCTGTTCTGTCCTGCTTACTCCATCTAGGGCCCTAGGAGCACCCCAATCTGTCAGGAGTCCCTGTGCAGCCTACACTCTGCCTGGCAACAGACAATGGGAGACGCAGCGTGACCACAGGAGGGTTTCCCAGGCAGACAACAGAGGATGCACAGGATTCTGAATCACATGGACAGTCTCTGGGCCAAGTTCTGCTCACAGACACTGAGAGAGGGTCTCCTCCAAAACTCCCCTTGAGAACCAGGGTGCGTTGAACCACCTAACCAGCCGCCATCATCTACTGTTCCCAGGACATAGAGAAATCCACTTCTCATCTGGGATCTGAAATCCAGAGATACCTGGTACTGGGTCTGTGTCCCTAAAGCAGAGGCCAGGTTGGAGACACTGAGTGATGGACAGTGGATCCTCATCAATCATCACCCTGCCTGCCTATGTCTCACCCCCAGAGTCTTCTCTGTGACCTTGCTGCCAGGAGGAAATCCATCCTCCCCAGAGCAGGTGAGATCACTGGGGAGACCCGGGCCCAGCTGGGCTTCTCTGTTACCAAGGGAAACGATCCCCTGGACCTGGGGACCCTGGGCTGTGTGTGTGGTGCCCACAGACTCAAGGCCAGGACACAGCACAGGCCACTGAGGGAAGGGACAAGGGTCACCCTCTCAGGGAGCCGGGTCCCCCTCAGCCCGGCTCTTCAAAGCCTGCCCCCCGGGGCCAGGAGGATCCGCGTCCCCTGGGAGCTGGTTAGATGCAGGCTCCGGGGTCCACACCACACCTGCCGAGTCAGATCTGCTTTTCCACAGGATCTGCGGACCCTCCCTCCGTGGGCGCAGAGCAGAGGCGGCCCCGGCGCCACGTCCCGGGGTCTCAGCCTGGCTGCGCATCTGCTAAAGCAGCCTGTCCAGGGGTCACCTGGGCCTCCGCAGTCTTGATGACGTTCCCCAGGTGATCCCCAGGCCCGGTGGGGGTGACGTCCCGGGACAGGCTCTGGAGGCGGCCGCGGGCTCCCGCTCTGCAGGGGGAAGCCCCAGGGCCAGGAGGGAGGGCTGTGGGGGCGCGGACCCTGCACCTCGCCCCCAGCTGCGGGGCGCGCCCCGGACCCGACGCCCCGGGCTCGTGCTCGGGCCAAGCAGGCCGTGTGCGCGCGCTCGCGTCTGCCGGGAAATCCCCGCTGAAGACCGGAGGCCTCAGCAGCTGCGGGGACCCCCACGGGGACAGAGGAAGGGAACCCCGGGACCTGCCGTCGGGGAGGGGGGGGGCCGGCGAGCCCCCGCCCGGCCCACGTGACCCGGCCCCGCCCCCAGAGGCGGCCCCGCGCGGAGGGGGAAGGACGCGGCGCTGTCGGGCGGACCGCGGGGCCCGAGCGTCTGCGCGGCGGCAGCTGCTCTCACCCCGGCCGGACGGAGCGGGCAGCGGGCACCATGGAGCCCCCCTCGGCCTCTCCCCGAGCAGGGCGCGGCCCCTGGCAGGAGCTCCTGCTGGCCGGTGAGGGGGCCGATCCCCTGGGAGGGGCGGGAGGACGGGGGAGCGGCGGCCTGGGGCCTGGGGCCTGGGGGGGCGGACGGGGCTCCGCGGGGGACGGGGCGGCGGGCGGGGCGGGGGAGCCGGCTCAGCGACGGGGCGGCCTCGGGATCTGCAAGTGGGGAGTGAGGGGCTGGGTCCCAAGGGCCTCCTCACCGGGGACTCAGTTTTGCAACCTGACGGGAACCACACCCAGGGACCCTAAACCCTGGCCTTGCCACCACCCTGGGGTCCTGACCGATAAGCGCCAGACTCGGAGGGCCCTGGGGACGCTCAGCCCTGGTATTTGCAGCCGGGCCACCCCGGGGGACAGCACAGAGCAGACCAGTCCCTGCTCCCTGAGCTCACTTCTCTGGGAGGAAGACAGACCCGCAGAGACATCTGGAATGTCATGTCAGGTAAGGATAAGCGGCAATGAAGGGAACAGAGCAGGGAAAGGTCAGGACATGAAGACAGAGGGTCCTTAGAGGAGCAGGTCACGGCAGGCCTCTCCCAGGGACCCCCTGAGTGTCACCAGGTATCTGAGGGCAGTGAGGGTGTGAGCCACACACATTTGAGGAAGAGCTTTGGAAACAGGAAATTAAGTTGAGGGGCCCAAAATAACGTGGTCATGCCACTGACCTTGACCAACAGGAGACACACAGACACCCAGATACACATGTCTGCTCACACCCCTCCCCTGAGGCTGGGGGATTAGGACCTGCTGTGTCTCCAGGGCCTCAGCTTTCTGTCCCAACATGTAAGTCCAAACAATAATCCATCCCCTCTCTTCCCTCCTAGTCTCACTCTTAACCTTCCAGAACTCGCCCACCACTGCCCAAGTCACTGTGGAATCTGTGCCTATTGATGCTGCCGAAGGGAAGGATGTGCTTCTGCGTGTCCACAATCTGCCCGGGAATCTTCTAGGCTATGACTGGTTCAGAGAGGAAATTCTATCGTATCATATGTAGGAAACACACAAGTGATTACCCTGGGGCCTGCACATGGGGCAGAGAGACAGCCTACCCCAATAGATCCCTGCTGTTCCAGAACATCACCCTGAACGACATGGGGTATTACACCCTACAAATCATTAAGAAAAAATTTCAAATTGAACAAGTACTTGGACAGCTCCGTGTATTTCGTATTTCCTCTCTCATGTCTGGTGTCAGGTGGGGGGATTTCCACTACACACACACAGGATTCGCAGGCCTGCACTGGGCCTCCATCCCTCTCTGCATTATGTCCCATGAGGGGTTCAGGCATTTCGTGGGGGACCCACACACAGTGGAGACATACTTCCTAGGATTGGAATTCCTTTCCTGGAATTCAGACTCTGTAATCATCTGACAAAGACCCTGCAGGACTCATTCAAGGCCAGGCCTGAGGGATCCTCCCCAGACCTCAGCCCAGAAAGCCTCTGCCCAGACCACTGTCTTGGACCCCTGATTCTGGTGACCCCGGGGAGTGTGTGCCAGGATGGAGTTGGGGCTCTTGGGCAGAGCCAACTGGGAACAAGGAATTCCTAACAACCTGAGCTGGTCACCAGCCACATGTGGGGGAGTGGCAGGGCCTGGGCCTTCACCTGAGGCTCAGAATGGACAGCACAGACATAACAGGTCCCCAGTCTGTTGGCCAACTGCTGTGGGGGACTTGGGGTCTCCAGAGGAAAGGCAGTTCCCCAGGGAGCAACAGAGCAGTGAGATGCTCCTGGCAGCTCCTCCTCCACCCAGATTCAGGCCCAGGGAGCCCTCTCCTGTGGGGTGAGCAGGAACAGAGGCCATTTGATTGACCAGCTGCTATGGACAAAATTTAGATCAGGTATTTCAGGATGTTTAAAGGTTAATTCACAGGCCTGGCAAATAGACATCATCTACCATTATTCCTCTTGCATTCTGGGGAAACCAAGGCATAGGGATAAACAGTCACTGAATCAGGGTCACACAAACTGATGAGCAGCACATCAGTCACCCAAGTTCTCTCTGCAGACCCAGCCCCGTCGTCTCCTCCATCAGTGGGTCTGGGCAGTGAGACCAAATGGAGGCTCACTCCAGTTTACTCTAGACCAGAATGACCTGCCTCAGCAATCAGAGGGAGAATGCCCCTGCCCCCCCAACCCCAGGGGGCTCATCCTCGCCTGCCTGGGCTGGACTTGAAATCAGATTGTTTCCTGATGTGTTGCTGTGGCTCCCACTGGGGTGTAAGGGATGGGACTTGCCTTCCCCTCCTGACTCTGCATCTGAAACCAGCACAGGGTCCACACGTAACAGACTCAGTTGCTTTTGCTTAGGAGGGAAGGAGTGGATGGTGGGGGATTCTTTCCCGCTGGAGGGCAGGGAGCCTGTGTGGCCAGACCTCCTAGGATCCTGCACCCAAGACCCCTCTCTGAAGAGATGATGGATCATTCATCGCTCACCACCCCTGCTTCCTGCTCATCCTCTGGCTCTTTGCTTAGTGGTTGGACTTGGCTCTGCCATGTAAGGGGTCACTGCCTCTTGTCACTCGTTATCAAACAGCCAGGGGGTGCTACGTCTCCAGGCTGTGGGGGGCTGAGAAGTGAACTGACCTCTGGGCTTGTTCCTGGTGGACTTGGGTGTCATTTCTGCTCATAACCCCATCTCCAGGGCAGGCTGTCATGTCTCTGATGAGCCAGGAGAGGTCCAGGGCTGCCTGTGACTCTGTCTGGCGTCTTCTCCTCTGACTCTGTAATCCACATTTGAGAAAGCCTGAAGTTTCAGGCACACAGAGTTGGGGCTTCGCTCTCCCTGAGCGCTCAGATACTCATGTATTTTTTTTAAAGATTTTATTTATTTATTCATGGAGATGCAGAGAGAGAGAGAGGCAGAGACACAGGCAGAGGGAGAAGCAGGCTCCATGCAGAGAGCCCGATTTGGGACTCAATCCAGGGTCTCCAGGATCACGCCCTGGGCTGCAGGCGGCGCTAAACCGCTGCGCCACCAGGGCTGCCACTGTATTTTTTTTTTTTTTTTTTTTTTTTTGCGGATACACAGATTTGCTTTATTCTTTTAAGGACTCTAGTTGGCTGAGTGCTGGGATATGTCACGTCTGATTCAAGATGCCTGTGGAAGGGGCACCTGGGTGCCTTAGTTGCTTAAGAGTCTGCTTTCGGCTCAAGTAATGATCCCAGGGTCCTGGATCGAGGGGTTGGTGGGGCTCTCTGCTCAGTGGCAAGTCTGCTTCTCCCTTTCTCTGTGCCTGATCCTCCCCCTTCTTGTGCGCTCTCTTTCTCTCTCAAATTATATATATATATATATATATATATATATATATATATATATATATTTAAAAAGATGCCTGCTGAGGAATCACAGGTACCACACAGGGCAATGTTCTCTCTATTGTCTGCACAGCGGAGTTACACAAACCCAGCATCACAAGCAACAACTCCAGCCCCGTGGAGAATGCGGATTCTGTAGTGTTAATGTGTGAAGCTCAGACTCAGAGCACAAGCTGCCTGTGGTCAGTAAACAGTAAGAGCCTCCCGGACAGTCCCAGGCTGGAGCTGTCCCTGGACAACAGGACTCTCACTGTACATGGTGTCACAAGGAATGACACAGGACCCTATGAGTGTGAAACTCGGAACCCAGTGAGTGCCGATTGTAGTGACCCATTCACCCTGAATGTGCTCTGTTGAGTAACTTCCATTCCTACCTGGCCCAGCTGCGAGCTCAAGTCCACACAGCCAGAGGCCAAGCCACATCCTTCCTTCTGGGGTCCACGTCCATGACCCTCAGCTGGACCCCCAGCCTGGCCATGGCTTCCTGTCCCCAGCAAACTTGGGCAGGCCCAGCATAACCAAGACTAGGAAGGGGTGGGCTGCTCCTTCCTGGGAGGGTCAACAGCCTGGGAGGGGAAACAGCTTCATGTCTCAGACCCAGGCTCAGTGAACACAGGGGGCTTCTGGTTGGGATGTTTGAAAACAAGGTTGGGACCCAGCTCAGAGGGACACTGTGGCCCTTATACAGATGGGAGCTTCCCTTTCCCTGGGATTACATCACCTGTGGCTTTATTCTGTTTGCTCCAGATGGCCCGGACACACCCACCATTTACCCCTCAGACTCCTATTACCATCTAGGGGGAAACCTCAGTATCTCCTGCGGCACAGCCACTAACCCACCTGCACAGTATTCTTAGTTTATCAGTGGGAGACCCCAGCTATCCACATAGGAGCTTATTATCCCCAACATCACTGTAAATCATAGTGGATCCTATACCTAACTTATCTATCAGAATGGCTCACCATTATCTATCTATCTTATCTATCAGAATGGCACTTGCCTCAATAAGACCACAGTCGAGATTGTCACCGTCTCTGATAAGTGCATCCCTGGAGCATCTGCACTGAGCACTGATGTGAAGTTCTGTCTGCTTTTCAGAAAAGGGCCTAGAATAAGTTCTTTCCCATTTTCTTGTCACAAGCATATCCCAAATCTGTCCCTGAATGATCCCCTTACATGTCTGCAGGTGCTTCCTCCCCTTACTCTTGGATTTTTCATGGCCCCTTGGGTCCAGCCTGTAATGTGGGGAGAGGGTCCTCAGCTCCAGAAAGACCTGCATAAAAGGGGGCTTTGCAAATGGGGCAGAAAGAAGGGTCCTCAGGGTCAGGTTGCCTTTTGTTATTGAATTACAGAAGTGCTTTATATATTCTGAATATTAACCTTTTACCTGATAGGAGTTGCAATTATTTCCTTCTAACCCACAGGTTGCCCTCACTTTTCTTTGCAAAGTGAACTTTAGTTGACACACTATGTGACATTAGTGACATCTGGGCTCTCTCTACAGTGGGCTATTATGGACATTGCTGCTTTAAACTTTGGGGTGAAAAAAACTTTGGGGTGCAGGTATCCCTTCAGATCACTACGTTTATATCCATTGGAAAAATACCTAGTAGTGCAATTGCTGGGCCATAAGGCAGCTCTATTTTTAACTTCTTGAGGAATCTCCACACTGTTGTCCAGAGCGGCTGTACCAGCCTGCATTCCCATCAAGTGTAAGAGGGTTCTGCTTTCTCTGCATCTTCACCAACATTTGTTGTTGCCTGACTGAATTTAACCATTCTCACTGGTGTGAGTTGGTATCTCATTGTAGTTTTGATTTGTATTTATTTCCCTGATGCCAAGTGATGTGGAGCATTTTTTCACGTTTTTGTTGGCTCTTGTATATTTGCTTTGGAGCAATGTCTGTTCGTGAATATCCAACAGAATAAAGACAGTCTCCTCAAAAATGGTGTTGGGAAAATTGGACACCCGCACATAGAAGAATGAAATTGGACCGTGATCTTACACCATATACAAGGATAAACTCAAAATGGATGAAGGAACTAAATGTGAGAGAGGAATCCTTCAAATCCCTAGAGAAGAACACAAACAGCAACCTCTTCGACCTCAGATGCAGCAACTTCTTGCTAGACACATCTCCAGAGGCAACAGAAACAAAAACAAAAAGCAAAAACAAAAAAGAATTGGGACTTCATCAAGATAAAAAGCTTTGCACAGCAAGGGAAACAGTTGATAACCCTCCCTGGCCCCCAGGAATCCCTACAGAATGGGAGAAGATATTTGCAAATATCTTATCAGATAAAGGGTTGGTATCCAAGATCTATAGGAACTCATCAAACTCAACACCCAGAAAACAAAGAATCTGGTCAAGAAATGGGCAGAACTCATGAACAGACATTTCTGTTAGTTTCATTTTGGGGTAGTTCATTCTTAGTATTAGCAACAGACTGATTTTATATGTCGATTATTTATTCTGCAAATTTGTTGAAATTATTTATTGGTTCAGCAGTCTTTGGGGGGATCCTTAGGACTTTGGACATAATTTCATGTCATCTAAAACAGACATAATTATACTTATTCCTTTCCAATTTGATTGCGTTGTGGTTTTTTTTTTTTTCTCCTCCTAATTATTTTAGCTTGGATTTCTGAACTTTTTTTTTTAAGATTTATTTATTTATTCATGGGAGACACACACACACACACACACACACACAGAGGCAGAGACACAGGAAGAGGGAGAAGCAGGCGCCATGCAGGGAGCCCGATGCGGGACTCGATCCTGGGACTCGATCCGGGACTCCAGGATTACGCCCTGGGCTAAGCGCAGGCGCTAAACCACTGAGCCACCCAGGGATCCCCTTCTTTTTTTTTTTAAGATTTTATTTATTTATTCATAGACACAGAGAGAGAGAGAGGCAGAGACACAGGCAGAGGGAGAAGCAGGCTCCATGCAGGGAGCCCCATGTGGGACTCGAATCCAGGTCTCCAGGATCACACCCTGGGCTGCAGGCGGCGCCAAGCCGCTGCGCCACCGGGGCTGCCCCAGGGATCCCCTTCTGAACTGTTTTGAATCAGGTGGTGAAAGTGGCATGTTTATCTTCTATCTGATCTTAGAACAAATGCTTTCAGTGTTTCATCATGGAGTATGATGCTAGCTACGGGCATTTCATATAAGGCCTTCACTATGTTGGGGGTAGTTTTCTTCTATTCCTAAGAGTGCCAGTACTGTATATACAGTAACCACTTCTCTACAGGAGGTTTTTGCCATGAGAGTGAATCCACAGGTCTGGAGGTGAAAATCTTTTTCAGAGTGAGAAATCCTGTAGATTGAAAAGTCTTGGATTCCTAAGGTTATGAAGACTGGGCAGTCTGCTCTCATTCCCTAGTAAATTATAACAATGTGAATGATGGGGCAGCCTGGATGGCTCAGGGGTTTAGCGCCGCCTTCAGCCCAGGGTGTGATCCTGAAGACCAGGGATCGAGTCCCACATTGGGCTCCCTGCATGGAGTCTGCTTCTCCCTCTGTTTGTGTCTCTGCCTCTCTCATGAATAAATAAATAAAGTCTTTATTAAAAAAAAAAGACAGCGTGAATGAATGCCTTCCCTATGTTACATAAAGCTATCTTGAACAGAGAGATGGAAGGGCTATGAGTCTTTCAATCACAAACTACATGGAAAGATATATAAGGAAAGAAGCCTCATCTTTTAAAGTCACAAAAATTCAAGAAAAAAATCATACAGAATTCCATGGGAAAAAATTCCACCTGATGATGAGGATTCTGGACATGTCAACTTAAAAGAGGTTCCTAGTGCTGATACTACAGAGATGTCCAGGCAGATCAGACACATGACTGAGGGCCAGAAGGGAATGTGAGGGCCAGAGGAGGAGGTAAAGCCCTCTCCTTACAGATCATCACCTGAACAAAGACCTTCATCGGATCTGAAGACAACGGGATCATCCCCTGGGTCACCATTATAGAGCTCACGGGGGCCTTAGAGTGGCCGAGATCTCAGAGGAAAGAGCACAGCCCTTGGCTCCAGGCCAACTCTCCTTCTGTTTCCCCCAGTGTATCTCCACAGAGCAAGTGGACCAGCCTTGTCTCCAGGCCAGAAATACCATAGTCATAGAACCTAATAACTCTGTGGTCCTGATCTCCACAAATGACACTGGGGTCTCTATCCAGTGTTCCTTCAATGGCCAGAGTCTAAAGCTCATAGAGAGGATGAAGCTGTCCCAGGACAAGGGCACCCTGGCCATATGCCCTGTCAGGAGGGAAGATGCTGGGAATTATAAGTGTGAAGTCTCCAAGGTGGTCACTTCCAGCAAAACTGACCCCCTCAGTGTGAGGAGGAGGTAGAGGCCTGCAAAACATCATGGATAAGATCCCCAAAATTAGACTTGCTTGTAGTATCTTGCTTCTGTTATGTACCAGCTCTTGAACCTTGGGCAAGACACTCAATCTCCTGAACCTCAGTGTTCTCATCTTAAAAAACTAGAAAGAACAGGTGGATCTTAGGGCTGCTGTGAGGGTTGTTAATATGAGCTCATGAGATGAAATCCTGAGACAGTATCATGCTTAGATTTGGGGCTCAATCAAATTTAGTAGCTATTGGTTTTTTGTTATTAACATTTTTGTTACTAGCTGTAATGTCATGTGGATTTGAGATTCAGTGTTGTCTTATCACGTTGCAGCTCTGTGACCTTCACTGATTTAGTCAAGCTCTTTCCACACTCAGATACTCATTTTGCACAGTGGGGATGACATCTGGCCCCCTCCAGGGCAGAGAAGCAACAGATGAGATAAATACAAAGTATTTCCCATGTGCTTTGCAGAGAACTGACCTCAAAAGCTATCATCTAATGTTCTTCTCTTTAATCAGTGTTGAGTGGACAGGTAAGAATCTCCCTGTAAGAGCATCAGTGATGATGAAAGGGAAGACACAGGGGAAGAGGCATAACGTGAGAGGAAGATACACAGGACAGCTGTGCTGGTGCGGGGAACTACATGAGGATTAGAGCAAGTCCAAGGTTTTACTTCGAGGAGCAGAAATGATGCAGCAGTCAGGGGGTCAGGACTCTGGTGACAACACATACACCACCCAGACCTCAGTGGCCTTTCCTTCCTCCCTAAGCATGCCCTTCCCTCTTGGCCCCTCCTGGTGTCCCCAGATTTGACTTCGGACACATTCCCCTGACTTTTTCTTCTTATTTTGGATGAAAGACCACAGGCCTCCCTATGGGGTCCATCATTAGCATTGTACTCGGCGTTCCGCTCGGACCAGCGCTCATGGCTGCCTTGGGGTGTCTCCTGCTCTGCAGAAGGACTGGAAGGTACAACGGCATTTCCCACATGCTGATCCTGTCCCACAGCCTACTCCCGGGCAAGACGGAGACCCCGTCCTGACCTAGGATTCTGGGCTGGCTCTTACAGACCTCCCAACTGCCCCCTGGATTTTCCCTCTCATTCCATCTGGCTCCTTCCTCATCAGCTACAGACCTGGGCACTTCCTTCACAGCCTCCTCTGTTATAAATGAGAGACAATTGGGGAACAGCCCCTCAGGGTTGTCCTGATCATTTGCCAAACCTATAAAAATGCTGACAGGAGTAAGGGCTCAGTAAACAGCACCTCCTATGGTTTTTGTTTAGTCCACACACCTTGTGCATGGGATTTGTGGGCTCCGGATGTGAGAGAGATCCTGGGGAAGGTCACACAACAGAGAGTGGAAGAGCCTGACTAGCCAGGTGGGATCATCCCTCAAAATGGCAGATGCAGGAACCAGAGCCTCTGTTGTGGAAGACAGGAAACCTGGGTTCAACCAAAGGATGTCCTGGCATGTCCTTTGTGCCTCTTCCAGGCAGAGGGAGATTGATGATGGCCAGTGTCACATTACAGCATCATCAGGCCTGAGGGGCCTTGGTTCTGACCCCAGCAGGAGCCCCACCTTCAAGGATCCAGTATCCCCAAGGCTCTCCACTTGTCCTGAACATACAGCTGCAGCTTTGCTCCTTCTATTCATCAAACCCTCATGTTTGATTCCTCTCCTGGGTCTTCCATCACTTTTCAGGACACTTTCTCCTAGACTCCCATCAGCCTCCAAGGCTTCCTCTGTGGGCCCAGGACAAATGTGCTCCACGGCCTTTCCTTATCCCCTCTCCTGGGCCCTTGCTCTCCTAAATAGCAGTGGTGGAGAGAAGAGATCTCTAACTCCTACCTGCATGAGGATCCTCCTTGTCCCCAGCTGTGACACCAAAGCTGTGACCTCACCCTGCTCCCATTACACGTGGTCTTTCCTAGGGTCACTGCCTGCCATGATCTCAAAGAGCTCCAGAGCCCAACATCCATCCCCAACCACTGAGTATCTCTTCAGCCCAGAAGAAACTGGGATCCCTACTCCTGCCCCACAATGTCCACTCCTGGATTCAACTCCTGGGGCTTCTGACCCTTTCTCTGGGGCTTCAGCACACAGGACCTCCACTGGCCATACTCCCTGACTTGTGGAATTTGGATCATAGGTTATAACCTGGCACTCATGAAGCCCTAAAATATCCTATGGGTCTTTCCCTGGAAGGTGCTCCTTCTGTGGTTCTCTGAGCGCTAAAGACGTGTCCCTGACTGGGAGTGTGGGCTCAAAGTTCCTCACAGCCCTGGATGCTAACTCCTGTCTCTCCCCCCAGGCCATGGTCCAGCCAGCAGCTCTACATCCCCGGTAAGCTCGCTCCCTCCCCCAGCCTTTCCACTGGGGTCCAGGCTGTGCAGGCTCAAGGCAGGGCCACCAACCAATTCAGCAGCATCACAGACCCTGCTTCCCTAAGAGTAGCCAGGCAAGGCAAGCCATGTATTGGCCAGGAGTGGACCTACTCCTGGGGCAGGACCAGCCCTCACCATGTCCTGAGATTTCCCTATTCCCCTGAGCTGGCCAAAGGTAAACCCTGGAGTCCAGCCAGGCAGGGGCAGGGTGGGTACTGGGAGCAACAGGAAGGGTCCTGGCTAACAAGAATGGGGCAGGGAGTGCAGTGGGCCTGTTTGGGCATGGATCAACAGGCTTGGAGAAGGCTGCTCAAGAGGCAGATCTGCTCACTCCTGTAGAGAAAAGACCCTCCCTTCCTGCTACCAACACCCATTCTCTCCTGTTCAGGACTCCCTGCCCAGCTCCACAGCAGCAGTTCCTATCTGCCAAGTGAGTAGGGCAATGAATGTTCTGGGCTCTGAAGCCCAAGGGAGCCAAAGATTTGCCCCCTTCCTGCCCTGGCTGTGCTGTCAGGTTCAGGAAACAGCAGAGCAAAGAGGATCAGTGTCAGTGGGAGGAAGAAGGGGCCTGGGGCAGAAACCTGCCACATGGCCAGGCTCCCAGAGAGCAGCCAGGTAGGCCTAGAACCTGAATGTCAGGCAGATATGTTCACAGAAGGTTATAGGGGCTCAGAGGCCTCTTCTTGTTTTACAGGAATTATGACAGCTGGACACAAGCATTTACTGCAGACCAACTACACCACAGAAATTGCTGTTTAGTTTCCCCTGCGAACTGCTACTTCCAGGGGCCTTCCTGAGACCCCAGACCCTGTGTGGGGTTAGAAGGTCAGGAGCCGCAGCTTGAGCCACAGAACCAACTCTAAGCATTGAGAATATTCATAGACCTGGACCCACAAGTGGTCTTTTTTCAGTCCATTCTTTGTTCTCTCTTCTGGTTTCCAGTGATGTCAATGTGAGATCGTTCCCTTTTTCTGATTTTTTTTTTTTTTGAGAGAGAGAGAAGGAGAGAGAGAGAAATGCTCCTGAGAATGGAAAGGGGCTGAGGGAGAAAATCCTTAAGCCGACTCCCAACTGAGCAGGGAGCCCAGCACAGGGCTTGATCTCAGGACCCTGACATCATGACTTGAGCCCAAATCAGATGCAATGCAATCCCCATCAATGTGCCTACAGCATTTTTCAATGAAAGAGAAAAAAGCAATTCTGAAATTTGTATGGAACCACAAAATGCACCAAATAGAAAGTCTGCTTGAGCAAGAAGAAGGAAGCTGGCAGCATCACTTTTCCTAATTTCAAACTACATTCCAAAACTGCCATCATCAAAATACTAAGGCATGGTGACAGCACTCCAACGAATGCATCTACCGTCACTTGTCTCTCAAGTGTGGATTTAAGAGATGTGAGCAGCCAAACCCAAGTTCATAACCAGTTCTCTGTCAGGTACCAGTATTGACAGAGGGAAACAATAGTGGAACAGAAAAGAGCCCTGAACTAAATCCATGCATATAAGGTCAACGGATCTTCGACAAGGGTGTCAAAAATACACAGTGGGAAAGGATAGTCTCTACAACAGTTGATGTTGGGGAAAGTGGATAGCCACATGCAAAAGAATGAAATGGCACACTTACTTTACACATACAAAAATCAACTAAAATTCACCAACTTAAATCATAAAACTCCTAAGAGAAAACATAGGGGAAAAGCTTGATGACATTGGTCTTGGCAAAGACTTCATGGATATGACAGAAAAAGCACAGGTAACTGAAATGAAAGTCAACAAGTAGGACTATATCACACTAAGCACTTTCTGTACAGCAATGGAAATCAGGAACAAAATGAGAAGGCAACCTAGCAAATGGGAGAGAATATTTTAGAACATGTACATATAATGGGTTAATATCTCCCAGATAAAAGGAACTCCTACACCAGCATAGTAAAAAAGACAGGAACAAATGACCTAATGTTCAATGGGCTAGCATGTCTCCAAAGACAAAGGAAACCAAGCAAAAACGAAGTCTTGGGTCTTTGACAACATGGAAAGCCTCCACACAGCAAAGGAGATGGTCAACAAACTCAAAGGCAACCGATGGAATGGAAGAAGATATATGCAAATTTCTTATCAGATAGAGGGCTGCTATTGAAGATCTAACAGAAATCATCAAACTCAACACCAAAAATAAACAAAGAATCCAGTCAAGAAATGAGCAGAACACATGAACTGACATTTCTTCGAAGAAGACAAATGGCCAAGAGACACAAGGGAAACTGCTCCACATCACTTGGCATCAGGGAAATACAAATCAAAACCACATGAGTTATCACCCTACACCAGTCAGAATGGCTAAAATGAACAACTCTGGAACAACAAATGGTGCAGAGGATGCAGAAAAAGGGGAACCCTCATACACTGTTGGAGGGATGCAGGCTGGTACAGCCACTCTGGAAAACTGTATGGAGTTTCCTCAAGATATTAAACATAGAACTACAATACGATCCAGCAATCCCACTTCTAGATAATTCTCAAAAGAACTGAAAGCAAGATCCCGAGGAGGTATGTGCACACCGGTGCTTATTACAGCACTATTCCCAACAGCCCAGCTATGGAAACACCTAAATGTCCATTGCAGATGAGTAGTTGAGGGAGATGTAGTATATACATATAATGGAACACTATTAAGTGGATAAATCTCATATGCACTGTTAATAAAGTTAAAGTAAGGTAATAGACAATGATAAATGTTTTCACAGTTGAAACCAAAGCAAACAGCACCCTGAGATGCCACTTCTCATACATCAGACTGGCAAAACAAATGTAAAAGACTGTCCATAATTAGTGTTGTTGAGGATGGAAGCACTCTCATACATTACTAGTGAGAAAGTAAAATTACAATACTTTGGGAAACAATATCGCATGTTCTTCAACCAATTAAACTTGTGCCTCCTCAGCGATACCCTCACTGCCCTCCTGTAACTCTTCCCAAGAGATATGAGAGCACACTCCCATTTCAAAGCCTCCTGCACTAAAGTTTCTGGCAAGTCTACTTGTAATAGCCCAAAGATGGAAACAATATAAATGTCCATAAATGAGTGAACGAATTAAAAAAAAACCTTTCTGCACCCTTCCAATGTACTACACTAAGAGATTAAAAAGAATAAAACTGTGGATCCATGCAATAAATGTACCAATGGGTTAATTTTTTTTAAACCACACTGAGTAAAGAATTCAACCCCGACCTTAAATTATATTGTATTATTCACCTATTCAAAATTCTAAAAACTGTAAACTAATGTCTAACAACAAGCAATGTAAGGTTTCATGTGAACAGGGGAAGGAGGGTTAAAAGGGGCCAAAGAAAAGAATAGAGAGGACATGAGGGGACTTTTGAGAGGAAGGGACATGTTCACTATCTTATGTAGGAATGAATTTTCTAGTGCATCCACATGGGAAAACTGAACATATTGTTTACTTTACATATGTTGAGTTTCCTTTTTATTTCTTTATTGGGGAGAGATAGCAGGACCAAGGGGGAGGGATAAAAGAGGAAGCAAAATCCTAAATGAGCAGGGAACCCACTTGGGGCTCCATCCAGGACCAGGAGATCATCACCTGAGCCAAAGGCAGACACTGAACTCCCAGGCACCCCTGGTGAGTTTCTTATATGTCCACTATATCTCAATAAAGTTGTCAAAATTATATATACATATATGAAATATTACTTAAGTACAAATTTAAAAAATAGCCAACTTCAGGGCAGGTCTCTGTCTTCCCTCCTTCCCTCCTTGTCCACCAGGTGGCGGCAGAGCTGCTCTGTAGCCAAGAGCCTTGCTCAGGGCGCCACAGCCCAGCAGGCTCTGACCCACCTGTCTCACCGCCGCACACTTCTCCTGGCTCCCAGGCTCTTCGTCCTGAAGGCCCCTGGTCTGTGGAGACCCCTGAAGATTTCTCAGCAGCCCGTGGAGTCCTGGGGAACTAGGGGACATTCCCGTGCAGGTGGGACAGGAGAACCCAGGATCTGCCTTTGTTTCCGGGGGGCTGAGAGTCTCCTCCCCTTTACAGAGGCAGCCCTGGGATCCCTCAGCTGAGTCTCTGGGTGGAGCCGCTCCAGCTCCTGTTTCCTGTGGGAGATCTAGAGCAGAGAAAAGACAGAGACACAGATAACTTGGAGGCAATACCCCTACCCCTAGGCTGTGATGGAGAGACAGGGCATTGTGGTGTCCAGCCTTCCAGGCAGGTATGTTTTCCCCCAAGTCTCAAGAGATGACTACTAGGTCATTCCTTGGACTGTTGAGGACAGAGAGCTCCTACTGTGGAGCACATCCTTTTGGGTAGATAATCCTCCTGAAAGAGGCTCAGGAATCTTCTGGACAGTGCCTGTCCTCTCCCCAGGCTCACCCTGCCCTAGAATGGACTCAGGCAGTCTAGGACCCACAGGAACCAGGACCCAGGCTGACCAGTCCCTCACCTCTGCCCAGGGCTCAGGGCCACCCATATCCTTTGGAGCTGGTCAGCATCCTGGATGCAGCCCCCGGCAGCGCCTCCAGGAGGCGACATAGGGACATGCAGACAATACCCGGGAACCCAAAACCCTGAAGCTGGCTTTGGCTAATGAGGAGAAGGAGGAGCCTGAATTCTATCCCTTTCTCAAACAGACCCCCTGGTCCCTCCCACCGGCCTGTTCTGTCCTGCTGGCTCTGTCTAGGGTGCTCCTAGGGTGATCCGTAAGGGGTCTCTGTGCTGTCCCCACTTTTTACCTGACATCAGCCAATGGGAGAGACAGTGTGACCACAGGAGGCTTCCTCAGGCAGAGGACACAGGCTGCCCAGGATACTCAAGACCACATGGACAGTCTCTGGACCATGTTTCAGCCAAAAGACCTTTAGAGGGTGAGTCTCCTCAAAACCTTCCCTTGGGGACCAGAGAGCCCCAGCCACCTGATCTCCCACCACTGCTTCTCTTCCCAGGATGTGCAAGAATTCCTCTTCACACCTTGTAAATGAGCTCCTCAGACACCTGGTCCTGAGTCTCTGCCCCTGGAAGCAGAGGTCAAGCTGTTGACACCCAGGGATGGGCACTGGACCCTCACCAGTCATCACCCACGCTGCCCCTTTTTCACCCCCAGAGTCCTCTCTGTGACCTTGCTGCCAGGAGGAAATCCATCCTTCCCAGAGCAGGTGAGAACACTGGGGAGATCCGTGCCCAGCTGAGCTTCTCTATTACAAAGGGAAACGATCCCCTGGATCTGGGGACTCTGGGCTGTGTGTGTGGTGTCCACAGACTCAGGCAGGACACAACAGAGGGCACTTAGAGAGGGGAGAAGGGTCATCCTCTCAGGGAACCAGGACCCCTCAGCCCGGCTGCTGTGTCAGGAGGGATGATGCTGGGAGTTACCAATGTGAGGTCTCCAGCCTGGTCAGTTCCAGCAAAAGTGACACACTCTGTGTGACTGTGACCTGTGAGTGAACTTCAACCCCTCTTCCATCCATCCTGTATATTTTCCTGGCAGGGGGTATGAAATGGATGAAGTCCCAGAGGAGGTAGAGGCCTATAGGACATCGTGGATGAGGTCCCCAGAATTAAACTAATCTTTTAGCATCTTGGTTCTGATATGTACCAGCTGTTGGACCTTGGGCAAGACTCTCAACCTCCAGAGCCTCAGTGTTCTCATATATAAAACTGGAAAGAACAGCTGGATCTCTGGGCTGTTGTGAGTGTTGTTAATATGAGCTCATGAGATGAAATCCTGAGACAGCATCATACTCAGATTTGGGGCTCAATCAAATTTAGCAGCTATTGGTTTTTTTGTTGTTGGCATTTTTGTTACTAGCTGTAATACCACGTGGAATTGGGATTCAGTGTTTTCTTATCACGTTCCAGCTCTGTGACCTTCACTGATTTAGTGAAGCCCTTTAAACACTCAGATGCACATTTTGCACAGTGGGAATGACACTTGGCCCCCTTAAGGGCAGAGAAGCAGCAAATGTTATAAACATAAAGCATTTCTTTCTCATGTGCTTTGCACAGAACTGACCTCAAAAGTCATTGGCTAAGGCTTTTCTCTTTAATCAGTGTTGAGAGGACAGATGAAGGTCTCCCTGTAAGAACATCAATGATGATGAAAGGCAAGAAAAAATGATGATGAAAGGGAAGACATAGGAGAAGAGGCATAATGTGAGAGGAAGATGAACAGGATGGCTTTGCTGGTGGGGGACAATGTGAGAATGAGAGCAATCCAAGGTTTCACTGTGATGAACAGGAATGATGCAGCAGTCAGGGTGTCAGGACTCTGTGGTGACAACACATACACCACCCAGAACTCAGTAGCCTTGTCTTCCTCCCTAAGCATGCCCTTCCTTCTTGGCCCCTCCTGGTGTCCCCAGATTTGACTTTGGACTCCTTCCCCTCCCTTTTTCTTCCTATTTCAGATGAAAGAAGCACCATGGGCCTCCCTGTGGGGTCCTTCATTGGCATTGCATTTGGGGTTCTGCTCAGATTAGTATTCATGGCCACCGTGGGGTGTCTCCTGCTCTGCAGAAGGACTGGAAGGTAAGAGGCATTTTCCACAGCTGATCCTGTCCCACAGCTGACCCCCAGGCAGGAGGGAGACCTCGTCCTAACCTAGGATTCTGGGCTGGCTCTTCCAGGCCTCCCAACTGCCCCCCTGATTTTCCCTCTCATTCCATCTGGCTCCTTCCTCACCAGCTGCAGACATGGGTGCTCCCTTTACAGCCTCATCAGTTATAAATTAGAGACAATTGGGAAACAGCCCCTTAGGGTTGTCCTGATCACTTGGCAAACCTATAAAAATGCTGACAGGAGTAAGGGCTCAGTAAATGGCACCTCCTGTGGTTTTTTAAGTCCACATGCCCTGTGTGGGGGATTTGTGGCCTCGAGATTTCAGAAAGTTCCTTGGGAAGGTCACACAGCAGAGAGTTGAAGAGCCTGACAGACCAGGTGGGGTCATTCCCCAAAATGGCAGATGGATGAACCACATCAGGAACCACAACCTCTATTGTGTGAGGCCAGAGAACCTAGGCTCATCCAGGGAGAGGTCCTGGGATGTCCTCTATGCCTCTTCCAGGCAGATGGAGATCAAGGATATCCATGTCACATTATAGGATCTCCTGGCCTGAGGGGGCGAGGGTCTGACACATCAGGCGCCCCACATTCAGGGATCCAGTATCCCCAGGGCTCCCAACATGTCCTGAACACACAGCTGCAGCCTTGCCCCTTCCACTCATCAAACCCTCATATTTGATTCCTTTCCTAGGTCCTCCATCAATTTTCAGGACAGTTTCTCTTAGATCCCATTGCCTGCGGGTCTTCCCCTCTAGGCCCAGGACAGGCATGGTCCATGGCCTTTCCTTATCCCCTCTCCTTGGCCTTTCCTCTCCTAAACAGTAGTGGTTGAGAGAGAAGTTCACTAATCCTGCCTGAATGAGGATCCTCTTTGTCCCCAGCTGTGACTCCAAACCTGTGACCTCACCCTGATCCCCTCACACTTAAGCTTGATCTTTCCTAGGGTCAGTGCCTGCCATGATCTCAAAGAGTTCTGGCGCCCAGCATCCACCCCTCATGAGTATCTCTTCAGCCCAGTAGGGACCGAGAGCCCCATAGACCTGCCCCATATTGTCCACTCCTGAAATCACCCTGTGAGGTTTCTGAGCCATTCCCTTTAGCACACGAGACCTCTCGTGGCTTTAGCACATGGGGCCTCCACTGGCCATACTCCCTGACCTCTGGAATTTGGATCATAGGTCATAACCTGGCCTCACTGTGCCCTAAAATGGCCTATGGGTCTCTCCCTGGGAGGTGCTCCTTCATCCCTGGTCCCTGAGAGCTCAGGACCTATCCCTGCCTGGGATGGTAGGCCCAAGCTTCCTCATAGCCCCGGGTGCTAACTCCTGTCTCTGCCCCCAAGCCATGGTCCAGCCAGCAGCTCCACATCCCCAGGAAGTTCGCCACTTCCCCTACTCTTTCCACTGGAACCCCTTCTGTGCAGGCTTACGGCAGAACCACCAACCAATTCAGCAGCATTCACAGGCCCTGCTTCCTTCAGAGTAGCCAGGCAAGGCAAGCCATGTACTGGCCAGGAGTGGACCCACTTCTGGGGCAGGACCAGTCCCCACCATGTCCTGAGTTTTCCCTGCTCCCCCGAGCTGGCCAAAAGTGAATCCTGGAGTCCAGCTAGGGGCAGGGTGGGCACTGGGAGCATCAGCCAGGGGTCCTGGGCTAATAGGAATGAGGCAGCAGTGCTGTGGGGAGTAGTCTGGGACAGGGGCATGGGTCAACAGGCTTGGAGAAGGCTGCTCAAGAGGCAGGTCTGCTCATTCCTGTAGAGAAATGACCTTCCTTCTCTGCTACCAATACCCATTCTCCCCTATTAGGACTCCCTGCCCAGCCCCACAGCAGCAGTTCCTATCTACCAGGTGAGTGTGGGCAATGAATGACCTGTCCCTTAAGCCTTAGGGGGACAAAGATCTGCCCCCGCCTGCCCCTGGCTGTGCTATTAGGTTCAGGAAACAACAGAGCAAAGGGGATCAGGGTTAGTGAGGGGGAAGAAGGGGCCTGGGGCAGAAACCTGCCACACAGCAAGGCTCCCAGAGAGTGGCCAGGTGGGCCTGGAGCCTGAAAGTCACACAGATATGTTCACAAAAGGTTACAGGGGCTCAGAGGCCTCTTCTTGTTTTACAGGAATTACGACAGCTGGACACAAGCATTTACCGCCAGATCAACCACAAAGCAGAAGTGGCTTCTTAGGGCAGCCCGGTGGCTCAGTGGTTTAGTGCTGCCTTCACCCCAGGGCTGGATCCTGGAGACCAGGGATCGAGTCCTGTGTCGGGCTCCCTGCGTGGAGCCTGCTTCTCCCTCTGCCTGTGTCTCTACCTCTCTCTCTCCCTCTCTGTGTGTCTGTCATGAATGAATAAATAAAATCTTAAAAAAAAAAAAGAGGTGGCTTCTTAGTTTCCCCTGGGAATTGTTCCTTCCAGGGGACTTCCTGAGAACTCAGACCCTAGGTGGGGTCAGGAGCCACAGTCTGAGCCAGAGAACCAGCTCTAAACCTTGAGGATATTCAGAGTCATGGAACCAGGGTTGCGTACCTCCTGTTCTCTGGAGATCCACAGGCTGGCCTGAACCCGGGACAAAGGCTGCCATCTCCCAGGAAGTACAGGTTCCCAGGGAAAGTGTCCTTACCCCTGAATCACCAGGAACATGTTGAGAGGACCTGAATAAAGAGGAGTCTTCCCCTCTTTTGCCCTTTTTTTTTTGTGAATAGCAATTTCTCTTAGCAGAAATTTTCCCAGGGGCACCTGGCTGGTCAGTCAGTAGAGCATGCTACTCTTTATCTTGAGGTCATGAGTTTGAGCCCTATGTGTGGCATAGCGTTTACTTTTAAAAAAGAATAAAGTAAAAAAAAAAAAAAAAAGAAGAGAAAACATATTCACCTGAAACTCTGGGTCTCTTCTCTCTTGGGTCACACAGGGAGATGTTTACCTCTAAGCTAACCAAGCCCCCATCTCTAGTCTCCCAGAATAGAAGAAGTGGTGAGGGGTGTGGACATGTTGGGACCATGCTCACCAGAACACCAGAGCTGTGGCCAAACCATGAGAGCACTCAGCAGTCCTCACACCGCATGGGGACCAAGGCTATAGACACTCCCAGAGCTTATAAATATGCAGCAGGTTTATAAGTGTGCACAGAACATGGGGCCTCTGCTGACCACAGGAAGAGGAGCTAGGGAGGAGCAGCCACAAGCCGGCAAGCATCCTGAGTGGGACCCTTTCACAGCCTTTTGGTGTCCTGAGCCCTTTGGCCCTCCTCACCCAGCCCTGGTGGCCTTCACCAATAAACTTTCCTGTCCCCAAATCCAGGACCCAGGGGTCTGGCACGGGTCCAAATGTTTCTCCTCTGTGTTAGAGGCCAGCCTTCAGGATATCCTTACCTCTGGGGTGACAGAGAGAGGCTGTCAGAGTAACCCCAGTGGGGAAGACCCAGAATTCATGCCTTGAGCATGGCCCTCAGAGGCACTGCCTGTACCCTCTAGCCCAGTCCTTCCCATCAGTGTCCACTTTTCTCCCTGAACTGGATCTTCCTGAAACATACCTCCTGACAAAGAAGTGTCTAGGTCAGAGGCAGGGGGCTTACCCACCAAACTGTCACCCAAGCTCCCATGGCTATTGGACAAATGGTCTCTTCCACCTGGGCCATGGGCTTCCTCCTACCTGTGCATCACTTGCAGCCCCCTCCGCACACCTGGGCCAGCAGTTCTTCATTCTTCCCTGAGGCCCCAGCTTGGGCGCTCTTCCCATGGGGATTCATTTGCATCCCGGTGCCCACATTCACACAAATAAAAGTGGTCTGAGCACCAAGGCACCACTCCCATATTTCACAAGTGTGCCTGCCTTTGCCTGAGTGTTCTTAGTCATGAGATGAGAGGTAAGAAAAACAACCTCCAAAGTATCATTATTCAGCTCTAAGATCTTCCTTTTCCCGATGCACCCTATGCTGGATTAGACAAGGTGACATCTCTTGCTAGTTTCCTCTTGCTGCTGTACCAAATTATTGCAAGCTCAGTGGTGTAAATCAGCACAAGTCAAGGTGCTGACCTGGCTACTTCTTCTGGAGGCTCAAGGAAAGTCTGTTTCCTTGCTTTTTCAAGCTGTTGGAGGCCACCTGCATCCCATGGCTGTGGCCCCTGCCTCCACCTTCAAAGCCAGCAGAGCAATGCCAGGTCTTTCTGTGTCCTGTTTCCATCCATCAGGTCTTCTTCTTGGCTCTGCCTCTCCTGCTTCCCTCTTTTCTTATAAGAAAGAACCATTGTGGTTATTTTGCCCCTCCCCCTGGAAAACCACCATAATGTCCCAGTCACATGATCCCTAGTTTGTAAGTCTCTTTATCATTGACATATTCACAGATTCTGAGGATGAGGATAGAAACATCTCTGAGAGGATCATTGTTCTGTATACCACACCCCTCAAGGTCAAATTCGACACTCCTTCGAAACAAACTGCTGATGGGCACCTGGACTTGGTCATCTGACTGTGGTCGCTTCCTGCAGTGATGGCCACCGCACCCTCACTGCCCTGAGTGTTGGAGACAGAGGCCAGTCCACACTCCCTGCAGCCCTCTCCACCTCTTCCTCATCAGTAATGTTCCTTGTTAAGAATGGAAGAGAGGGGTACAGCTAGAAGATGAAGGCTCCCAAACCCTGGGAAGGCCTGAGGGTCCTCAGCACCACGGACAGCGTCCCAGCCCTGCTCCCCCCACGACTTGAGCAGGGAGGAGCAATGAGGGACTGCTGGAGAGGCTGCCCATTTCTGTTCTACAGAAGAGAGTGCAGTGAGGCAGAAGTAGCATTCTCATGGGATAACCCGATTCTGCTCTCATCTCTCAATCCTAAACCCTTATCACATGTGTGGATGTTACTGTCTGGCACATCCATTCCAGCTCCCTGCATGGCTGATTGCTGCACCCAGAGGGTGTCCATAGGGAGGCTGGGAGTCTGCTCAAGCCTTTGAGGAATCTCCTGGCCCCTGAAGGTCAGGCAACTCACTCCCTTGCCTACAGTAAGGCAGGAATGTTTCCTGATTAACTTCTGACTCTTGGTACCTGACCTTGGAAACATACCCATCACCCGCCTCCAGCCCCCCTGAGTACAGCATCCTGTTTCCTGAGCTCCAGCTGAGCAACCCCCCTCCCCCAGGCAGCAGAGCTGAGCAGAACCCTGGGCTCTTCTCACAGCTCCTCCTGGCTGAGCCCTGTGCCTGGTGTCAGAGTCCTTTGCTCTCTGCCCGCCCTTCCCGGCAGAGCAAACGTTCCACCCAAGGGCTAGTGAAGCCTGAAGATCTCCCAGGGTAGAGGTCAACATCTGAGGGTTCCTGCATCTGCCCATGACCCTTCAAAGGGAGAGAAAAGACTAGGCCCCTCACAGCCACCCCATCTTCCTCTTTTGCATCCACATCCCACCCACAGAACCAACTCTGATGTTACGGACTCAGCCCTGCCCTTCTATGGGGCTCAGGTCAATTCTATCCACTCACAGTGTCTGACATAAGGGCCACCTGGGTGCTCTCCTCTTCATGATTTTTTTCTTTCTACTTTTAGTTGGGTTCACTTTGCTCTTATTTTCCTAGTTCTTGTGGTAGGACATGAGATTATTGATTTGAGATATTTCCTCTGTAAACATTTCAGAGTACAAATTCCAATCTCAACACACAGTACAACCTGCATCCCAGAAATGATGGAGATTTTTTAGTGTATTTAATTCTGTGTATTTTTAAAATTTCCTTTGAGTCTTCTCTTTTGACCCATAGTTTATTTACATATATGTAGCTTACTTTCAAAATATTTTGGAAATTTTTCTGTTGTCTTTCATTTATTGATTTCTAGTTTGATTACTATTTTTAGAGAACATACTCTGGTTCCATTTATTTTAAATTTAGTTAGGGGCAGGGCACCAGGGTGGCTAAGTCATTAAACATCTGCCTTAGTGGGTCCTGGGATTGAGCCTCCTCTGGGATTGAGCCCCCTCAAATCCTGAACCCCTGTTCAGTGGGGAGCCTGCTTCTCCCTCTCCCTCTGCTGCTCCCCCTGCTTGTGCTTTCTCACCTCTCTCTCTCAAATAAATAAAATCTTTTTAAAAAATTGATTAAGGGCACCTGGCTGACTAGGTCTGTGGAGCGTATGACTCTTGATCTCAGGATCATGAGTTTGAGCCACCAGGTAGAAGTACAGTTTACTTCAAAACCAAGTAAATTTTGTTAGCTTTTAGATAGGACACCAAAGATAAGCAACAGAGAACGATGAATTGGATCTTTTCCTTTTAGCCATCTTTTAATAGCAGGTCAAGTAGCAACAAATTTTCATCTTCCTCCTTCATCAGAAATTTCCTTATTTCTCTTTTGCTTCTCAGGATCATTTTGTCAGAGACAGGATTTGTCCTCCACTAGAAAAACAGGCTACTTCTTTTTGGCCTCCATGCATCAGATACAAAACTTGTGTCTTAATATGCAATGAGTTGTTTCTCTGGCTGTTTTTAAAGATTTTTTTCTCATCTTTAGTTTTCAGAAGTTTGCCATGTGTTTTAGTGATGTGTATCATGTTTGGGGGTCAGCTTGTTGGACCATTGTTTCTTCAGACACTTTTTCAGTCCATACTTTTTTCCTTCTTCTGGTGTCCAGTGGCACCATTGTGAAATCCTTTCTGATTTAAGATTTATTTCTATATCAGAGAGAGAGAGAGAGAGAGAGAAATGCTCCTGAGTAGGGGGATGGGGCACAGGGAGAGAATCCTCAAGCAGATTTCCCACTGAGCAGGAAGTCCAATGCAGGGCTCAACCTCAGGACCCTGACCTCATGACCTGAGCCAAAAAAAAGAGACCACAAGCCAAGGAGAATCAGCACACTCCAGAGGCTGGAAAAGGCAGTGCCCCCACCCCTGGGCTGTGATGAGGAGAGAGGGCATTTGATATCCAGACCCCCAGGCACGTGCGTCTCCTCCAAAGTCTTAAGAGATGCCTACTCCGTCATTCCTTGAACTGTTGAGGACAGAGAGCTCCTCTGAGGGAGCACATCCCTGGGTGGAATCAGGAATCTTCTGGACAGTGCCTGTCCTCTCCCCAGGCTCACCCTGCCCTGGGGTGGACTCAGGCAGTCTAGGACCCACAGGGACCAGGCCCCTGGCTGACCAGTCCTCACCTCTGCCCAGGGCTCAGGGCCACCCACATCCTTTGGAGCCTGGTCAGCATCGCGGGTGCAGCCCCCGGCAGCGCCTCCAGGGGACGACATAGGGACACGCAGACAACACCCAGGACACCAACCCTACTGCTGGCCTCAGCTAAAGAGAAGGAGCCTCAATTCCATCCCTTTCTCAAACAGCCCCTTTGGTCCCTCCGGGAGCCTGTTCTGTCCTGTCGCTCTGTCTAGGATGCTTCTAGGGTGACCCGTAAGGGGTCCCTGTGCCGCCCCACTTTTTACCTGGCACCAGCCAAGGTTGAGCCACAGTTCAGCCAAGAGACCCTGAGAGGGAGGGTCTCCTCAAAACCTTCCCTTGGGGACCAGATAGCCCCAGCCACCTGACCTCCCACCACCTCTTCACTTCCCAGGACACGCAGGAAGTCCTATTCACACCTGGGAAGTTAGCTCCTCAGACACCTGGTCCTCAGTCTCTGCCCTTGGAAGCAGAGGTCAAGCTGGTGATACCCAGGGATGGACACTCCCCTCACCAGTCATCACCCAGCCTGCCCCTGTCTCACCCCCTGAGTCCTCTCAGTGACCTTGCTGCCAGGAGGAAATCCATCCTCCCCAGAGCAGGTGAGATCACTGGGGAGACCCGGGCCCAGCTGGGCTTCTCTGTTACCAAGGGAAACGATCCCCTGGACCTGAGGACCCTGGGCTGCGTGTGTGGTGCCCACAGACTCAAGGCCAGGACACAGCACAGGCCACTGAGGGAAGGGACAAGGGTCACCCTCTCAGGGAGCCGGGTCCCCCTCAGCCCGGCTCTTCAAAGCCTGCCCCCCGGGGCCAGGAGGATCCGCGTCCCCTGGGAGCTGGTTAGATGCAGGCTCCGGGGTCCACACCACACCTGCCGAGTCAGATCTGCTTTTCCGCAGGATCTGCGGACCCTCCCTCCGTGGGCGCAGAGCAGAGGCGGCCCCGGCGCCACGTCCCGGGGTCTCAGCCTGGCTGCGCATCTGCTAAAGCAGCCTGTCCAGGGGTCACCTGGGCCTCCGCAGTCTTGATGACGTTCCCCAGGTGATCCCCAGGCCCGGTGGGGGTGACGTCCCGGGACAGGCTCTGGAGGCGGCCGCGGGCTCCCGCTCTGCAGGGGGAAGCCCCAGGGCCAGGAGGGAGGGCTGTGGGGGCGCGGACCCTGCACCTCGCCCCCAGCTGCGGGGCGCGCCCCGGACCCGACGCCCCGGGCTCGTGCTCGGGCCAAGCAGGCCGTGTGCGCAGCTGCGGGGACCCCCACGGGGACAGAGGAAGGGAACCCCGGGACCTGCCGTCGGGGAGGGGGGGGCCGGCGAGCCCCCGCCCGGCCCGCGTGACCCGGCCCCGCCCCCAGAGGCGGCCCCGCGCGGAGGGGGAAAGACGCGGCGCTGTGGGGCGGACCGCGGGGCCCGAGCGTCTGCGCGGCGGCAGCTGCTCTCACCCCGGCCGGACCGAGCGGGCAGCGGGCACCATGGAGCCCCCCTCGGCCTCTCCCCGAGCAGGGCGCGGCCCCTGGCAGGAGCTCCTGTTGGCCGGTGAGGGGGCCGATCCCCTGGGAGGGGCGGGAGGACGGGGGAGCGGCGGCCTGTGGCCTGGGGCCTGGGGGGGCGGACGGGGCTCCGCGGGGGACGGGGCGGCGGGCGGGGCGGGGGAGCCGGCTCAGCGACGGGGCGGCCTCGGGATCTGCAAGTGGGGAGTGAGGGGCTGGGTCCCAAGGGCCTCCTCACCGGGGACTCAGTTTTGCAACCTGACGGGAACCACACCCAGGGACCCTAAACCCTGGCCTTGCCACCACCCTGGGGTCCTGACCGATAAGCGCCAGACTCGGAGGGCCCTGGGGACGCTCAGCCCTGGTATTTGCAGCCGGGCCACCCCGGGGGACAGCACAGAGCAGACCAGTCCCTGCTCCCTGAGCTCACTTCTCTGGGAGGAAGACAGACCCGCAGAGACATCTAGAATGTCATGTCAGGTAATGACAACCCCAAGTAGGAAACAGAGCAGGGAAAAGTTAGAACGTGTGGACAGAGGGTCCTCAGAGGAGCCAGTCAGGGCAGGCCTCTACCAGGGACCCCCAGAGTGTGAGTGGGTATTTGGAGGCACTGACAGAGAGTCACAATTTAGGGAGAGCTTTGGAAACAGGAAATTAAGTTCAGAGGGCCTAAAATAACATGGTCATGCTGGTGACCATAAGCAGCAGGAGACACACACAGACACCCAGATACACATGCCCACTCACACACACACACTCCGAGGCTGGGGGATTAGGACCTGCTCCATGTCCAGGGCCCCAGCTCTCCATCCCAACACATAGGTCCAAACGCTGATCCATCCCCTCTCTTCCCAACTAGTCTCTTTTAACTTTCTGGAACCCGCTCACCACTGCCCAAGTCACTGTGGAATCCGTGCCTCCCAATGCTGCTGAAGGGAAGGACGTTCTTCTGCGGGTCCACAATCTGCCTGGGGATACAGCAAGCCTTGCCTGGTTCAGAGGGGAAACTGTAGCACCTGTCCATCAAATTGTATTATATGTAGTAGACACACGAGTAATTACCCCGGGGCCTGCATACAGTGGCAGAGAGATAATATACCCCAGTGGATCCCTGCTGTTCCAGAACATCACCCTGAACGACACTGGATCCTACATCCTACAAATCATAAACAGAAAATTTGAAACTGCACTAGTACGTGGACAGCTCCGAGTATTCCGTGAGTAATTCCTCTCTCACCTCTGGTGTCGGGTGGGGGGAATTCTACTTCACACACACAGGATTCACAGGCCTGCACTGGGCCTCCATCCTTCTCTGCATTATGGCCCGTATAGGGATTCAAGCATTTCGTGGGGGACCCACACACTGGAGACAAACTTCCTGAGATACGAATTCCTTTCCTGGAATCCAGACTCTGTGATCATCTGACAAAAGACCCTGCAAGACTAGGTCAGGGCCAGGCCTGAGTGGCCCCTGGGATCCTTACCAGACTCCAGCCCAGAAAGCCCTGCCCAGACCACTGTCTTGGAGCAGCCCCTGATTTTGGTGACCTGAGGAGTCTGTACCAGGATGGGGTTGGGGCTCCTGAGCAGAGCTGACTGGGGGCAAGGAATTCCTAGCAGCCCGAGCTGGTCACCAGTCAGGGCTCAGTCTCAAGAGCCACATGAGGGGAGTGGCAGGGCCTGGGCCTTCACCTGAGGCTCAACATGGACAGCACACACCTAACAGGTCCCCAGTCCATTGGCCAACTGCTGTGGGGGACTTGGGGTCTCCAGAGGAAAGGCAGCTCCCCAGGGAACAACAGAGCAGTGAGATGATCCTGGCAGCTCCTCCTCCACCCAGATTCAGGCCCAGAGAGCCCTCTCCTGTGGGGTGAGCAGGAACAGAGGCCATTTGATTGACCAGCTGCTATGGACAAAATTTAGATGAGGTATTTCAGAATGTTTAAAGGTTAATTCTCAGGTCTGGCAAGTAGACATCATCTACCATTATTCCTATGCAATCAGGAGAGACTGAGGCGCAGAAAGAAACAGTCACTGAATCGGGGTCACGCAGACTGATGAGCAGCACATCAGTCACCCAAGTTCTCTCTGCAGACCCAGCCCCGTCGTCTCCTCCGTCAGTGGGAGGGATGCTGGTCTGGGCAGTGAGACCAAATGGAGGCTCACTCCAGTTTACACCAGAATGACCTGCCTCAGCAATCAGAGGGAGAATGCTCCTGCCCCCCACCCCAGGGGGTTCATCCTCACCTGCCTGGGCTGGACTTGAAATCAGATTATTTCCTGATGTGCTGCTGTGCCTCCCACTGGGGTGTAAGGGATGGGACTTGCCTTCCCCTCCCGACTCTGCACCTGAAACCAACACAGGGTCCACGCGTAACAGACTCAGTTGCTTTTGCTTAGGAGGGAAGGAGCGGATGGTGGAGGATTCTCTCCCTGGAGGACAGGAAGCCCGTGGGGCCAGACCTCCTAGGATCCTGCACCCAGGACCCCTCTCTGAAGAGATGATGGATCATTCATCACTCACCACCCCTGCTTCCTGCTCATCCTCTGGCTCTTTGCTTAGTGGTTGGACTCGGCTCTGCCATGTAAGGGGTCACTGCCTCATGTCACTCGTTATCAAACAGCCAGGGGGTGCTACGTCTCCAGACTGCGGGGGTGCTGAGAAGTGAACTGACCTCTGGGCTTGTTCCTGGTGGACCTGGGTGTCATTTCTGCTCAGAACCCCATCTCCAGGGCAGGCTGTTATGTCTCTGATGAACCAGGAGAGGTCCAGGGCTGCCTGTGACTTTATCCTGTGTCTTCCTTGACTAAATGCTGCCCTATAACCCACATTTGAGAGGGCCTGTGCTTTCAGGCACACAGCAGGTGTTTACTTTTTCTGAGCGCTCAGATCCTCATGCGCTGAGATACACAGATGTCTTATTCTTTTAAGGACTAAGTTTGGCTGAGAGCTGAGAGAAGCCAACTCTGATTCAAGTTGCCTGTGGAAGGGGTGCCTGAGGCCTTCGTTGCTTAAGAGTGCTTTCAGGGCAGCCTGGGTGGCTCAGTGGTTTAGCGCCACCTTCAGCCCAGGGCATGATCCTGGAGACCCGGGATCAAGTCCCACGTCAGGCTCCCTGCATGGAGCCTGCTTCTCCCTCTGCCTGTGTCTGCCTCTCTCTCTGTGTGTGTCTCTCATGAATAAATAAAATCTTAAAAAAAAAGAGTCTGCTTTCAGCTCATGATGCCATGGTCCCGGGTTTGAGCCCTGGGTGGCACTCCTAACTAAGTGGGAAGCCTGCTTTTCCCTCTCCCCATGCTTGCTCTCTCTCTCTGTGTCTCTCTCTCAAATAAATACATAAAATCTTAAAAAAAAAGAAAAACATTCCTGCAGAAGAATCACAGGTACCACACAGGGCAATGTTCTCTCTGTTGTCTGCACAGCGGAGTTACACAAACCCAGCATCACAAGCAACAACTCCAGCCCCGTGGAGAATGCAGATTCTGTAGTGTTAATGTGTGAAGCTCAGACTCAGAGCACAAGCTGCCTGTGGTCAGTAAACAGTAAGAGCCTCCCGGACAGTCCCAGGCTGGAGCTGTCCCTGGACAACAGGACTCTCACTGTACATGGTGTCACAAGGAATGACACAGGACCCTATGAGTGTGAAACTCGGAACCCAGTGAGTGCTGATCATAGTGACCCATTCACCCTGAATGTGCTCTGTTGAGTAACTTCCATTCCTACCTGGTCCAGGGTGCCAGCTCAAGTCCACACAGCCGGAGGCCAAGCCACGTCCATCCTTCTGGGGCCCACGTCCATGACCCTCAGCTGGACCTCCAGCCTGGCCACGGCTTCCTGTCTCCAACAAACTTGGGCAGGCCCAGCCTAACCAAGACTCAGAAGCAGTAGGCTGCTCCTCCCAGGGAGGGTCAACAGCCTGGGAGGGGAAACAGCTTCATGTCTCAGACCCAGGCTCAGTGAACACAGGGAGCTTCTGATTGGGACATTTGAAAACAAGGTTGGATCCAGCAGAGGGACACTATGGTCCTTATACAGACAGGGAGCTTCCCCTTCCCTGGGATTACATCACCTGTGGCTTTATTCTGTTTGCTCCAAATGGCCTGGACACACCCATCATTTCCCCCTCAGACTCCTCTTACCATCAAGGGGCAAACCTCAGTCTCTCCTGCCGCACAGCCTCTAACCCACCTGCACAGTATTCTTGGCTTATCAATGGGAGGCCCCAGCCATCCACACAGGAGCTCTTTATCCCCAACATCACTGCAAATGATAGCGGATCCTAAACCTGCCTTGTCTATAACAATGGCACCTGCCTCAATAAGACCACAGTCAAGGCTATCACAGTCTCTGGTAAGTGCATCCCTGGAGCATCTGCAGTGAGCACTGTGGTGAGGGTCTGTCTGCCTTTCAGAGAAGAGCCTAGAAGTTCTTTCCCATTTGCAACCAAAGCCCAAATCTGTCCTTGAACTCTCCTATTATATATCTGCAGGTGCTTCCTCCCCAAAGTCTCTGATGTCTCATGGCCCCTTGGGTCCAGCCTAGAATGTGGGGAGTGGAGTTCTCACCTCCAGGTAGCCCCATGCATAAAATGAGACTTGCAGTTGGGGGAAGAAAGCAGGGTCCTCAGATCAGGTTGCTTTTTGTTGTTGTTGAATTGCAGAAGCACTTTATATTTTCTGGGTATTAATCTCATTCCAGATATGATTTGCAAATATTTTCTAATCCTTGCATTGCCTCACTTTTACTTATTTATTATTTTTAGTGAACTTAATTGACAGACAATGTGACATTAGTTCATTAGTTTCAGGTGTACAACATAGTGATTGAACAACTCTATAGGTTCTGCTATATTCCACACAATGTAACTCCCATCTGTCACCGTGCAGCCCCATTAAAATACACGGATTGTATTTCCTATACTGTATATTTCATCCCTATATCCTGTTCATTCCATAACTAGTGCTATCACTCTGCTAATTGTGTTTTCATGCACAGAAGTTTTCCATGTTGATGCTATCCAATTCATCCGTTTTTTTGTTGTTGCTGTCTTTGCTTTGGGTGTCATATCTAACAAATCATTGGGAAATCCAGTTTCAATAAGTTTTGCTTTATGTTTTCTTCTAAGACTTTTATAGTTTGGACTCTAATGTTTAAATGTTTGATCATTTTAAGTTTATTTCTGTACATGGTGTAAGTCGGGTCCTACTTCATTCCTTTTCATGCATATCCAGTGTTCCTGACACCATTTGTTGAATAGATTTTTTTTCTCCATTGAATAGTCATGACAGTCTATTGAAAATCATTGGAGGGATGCCTGGGTGGCTCAGTGGTTGTCATCTGCCTTTGGCTCAGGTTGTGATCCTGGGGTCCTGGGATTGAGTCCCTGCAGGAAGCCTGCTTCTCTCTCTGCCTCTCTGTGTCTCTCATGAATAAATAAAATCTTAAAAAAAAAAAAAAAAGGAAGTAGGAGTCCTCCAACTTTGTTCTGGCCTGAGGGGGTAATGGTCTGGGCACACAGGAGCCCTACATTCAGCATCCCTAGGCCTCCCCACATGTTCTGCAATTGCAGCTGCAGCCTTGACCCTTTCACTCAGTCAAACCTTCACGCTTGATTACTTTCCTGAGTCCTCCAGACCTTTTCAGGACACTTTCTCCTAGGTACTGTCAGCCTGTGGGGCTTTGTCTCTGGGTCCAGGACAGACATGTTCCAAAGGCCTTTCCTTATCTCCTATTCTAGGCCCTTGCTCTCCTAACAGCAGAGGAGAGAGGCATTCTCTAACTGCTGCCTGAATGAGGATCCTCTTTATCCCCTGTTCCAGCACCAATGATGTGACCTCACCCTGCACCCCACATCAATAAGGATGATCTCTCATAGGGCCAGTATCTGGGATGATCTCAGGTACCTCTGGCGCCCAGCATCTACCCCCTGTGAGTATCTCTTCAGTCTGGGTGGGACTGGAAGCCCTAAAGTCCTCCCACGGTGTCCACTCTGCCAGTCACCCTCTCTGGAGCCTCTGACCCTTTCTCTGGGCTTCAGCACAGGAGACCTCCACTGGTCATATTCCCTGACCTGTGGAATCTAGATCATAGACCAGCACCTGGGCCTCACTGGGCCATAAAATAGCCAGTGGGTCTCTTCCTGGGAGGTGATCATTCTTCCCTAGTTCTCTGAGAGCTAAAGACGTGTCCCTGACTGGGAAGGTGGGGCCAAGATTCCTCACAGCCCTGGGTACTAACTTCTGTCTCTGCTCCCAGGCCATGGTCCAGCCAACAGTTCCACATCCCCAGTAATCCCCCCCTCTCCCACTGTTTCCACAAGAGTCCAAGCTGTGCAGGGCCACCATCCAATTCAGCAGCACAGCATGCTCCCTGCTTTCCCCAGACTAGCCAGGACAAGACAGTCCTCATTTTGGCCAGGAGTGGACCTGCTTCAGAGGCAGGACCACACCCCACCATGCACTGAGTATTCCCTGCTCCCCTGAGTTGGCCAAAGGTGAACCCTGGAGTCCACTCAGGGACAGAGCGGGCACTGGGAGCATCATCCAGGGGTCCTGGGGTAACAGGAATGAGGCAGGGAGTGCAGTGGAGAATGGTCTGGGACAGGGGCATGGGTCAATAGGCTTGGAGAAGGCTCTTCAAGAGGCAGATCTGCTCACTCCTGTAGAGAAATGACCCTCCTTCTCTGCTACCAACACCCATTCTCTTCTGTTTAGGACTCCCTGCCCAGCCCCATGATAGAGGTTCCTATCTAGCAGGTAAGTATGGGCAATGAATGTTCTGGTTCTGAAGCCATAGAGGGCAAAAGATCTGCCCCCAGCCTGCCCCTTGCTGTGCTCTCAGGTTAAGAAAGAGCAGAACAGGGATGCCTGGGTGGCTCAGCAGTTGAGTGTCTGCCTTTGGCTTAGGGCATGATCCCCGGGTACAGGGATCGAGTCCCACATCAGGCTCCCTGGGAGGAGCCTGATTCTCCCTCTGCCTGTGTCTCTGCCTCTCTGTGTGTTTCTCATGAATAAATAAATAAGTAAAAATCTTAGAAAGAAAGAAAGAGCAGAACAAAGGGGAACATAGGGTAGTAAGAGAGAGAAGGGTCCTGGGGCAGAAACCTGACACACATCCAGGATCCCATAGAACAGCCAGGTGGGCCTAGAACCTCAAGTCACTGAGATATGTTCTCAGAAGGTTACAGGGACTCAGAAGCCTCTTCCTGTTTTATAAGAATTACAACACCCGGACACAAACATTTGTTGCCAGATCAACCACAAAGCAGAAGTGGCTTCTTAGTTTCACCCTAGAACCCTCCTTTTCAGGACTCTCCTGAGACCCCAAACTCTAGGTGGAGTCAGGAGCCGCCGCCTGAGCCTCAGAATCAGCGCTAAGCCTTAAGGATACTCATGTTCATCATCATCCTTCACTACAAACTGCTGATGGGCACGTGGGCTTGGTCATCTGACTGTGGAGTCACTTCCTGCAGTGATGGCCACAGTATCCTCACTGCCCTGAGTGATGGAGACAGGGGCCAGTCCACACTCCCTGCAGCCCTCTCCACCTCTTCCTCGTCAGTAATGCTCCTTGTTAAGAATGGAAGAAAGGGGGAAAAATTAAAAATAAAAAAAAAGAATGAAAGAAAGGGGATACAGCTAGAAGATCAAGGCGCCAAGCCCTGGGAAAACCTGGGGGTCCTCAGCACCACGGACAGCGTCCCAGCCCTGCTCCTCCCACGACTTGAGCAGGGAGGAGCAATGAGGGACTGCTGGAGATGCCGCCCATTTCTGTTCTACAGAAGAGAGTGCAGTGAGGCAGAAGTAGCATTCTCATGGGACAACCCGATTCTGCTCTCATCTCTCAATCCTAAACCCTTATCACATGTGTGGATGTTACTTGCTGGCACATCCATTCCAGCTCCCTGCTTGGCTGATGGCTGCACCCAGGGGGTGTCCGTGGGGAGGCCAGGAGTCTGCTCAAGCCTTTGAGGAACCTCCTGGCCCCTGAGGGTCAGGCCACTCACTCCCTTGCCTACAGTAAGGCAGGAATGTTTCATGATGAACTACTGACCCTTGACGCCTGACCTTGGAAACACACCCATCACCCAGCCCCCCTGAGCACAGTATCCTGTTTCCCAAGCCCTAGCTGAGCTCCCCAGGCAGCAGGGCTGAGCAGAACCCTGGGCTCTTTTCACAGCTCCTCCTAGATGAGCCCTGTGTCCCGGTGTCAGAGTCCTTTGCCCTCTGCCCGCCCTTCCCGGCAGAGCAAATGTTCCACCCAAGGGCAAATGGAGCCTGAAGATCTCCCAGGGTAGACAGCAACATATGAGGCTTCCTGCATCTGCCTGTGACCCCTCAGAGGGAGAGAAAAGACTAGGCCCCTCACAGCCACCCCATCTTCCTCTTTCGCATCTACATCCCACCCACAGAACCAATTCTGGTTCTACAGACCCAGCCCTGTCCTTCTATAGGGCTCAGGTTCATTCTGTCCACTCAGTGTCTGACATGAGGGTCACCTGGGTGCTCTTCTCTTTATGATTTCTTTCTTTATGCTTTCACTTGGGTTCACTTTGCTCTTATTTTCCTTGTTCTTGCAGTAGGACATGAGATTATTGATTTGAGATATTTCCTCTTTTGTAATGTAAGCATTTCAGGGTATAAATTCCCCTCTCAGCACAGCATAAGCTGCATCCCACAAATGGTGAAATTCTAGTTTTAGTATATTTAATTCTGTATATTTTAAAATTGTCCTCAGAGACTTCCTTTTTGACCCATCATTTATTTACATATATGTAGCTTACTTTCAAAATGTTTTAGAGATTTTTCTGTTGTCTTTCTTTTAGTTGATTACTGTTTTCAGAGAATATACTCTGGTTTCATTTATTTTAATTTTGGTTAGGGCCAGAGCACTGGGTGGCTAAGTCCATTAAGTGTCTGCCTTCGTGGGGTCATGATCCCAGGGTTAGGATCCAGCCCCCACTGGGATTGAGATCCCCTGGGATCAAGCCCCCCATCTGACCCCCTGCTCAGCAGGGAGCCTGCTTCTCTCTCTTCCTCTGCTACTCTCCCTGCTTCTGCTCTCTCACCCTCTCTCTCAAATAAATAAAATCTTTTAAAAACAAATTTGGTTGGGGCATCTGACTCCTTCTGTGTGTGTTGCATGTGACTCTTGATCTCAGGATCTTGAGTTTGAGGGTAGAGTTTATTTCAAAACCAAGTAAATTTCATTAGCTTTTAGGTAGGATGCCAAACATAAACAACAGAGAACAATGAACTGGACATCTTTTCCTTTGGCTGTTTTTTAGTAGCAGGTCAGCTGGCAACAAATTTTCATATTCTTCCTTCATCAGAAAATTTCCTTATTTCTCCTTTACTCCTGAGGATCTTTTTGCCAGTGACAGGATTTGTCCTCCACTCGAAAACAGGCCACTTCTTTCTGGCTTCCATGCTGTCAGATACAAAACCTACCGTCACTTGAATCAGTGTTCCTTAACATGCAATGGGTTGTTTCTCTGGCTGTTTTTCAAGATTTTCTTTTGTCTTTAGTTTTAAGAAGTTTGTTATGTGTCTTGCGATCCTTATGTTCGGGGTTCACTCAGTTTGTTGGATCATTATTTCTTCAGACACTTTTTTCAGTCCATTCTTTTTCTTTCTTCTAGTTTCTAGTGGTACCAATTTGAGATTCTTTCTTTTTTTTTCAGATTTATATATTTGAGAGAGAGATTACTTCTGGAAAGGGGGAGTGGCAGAGGGAGAGGGAAGGAGAGAATCCTCAAGCAGACTCCCTACTGAGCAGGGAGCACTCCCAGGGCAGGGCTTGACCTCAGGACCCTGACATCATGACCCCAGCCCAAATCAAGAGACCACAAGTGAAGGAGAATCAGCAGACTCCAGAAACTGGAAAAGGCAAGAAAATAGATCCATCCCTAGAACCTCCAGAAAGAAATGTGGCCCACCAATATCTTTATTTTAGCCCAGTAAAACGCATATTGGACTTGTGACCTTCCAAAATGTAAGATAACAAATGTCTGTCGCTTTTGAGCTGTGGTGGTGGTGGTTGGTAGTGGTGGTTTGTTACAGCAGTAGTAGGAAGCTAATATAGACATCACAGTAGATTATATTATTTAATTAATTCAAATTGGTGAGCTTGAGTACTGTGGATATATAGGAGGAAATCCTGGTTCTGATGAGTTACAGGCGAAGTAGTTAGGATTAAGTATTAGGATGTATGTAACTTTCATATGATTCATCAAAAAATTACATATATATGTGTATATATATAATGAAAATGTATGCATCCACCAGCATATATTTACATCTGTACAGCTAGAATACAAGTGCCGCATTGGTAAATAAGCATGAAATGTATATGGGAGTTCCCTCTAATAGTCTTGCAACTTTTCTCTAGGTTTGATTTTTTGTAATTGGGGGGTAGGGCCTCATGTTTTAGAAGTACACACACACACACACACACACACACACACACACACAAAAGAAGAAGTACACACAAAATATTTCCCAACAATATTCTATGATTTCTAATGTTGAATCCAGTGGGTGGAGGAGTAGAAGGGAGACAGATACAGCAAACTTTACCAGAAATTGATACTTTGGAGCTGGAGTTAGGTTCAGGATACCATTCTGTCTGGAATTATGAACTAGAGTCCATTTGTACATATTTGTATACAAACTCTCTTTGCATATCTTTGCAATTTTCCATATGAAAAGCTTTTAAGGCAAGAGAAACAAATTTCCAGCTGAGAAGTTTTATTAGTGAGTTCCACAGAACTTTCAAGACATGTCATCTCAAAATCATACAAATTCATCCATAGAACAGAGAAGGACTATCCCCCAACTCATTCCAAGGTTGGTTTACACTTTCAATTGAAATAAGACCAACAACAAAAGTACAAAAAAAGGAAACTATCAGGCCAGTCATCTTCATGAACAGAGGGGCAAAATTGCTGAACAAGGCATTCTCAAACCAAATCCAACAGAACATAGAATAAGACAGCAGACTAGGACTAAGTTCAGTTTGTCCCAGGAAAGCAAAGGTGATTGAACATCAGAAGTGTATAAATGGGGGCCACCTGATGGCTCAGTCAGATAAGCAGCTGGCTCTTGGTTTCGGTTCAAGTCATGAGCTCAGGTTCCTGGGTTGATCCCAGTGGGCTCCGTGCTCAGTGGGGTGTCTGCTTGAGGATTTCTCTTTCTCTCCCCCTCCCCTTTCCTTCTCCCTCAAATAAATAAATTAATCTTTTTTAAAAAGGAACTTCTAGGGATGCCTGGGTGGCTCAGCGGTTGAGTGTCTACCTTTGGCTCAGGGCATGATCCTAGGGTCCTGGGATCAAGTTCTGTATCCCACCCCCTGCATGGAGCCTGCTTCTCCCTCTGCCTGTCTCTGCCTCTCTGTGTGTGTGTATGTCTTTCATGAATAAATAAAATCTTTTTATTTATTTTTATTTTTTTAAAGATTTATTTATTTATTTATGATAGACACACACACACACACACACACACACACACACACAGAGGCAGAGACACAGGCAAAGAGAGAAGCAGGCTCCATGCCAGGAGCCCGACACGGGACTCGATACCAGGACTCCAGGATCGCGCCCTGGGCCAAAGGCAGGGGCCAAACCGCTGAGTCACCCAGGAATCCCCATAAAATCTTTTTAAAAAAGAATTTATAAATGGAAGAGGTCAGGAACTTCTAGGGTGTTAGCAGTGTTCTTTTTCTTGATCTAGCTACTAGATATACGGGTGTATTCAATTTTTGAGAATTCGGTAAGCAATACACTTAGGATTTGCATACTTCTCTATATGTAAGAATACATCAGTCTAAAAGTTTTTAAAACTACATCATGTGCCCCATTACCAGATCAAAGGGAAAACTCATGATCACCTCAATAGACACTGAAAAAATCATTTAATAATATTTGCCATCGGTTCATATTTTTTAAATTATTACCTAGGAGCCAAAGAGAATTTAATCTGCTAAAGAACATCTACAAATATCTGCACTCACATATTTATTGCAGCATTACTCACAATAGTCAAGATATGGAAAGAACCTAAGTGTCTGTCAGTGGATAAATGGATAAAGAAGCTGTGATATATATATACAATGAAGTATTATTCAGCCATGGGAAAGAAGGAAATCCTGCCATTTGTGACAACATAGATGGACTTTGAGGGCATTGTGCTAAGTGAAATCAGTCAGAGAAAGATAAATACTGTATATCATTTATATGTAGGATCTAAAAAAGCAAAAGTCAAAAACAGTAGAATGCTGGTTACTAGGGACTGTGGAGAAAGGAACGGGGAGATGTTGGCCAAAGGATACACACTTCCAAGTACAGTAATCTCTCTCTCTCTCTCTCTCTCACACACACACACACACACATACACGCACACACATACACCCACCATCCACGGTTTTGCTTACTGACGATTCAGCTACCCACAGTCCAGAAGATAATCCTCTTTCTGACATATCCTCAGAAGGTCAATAATAACCTAACAATACATCACAATGTCTACACCATTCACCTCACCTCATCTCATCATGTCGGCATTTTATCATCCCAAAATATGATAATGATGATGATAACATGTGGGCATTTTATCATCCCAAAATATGATGATGATAACATCATCACAAAAAGGGCAAGCGCAGTATAATAAGATATTTTTAGAGGGAGAGACCACATACACATAACTTTTATTATAGTATGTTGTTATAATTGTTCTATTTTATTGTTAGTTATTGTTAATCTTTTACGGTGCCTAATTTATAAATTTTGTTTTAGGTGTGTATGCTTAAGAAAAAACATAATATATATATAGAGCTCAATACTATTGTGGTTTCAGGCATCCATTGAGGGGTCTTGGAACATATCCTCCATGGATGAGAGGGGACTACTGTAGAAGATGAATAATTTCTGAGAATATTATGTACAGCACAGTGACTTTAGCCAATAATACTGTATTGTATATTTGAAAGTGCTAAGAGAGTATATCTTAAATGATCACACCACAAACAAGAAATGACAATTCTGGGCATCCTGGGTGGCTCAGCAGTTTAGCACCGCCTTGAGCCCAGGGCCTGATCCTGGAGACCTGGGAACGAGTCCCACGTCGGGGTCCCTGCAGGGAGCCTGCTTCTCCCTCTGCCTGTCTCTCTGCCCCTCTCTCTGTGTCTCTCATGAATAAATAAATAAAATCTTTAAAAAAAATGACAATTCTATGATACAATGGAGGTGTTAGCTAATGCTGTGGTAATAGTCATTTTACAATACATATGTGTATCAAATCATCACATTGGGGATGTCTGGGTGGCTCAGCAATCAACATACTTTTAAAAATTTATTACATTTCTATAAATTAGAAACAAATAGAAAATGTACTTTTAAAAAGACATCATCGGGATCCCTGGGTGGCGCAGCGGTTTGGCGCCTGCCTTTGGCCCAGGGCGCGATCCTGGAGACCCAGGATCGAATCCCACATCAGGCTCCCGGTGCATGGAGCCTGCTTCTCCCTCTGCCTATGTCTCTGCCTCTCTCTCTCTCTCTGTGACTATCATAAATAAATAAAAATTAAAAAAAAATTAAAGACATCATTTATAATAAACACTATAGATTATTTTGGAATAAATTAATAAAAGATGTGCAAGACCCCAATGCAAAAACTAAAAAACTTTACTGAAAAATATTAGAGAAGACTTAACAGAGAGGCATCACATGTTCATGGATAGAAAGGCTCAACTTCATCAATACATTAAACTCTCTCCTAAATCAGCTATTGTTCAATGAAATTCAAATGAAAATCCCAACAGGGTTTTTTTTTTAAAGGTTTTATTTATTTATTCATAGACACACACACACACACACACACACACACACACACACACACAGAGGCAGACACAGGCAGAGGGAGAAGCAGGCTCCATGCGGAGAGCCGGATGTGGGACTTGATCCTAGGTCTCCAGGGTCTCCAGGGTCACACCCCGGGCTGCAGGCGGCGCCAAACCGCTGCGCCACCGGGGCTGCCCCCAACAGGGTTTTTATGGAACCTACAGCTGAACCTAACTAAACTTACATGGAAGTGCAAAAGCTCAAGAACAGCCAAGATTCTCCTGAAGATGAGCAAGGGGGGAAAGGAACGACTTGCCTTCTCAGGTATAAAGATTTAGTATAACGCTATAAAAATTGGGGTGCCCGGGTGACTCAGTAGGTTAAGAATCTGCATTCAGCTCAGATCATGATCCTAGGGGCCTGGGATTGAGCCCCATACCGGGTTCCTTGTTCAGCAGGGAGTCTGCTTCTCCTTCTCCCTCTGCCCCTCCCCCTGCTTGTGTTTTCTCTTTCAAATAAATAAATAAATAAATAAATAAATAAATAAATAAATAAAATCTTTTTAAAAAATAAGAATTAGGGATCCCTGGGTGGCGCAGCGGTTTAGCGCCTGCCTTTGGCCCAGGGCGCGATCCTGGAGACCCGGGATCGAATCCCACGTGGGGCTCCCAGGGCATGGAGCCTGCTTCTCCCTCTGCCTATGTCTCTGCCTCTCTCTCTCTGTGTGACTATCATAAATAAATAAAAAGAAAAAAAGAAAATTAAAAAAATAAATAAATAAAAATAAAAAATATATAAAAAATAAAAATTAGGGGGTCCTTGGGTGGCTCAGTGGTTTAACACCTGCCTTTGGCCTGGGGCGTGATCCTAAAGTCCTGGGATCAAGTCCCACATCGGGTTCCCTGCATGGAGCCTGCTTCTGCCTCTGCCTCTGCCTGTGTCTCTGCCTCTCATGAATAAATAAAATCTTTTTAAAAAATAAATAAAAATTAAAGTTATAAAAGTTAAGACGACGTCATGTTGGCACAGGAGTAGATAAATTGATTGACAGAGAAAATAAGGAGCCCAGAAACAGACTCATGCAAGTGTGGAACTTTGATATACAACCAAGATGCCATTGCAGAGAAATGGGGAAAGATGGAATTATATAATAAAGGAGATGGGGCAATTAGCTATCCATATTTTATTTTATTATTAAATATTTTATTTATTTATTCATGAGAGACACAGAGAAAGGCAGAGACACAGGCAGAGGGAGAAGCAGGCTCTATGCAGGGAGCCCAACACCGGACTCAATCCCCAAACTCTAGGTTCACACCCTGAGCCAACTGCTGAGCCACCCAGGCATCCCAGCTATCCATATTTTAAAGATGAAAATAGATTCCTACTTCAAAGAAGCACAAAAGTAAATTCAAAATGAATTAAGAATTTAAATGTGAATGGAATATTGTGTTTTTTCTTTTGTTGTGAGACGTACTTTGGGTTTGTTTAAGATTTTTAATTAATTTTTTAAAGTAATCTCTACACCCAATATGGGATGCAAACTTACAATCCTGAGATCAAGAATCACGTTCCACCATGTATGGAGCCAGGTGTCCCAAGACATACTTTGATTTGCTGTTTGATTTCTTATTTGGCCCATTGCTGGCACAGCAATGTGTAGTTTAATATTTACATATTCAATATTTAATAATTCCATTGTAGATTTTCCAGCTTTGTTTTACTGTTGATTTATAATTTTGTACCATTGTGGTTGGAAAATATACATGGTATGATTGAATTTTTAAAAAATTTTTTGGTATGATTGAATTTATTTATTTATTTATTTATTTTTGGTATGATTGAATTTAAATGTGAAAAGCAAACAACTTTTTGGAGAAAATACAGCATCTTTAAGCAAGGCACAAGAAAAATCAACCATAAAACTGGAAGATTGAGAAATTTAACATTGAAATTCTGTTCTTGGGGATCCTTGGGTGGCTCAGCGGTTTAGCGCCTGCCGTCAGCCCAGGGCGTGATCCTGGAGTCCTGGGATCCAGTCCCACGTTGGGGTCCCTGCATGGAGCCTGCTACTCCCTCTGCCTGTGTCTCTGCCACTCTCTCTGTGTCTCTCATGAATAAATAAAATCTTTAAAAAAATAAATTTTGTTCTTCAAAAGATATAAGAAATGAAAACAAATCATCCAAGTGACAGAATGTTCGTATTTAATACATAAGCACACATAAGGAACTCCTACATATCAATAAGAAGAAGACAAATGACCTGATAGGAAAAGAGACCCAGGAAACCCATAAATAGGCATTTTACAATAGAAGCACAATAAATAGGCACATGGAAAGAAGCTCAGCCTATTTACTAATCAGGGAGATAAAGTTCAGACCACAATGAGAAGCCATTTTACACCCACCAGACTAGCAAAAATTAAAAAGTCAGAAAAGTTGGAGGGATCTGGATCGACAAGAATTCTTTACTCTCTCACTAGTAATTTTTAATTGCTACAACTTCTTTGGAAAACAATTTGGCGTTCTCCAAAGCTGAACAAACTTTACAGCCTAGCAATACCACTCCTGGGTGTGTGCCCAGGAAAAACTCTTCTTACACATAAGCACTAGGGGACATGTAAAAGAATATTCATAGCAGCAACAGCCGTATCAAAAAACTGGGTGGAGGGGCACCTGGGTGGCTCATTGGTTAAGCCTCTGCCTTCAGCTCAGGACATGAACCTGGGGTTCCTGGATCAAATCCCACATGGGGTCCCTGCAGGGAGCCTGCTTCTCCCTCTGCCTATGTCTCTGCCTCTCTCTGTGTGTCTCTCATGAATTAAAAAAAAAAAAAAAAAAAACCTTAATAAAAAAACCTAGGCGGAGGGAGAGAGGAAATCCAAGGATAATTGACAACAATTGTCTTGTGATATGATAACTCAAGAGGAGGTAATACAATAGTAAAAACAGAGGAACAGGGGCACATAGGTGTCTCAGTGGGTTAAGTGTGTGCTTTCAGTTCCAGTCATGATCCCGGGATCCTGGGATCGAGCCCTGCATCTGGCTCTCTGCTCAGCCAGGAGTCTGCTTCTCCCTCTCCCTTTGCCCCTACCTTCTGCTTGTGTACTGACTCTCTCAAATGAATGAATAGAATCTTAAAAAAAAAAAAAAGAACAAAAGTATATCCTGGAATTTGAATGAATATTAAAAATATAGGAGCATCTGGCTGGCTTAATCCATGGAGCTTGCAACTCTTGATCTCAGGGTTGTAAGTTTGAGCCTCACATTGGGTGTAGCGATTACTTAAAAATAAAATCTTTTTTAAAAATTAGAAATATGATGATGAGTTTTTAAAGAGCAACTTTCAGAAATGTATAAACATACCATTTTTGCATAGATCAAAGGAAGCACATTAAACATGTATTGTTTAAATATATTATACATATGCAATCAAAGTACACAAAAATCCAAGGCAAGTAAAATGTAGAGGGGTGGTTACATCATGGGAGGAGGCAAAGAGATGGGATGGGAAGAAATATATAGGTACGATACAAGTTACTCTTCCTATCCTGTTTCTTAGGTAGAATTGAAGTGGGAGAGCTTGGTTCTTGTCTCACACAGCCAAAGAATGAATTCCTCGGGCAAAGGAGAATGAGTAAAGCAACAGAAGTTTATTAAGCAAAGATACAGAGAAAGCTCTCAGAAATGAGAAGGGTCCCGACAAGGTTGCCACTGAGGGCTTTTAATTTGTTTTGTTTTGTTTTTTTTATGATAGTCACACAGAGAGAGAGAGAGAGGCAGAGACACAAGCAGGCTCCATGCACTGGGAGCCCGACATGGGATTCTCCAGGATCGCGCCCTGGGCCAAAGGCAGGCGCCAAACCGCTGCACCACCCAGGGATCCCCCACTGAGGGCTTTTATAGAAAACCTGACTAGGGAATTGGTGGACTTGAGATTTCTTGTGCCATCTTGAGTGAATGACATAGGACTGTTTGGGATCTCAGTGATTACTTGATAGCTGACAAAGGAAGATACTCCCTAACATTTTGGAGTCAAGGGGCCAGATTTACTTCCTTCTGTTTTTGTTGCATCTCAGTGTCCTTGGGATTTATGGGAGCCTGACCTTGGGGCCTCTTGGTGCCCTAGGTTTTATGGGAGCCCAGAGATTTGTGGGAGCCTGACTCTGGGCCTTTCCCTTATCTTTCCCTGCCTAGCCCCTAGCCCCTTTGTCCTTAACTCAGTGATATGTTTGTGGTATTCATTAAATTGTACTCCATAAGGACGCCTGGGTGGCTCAGTGTTTGAGCGTCTGCCTTTGGCTCAGGTTGTGATCCCAGAGTCCTAGGATCGAGTCCCATATTGGGCTCCCTGCGGGGAATCTGCTTCTCTCTCTGCCTCTCTGTGTCTCTCATGAAAAAATAAATACAATCTTTAAAAAAAAAAAAAAAATTGTAGTAAGAATAGATAAGGGAATGCACAGAAAATGCTTAATCTACCATAAAAGTACCTTAAGTTCCCATCTCCTCAAGTCCCCAATTCTCAGTGGGAAGAATTAAACTGAGATCACATATGGAAATGGTGGACTCTCTTCCCTATTCCCCACCCCCACCCCCACTCAAACCACACCTAACTTGTAGACTTGCATATGCATAGTGGGATTATCTGCTTCCCCCTATGGCCATATAGAGGAATTACATTGCCCTCCTTCTAGGAACTTGGAACCTGAGCTCTGGGTGAAAACCAGCCACCGCCAGCAGCACTCCTTCTTTCCCTTTTATTTGCCAACTTACACATAAAGACAACTATTGGGCAGAGGAGAGCAGCCCAGGTCTCCAAATTTCTCAATAAAATTCCCTCTGCAGGGATGGAGATCTGCAGGGAAGGCAAGAGGGAATCTACTCTGGGCAGGTAATTTAACCTCTTAGGGTCAGTTTCTTCTTTGCAAAATAGGAATATACCTATCTTACTGAGGTTTTCTGGGGATCAAATGAGATCCTGTATGTAAAACCCTAGCACAAATACCAGCACAGTATCTGACACTCTCAATAAGTGATCCTATTTAAAAACCACCCTGAAAGGTGGCTTAGTTAAGCGTCTGACTTCAGCTCAGGTCATGATCTTGGGATCCTGGGATGGAGCCCGTGCTGGGATCCCCACTCAGCAGGAAGTCTGTCTCTCTCCCTCTGCCCCTCCCCCCAGCTTGTGTACGCACTTGCTCTTTCTAATAAATCCTCTGGTGGTCTCTCAAATAAATAAAATCTTTAAATTTTTTTAAAAAATAAAAACCACCCTGATGAAACGTAGCTCTACTGCATAAAGTCTTTCATTTTAATGGGGAGGAAATTGAGGCCCAGAAAAGGGGAGAGATTTGGCCAGAATCTCTAGAGTCGGTGGCTGAACCTGGCTAGAGCTCAGGTCGCCAAAGGAAGGGAAAGGAGAAAAGAAATATTGGTGGGGGGAGGGGTGTCTGGCTGGCTCAGCTGGAGGAGCATGCCAACTCTTGATCTCAGGGTCGTGAGTTGGGAGTCCCAAATTAAGTGTAGAAGTTACTAAAAAATAATACTAATAATAAACTCCAAAGAATATTTGGGGTCCTCCTGGTTGCTGGGCATGACTGTCCCTTTGCCAGTGACCCTGGTCCCCACCCACCTCCTCCTCACTGCTCCATGCACCTTGCCTGCTGCTGCCCCTCCCCTCCACTTTTCTGGATACATTGGCTCCCTTCCCAACTTCCACACCTCCACCACCCTCATGGATCACAGGACAAAGCAAAAAGGCAACTCTGTGACTTTACTGGGTTACTGGAAAGGGTTTGTCCAGGCTGGCTAGACGGTTAGTCCCTGAAGGCAAGCAGAAAACTGGAGAGGATGCTCCAAGCAGGACTATGGCTGGAGCGCTCTGCACTAGCAACCTGGGCCTTCTCTAAGATGTTGAGGACCTCAGTTACTCTGATGTTTCCAATATGGTGAAAATCTGATAAAAGTTTGTGATGTCCACGAGCACAGCCCAAGAGGAGGAAGGTGGTATTGAGAAGCCCTGTAAGTACAGCAGACAAAGAGGAGAAAGGAACACTTTCCAGATGCAAGCACACTGCCCCTCCTTCCAGACACCCCTTACAAACCAGAACATCAGCTCTCACACCAAAAATTTGGGTTCCAGCCACCTGAGTCCTTCCTCCCTGGAATTCACCCACCTGCCCCTCCCCTCTCCCTCCCCCCACCCGCTTTGGCGCCAGTCCCCTCTCAGATTCCACTAGCCTGGGAAGGCACTAAAGCAAGCTTCTCTTCTCTCACCTGCCTGGAATTTTAAGGTGGAACTGTAACACTTAGAGGCGTCGTAGGGGCAAAAATCAGTGGTGACAAAATTTGGGAGGCAAGACTTAGAGTGTTCACCCACGCAGGTGGGGCAACTGTGGGAAGAAAATGCTGTCGACTTAGGAGTGCCGGCCTTGAGTTTCACAAATGGATCCAAGTTGGTGAGGTTATTGCAGAGATATGTGCGGCAGACACGGCTATAGGAGGCAATGGACAATCCAGGTGGCGAAACAAGGTAGGAGACTTGCGGGGGGTAAGATGAGGCTGGACTGCAGCCCTTAAAACCCACAACTCCCCTTCTGGTCCCTGAAGAGCAGATAGAGAGCTCTGATCAGATCCCTTGGCCACACCCAAAGGCCACCCTCCCTCCCTGCACCCTGCTCTTCCAGCTCACTCTGCCCCATCCCCAACTGTGCCAGGAGGTCCACTCGCTGCAGCTGCACAGATCCCAGGGTCTCCCCCTTGCTCCTCTCTCCTCTGTGTCCCTTTCTTTTCTTCTCTCCCAGATTGTCGCCCATCCATCTGTGATCTGCCTACTTCCTTTTTTTTTTTTTTTTTTAAGATTTTATTTGAGAGAGAGAGAGAGAGACATCATAAGTAAGCATTTGGGAGGGGCAGAGGGAGAAGCAGACTTCCCCCTGAGCAGGGAGCCCAATGAAGGACTCAATCCCAAGACCCTGGGGTCATGACCTGAGCCAAAGGCAGATATTTAACTGACTGAGCCACTCAGGTGCCCTGCCCTCCTCCTTTCTGCCCTCCTATCCAGCCCACACCACATCCAGCCAGGTCCTGCCCCTCTCCTGCCAGTGTCTTGACATTATTCCCAAAGATATAATGGAGTAAATGTTTGGAACTCGAGTCCAGAGTCCTGGGTACTGGGAATGGAGTTGGGGGTCAGAAGAACCATCCCCCCCAAAAGTATCAAAGCCACTTCCCTTCACCTGTCTCGATGAACACCAGCGTCTCCTCACAGCCCTCACTCAGCTTACACACCATGCTCCTCATCAGAAGCCATTTCCAGTCATGGAGAGAAACAGCTCTGAAGAGTGAGGACGTTGCTTCATAGCATAAAAGAGCCGCAGCCCCTAAAGAGAGAGTGCCCTTCCAGGCATGGGCCCCTCGCATCGCCTTCTAAGTGCCCCAAATTGCTAGTCAAGAACTCAACCTCCACAGATCCTGTCCCCTGAGGAACCCAGATATCCAGCCCTCCTTCCCCCAGATAGGTGAATCCAGCCCCCCACCCTCTAGAGGTCCCAAAGCATCCAGTCCTGCAGGACATACGGGGAAGAGTAGAGATGGCCCCTAGGAGGCAGAGCAGCTGCGCAGGGCTCAAGTGCTGGGGTCCCATGGTCCTGGGTCTGGGTCTGGGTCCTGAATGCTAGAGGTGAATCTGGAACCAATTTCAATCCAGGTATCAAGCTCAGTTCTTGTCAGTATCTGGATTTTCTGTTCACCTGCCTCTGGGTCTCTGTTTCTAGAGCAGAAAGTTGATTGTCAGTTTTTGTGACATGGGCTCCCTGAGACCTTCAGGGACTCAGGTCTTCCCATATCCATAGTTTGCCCTCCAACCTGCCCCAAACCCACCACATTAGCTTCTCAAGTCCTGACTCTCAACCTGCTTAGGTTTTCCCATTGGACATGGTGCTGAGCAGAGCTGACTTAGTCATTAAAGAATCACTGTTACACAGGCTATGCTCCAGCCAGAGACAGTAAGATCAGAACAACAAAGATGTGTGTGGAGGTTAACGGAAATACTACTAAATAACTCTTGGTTCAGAAAGGATCTTTAAAAGTATTTAGAAGTGAATAATAATGAACATAGTACACCTCTCTCACACACACCCACACAAGTGCATGTACAATCTGGTGAAAACTAATTAAGGTCTATAGTCTAGTTAGGAGTATCGTGCCAATGTCAAGTTCATGCTTGTATACTACAGTTACAGAAGAGATCCCTGTGGGGAAGTGGGAAGAAGTGTTAATGGATTTACAACTTTTGCAACTTCTTATGAGTCAATAACCACTTCAAAACCAAGGTTTTTTTTAAACTACACGTCAAAATATGGGACCCAACTAAAGCAGCAGTTACAAGTAAATTTATACTTTCAATACATTTGTCAGGAAATGGGAACATTAAAAAAAATGGTCATGAATTAACTTCAGAAGTTGTACAAGGCACAACAAAGCATTCCCTACCCCCTCAATAAAGGATAGAAATCAACATAATTTCAGAAATCAGGGAATTAAAATAACAAAATTACAGAAAACTTAACATTCTTTGACAAAATCAATGAGATAATTCTCCAGCAAATCCAATCAAGAGACAAACATGCAAATAAAATACCAAATTAAAATAGGAAGTAACAGACAATAGCAGTTAAAAAAAAAAAAAAAAAGTATCCCGACGCCTGGGTGGCTCAGTGGTTGAGCATCTGCCTTTGCCTCAGGGCGTGATCCTGGAGTTCCCGGATGGAGTCCCACACCGGGCTCCCTGCATGGAGCCTGCTTCTCCCTCTGCCTATGTCTCTGCCTCTCTCTGTGTGTGTTTCATGAATAAATAAAATCCTGAAAAACAAAAAAGAAGAGTATACACAATGCCTTAAAGCAATGAAAATGGCCAAGGATCTCTGGCAAACTGACAAGAAGGGTAATTCCAGTAGGACAATGGGCCAAGCATATGAACAAGCAATTCTCAGAAGAACAAACCAGAAAGACTAAGAAACATGCAAAGAGACACTCAAGCATAAGGATAATCAGAAATGCAGCCTATCAAACTGCCCATATATCAGACTAGCAAAGGATTAGAAAGCTGGAAAAAGGTAAGCGTTGGCACCAATGTGGTGATACAGATACAGGGACCCTTGTATACTGCTGCTCATGAGGTTGCTGAGAGGTGGGAGAAAGGATCCCCTTCTGGACTCTGAGGAACAGTTGTGAGTTCTGAAAGGCCCAAAGGCCCAAAGCAGCATTGCGGGGAGGAGTCTAGCAATACTAAGTCAAATTAGGTTTACAAATACCCATTTCTAGTATATTGTAGGTGCACATAATAGAGATTTCCACCCTCTTCTACAAAAGAACATAGACCAGGATGCAGCATTACTATGGAGAAGGTGAGTCGAAGGCATAATTTCCTGAGACTTAGTGGACACACAACGTGCAGAGGATGCACACCACAGAATACTGTTCAGTAATTAAGAGAAACTGATTAGATGTACACATAACATGTATATGGATGGATCAAAAAAGCATAGTGCTGATTATCTTAATAGCAAATATCACTTGCAAAAGTTAAAACCACATGCACAGGGCCGCATTGGTGGCTCAGTCGTCTGAGCGTCCAGCTCTTGATTTCGACTCACTACTGATCTCAGGTCCCTGCCTTGAGCTCTGCCTTTAGGGTATGGAGTCTGGTTAAGACTCTCTCCCTCTCCCTTAGCCCTACCCTCCTGCCCGCTCTCTAAAATAAAAAAATAAGGGGGCAGCTCTGGTGGCGCAGCGGTTAAGCGCCGCCTGCGGCCCTGGGAGTCCCATGTCGGGCTCCCTGCATGGAGCCTGCTTCTCCCTTGGCCTGTGTCTCTGCCTCTCTCTCTCTCTGTCTCTCATGAATAAATAAATAAAATCTTAAAAAATAAAAATAATAAAATCTTTAAATATAATAATAATAAAACCACATACACAGGGGGGCCGAGCTGGCTCAGTAGGAACAGTGTACAACTCTTGATTTTGAGGTCATGAATTAAAGCCCCACGCTGAGTGTAGAGACTATTTAAATAAATGAATAAACATTTTTTTAAAAACCACACAGACATAAGACACTACACATCTTGCAAGAACACACATGAACCAAAAGATAGGCATTAGCCACCTGAAGTGAGGGTCTACAGGAGAGTTAGGGAATGAAAGTGGGAAATGAGTATTACTGGAAATAATAAAACGGTGTAGGTGGTACAAAAATTCATAGGTTTTAAATTCAGCCAAGTTCAAAGGCTGAAAGGTTGAGCAAGGTTAGAATCTTTACCCCTCCATTTACCAGCTGTGCAATCTTGTGTGAGTTGTTGAACTCATTCATAAAATGGATTAATAATACATCTCATAAAGTCATTGTTGAAAATTAGTAAGGCCATTAATATAAAGTGCCAGGCAAGTGCTAAGCTCTCCATAAATGTTGGCTCCCCAGTCTCTGTCTCTCCACTATCTAAAGGATCAAGGTCAACCTCTTTAGTAGGCAGTCAAGACTCCCGCACCCCACATCCCCCATGGCTAGATTGGCCCCAAACAACCTGTCCAATTTTGTCTAGCACTGCTCCCCTGCACAGCAGTCCAGCTAGAGGTCACTTCTGCCACCCTTTACTGTTCGGAACACCTGGCACACAGGCTCCGTAACACAGAAGCCCGTGGCAAACAAAAGGGCTGAGAGTCGCAGAAAAGATGGGACACAGAACAGGGAAATGGGCTGACAAGGGATCACACAAAGGGATTGGGCCAATCAGAGAAGATGGCGTGCACCAGCCTGGAATGCAAAACGATAGGACCTCAAAGTCTGAGCACGAGAGGAGGTACAACCAGAAAAGAGTGGGATGAAATTCTCAGGGGAGAAGGATGAGGAAGTGGTCAGAGGGGATGCTACCCCTGCAAAAGAGAAACCATGCAGAGGAGGAGGAGCAAACGGATGGACTGGAACCTTGCCAGGAGTCAGAGGTCCGGCAGCAAGAGTCCAAAAGGAAGGGCAGGAAAATGAGGCCTAGGGCACAAAAACGCAGCTGGAGAGGGGTGTGGGGGAGGAGACGGGGCAGGAGGCACAGAGAAAAAGAGGACAACACAGAGAGGGTGGGAGGGAGAGGCACCGTGAGACTGGAGAAGACAGGTGACAATTACAGAGTGGAGCCCAGATGGGAGGGAAGGAGATGCACACAGGGAGTGGCGCAGCGGTTTGGGCCGAAGGGACAGAAATATTACAGCGGCTTCTCGGAAAGGAAGCAAAGAAAAGGGGGGTGGGGTGGGGCGGGGGGACAGGGCCAGGCTATTCGGAAATTAGGGAATCCTGAACGTAAAGGAAGGGGTCCGGAAATCAGCAGGATGTACAGGCGGACAGCAACTCCGAGAGAACGGGAAAACCAAAGTTAGGAAAATCAGCACCTAAACGGACACGAAGAGAGACGGAAAAGGAGGCGCGCACCCTGAGGTGGGGTAAGCGAAGGAAACGGGGAAAATCACAGGAGGGGGAAAGGGTAAAAGGAGAAGGGTAGATCGGGAGATGGGGCACAAGGAAGAGAAACACGAGCGTCCACGCAGGCAAGAGGAACCGCCAGAGCGAAGTCGCCGCCAGGGACCGAGCGGCAAGACCTGGCTGTGCAGGCTAGCTAGAGGGCGAGACTGCGCGTGCGCACACCGGGCCAGGTCAACGACTGGGGCGGGACGCGGCAGCCGTTTCTAGGGGGCAGGGCCAGTCTTATCCTGGGAGCAGTACTCGACGCCCCATTGGCCACATCTCCCAAGAGGGCAACAACAATCTAGGAAGTCAAGCCACAGGGGGAGGGGTAAGGGGGGGGGGGACGAGACTCAACTCGACGCGCTATTGGCTGGCCGGACAGTCAGGCGCGAGGAGAGGCGGGCTGGGGGTAAGGGGAGGGCCGTCAGTGTAGGATCTTGAAGCGCATTGGTCGCTTGCCTCTGCGGCGTGAGGCGACGCTCGAAGCTCATTGGTCCGTGTGAGAAGGGGCGGGAAAACTGGCGCGAGCGCAGCCGTTCCTCACGCCACTTCCTCACGGCGTCCTTTCGCGTCCTCTTGACTGAGTCTGGCTTTGCTCGCTCGAGGCTGTGGTAACCGCGGGCCAGGGACGCGAACACGACCCCGCCCCTCCCTGTCCCTTCTCCCGCTCTCAGTGGCGTGGACCCCCTCCCCCGCCCCCCCCCTCGCGCTCCTCGCGCCCCTCTCCTCCCCTCCCCCAGGCCGCGGGCCCCTGGGCGCCCTCCCCGTGCCCCGCCCCCGCCGTGGGACCCTGGAGCGAGGCGAGGCGAGGCCGCAGGCCCAGCTGCTGAAAGGGGGTGCACGCGAGTAACAGCCGCGCGAGGCGGCGGTGCGCCGTGGGGAGGTGGGCTGGGCGATGCATGATTCGTTGCTGGGAATGGGCAAAGGCCGCTCCCCCCTCGCCGAAGCGCAGGGCGCGGCGGCCACCGCGGGCGGGGTTTGCCTCGGGGTTTGGAGGGCATGTGGGTGCAAGAGGGGAATCCGTGCCATGAGGGGGCCTGCGGCCGTGGTCGGGGCCTGGCACCTGGAAGGGGCTCAGTAAACGTTTGTTGAGTGAATGAAAATAATTCTTGAGTGGGGCAAGCAATCCGTGAGAATAAAGTAATCGCGGGGCGGGGGTGGGGGGGAGGCAAGAGAGTGTTCTGGTTTAAAAGGGGGGCAAGGGGGATGTTGGTGTGCGGGAGGTACCTGACGCTAAAAATTGACCGGGGAGCAAACACGTAGTTGTAGGAATTGGATAAATGCAGGAGGGAAGGATGGTGGTTGCCGAAGACGGTGGCAGGAAGAAACAAACCATTGGAACAGGGACATTGGGGGAAAGGGAGTGTAGAGTCCCTGGGGAGGGGGGGCATGAGTGCACGGCTAGGAGCATGGGACTTGCTCTGTTCCTGCCCACTCATGTGCCCGGGAAAGCACAGGCCAGGAACAGAGAACAGTGTTTGGTTGAAAGAATACATAAGAAGGGAAGGAGGAGGCAGGTGGTGGGAAGAAGGCGAGCCTTCTAGGAAGGAGGCTCCCAAAGGGAGGCAGTGGGTGAAGGAGAGAGAGAGCCGTGCGGTAGGTAGCAGGGTGAAAGCTGAGTCCACAGATGGGTGCCGTGGAAACCCCTTCAGGTGTGGCCTCCTAAGGGCAGGAGGGCTGGTCAGGAGAATGCCCAGGTGGCCACCCTGACCTTCCACCCCTGCCTCTAGATCCATGGATGCCAACGAAATGCCCACTGCCCAGCACTGTGCCTCTGACTCTACCACAGGGGGTGAGACCAGAGCCCCCCCGGGCATGGAGCTTATCCCCAAGAGAGCTGTCAGCCGCTCTCCAACCTGTGCCCGCTGCCGAAACCACGGAGTCACTGCCCACCTCAAGGGCCACAAGCGCCTGTGCCTCTTTCAGGCTTGCGAGTGTCACAAATGTGTCCTCATCTTGTGAGTATGATCCAGGAAAGAGAGGAGGATGGGCCTCATCTGCACCGTGGCTGACTTTTGACCTGCAACCCCCATTTTAGGGAGCGCCGAAGGGTCATGGCTGCCCAGGTGGCCTTGCGTCGGCAACAGGAGGCACAGCTCAAGAGACATCTGGCTCAGGGCCTGATAAGGAGAAGGACAGCTCCTCCCAAAGCTCCTAGCCATGTTAAGAAGGGAGCCATTCGACCAGGGGTCCCCTGTGAGTGGCCAGGGATGTGGCAGGGTCTGGGGTGGAGAAAGCATAGTAGGAAAAAGAGCCTCAGACCTGCCATTGGAATTGGTGTGTGACCTCGGGCAAAGCATTTCTACTCTCTGGGTCTCTGTCTCTCCAACTTTAAAATGCAATCAGGTGTTGGGAAGATGTAGTGAGATCCATGGGTAGCAAAGGGCCACAGGGAGATAAGAACTCAGTTTGCAGTTGGAGTGGGAGAGTGGTCAGGAGAAAGGGTTCATTGAAGCTCTCCCTGTTCCCTCACAGCTGGAAAGGAGAACATAGCACCCCAGCCTCAAACACTCCATGGGACAGCCCCCCTGGCACTGACACCCCCTGGGAAGGTAAGGAGAACCTCAGTCCTGGGGAAGTGACTCCTGTGTAGCATCTGCCCAGATCCCTTCCTCTCTGTGCCTTCAACACGTGTGTTCTGGGTCTAGCCCTGACTTGCAGTATCATCCTGGGCAAATCACTTCTCTTCTATGAGCAAAAACCAAGAGGGTGGGATTTTATAGCCCTCCCAAGGCTAAAGTTTTGAGGTCCTGCCCCCACCCTAGAACATATTCATTCTTTCCCCAGCCTTGTACCTGACTCTGACTTGTGCTCTCTGCCCTTGCAGGATAACTCCCGGGGGCCTCTGCTACTCAGCGGTCCCCCAGAAGCCTTGCCTTTGTCTTGGACTCCAGCGCCTCCGGGCTCTTGGGCTCCTGGACACTGGCTGCCTCCAGGCCTTCCCATGCCACCTCCAGTGGTGTGCCGCTTGCTGTGCCAAGAACCTGCTATCCCTCTGCATCCCTTTCCTGGTGAGATGAATTCAACATTTGTTCAACTGATTATTTGAATGCCATTGTACCACTGTATCAGAAAAAGAAGAGGATACAGGATAGGAAGGAAGATGGAAGCCATGACCTTTTAACACCCGTACACTTCTGCATTCTCTTACCCTCATTAGGCTTTGACCCTGGCACTTCCCTCCTGCTGCCCACTCATGGGCCCCTCCCAACCTGCCCAGGATCTCACCCAATACTGACGGCTCCTATTTCTGGAGAATCCCAAGGGCCCTCTGCCCTGCCCCGCACGTGAGTAGGGAGAGAAGAATATATGTCTATAATGTGCCTAATCCTGTCCTGGACATCACAGTGGATGATACAGAACACCAGGTCCCAGGTGAACGGGTGAGGAGGAACTCTCCTAGCTCTGCCATTGCCTGACTGGGAACTTTTTTAGTATATGTGCTGCTGAAGCGAGCACAACTGGGAACCTTTGTACAAGTGTCTTTACTTCTTTGAACCTGGTTTTCTATCAGTCATTTGGAGACACAATTACCTTTTTTTGCTTTGTCTTGAGAATTAGTGATAATATATGGAATACACCTAGCAGAGGCCCTGGTCTTGGACAAATAGTGGCTATTAAATCCTCTTAAACAGATAAGATGGAATCAGATTGCCTGCTGAAAGGGTGGGGTAGGGTGTGATGTTGAAAGACTCAGGCCTATTGTAGAGGCCATTAGAGAAAGCTTCTTAAAGGTAGGCCACGGGCAGCCCGGGTGGCTCAGCAGTTTAGCGCCCGCCTTCAGCCCATGGTGTGATCCTGGAGACCCGGGATGGAGTTCCACATCAGGCTCCTTGCATGGAGCCTGCTTCTCTCTCTGCCTGTGTCTCTGCCTCTGTGTGTGTGTGTGTGTGTGTCGCTCATGAATAAATAAATAAAATCTTAAAAAAAAAATGCCAAACTGCTCCTCAAGTTCCATGAGGATTGGGGACCTAGGGGAGAGAAACTAGACTATAATAGGGCAGGAATAGCCATCCCAGCCCCTTTCACTGTTTGATAGGTTTTTAAAAAACTGACACCAGTGACTTCACAGTAGTTCTGGAGGAAATAAGCTGGCAGGATTTTCACTTTATAGTAAACAATGCCACCCAAGACAGAGGGAGGGACTTGCCCCATTCCACGAAGCCTAATGGCCCAGCAGGCCCTGAGATTCCCATGTGTACATGTCTGTCCATGTGTTTCGTCCCACTGGCATCTTCTCTCCTTGCTTCTAGATGTTCGACTCTGATACTCCAGCCCTGTAGCACTCCAGATCCTCTTCTGCTGCAGCCACAGGTCCTGGGAAAAAAGTGGGATCCAGGACCCTGGGAGGAAGTTGACCATGGGGAAGAGAAAATAGGGGATAGTAAAGTACCAGGGGCTGAGAGAATACTTGGAAGGTGGGCAGAAGTGGGGATGCCCAGTCTATTTCTTTCCTTTTGCAGGCCCCTGGAGCCTCTCGTCTGGCCTGGTCCTCTGCCCCCTCAGAACGGCAGCTGCAGCGGGAGGCAGCTGAGGCTCTTGTGGGTCTGAAAGACTCTTCCCAGGCTCCCCGCCTGACCTCTTCTGTTCCCCCCAATCCTGCGTGGATCTCCCTGCTCCACCCCTGTGGCCCACCAGGTAACCCGTTCCCTGAAAGGGACAACATGGGATAAGGATAGTTGGGAATGGAGGTACCAGAGTAAGTAGGGACTAACCAAGGAGATCGGGATCAGATGGTTGAGCATCTTCAGTGGTGTGCCGCTTGCTATGCCAAGAACCTACTGTTCCAAGCTTCTCAATCTGTCTCCTGGAATTGCAGTTGAGAGTTGTTTGATAAATTAGTATTAGTAATTTTGTGCACAAAAGTAAATACCTGGTGCCCTGATGTCAAGGAAAAGGAGGCCCTGAGAGAGGCAGGAACTTGCCCAAGGGCATATGGCAACACAGTGGCAAAGCCTGATCTCCTCTGACCCTAGCCCAAGGCTACCTAAGGTCTGGAGAGGGGCTGAAGAAGGAACAAGGGTCTGGCCTGGAAGGACATCTGATAATTGCCTTCCAGGAGCTTCTATTCTACTTGGGAAAACGAGATGCCTTCACAAAGCTCAGTGACAAACCTGGAAAGAAGTAGAGGAATTTTGAGGGGGCAGAGAGGGAAGGCCAAGGATTCTTCTGTCCAAAATGGTGGATTGGACATGGTGTGTGGGTGAGGAAACCTACTTGGAAGAACTGCTGGAACAGAAGGACATGAGACTGGAGGGACTTCTGATCTTAGAGGTCTGGCATTCCAGGCTTAGGAGTCTAGACCAGCAACTGCACATAAAAGGGAGCCAGGGGATGTTTTTGAGCTAAGCAGGAACATATCCAGAGACCCAGAGCTTTAGATAGCCAAGAATGGTGGCTGTTATGGAAGGACTGAAAGAGATAAGACTGGAGGTGGGAAAATCAGTGACGGATAAGTGTTTGCTTTAACCCAGGTGAACAAGGATGAGGCCTGGATTGGATGGGATAAAAAGCGATTTCTGGGAGAGGATATGAATGTGACTTGTCCTACCCCCTTCCTTCCTACCTATAGCTCCTGCTGGAGGAAGAGGATTCCAGCCAGTTAGCCCTTCTCTCCGACCCAGCCCAGCCCCCTCGGTGGCTTTGCATATTGGGCATCTGGGCTCTATCTCCCTCCTAAGCTAGAAGCTCAGAGATGGAGGCCTCACTGGGGCAAGAGGTAACAGCCTTTGGGTACTGCATATTTGGTATTTAACTTCTGGATTTATGCATGGAATTTAATTTAGTACAAGCTTCTGGCTTTTTTTTTTTTTTTTTTAACCTTTTAGGTGCCTCAGTAGCTTTTGGTTCCTTTTGTAGTGTGGGCATTTCCTAGACTGAAAGTTGATTCTCTTATTCACTTGGGTCCTGGGACATTTTTAAATCCCCAACAAAATGAGAGTTGTGCAGTTTAAGCTAACCAGTGTCTAAATAATTTTTTGCATGAGTTCATGTTCCAGAATATTTATTTGACATGTGATTCTGTATAAGCCTGTGCACTCATGTCTGTCTCCATGCATGTAAAAACAGGAGAGTATTTTCATTTTGTGTCTACATTTGGGTGAGTAACCAAGAAATAAACCTTTGTTGTTGTAAGCCACTGAGATTTGGGGGTTATTTGTTGCCATAGCCTAATCTAGCCTATCCTGACTGACACAAAGGACTTGTTCAATTTATTTTTCTGTACCACAAGTAAATACAAACACAGATTTCTTATAGCCAGATAAGAAAGATTGGTAGAGGAGGATAGTGGGAGATTCACTAATTTGATAATGAAACCTCCACTCTGTGCCAGGCATAGACCATTTCCAACTGTATAGAGGACTACAAATTGAAATGTGAACAGGGCCAAGCACATCCTATAAATGAGTAAAGAAGGCTGGATGGGCCCTAGAAAACTGAGAATGCATGCCCTACCTAAGGGAGCAGCCTCTTTTGGGCCTAGTAGATTATTGCCGTTATTGTCACAACTTCTGATTCTTCCAAGAGAAGCTGGAAAACTGAATTTCTATGTAGAACATCTCAATTTTCAAATGATGACTCAGTTTTCTTCTTTAAATCCTATGTGAGCCAAACAAAACATATCTTCAGGCCAGCTTTGGCCAGTGGAGTGCCAATTTAATGCTAACCTAAAATAACATTGTTCAAATGGGGAAACTGAGGGCAATGAGAATAGGAAGAATCAAGTTAGCCTTTATCAAGGGCTTTTTCTTGAACTATGAACTAAGTTTTGAAGGGCCTATAAAAGGTAAGAGACAATTATTACCATTTATCGAGTACCCCACTATATATGAATCACATATATCCTCGCAGCAACTCTGTAAACCATGCGTGATTACTCCTGTTTTACAAATAGTAAGTTTGAAGAGAAAAACCGACTTGCCCAACTATTTTTTTTAAGATTTATTTTTTTAAAGATAATATTTATTTATTTATGATAATACACAGAGAGGAAAATGAGAGAGAGAGAGAGAGAGAGAGAGAGAGAGAAGCAGAGACACAGGCAGAGGGAGAAGGAGGCTCCATGTAGGGAGCCTGATGTGGGACTCGATCCTGGGTCTCCAAGATCACGCCCTGGGCTGAAGAAGGCGCTAAAGAAGGGGCTGCCTAGTGGCTCACTAGGGGATTTATTTATTTATTCGTGAGAGACAGAGAGAGAGAGAGAGAGGCAGAGACACAGGCAGAGGGAGAAGCAGGCTCCCCATGCGAAACCTGATGTGGGACTCGATCCTGAAACTCCAGGATCACACCCTGAGCCAAAGGCAGATGCTCAACCACTGAGCTACTCAGGTGCCCTTGCCCAACTATTTTAGGGGAAAATTTCTGGGCAAAAATAGGGGGAAGTATATCTCTCCTTGCCAAGCCCCAAATCAACTAGGTAATTTTTATAAACAGAGTGAAAGAGTCAGGACTCCAGGAGACAGGGATGAGCCCAGGGGTTTTTCAAAAAGTCTTTTATTTTTCTACTCAAAATATCCATAAGTGATCATGAGATCTTACCTGCATTCGTTTCTTAGTCCCCCGCTGTCAAGTTCTACTTGAACCGTTCCACACATATGAAGACCTCTTGAGCTATTCCAAAGATATGAAGATCCCCACCCCCATTCCCAGCCTTAGAAGGGACAGACAGCTCAAGGGACATGTCTGCTCACAGATTCTTTTTCCTGATGCTACCTACACCCCTCTTTAAAAAAAAAAAGGGGGATCCCTGGGTGGCGCAGTGGTTTGGCGCCTGCCTTTGGCCCAGGGCGCGATCCTGGAGACCCGGGATCGAGTCCCACGTCGGGCTGCCGGTGCATGGAGCCTGCTTCTCCCACTGCCTATGTCTCTGCCTCTCTCTCTCTCTCTGTGACTATCATAAATAAATAAAAATTTAAAAAAAATTTAAAATAAAAAAAAGGTATTTGAGAGAGAGTACATGCGCTCACATGAGTGTGGGCGGGGGCAGAGGGAGAGGGAAAAGCAGGCTCCCCACAACACAGGGCTTGACCCTGGGACCTGAGCCAAAGGCAGATGTTCAACCAACTGAGCCACCCAGGTGCCCCTTTATGCCTCTCTCTCTCTTTTTAAAAAAGATTTATTTCTTCATGAGAGATACAGAGAGAGAGGCAGAGATACAGGCAGAGAAAGAAGCAGGCTCCACATGGGGAGCCCTATGGGGAGCCTGATGCGGTACTAGATCCCAGACCCTGGGATCATGCTCTGAGCCAAAGGCAGACGCTCAACTGCTGAGCCCCACCCAGACATCCCTACGCCCCTCTTTTTATTCAAGCTTTTTGCTGGTGATGAAATTTAGTCATAGCTTGTTCCTTCCTGTCTGGGGCCTTGAGAAGATAGGCTTCTTCTACTTCCTAGCATTACAGAGAGCAAATGTGCAACACTTCTCAGGACTCGGCACAAAATAATCAAAGGAGGAAAGTCTTCACGTTTTCTTTCCTCTTCTTATAACTTAGGTATATGATTGCCCCTTAATAGACCTGCCTAAGCCTTGGCATGCCATACTCTCTGTATGTCACTCTCAAGTGACAGATGACTAAGTCCACATGGTCACGGAGGAGGTTTGCAATACGAAACATGGCTGAGACCCTGCTACTCAGGGCTGACCAAAGGTCCCAGTACACCAAGGTCACACAGCTGGGAAGAGTAAAAGAGAAAGTATAATTTGGGATTAAAGGATTACATGAGAAGGTGGAGGAAGAGATGAGGACTAGGCCAAGGAGCTAGGGGCAGGCCCCACTTTGCAGGCCCTTCTCAGTTCTCAGCAGCCCCTTATAACTTCAGAAGCTCATTTCACATTCTGCCCTTTGGGAATTTATGCTTTCTTCACTTCAGCTCCCTTAACTCCAGGAAACCTGGTCCACTCCTGACCATACTTCTTGTCCAGTGTAGAACTAACATCATGCCACCCAACCCTAACCTGTTTCTACTCAGACTCTCATTGCCTGGCCCTTATAGGCCTCATTCTGTACCCCTGTCCCATTGTGTAGCTGTCTCCGTGGACCCCAACATATGTCTTCATAGACACAGTCCTATAACCCTTGTGAGATCCTGAGCTCTTCCCAAAAGCAAGTCTCTATTTAGGGGAATCTTCTTAGTATCTCCCAGAAGCTCCTCAAGCAGAGTGCCCTACATTCCTACTTTCACAAGCCTGATCACCCTGAGCAGCCCCTGGCTCTGTGCATCGGTTTCCTCCTCTGAGAATAAGCAGTCTCAGGGCGCAGGATCTACACTCAGTTCCTCTCTGGGAACTCAAGAAATAATTAAACACATTCTGTCTGATTCCTTTGGATTTATTTTTTTCCGACAAAGTTCACACACTCCAATGCTGCTTCTCCCCTTACCACAATATGAACAACTTCCTGTCCTCAAATCATTTTTTTTAAAACAGAGTTTGTTTTTTAGAGCAGTCTTGGGTTCGCAGCAAAATTGAGCGGAATGTAAGTGTTCCCATGGTCTCCTTGCCTCCAGGCAAACACAGTCTCCTCCGCTATCAACATCCCATACCAGAGTGGGACATTTGGTATAGTTGATGAGCTACACCGATGTGTCACTTCCACCCCAAATCCATAGTTTACATTAGGGTTTGCTCTTAGTATTGTACATTTTGTGGGTTTGTACAAATATATAATGACATGTACCTACCATTATAGTATCACACAGAATAGTTTTCACTGCCCTGATTTCTCTGTGCTCCACCTATTATTCATCCTTACCCCCACCAACCCCTGGCAACCAATGATCTTATTACTGTTTCCATAATTTTACTTTTCCCCCCAGAACATCATATAGTTGGAATCATACAGTATGCCTTTTCAGATTGCCTTCTTTCACTTACTACCATACACCTAAGTTTGCTCTGTTTTTTTCATGGCCCAATAGTTCTTTTTAGCACTGAATAGTATTCTATTGTCTGAATGTACCACAACTTCCTATCATTTTTAAATTCTGTCTATAGAGTTATTGGAAAACGTTGGAGAGTCATTACTTATGGATTCAAATCCCAGCCAGGCTTTACCCTTATCTGAGCTTGGTCAAGCGACTTGACTCTCTAAAACTCAGTTGCCTGGTTTGTAGCCACCTTAAGAGTTGTTAAGATTATGAACCTGTAAAAATGAACACCAAGGACATAGTACTGAGAAACCATGTTATTTAAAATCATAGACTGTCAGAACGTTTGCTCTTTGAAATCATAGTAATAATAAGAAGGGGACATCTTACTGTTGCCTGGAGAGTCACTTTAACACAGAGAATCAGTTATGATTTCCAACCCACGTGCAGAGCTTCAGAGGGCAGTTTCTGGAGATGACACTGCACATTTATCTTAATCTTATAATTTCCAAAAAAACCAGGACCTTGTGTCTGCTGCTCAGCCCAGGCATGATGTTGACTCCATTACATCAGATCTGCTTTGCCTTGAGTCCATCAAAGCTCTGCTTAATGCAAATTTTATCTAACCTTCATTCTTCCCCAAAACTTATATTAACCTTGTGTCTTCCTTTGTTTGGTGAGTGACACTACACAGTTCCTCTAGAGAGCTCTTTTCTCAAAAAAAGAAATATTTAGTAAATTGACTCAAGTGAACTAAGCTTAAATGATTCAGCACTGATATTAGAAACATATATCGAAAACGTATAAAAGTGGGATGCCTGAAGTGGCTTGGTGGTTGAGCGTCTGCCTTCGGGTCAGGGCGTGATCCTGGAGTCCCAGGATCCAGTCCCACATCGGGCTCCCTACATGGAGCCTGCTTCTGCCTCTGCCTGTGTCTCTGCCTCTGTGTGTGTGTGTGTGTGTGTGTGTGTGTGTGTGTCTCATGAATAAATAAGTAAAATCTTTTTTAAAAATTCATTATGAAAAAAATAAAAGTGAATATAAATTACCTAAGTATAGGATATTTATAGTTACACATGCATGCAACTTAGGTATTCAAAAACACATATATTGATTCAGGGGGAGGGGTGGAATCTGAGATACTAAAACTATTCTTAAGTTTTCAAGACAGTGTGAAATAGGTTTCAACCACATTCTGCATGAATGTGAGGTGCTCTAATCTAAATACATGATGCTAGAAACATGGTTTATGTTCTAGACTAAACATTTGTGTTACTTCCCAAAATCCCTATGTTGAAAACTAATTTCTACTTGTGATGGTATTTGGAAATGGTGCCTTTGGTAGGGATTAGTGCCCTAATAAAAAATTCCCCAAAGACCTCTCTCCCTCACCTTTCTGCAAGGTGAGGACATGGCAAAAAGATGGTTATGAGCCAGGAAGCACATCCTCACCAGACACCAGATCTGCTGGCACCTTGATTTTGGACTTTCCCAGCCTTCAGAACCATGAGAAACAAATTTGTTGTTCATAAGCCATTACCTGTGGAATCTTGTTATAGCAGCCTGAACAAACTAAGATAGTTGGTTTTAATTTTTTAACAGTTATTGGTATAACATATCGGCTTATTAATAGCTAAGGCATTTTGCATACACAGTATCTCTGGAAAAAATATTCGCTCTTATGTTTTAAACTCTGTCCTTTCAACATAATAGCCACATACATTTATTATTTTTTTAATATTTTACTTATTCATGAGACACACAGAGGGAGAGGGGCAGAGACACAGGCAGAGGGAGAAGCAGGCTCCATGCAGGGAGCCTGATGAGGGACCCGATCCCAAGACTCCAGGATCACGCCCTGGGCCGAAGGGAGGTGCTAAACGGCTGAGCCACCCAGGCGTCCCAGCCACATGCATTTAAATGTCTCCTTTTGCAGCGAGTTAACAATTTTATCAGACAAGAAGTGTGTCCTTTCTGTTCTCGGTTGCTGGACTTTACAAGGATTTAACTATCAGGCATGTAACACTACATAAGGTTTATCTGTGCCTCGCACAGGGTAGGAACAGACACAAAAATATGTTGATAGAATTAATTAGACACATCAAGTACAGGAGCAGTCACTTAAAGGGGGCAAATAAAACAGGATTTCGGTGCATCCATTTAAATTGTATTCTTTTCTTTAATGGGGAAAGACTGGAGTGTTGATAGGGCAGTGGACAGCTTGGACTCGCACAGGTCTGGGAGGTGGATAGATTTTAAGCGGGCAAAATAAGCCCAAAGCGCTGAGCGAACAAGATTCAGGCACTAGGAGGCAGAGCTGCACTAACTTCTCCGAAGGTCCCGCCTCCGCCTCTTTGTCCCTGCCCCGATCTCCTCCCCGCCAGCACTGCCTCATTCCCACTGCGGTCGCCTGGACGGTGATGAAGCAGTTTCCGCCCTAACAAGGGTGGTCCGCCTCCTCCTGCTCTCGCGAGAACTGGTGGCCGAACGCTTTTCTTCCTTGCTCCACCGCTGGGTCCCCCAACACAGTTCCGCCCTTACTGCCCCCACTTCCGGCACGAAAAGCTGCTTCCTCCCGGGGCGGGGGGGGTCGCCCCCCTGGGGGCGCGGGCAGTGGTCCCGTCCCGCTTCTCTGCCCACCCAAGTGCCCCTCAGCTTCCGCCACCACCGTCTCCTCCGCCGCTGTTCCTTCCGCCCCGATCAACGCAAACGAAGCCACCTCGCCACCCCCAGCTCAGGATCGGAGCTCTGTTTCGCTCCGGGAGAGGAAAGGGTGGGGAGGAAGCACACCTCCACCCCCGCGTGCCCCTGGCTTTTCCTCTGCCAGCCCGCCCCCTGGCCACACACCCTCCCATCTCCACGGAGGCGAAGCCGCATTCGCCCTGAGAGAGGCGGAGCGGCTCTTCTGGTCCCGCTCTCGCGAGCTCTCGCACCTCTCGCGAGACTCGACGCCCGACTTGTGCGCCCGGGAAACCCCGTTGCTCCCTTTCCCCTGGCTGGCAGCGCGGAGGCCGCACGGTAAGGCGGGCGCTCCGGCTCGTGTTGGGCGCCGGGCGTCAGGGCCCGGCTCTCCAGCCGGGATCGCGTACCGGGAAGGGCTCCGAGGCGACCGCGTGGGGCCGCCCCGCCCCCTGGAGCCGCAGCCACGTGCGAGCGGCAGGCCCGGACATGCCTGGACCGCGCGGTCCGGGAACCGAGGCTGGACCGAGTGGGCGGCGGAGATGCGGGAGGCGCCCCCGAATCGGGCCAGGGTCGTCTCCGTCTCCATAGCGGCGCCAGACCGTGCTGGTGCGACCCGCAGAGACCGCGAGGCGCGGTGAAGTGGAGCGCCCGCAGGCGCCGGGGCCTTCAGGGCCCAGTTCCGAAGTGGGGCCTTGGGAAGTAATGGGAGTGCGGCGGTTTCGGTGTCGTGGGGGCCGCACCCCGTCCCCTGTCAGTCGTCTGCCCGGGTCCTGAGCTCACATGCTTGCTCTTTTTTTCTTCCAGATGCCTGGAGTTACTGTAAAAGACGTGAACCAGCAGGAGTTCGTCAGAGCTCTGGCAGCCTTCCTCAAAAAGTGAGTGTGGGGATCGGGGCTCGCGGCCTGTGGGGGCTGTGGTCTTTCCGGGCTCCTGGGCGGGCGTTTCTCTCCCCTGGTGGAGGGAGGCTTGTGAGGTCTCTGTGGAGTCTGCTTGTCTGCCTGAGGCCTGGGTCTGGCTTGTAATTGGGTTTCAGATGCTTTGTATTCTGGGACACGTGGGGCTCCCCTTAACCTACAGTTATGCTGAGCAGAGGGGATTTGGGGGACGGAGTTTGTGGAGACTCCTGAATCGTGCCTCTATCGCTGTTGATCCCAGGTCTGGGAAGCTGAAAGTCCCTGAATGGGTGGACACTGTCAAGCTGGCCAAGCATAAAGAGCTTGCTCCCTACGATGAGAACTGGTTCTACACGCGAGCTGGTGAGGAACTGGGGCCTCTGCCTGGGTAGTGGGGGCCTGGGTGACCCCTGGCACAAACCATACCTCCCCATTCTCTGTGAGCCCAGGATAGGCAAGAGAGGTGAAACTTTTTAAATCATGGTTGACCTACGGTGTGAGAGGAGAAACCTCAGACGGTCCCTGTGTGCTTGTGTGAGACACTTGATATCTTCACATTCTGAATTTGTTTTCTTCGTTTGTAAGAGGGTTAAGTGAGGACCTGTGGCTTCCTCTGAGCCTCCAGGGAAACCCAGGGTCAAGCGAGTGTTCATATTTTACTTAGAGGTGGTGTGTTTTAGAGGGAGGTATTTATGTTCATGGGGTCTACACTCTCTGGGTTCAAATTCTTCTCTACTGCTTACCTGTGGCCTCCCCATCTGCCTGTGCCTCTTGTTCTCTTCTGTAAAATGAGGCTGATGGAGATGCCTGGGTGGCTTACTGGTTGAGCATCTGCCTTCTTCTCAGGGTGTGATCCTGGGGTCCTGGATCCTCCACGAGACTCCATATCACATCAGGCTCTCCTTGGAGCCTGCTTCTCCTACTGCCTGTGTCTCTGCCTTTGTCTCAGGAATGAATATGTAGAATCTTTAAAGAAAAAAAATAAAATGGGACTAATGAATGTACCATTGCAGGGTTGTAGTGGGAATCAAATGAGTTTATAACTGTTAAAATGCTCTGGAGTTTACCTGTGGCAGTAATCCTTCAAGAAAAGTCGTGTGTGTGTGTGTTTGTTTTTTTTTTTTTTTTTAAGATTTATTTATTTATGATAGAGAGAGAGGCAGAGGGAAAAGCAGGCTCCACGCAGGGAGCCCGATGTGGGACTCGATCCCGGGTCTCCAGGATCACACCGTGGGCCAAAGGCAGGCACCAAACGGCTGAGCCACCCAGGGATCCCCTCTATTGTGTTTTTTAATGTTTAGATCATCAGACTCACTTTCTCATTGCCTTTTTAGTAAATTATTTCTAAGAGGTTGGGGTCTGGCCAGATGATTCCTTTCTCTAAATCTTGGTAAGTTCCAAGTGCCTGAAAGAAAGCCTTATGGTCTCCCTGTAACCATTGCCAGTCCCAACTATTGGTTTTCCAGTGATGACAACTTGGAAGGAATGACAAATGTAGTACCTGATAGCACAGTGCTCATTTTCACCTGTCGTTGACATTTTAAGTTTCTCCAAGCTGTCTCCTCATTAAGGCCTAACTTGGGGATGGGAGTGGTGCTGGTCAGTGCTCAGTTGTTCTAGGTGGCAGCCTCTGCATAGGCCTTCACTGAGGGCCCTCAGCCTCTACAACCTTCGATCTTCCTCCGTGACCTAGGGGCCCTATCCTGGCCAAAGCTTGTCTCCTGATAGGAAGTAGGCGGGAAGCAAGGTTTGGGAATTGAGAAAACCTCCAGATGACCTTGAGAAGAGTTGACTTTGGTACAGATTGCCTTAGTGCTGTGGAATATGGACCGTTTCATAGATTGGTGGTGCACTCGTGGATTGAATATCTGTGAGGTCCACTCTTCATTCAGGCCTACACTGGGCACAGGGGCAGCAGCCTCAGATCTCTGAGGTTGAAAAGGTCAACTCAGGTGGGTAGGGTGGATGGCATTATGGTGGGAATCACTGCTGTGCTTTCAGGAGGAAAATGGGGTTGGTGAAGGAAAGCTGATGTGACTTGCCTGGGCACATGAATGAAGAGGTCTGGGTGAGACCACCACCCCATCCACCCATCTAGGGAAGAAAGCAAGCCTGCCCGATCCTGAGTTTTTTGGCAATGCCCCAAGAATCCATTGGTCATGGCAACTTTGGGTCTAAGATGAGAATTTGAGGTAGCTTTTCCTGTACGGTTAGGTACACATGCATATTTTGCTTAATCTGCCTTATCAAAAACCTCCAAGGTAGAATTGGTGGTTTCTGTTTTATGGTTATTGTCAGGAACCTTAAATAACATGCCAGCTAGTGATGCCACAATCCACCCCATCCGTGCCATCACTTTGAGGAGGGGGTCTCCAGCTCTCTTCCCTTAGCTGCATTTCATACTTTATTTTTGGAGGTGGGGAGAGATTAATAGGAAATGAGATCAGGACTCTGGGCAATACACACAGATGAGTCTTGCTGTAGCTGTGGCCCCTTTCTGCCTACCCCATCCCTCCTCTTGACAACTAAGTGTGTGTGCTCTTCTGGTCTCCCTTACTCAAGGTTCCCAGATTCCTTTTATTTTGGCGGGGGTTAAGATTTATTTATTCATGGAAGAAGCAGAGACCTAGGCAAAGGGAGAAGGTAGCCTCCCTGTGGGGAGTCTGATGCAGGACTCGATCCCAGGACCCCAGGATCACTACCTGAGCCAAACCACTCAACCACTGAGCCACCTAGCACCCCCCTCCCGCCCCCATTTGTTTTTTACCTCTATTTTCCAGCTGCCTCAATAGTATATAGCCTGGTGATTCTAGACAGGTCTGTTGGGTACATTTTTGTTGGGATACCGCTACGCCTGTTTGTTTACATCCACACCAGAGGTAGAGTTGTAGTTGTCCCAGACCACATGGCCTACAAGGCCAAAAATGTTTACTCTGACCCTTTACAGGAAAAGTTTGCCAGCCTAGTTAGAGTTCTCCCATACTTCAGACAAGTCATAGGAGATACTCTGCTACCAAAGAGGAAACTAAGGTGCCTATGGGGTGAAGTGACCCTGGGAGGACATGGCAAGCAGTCTGTGCTGTATTTGCTTTTTTTCTTTATTTGGATCATGAGGCCTTGGCCTCTAATCTCCTTGGAGATTTGGAGCCAGAGCACAGTAGGACAGTGGCCTGTTCTGGTAGGCTGAGCTCTGGCAGTGGGTGGGTGGTATGGGACTTGACTTCTGGAGGCATGTTGATAGAGCCATTGTGGAGTGAACACGTTTTGATCTCTGGTGGAGGCAATAAAAAGGCAGTTGGCAGAGCCTTCCTGAGGGCTCCTCTTGAAGAGGAACAGAGCTAGAGGAGTTTAAGAGGTCCCAAGTCAGTGGTGAAGGGTGAGGTAGGGCTAGAAAGAACCTGTCAGGAGCTGCTCTAAGAAGAGGAGGGGCGGTGTCCAGGAAAGACCACCTTTAGGGCTTTGTGAGGGGCCTTGGACAAACTCTTAATCTCTTGATTTTTAGAGGGGAGGTGAGAATCCATTGTCTCGTCTTGACAGTGAGTGACTGCTGAATTGGGACATTGGAGTGCATTTCATTGTAGGATGGAACCTGGTTGTCTCTGACCCCTGCTCAGGGCTGGGCAGTCACCCATGTTGTGTTACTGGCAGAATCAAGACCTTGCAGGAAGAAGATCGGGGTGACAATGTCAGGAAGTCATTTTTGTCTTTAAAAGCTTAGCAGAGGAGGGTTGGGGGCAAGATGTACATGAGAGGCTTCCTTTTCCCACTTTGTGACTCGGGAGATGAGAATGGGGTCACAGATCTGAATTTAAACAAGCTGTTGAGATGCTGGCTTGCAAAGACACTTGTGCAATTTCCTTGGTCCGCCAGGTGCTCCAGTGCATTCTGACCCTCTTCCCTCTGGTGGCCCCATGCGTGGGGCATGCTGCTGGTCCTTCACAGTTGGAGGCACCAAGTGACTCCTGGATACTTGGAATAGGATTTCCCCCAGAGGAGTGGAGCAGAAAGCCTTTAGAGGGACTTGAGGAGAAGCCATTTGACTCGCTGTGGCCCTCATAAACAGCATCTAGGATGGCCTGGATTTGTGATGTTACAACTCCACTTCAAAAGAGGTTGGGGGCTGGGTCTTCTTCAGGGGTGGAGGGGTGCGAAAAATTGGTCAATATTTCGTAGAATTTGTTTCTTTTGACTGTAACAGCTTTCAGTTTGTGGAGTTAGTACTCTTC